>NC_092632.1:15454545-16169545 GCF_039555335.1 Amphiura filiformis
AGAGTAGGGTGTTAACCCCTGACTGTTCCCAACCCGCCCCGGTGTTCAAATGGACACCAATGGAAATAAGCTTCAACAGAGGCTTTCTTGGGTTATCCAGGGTTGTCAAAACCCGAACAAATAAAATCAAATAAAATCAAAACTGAAGGATTAGGATTTAGCTCTGTTTTATTTGGCAAACAAGATAATATTTTTTGTAATTCCAAAAAATTAGGGCTGTATTTTTCTGGAATCAGGAGTACGTCATATCAAATACAGTAGGCTATAGTACGAAACGTTGACAAAATGGATTGATAGGTCAAAATTGCCTTTCAACAATTATTTTGTGAATCATGGTTGGTGTTGCACTTCCCTGCCAAAATGCAGCGCCCGTAGGTTGGTAATTTCATTCATTTCCCAGGCTGCGACACAGACTAGTGTTTACTGTCGATGTAACTTACAAAATTGTAGTTTTTCTACAAAAACAACAACTATGACGTCATTAGGCCATTAATCTGTTGAAAAACCCCAACAACAACTTTTAAAAGTAATCATAATATTGCACACAAGTTTTTTTACTTGTTCAGTATTAATCATTTTTCCCAAGACATTTAGAGGTCATTTGTCATTTTTCCTGTGTACAAAAATTGACCTGGATGAGCAACATATCATTATCACTTGAAAAAGTAAATAAAAAAAAATGCAATTTCAAATCAAGCCGTGCCAATTCTTTTCTGCCGATGTTCATTCTACTATACCTCACTTTAGTAAAATTTTGTATCTACTATCTTGACTATAGGATTTGCCCATTATAAAATACAAAACATGAAATGCAAAACTCAAATCAATGAATCATTTAAAATTTCCATCATTTCTTATGTAACTTCTTTGTAAGACAATGATTCTCCTGCAAATGGCAACATTTCTCTGGGACGTGGTCTTTGAGTCCTCTATTTTTTTTCTGCATTGACTTATGGATCGCGAGGGTCTTTGAGAAAGACTAGACGTCTTCTCCTAATACGCTGACATACGTGTTTCATCATTTGATGGTTTTCCCATACCAAATTTTTAAAAATAGACGTGAAACATATTTGCCATGCATGCATGCATTCACCCTTGCTCCCATTCCTACGTAATAGCCTAGATTACGATGTGTCCCTTGCTGAAGTAGAAACATTTCAGTAAAAGAAAGGGAAATTCCCTGAAATTTTTATCTCCAGTTAATAAAAAAAACCAAAAAAAAAAAACCCGAGGTTCATTCATGTTCATAATTATGCCATGTCCTCGCGTTGACATCAAAAGTCAAACCATGACACCCGGTTCGTCAAGTTCAAATTGAGCAATTCGCCGTCGACGCGTTCCTCTCTATTATAAAATAAACACGAACTTGGGAATTACACAGCAGGTCCTCATATTAAAAGGAATCACTTGCATTTTATTTTAAACTGGTAATGGCAGTTCCATTTGTATTTTAAAAATTTCACAGCTTGTCATGCGAAGTGCATGAACATTAAACATCATTATAAGTGCCTCTTCAGAATGCCAAGAATGGTGTGAAATGTTCTTGGCTGAAATGGCGAAGTTAAGCAGCTATACCATGTAGATCATGTGGACCAGAAAATTATGAGATAAATTCTGTCATAATATTTATATTCGCTCAGTAAACTATTAATTATGATGTTATTTCACAATATATCATCTTTTTGATTAGTTCTATATCGGTGAATAGTCTCTTTGGTCCATTGAAGACAAAATAAGAATGTTGATTTCAGTGTTCTGGATATAATTTCTACAGTGTCAATAAATTTGAAGGCAAATCCGTAGTGTTCCAATATCGCTTGTTGTTGAAGTTGTCTGCACATTTCAGAAGATAATAGATCAGCGGTAACCGGATCTTTGGATAAGTCTACGGCTAAATCTCCTTCACTTGTTTGGCAAAATAAATCCACACCAAAGATGATCAAAAGACAGGCTATGTTGCGTGCGCCGCAAACCGCAGCTGCGTGCAGCGGCGTGTAACCATACGCATCTTGTATGTTTGGATCTGCACCGTGCGTCAACAATAATTTGACGCTATCTAGATTACTGTTGAGTACCGCTTGATGCAGGGGTGCCAATCCGGAATGATTTGACATATTCAGGTCTAATATTTCCCGTTCGTCATTGGTGACGGTATTTCCACATTCTTTTAACTTTTGCCGACGACAATCTTCTGCTAAGATACGGTAAAGTTCCTCATTGTCCTGTTGTTGAACAGCCGACTGGAAACGCACACTTACAGGAAATGATATGCGTCTACCTTTCGCCACTACATCGTCGATTAAGTTGTCGTCGGTGTCGTCGTCGCCTGACAATGACGACACACTCGGATAAGTTCGACATCTAGGCCTACTCCGACGCAGCATTCATACAGCTGGTAAAGTGATATTGGCCGTGAAAACAGCGATTTACCAAATGCAGTGGGTATTTACATCCATATCAGAACGGAATTATTTACAGCGCAGCTTGTGCATGTCTTAGCGAACCTATTTCTGAAGTCAAATGATGACGTGAAACTGGCTGCCTATTCATGACCGTGGTAAAATTGCACTTCTGAGGTCATTCCGTGTATGTGGGCAAAGTTCACTTGACAGACCAGCTCAAACCAGAGCAAATAAATAAGTGTATAATGTTCTGGTGATGATACCTTAAGTAATCACAATTAACTTTATGAGCTTTTATGGAGGTAATAAATGCGACAAAGTGTTCCTTTTATTATTTCTTTTCAAATAATTTAAAGCCATAATGTGTGATTTGCTCCACAGCGACGCGCTCTATTTTTGATGAATTTCTACATTTTGCACCATGATTGGAATGCCCAGTCTGAAGGCCTTTAATGTCAGCAAAGTTTTAGTTTTTATAATAAAACCGGAGATCTCCGGTTTTATTCAGAGTTCGCCGATCGAGTGGTAGCTAAACACGTCGTGTTCGTTATGTGTATTATTGAATTCAGTGACGTATAAACCCCGGGGTATAAACTGTGTGCATATCGCTCTACGTCTTGTTTGTTCGTCCTAGCTGTGTGAAACTGCGCCAATATTCAGGATAATAATACGTTCGGCGAGCTAACACACCTTATATGTTCGCCTCGAAATTAAAAGGGAACATTTATGTGATCAGTGAAAATTAACATTTAAAAATAGGAATCTATATATTAATGTAAATCACAAATCATATGACTTTAATTCACACAAGTCTATTAAATGATTATTTTGTGTATAGTACAATTTCCGGGCCTAAGACACACGGGTGCGGGGGGGGCACATCATAAATTGTGGGTTTGCTCCCCCGGAATTTTCAGGTGGTGGGTCTTTGGAAGCTGACGGCGTACCCATGGGGGCATAGGAGGGGAGAACACTCAACTTGTTTGAAGTTGAATATACCTGACGACCCTCTTTTTCAAAAAGTCATACCCGATTACCCCCTTTTTAAAGGTGGGGCTACTCAATTAACCCCTTTTTTCTAGAATTGTTATCATCAAAATGCCACAAAATGATGCGGAAACTTTTAAATTCTTAAAAATCAAAAGTGATCGAGTATGATGTTTTGTATACCTAACACATTCCTTCTTAGGTAATTTTGTGAATCATAATGGGGAATGACTGTGCCCTGACACGACCGTGAAGTGAAGTTACGACCGTGAGCCGCGAATATTCCTCAATTTTTCAGGCTGTGACACAGACCAGTGAATTCACAAAACTATGACGTCATTAAGTCAACCTGTCTAACAAAAATACTAATATTACACAAGACATGTTGATGATCTATGTTTTTACTTGTTCAATATTAATCATTTCCTAAGATATTTACAAACCATTTGTCATTTTTCCTGTGTACACAAATTGACCTGGATGAGCAACAGTTATTGAATATGCCTATATTTTATCACTATCACTTGAAGAAGTAAATAACAAAAATGTAACGCCTTTGATGTCGAAGATGTCCGTGTGTATATAGCCTACTAACAGCGGCAATGGGGTTTTTCCCACAATGCATCACGTTCCAAGCATACTATCAAATGAAGAAAGGAAATGACGTCATCATTTCGCCTTTGTTCGTCGAGCAGAGAACACGGAAGTGGGATCTCATATCGTATCGATCCATCGATACCAACGCAACAGTCACAGTGTGAAACATGGCGTCGGCAGCCGCAGTAGCAATAGGGGTAAATGGCAGTGTTTCAGCACCCGATTTTCAGACTGTTGGCGCAATATTTATACATTGTGTTGAAGACAACATACACCGTGTTAGGTTTCCAAACTTTAGCCTACTATAGCAGTTTGTTTAGAGTAGATTTATGGGTTGCAAATCAAGTCGAGCTAAGTTTCTTTTCTATGATGTTCGTTCATCATACCTCACGTTAGTACAATTTTTGTATCTATAATAACAACAACAACAACAACAATAATAATTATACTACTACTACTACTACTACTACTACTACTACTACTACTACTACTACTACTACTACTACTACTACTACTACTATACTACTACTACTCCTACTACTACTACTACTACTACTACTACTACTACTACTACTACTACTACTACTACTACTACTACTACTACTACTACTACTACTACTACTACTACTACTACTACTACTACTATACTACTACTACTAATAATAATACTAACAATAATAATAATAATAATTTTACATCAAATCATAATGATTATTATAATTATCATGATTATACCTTTTCAAAGTTTAACACGAACAAATAAGTTGAGTTTATGGCAGATTCAGACTTACAGTATTTTGTTTCTGTTTTTAGTTTAAAACAAATTCAGACTTAAAGTCATAATGTACGATCTTATAATATGAATTTGGTTAATTTTTTTCAAACCTGATTTTTTGGCATATTTGTAATGTTTACACATATACATGTCACAACTTGCACCTAAATGGAATCAGCCAAATTTCTTGTGTTTGTAGGTAAACAACAGAGCAAAGTTCGACATAAAGTCATAATTCAAAGAATTATGACTTAATGTCCTCCCATAGAACTGCGTATTAAGGTTGGTCTGAACCCTGGAATTATGAAAACTTTCGGGCCTCATAACTGCTAAATTATTAGTCTAAAGAATATAAAAGTATACATTTTTAGAATGGAAATGACTTGATGAATTCATCTGTGAGGCCCAATTTGGGCCAAAATGCTCATTTTTGGAGAAAATCCTAAAAAACGTTTTTTTTGGCCCAAATTTTTTCGTGTAACGTAAACAAAAAAATTGTTTGGCCAAAAAATTTTTTATTGATTTTTAAAACTAGATAAAAATATCTAGGGAGCGTTTTTCATTTTTTGAATTTTGACCAACTTCACCAAAAATATTTGAAATTTGGGCGAAAATCAGGCTTTTTATGATTTTTTTGAAAATTTTGCATTTTTTGACCATTTTTGGTGCAAATTTCTCAAAGTTGGTCAAAATTCAAAAAAATAAAAAAACGCTCCCTAGATATTTTTATCTAGTTTTTAAAAATTAATAAAAATTTTTTTTTGGCCAAACAATTTTTTTGTTACGTTGCACGAAAAAATTTGGGCCAAAAAACCCGTTTTTTGGGATTTTCTCCAAAAATGAGAATTTTGGCCCAAATTGGACCTCACAGATGAATTCAGCAAGTCATTTCCAGTCTAAAAATGTATACTTTTATATTCTTTAGACTAATAATTTAGCAGTTATGAAGCCCGAAAGTTTCCATAATTCCAGGGTTAAGACCACCCTTAAACGGCCAAAATAACAAGCAGTGTTTCTTTCACTTTACCTCGTTATTTCAGCTCAAAATTAACAGGAACCATTTCCGATAATTATTACTAGTATTATTTCAGCATTTTGAGTATATAATGACAAATTTAAAATTTGAAGGAAATCGTACATTAAGCCTTTAACTTGCTTTGAAGCAAGTTTTTTGTTTTGTTTTTTTTGTTTTTTTTAATTCCCTGTGCTTGGAACTGATGGAGGGAGAAAAGACATACATAATGAGCCATCAGTTCCCAACGATCATGAACAATAATTACATAATCAAAATATTCTTTTTGAGCAACAGGTACAAAGAGAGACAGACGAGGCAAAGACTATGGACGAAGACAACGAACACTCACACTCATACAAAACATACAAAAGGACAGAAGACAAACAAGAAAAAAAGGATTCATATTCTACTCACACACTTAAAAAAAAAAAACTAGCCATGATATATACATAATATACAAAATATAAAAATAACAAAAAAAAAAAACACAATCAAATTTTATCGATGTCGAAAGAAAACTTTTTAAAGTGCTTGCCAAGATTGCCATTTTCTCAGCAATTTTGTACTCAATGTTGAATTTAAGCTTAACAAAATTGCGGAAATTAATTCTGAAGAGAAGGAGCCACCTGTTGAAATTTGCATCTATGAATATAAAATTTAAGAAAGAGAAATAAAAAGTTAATGCCAGTACTATGAGGAGAGACGTCCTTAGTAACTCCAAATAATCTCTCAAATGTGGAAAAGGTTTGATTCTCCTTAGTGATATCATTGATGAAAACCAAGAGATTATCCCAAAGAGGAGTGATATTAGTACATTCACAAAATAAATGCACAAGGGTTTCGGGACCTGTCACAAAAGAAGCAATTGGGAGATGTAATTCTGCCTATCTTATGCAGGAATTCATTTGTACAAATAGCCCTATGGAATATTTTGAAGTAAAAAGATTTGATTTTAGTATCCATAGAACATTTGAAATTGTTGGCATGAATATCGGACCAATTAATGTCGTCCTCAGCTACATCACAGGATTCTGTCCAAAAATTTTCAGCATGATCAGCTTTACTACAGGATTTTAGAACAGAGTAGCAATGACGAGTTGCCTTGTCAGCTTTGATCAGGCCCTCAACAATTTCATCAAATATATTCACATCAACATTAGGAGGATTGTAGAACCAGTCAAGAAGGATACCATTCATAAGGGAATTATACTTTCTCCTATGTTTGATGGGAATATTAAACTCGATCACAAGATCCTCAAATGTCTTAACAAAATTATAGCCCCGATCCAGATCAGCAACCGTATAAATACCCTCGTCAATCCATTCAGGATAACAAAAGAAGCTCCTGCGTTTTAGACGAATATCTTTATTCCACCACAGCAGATCCTGTAAGTGATAATCACCAAGGCCCATATTGTGCTTAATTTTATCCCTGTAAATATACCAAGTCCTGATGGTTTCAGAGAGCTGGCAGTTTTTCAAAGAGGAAAGAACGGCCTTAGGGGCATTTGCTCTCCACAAGAGAGATGTGTTTTCATGGAATTTACTGAGAATGCTTAGTTCAATACATTTCCAAGCAGAGACATAACCAGGATCAAGCAATAGTTTTGCCCAAAAAAGTTTTTGAGCTTGTGAGAAGCAAGTTTGTTTTATTAGTTCGTGCTCATCAACAAAATTTACAAACATCACACATGTTAATGGGCATTTTGACATTTACGGTAATGTACTCTTGGCTTAGAAAGGGTAATACGCCGCCAGCCTTTTGGGGGTCCCAATTTATAACACATGGCCATATGCCTATATAATTATAATTACAACATCTGTAAAATACATAAAAATTATATTTCAATCAAACCATAATATCATGCGAATATATGGTAGGGTAACATTACATTGAAACACCAATATGATGGGTCTAATAATAAATTTACATATCACAAAAGTATAACTGAAATAGCAACATGCACATTTTAATACTCTATTTTGTCGTAGCCTAAAACAATGTTGACATGGTGACTATTGTGAATTAAAGAGATGCATATTTGAATATCGTACTTTACACCTATTGAATTTAGCATGTTCATCATTGACCAGTCACATACGTAGATAATGTAATATTTACACTGGTTTTTCACTCAAATGGTTAGGCCCTATCATGGGAACATTATTATCAAAATTCGCAATAATAATCCCATAATAAATGGGGAGTAATACGTTTTGTTATGAAAGATCTAATTTGAAATACAATGAAAATAAAAGTTAGCGATAGGCCCCCTACGGTATTCTATGCATTGGAAGTTACAAATAATGGGGCAACTTTATATTAAATTTTTACAGAACAAAATTCTTGCATGCGTAGGCCATGATACCAAAAAGCGCTTTGTTAATATTTCAAAAATATAGTTTGCGATTTAAGGGGGTACTAGTACACCCATTGTATTTTTTGCGGTTTTTTGCATTTTGTGAAGAAATGAGACTGATGTACCACTTTTTGGCTTCTACCTTTAAAAGCATGTTAGCTACATTGATACCGATGCCACCAATAGAACGAGAAGATGTGTCCCTTCATTTTGCATACCACTTTCCAATTTTATCTGATTTCTTCACAAAATGCAAAAAGCATTTTTTGGCACGCCGATTGGAAATTATACCCCCGGGGCTCATAACTACAGGGTGTCCCAGAAAAAATTACCGGACAAATGAATTTGGACGTAAGTCGAGAAATAGACATCAGAATCCAGCAATCTAAACATCAGCGTGCAGCCCATCTTATTCTGCATCTTATAATGCTAATTGTACTGGTAACGGTTGACTGATCGCGAAGAAATGAGCGATTACATAACGCATGTGCCAATTCACTTCATTCCAAGTTTGAAAGAAAGATCATTCAATGCGCGGTAGTGGTTAAACTGTCAATCGGCTTTATATTTTGTTCTATGAAATCCTCTTCGTTCTTTTTAAACAACATGTTTCTTGAAAAACATTTAATTAGGGTTTGTTCAAATTTGAAAACCTGCACGATATTGAAAATTAAAGCTTGCATGTAAATATATTTTTTCGTTTAGAAATGTTGCATAAAGAATGACTACATGAAGAATTCCAGCTGGCTTAAAAGTTTCTCACACACATTAATGTTTTCAGAATATTTCCAAGAAATTTTAATGCAAAGTTTAAATCTTATGGTAAAGCTGTAAGCACTTAATCATTATCATTCTTGGCACAAATGTTCTTTGTATAGTTAAAATATAACATACATGTATTTACACAACCTAAAGAATGAAAGTTGGAGAGCTTCCAATTTCAGAAATCTCGGACAAACTGTTATTCATCTTCAGTGAAAGCATGAATGACATAACATCGTCGGATTAAATTTAATGAGATACACAAACTTTAGGAAGCGGTGAGCGAGTATGAAAAAAGCTCCTGTTGATCAAACTTGGAATGAACTGCATTGATGCCCGCATTATGCAATCGTTCATTTCTTCAGAACCAGTCAACCGGATCAAATCAAATTTTCATATGTGATGCACAACAAAATAGGCTATACGCTACATTTTAAATTTTTTGATTTTGATGCCTATTTCTCGACTTACGTTCTATGTTATTCACTCGGTAATTTTTTCTGGGACACCCTGTACTGCACAGCCCCTTCACGAAATTGGCGTTTGGCTCTAAATAAAAATCGGTTTATCAAACTTTTGTTAAAGCAGTCAAACCAACTATTCTGAGAACGAGCAATACAGATAATAATTTCTAAAAGGTATAGGCCCCAAAGGCCTAACAATTTAACAATCTTGCGCATGTGCCAGTTCAATAGTCCGCAATTAAAATCATATCAATGTTGAGCTATTGTATGGTAACTGGCATGAACGATATAGCAACTATAGCAAGATGATTTTCATATTCCTCATAATGATGTCGACATACTGCTCGAAAAGATGGAGGCCTTTGGAAATTACTGGAAATTCTGGTATCTTACTTCCGGGTTATGTAAAAAAAAACACTAGAAGTTCATGTTCACATACGTTGCCATGTCTTAATATTTCTAAATCCTCGATTAAAACAAAAGAGACTCAACGTGGCACCCGGTTCGTCAAATTCAAATTTAGGAATTGGCGCCGTTGAGCGTTCCTCTCTGTTACAAAATAAACATGAACTTATTTAGTTCAACAAAATAAACACGAACTTATTATAGTTGAACTTACATAGCAGGCCTGTAAAGGAATCCCTTGTATTTTATTTTTAGCTGGTAAGGTAATGGATATGTATAGTCACACAGCCTACCATGCTAAGTGCATAAACATCGAATATCATTTAAGTGCCTCTTCAGAATTCCAAGAATGATATGAAATGTTCTTTGCTGAAATGGCGAAGTGCTAGTTGAGCGGCTGACATGATGTGGACCAGAAAATTACGATATCAATTTTGTCATAATGTTTATTTGAAAGAGATTTGCTCAGCGAACCATTCATTATAATGTTATATTTCATAATATATCATCTTTTTGATTTGTTCTATATCGGTGAATAGCCTCTTTTGTCCATTGAAGACAAAATAAGAATGTTGATTTCAGTGTTCTTGATATAATTTCTACAGTGTCAATAAATTTGAAGGCAAATCCGTAGTGTTCCAATAACGCTTGTTGTTGAAGTTGTCTGCACATTTCAGAAGATATAAGATCAGCGGTAACCGGATCTTTGGACAAGTCTACGGCTAAATCCCCTTCACTTGTTTGGCAAAATAAATCCACACCAAAGATGATCAAAAGACAGGCTATGTTGCGTGCGCCGCAAACCGCAGCTGCGTGCAGCGCCGTGTAACCATACGCATCTCGCATATTTGGATCTGCACCGTGCGTCAACAATAATTTGACGCTATCTAGATTACTGTTGAGTACCGCTTGATGCAGGGGTGCCAATCCGGAATGATTTGACATACTCAGGTCTAATATTTCCCGTTCGTCATTGGTGACGGTATTTCCACATTCTTTTAACTTTTGCCGACGACAATCTTCTGCTAAGATACGGTAAAGTTCCTCATTGTCCTGTTGTTGAACAGCCGTCTGGAAACGCACACTTACAGGAAATGATATACGTCTACCTTTCGCTACTACATCGTCGATTAATTTGCTGACAGAGCTGTCGTCGGTGTCATCGTCGTCGTCGTCGCCTGAATATGACGACACACACGGATAAGTTCGACATCTAGGCCTACTCCGACGCAGCATTCATACAGCTGGTTAAGTAAAACTGATCATGAAAACAGGGATCTACCGAATCCACTTTTCAGAACTAGTATCACAAAGTCAGCTTGAAAAGATCTTCGTTCAGCACTGAATCACATCAAACAGTACAAAATCACTTCCGTCGTATTTAACATGTTTAAATCCCGGTTTTATGGAACGGAATCACTCACAACGCAGCTCGTGCATGTCGGTTGGGTGAACGTTCAGAGCTGTTCAGCGAACAAAATTCTGAAGTCAAATGATGACGTGAGACTGGCTGCCTGCCTATTCATGACCTGGTAAAATAACACTTCTGAGGTCATTCCGTGTGAAGTGAAGCCAAAGTTAACTTGCAAGTTGCAGACCAAAGGGCTTGTATGAAATAATGTATATAAATCAGTACTGTGCATACTGATTTGTCATGAAAAGGGAGTATCTACCGGGGTTTAATAATTATGAAGATAATTATGAGATAGTTTGCCCTGCCACAAAAAGTTTCCCCCTTCTTTCCCCCACAACCCCTAACCATCTGTATGGGTGTTAGTGGTGGTGGTGGTGGTGGAGGGGGATTTCAATATGGCTTGCCAAATCCCTTCTGTACGTTTCCGTACTGTCTTCCTAAGCCTTTTTAGAGCCTTATATTTGAAATGTTTAGGCGGGGTCAGAATGTTTGACTCCGTTAACTGAGTCAACTACCGACTCCAAAAGGGTTAATTAAATTTAACCCACAAACATGGTCAACTATTTGACCCCAAATTGTGTTTAAAGTTGAGCCCATCGGGGATAAGATTACTATATTAATGGATCAAATCTCTTTAAAAAAGTCATTGCGAGAAATAAATAATTAAATAAATAAATAAGTTACGAGAACGAAATTTTGCATATTGCCGTTTCCGTGCTATTTTCCTAAGCCTTTTTAGAGCGTTTGATTTAAAAGGTACACCATGAATGTTTGCCAAAACCTCGTTCCCTCCTTTTGAGCTAATAAAAATCTGGGGGGGGGGGGCGCAAGGTTTTTGTTATGCCGGCATTGCCGGATGTAAGCATTTTTTTTTTATTGTGCCATTTCGAAATTCGCCCATGGGACAGAAGAATAAGTGATGAAAATAAGAAGATAACGATTGCATTGTTCATCATATACGACGTAACCTTGTAGCATATTTTTCAACTCCGCTGACTTTGAATGTTGAAAGAATTTGATATTGAACTTTTCATTGATAGCATAAATTGATATCCTTCGATTGAATAACTGAAAATATGTCTTCATATCAATGATACGGCACGAACAGATACTTATTTTGCACATGTCTAAATCATCCTCTATACAATGGTATAGTTCGTTTAAATTTTGCGATTGTTGACGCCAATGGCTGGCAGTCAAATGCGATCACGGTAGGACAAACAATCTTGTGATAGGCAAGAGACAGGACAAAGAAAACCTGAAAAAAGTTTCTGGGGTAGGCCTAACACGCACGGAGCAAGCTCGTGGGGTGCGGGTTGACGGCAAACAGTACAAAACAGAAAAAAGAAGTGAAAACATTCAAGGATCTGCGCTTGAACAGAACAAAGAAAAAATACAAACATACATGGCTATGTGTCACAAGTTGGGACCCCAAAAGGCTGGCGGCGTTGCATTTTTATTTATATTTATGTCAACATGGTCAATGCATATTAAGGCATTAGCAGCTTTTATCATTACGATAAAGCTGACGGGTTGGCGCCTAGATTAACCTCCTTTTGGAAGCTGGTCCGTTTCCCAATTCCAGGAATGTGAGACGGGAGTGCATTCCATGTCTCTTGCATAACTTTCTCTTGTGAAAAAATGAAATGATAATAATATTTTCAAAATGAAGATGAATACTATCATGACTATTTGGCAATAAAACCAGGATTTTCCATTGATGCTAATTCATGAATTGAATTGGCGGACACGGATTGGCGGACACGGTACCATAGAAAGTCTATGGAAAAAGTTAGATGACATACTTTTTTCCCTTTAATTTTGAGTTCAAAAGTGAAATCCATGATTACTTCGTACCAATTTAATGTTAGTAATTGTAGAAACTTACTAAGAATGTACTTTGTGTAATTTCATTTAGACTAGCACGTTACAGGCTTGTCCATGCCTCGTCGTCTAGGCTTCTATGTAAAACAGTCAATTTTCAGAATTGCAAGTAATTAGACTAACGGTAACAACCAAATAGATATTGTATTTTTTTCTGGTTGGTAATGATTATTTATGACTGAAAGCAGTAACTGTTAAGTATTTTATCAGCTTGTTAGCACTAAATAAAACTTTTGAATAATTAAGTAGGTCTGATAATGTCGTAAATGTGATGAGATCAAGCAAAATCAGTTGGAACTCGGAAATATCGAATTGTTAGTTTTTTTATAGGATAACATTTACAAAGCTGCATTTTTTAGTTTTTTTTATAGGATAGTAAAAAACATTTACAAAGCTGCATTTTATGATAAGAAATAAGGTACAGCTAGCATGTACCTCGTTTCCTATCATATATACTAAACCGCTTGTCTTGAGTCACTGAAATGTCAGTGTAGTAATTGGATTCCTTGCCCCAGTGTGTTATTATTTTTTGAGAAAAATGCAAAAATAGTCACAAATTTACCACAGGGGTGTACAGTAGTACCCCCTTAAGGCGTTTGCAAAACAACAGAAAACAAAAGGAAATATTTCCTTTGTTTGGCTATATCTATATCTCAAAGAAAATTACTGGTAAACCGGTTAAGAAAGTAAATTGCTCTTAAAATGCTGTTT
Organism: Amphiura filiformis; assembly: GCF_039555335.1. Taxonomy (NCBI): domain Eukaryota; kingdom Metazoa; phylum Echinodermata; class Ophiuroidea; order Amphilepidida; family Amphiuridae; genus Amphiura; species Amphiura filiformis. Next base: position 15,468,322 of record NC_092632.1, read on the forward strand.
AAAGGAGTTTTTGGATAAATAAATAATAAATAAATATTTATCTCACTAGGATCTTATACTCTGTTATGAGTTGGTCATAAAATCTTATCACCACAGGTCAACCAAATGCTGTGATTATTATCACTGTATTTTTGATTCCACTGGTAATGAGATGTCATTAAGCTCATCCTGACTGTGGTGAAGTGACCATTCCACTTAATTAGGCCTAGTTCATGATCATTAGATTATTCATGGAATTGCTAAAGATTCTAAATTCCGCCTCATTGAAATGACGGAGGCCTATGTCAAATGATTTCAGATTGCCACCCCACATCTGGGTCAAGTGTTACAGACTGGGAAACTGATTAAATAAACAAGCACAGGTTATCGACATTTTTCATTGTATAAGCATTCAATACGTTTGATTTCGATTTCCTGTAAGAAAAATTGATTTCAGATTGCTGCATCAAGTTAGTAACTATCAATACTATTATTTCAAAATATTTGTCAATAAAAATCAAAAGCAGTGCAGTGATGAACATTTTAGCTTCCGACATTTCTGCATGGGTAATTGGGTATAATAAATATATTATTTTTCAAATGTTCGTGAACATTGAAAGCCTAAATGTTCCTTCTGGCCTTTCCAGAACACTTTTCAGGTCATATTATTAATATAGTTCTTCACGGCCTTTTCAGAACCCCTTTCGGTTCTTCATAGAACCATTTAAGGTTTTACAAACAGGACAGCTCAGGAACCTTTTCAATAGGTTGATGGAATGAACAACTGTCATTATCTGGTGCAATAGGCTGTAAGCCCGGGAATAACATAATTATATTGAAGAAGATATGTGTCTGTCAATAGATACCCATTTCAGGATAAAACTCACCTATTTTTATATGTTCGCCCAAGACTCTTTTTCCAATACTAATATTCATTTATAGGCCCACTACCGTGACCCAATGACCACTTCAAGGTTAACAAAATTGGAAGGGATGTTATTCACTTGTGCACTTGAAGGAAGGAAGGAGGGATCTTTGGATAAGATCGCACTGAAGAAAGTTGAAATAATATGAGGGATATTCTAGCAAGCGCGACTACATGTATACATGGTATATAGGGTGGGTGCGGGTCTTATAAGCTCGTATACCCGCCTTACATGCATGCATACCCAGGTCACTTAAAGATAATAGTGGCCGATGTGTTCCGCTTAAGTAAGTAAAGCAACAGACAATGGGCTATTCCAGATAATAGATGCACACCCCGCTATAGAGGAGTTTGGATTTTCGGACTTTTTATCCAGTCATGATTGTTGGAAATCCAGAAGTTTAAAGTGTCCAAAGGCAAACAAATCCAGCAGAAAGTAGTTCAATATCAAAAATCCTCAATTTGAGAGCTTATTTTGAACATTTTGCGATTTTTCATTCATTTATTTGCATTTCCAAGCTTTTTCAAGTAACATTGAAATTCCAGTTATTTTCAGAAAGCAAACTTGGAAAGAATAGCCCAGTTGAATAATAAGCAAGACCTATCCTATTGAAGTTGTCAATAATTAAATCAATGGAGTTCATTTTTCTACATCTAATAAGCTTTAATTGCTCAAATTATACATTTTATAAACAATGGGCTATTCCAGATGTATTCCGCACCCCCCCTATGGAAGACACTTCCGGAATTCGGGGCTAAATTGACAGCCGGAATTCACATGTCAGGAAAAACCCATGGAAGACACTGCCGGAATTGTGGTAATATGTCTAATATGGCCAGCCGGAATTCACGTAAATGTAAATCCAGTCTTCCATAGGGTTCCAGCTGGAATTAGAACATTTTTTGTTTCCAGCCAGATTTCAAGTAAATGTCTTTCATAGGTTAATCGAGATGGTGATCATAAGTGAAGATTCTGCTGGAATTGGAGCATTTTTGACCATTTTCCAGCCGGAATATTAAGAAATGTGAATGTCTTCCATAAATAGGCACATCATGGCCTTTCACAATCCCCACTCTTGTTTTTTCGTTTATTTTAGCAGCCGGAATGACTGCTGGAATTCTAGACACATCTCAATTCCAGCTGGAATTGTATTTTTTAAATGTCTTCCATAGGGGGGGGGGTGCGGAATACATCTGGAATAGCCCAATATAGAAAGGGGTTGATAAAATCGCTACATTATTATTTCAATTATCGTTATAAAGAGAAATGTTAAACTTTTTTTACCTTTTTCTAAATGTTAATACTCGATGTCTAATGGAGAGAATAAAGGTTAAAGAGATATACACGGTGAGTGAGGTTGCCAGTAAGATAGAGAAGAGAAAATGTTAATGTTACACTTATACATTCCGCACATTTGTAAGATGTTTGGTACTAATAGCTTATTATACCTGACGTGATTTTACCCCATATCAAATTTAGTTTCTGAAATGTCAGGATGTTTTAAAATCCAAATGGCAAAGTATTTTTTAACATACACGAATTGATAATACCTCCAAAAGCATGCATGCAAGAGAATTGTTTCCTGCTGTCGGTTTTATGTTTTTGGTTTATGTTTTAAGGATTCTGTCCACAATTTTTGTTCTTTATACAATCTGCCACCCTCTTAATTAGCTAAACTGGAAAAAATATCCATAGTATGCCACGCAATTTTTTCAGCAAAATTATTTCATTTTCATATATATTTGACAAGCAAAATAAAACAATAGTTCAAAAGTAAGTCGCAAGTAAAAACAAACATACGATACAAAATACAATATTTAATACTGGTTTCATTCTGCCGATGCTATAAATAATTAATAAAAGCGCCCATTTGCAGTGTTAAGTCACAAGAACATAACAGAATATAACAAAATGATATAAAAATAATTATTGTTATATTATCTGTGATGTGCGCTGAGTCATTTATTTTAATTATTTATCTTTGCTTAACAATTAAAATCTATTTCATGAGGCATTTTAGGGCTTCCCCTTTCAGCAAATTGAATCATTTCTACTTTTGGATAGCTGGGAATCCCCTTTGTCAGTGTGTTGCACAATAATAATTGGGAAAGTCCCTGAGATTGTAAACTGAAAGTGACATCATGTTGGGGAAAACCCCTAGGAAGTGATGTAATGAAAAATAGCAGTTGGCTATTAAAATAATGGGATTTCCCGGTGCTTGGTATATAAGAAAATGTAAACATAATTCTTCACAGTTTGTAGTGTTGTTCTGGGCTAGCTAATGTGCTTATATTCCATTTCCTTCAAAGAAAGGAAATTGCGAATCAGAAATATTTGATGTAGTCAATGTACTATTACCTGCCAGTAATGTCGGAGAAGATCTAGTTTACTTCATTGTGCGTACCTCTTCCAAGAAAGGAAATTATATTCTTCTGTCGACTTGCTGAAGTCTGGTTTATGAAACAACACATCTGTCAATATAAGTGGAAACAGTGGGACAACTGCAATGCAGTCCTGCTTCCTGGAGAAATTGTGTGAAAGGTGAAAGTAGCACCAGCATGACCAGTTTGGTGTTTGGAGAACTGTGCAAGGAGTTAAGTGTGGAGAAAGTAGCACCATTTCTGAGCGAGGATTTTATACGCAAAGGATTTTACGCATAGGATTATAACTGCAAGTTTTCAGTGGACTTCGCTGAACAGTGATCTTCGCTGGATACATGAACCAGGATATACATCAAGAACATTGAGAACAAGAACCTTACAATCATCTACAAGATGAAGGCTGCCGGATAAGTAACTTTGCTAAATAAGTGTATCTGTATGATTGATTGTATGTGCATTTGTTGTCATATTATGTACTTCGGTTATATATATAAATGCGTTTTTATAAATACGCACAAGACCATGGGCACGACATACCAAGACCAGCAAGCGTGAACAAATCCTCATGTATTGACCACTATACAGAAAGGAATAGTAACTCTGTAGATAAATATCACTAAATTTAAGTATTAATTGAATTACAAAATTATTACACATTTTGCAATTCCGAATTTGTTATAAACAAGAATTTGTCTTTAAAAAAGACAAGTTCACGGATCAGGTGTATGGTACATGTACTTTGAGCTACTTTGGTTTAACATTTAATATTCATATCTAACCTACTCTGCACTTATTCGACAATAAATAAGTGATATGAGACTTAATAATGATACCTGCAGGGGTCTTGACTCTGGAAAACAATATTTTTAAAAAACCTCATTTTGCATTTAGTTTTTTATTGCGTTGCAAAGTAGCAAAACTTTCTTATGGCCCAATTTATGCCTGGAAAAGGCTATCCCGTCTTACAACCTATCAACAGGTCTGATTTCTATAATGAGGTGTCACCGGGTTAGCAAGAGATAATTAATGCCAAATCTAAACACCATGAAATTCACCACATCACGACCAAGCTCACATTGGGCGCCCGTTCCTTTTTTAAAGGAATTTTTTATGTCAGGGTCATGGTCCAGCTTTTATATGAACACCAATATTATACAGGTTTATACACATGGGTTATTACAAGAGTCAATAAACATTCAATTAACTGGGTTATTACAAGAGTCAATAAACATTCAATTAACTATAGATAATGGACTTAGTTTTGTGCAATGTAATTATATTAAACTTTTTCTGAAGTAAATCGCCTGCTGCATAGTTTTCTAATTACAGATGATATGTTAATTTGTGATTAGGCCTGACCATGAAATGGTAGTTTTGATTAACCAATCAGTTATGTGTATTGTCAGCATGTGATGGCTATAAGCCAATTGAAAACATGTTTATAAAAAGACTAAAAATTCCTCCACTTAACAGACTCTTTCCCGGGTGTAAGGCTAAATATTAAGTTGTCATGTGTGGCAAGATTAGATAAAGGCATACAAACTAGGGTATGAGATATTAGGAATTATTTCCTAGCCTCTTAACCACACTGGTTAATCACATATAGCTATTCAAGACACAGGATATGTAAGGGATAAACTGTGCATATGAGATGTGGATGCAAGTGGCATCATTTCACTGCCGTGAAAAAACAACATTTTGAAAGTATTTGACGACGGAAAAAAATATTCAACGACGGAAACGTTTACAATATAATCACAAAGTTGAACAAAATAGACAATTTTGCTGCACAGCAGTCTCATGTTGTTCCGTCTTTGCATTTATATAGAAAGACCACTCGTAATGTAGAAGGTCACTTCGAGACTTACTGTCTATAAGCTGTTATGGCAGCGCGGAGATGGTCACGTGCGCATTTATAAAAGCGCATTTATATATATAACGGAAGTACACTCTATACCAAACATATTTTACTTTCAATTAAAGACTTAGATATTGTTAACTTAATTAATCAGTGTGTTTTGTTGTGCATTCTGAAGTGAATTTGGGATAAAGGTGTTTTTTGGCCTTGAGTCATTTGAAGCGACTAGTAACATACCACATTATAAGTTTGGTGGCATATCTAACACAAGTTGACCAAACTCGAACATATCATACATAGAGCAAAATTATGCCAATGAGATCAAACGTTAGCAAAATGCTTTACAAACATTGGCACCATAACATTTTGTGTTTTGTTTATTTTCAGGTTTAACAGCACAGTAAGATTCCTCTTGCACTATACAGAATCCCATACCCGGTTAAAGGATGATTCCGGCAATCACAACATCATGCCTTATAAAATGTTAGAAAAATAATTATCGAGCACAAATCACATCCCAGCAAACACAAAACGTTTTCGACATCATTCGCAAAAGGTTATAAAAGGTTGTCAGAAAACGTTTAAATGTCGGGTTATATAAAGGTTATATTAAGAGTATAAAACGTTTTCATAACCTTATAAAACATATTTTGATAATCTAGTGCTCAGCAAACAAAAATGTTTTACAGAAAACATTTAAATGTCGGGTTATATAAAGGGTATAAAAACGTTTTAATAACATTACAAAAACATTCTTGAAAACTTGATACAAAACATTCTAAACAAAATGTTATTTTGGGGTTGAACAAATATTTTGCGAAAAATGTTTGCCCAAAATATTTTCAATAACGTTTTATAAACGTTTTCATGACCTTTATATAACCCGACATTTAAATGTTATTCAAAGATTTTGAAAAAAACATTTTAAGAACATTTCTGTGGTTGCTGGGTTCAAATATTTTAACATAATGTTATTTAAGTATTGACACAATATTTGGCAAAAATGTTAGCAAAAATAGTTTACAATAACATTTTTGAAAACATTAAAAATATTGTTGTAGTGTGTTTTCATACAAAACGTTTTAAAACGTTATCATGACCTTTATATAACCCGACATTTTAATGTTATTAAAACGTTTTTACCTAAACCAAAAGCCAAAATATAACTTATTTGAAATGTTTTTAAAACGTTTTTGTGTTTGCTGGGATGGGTTTATTTGAAACAAACTCATATTGACCATAAAAATGAGTAAAAACAGGCGGCTCTCAACACGCGATATTCAAAATTCTCGCGCCGAAATTATCCAGTGGAATGACGTCATGGTTAATTGTGCTCAATTGTTGTCAGCCTTCATTGTATTACTGGGACGTCATTGCACTCGACAATCTCGGCCCCCGGTAATTTTGAATATCGCGTGTTGAGAGACGGTTGTTTTAATTCGTTTTTATGGTCAATATGAGTTTGAGTAAAGACACAGCTTATTTTGCTCTGAGCTTGTTGTCGTGTTTGCTACATGCATGAGTTCTATTTAAACTTGCCTTATTTTATATTTTGTTGTCTGTTTGGTCTGCTTATTATGTGGACAGAGATTTTCATCACTTGTACACTTATGCACTGTTTTCCTGACACTTCTGTGGGATTATTAGCAATTTTTTGGCCATCGAACTTTGCCTGTACCTACATTGGTTGTTTGGTTCTTCATGTCTGCTTATGTGCACAGTGATTTTCATCACTTGTTCCAGGGCACTTTTGTATTCACATTGATCCCTGTTGTTTTTACAGGTTTAACACTTCTGTGGGCCTTGGAATTGGTAATTGTTGGCTATCGAACTTTACCTACTTCTATGCCTACATTTGTTGTTGCATACCGGATTTTTGTTTCCCCCTTTTTTAAGTTGGTATACCTTGCTCTCTTTCTTTTCAGTTGTTTGTATATTCAAGGTATCCTCTTGTATCATTTATTGATCCTGATGTTTATTGTGTCCTCGTCCGTTGGATTCACCATTACCCACTTTTTATAAAGAAGATGCGTTGAGAGCACGATTTTCCCGGAATTTTTCACAACTTTTAATTTCACGCACATGCATTCCCGATTAAATTCACCTTACTTACATTTCACATATCCGCTTGGGTATTTTTGTTGCTTTTGTAAATTTTATTTGTAATCTCTGTACTATTTACACTAATCATGCTAATGTCATGTTGCATATTTTGTATCAGCAAAGTTTCAAATGTCAAAATTTGTTAGTTTTAAAACCAATTTTAAATGTATCAATTTTGGTTTATTAAATATTACGTAACATACATTAACGTACACATAAACTTATGAACCGTATTTTAAAGAATATTCTATTACTCTTACGACCCATTATTCAAAATCGCGCACTGTGATTTGTTAAAACGCGTCACGTGAGAGCCCATTATTCTGCAATAATGGGTCGAGCGCCGTAACACATTCTACGCAGAGCATTACGCTTGGTTGCGCGTGCATTATTTCCGCGATACGCGCTGTCACTTAAGCGTACGCGCTCCACCTTGAAGTAAGCAACTTTAAATATTTGTGCCAAAAAATGATATTTTCTCTTTAATCGCACTATTTTCTGGTAATAGAATAGAAATAAAGGGTGCAGCATTATCTTTACACGCAAATATGTGTCCTCGACAGTAAAACGTTTAAATAATGGGTTCGGCTGCGCCCCACCCATTATTTACGTTTTTACTGCCTCGGGCACATTATTTGCGTGTAAAGGATAATGCATTACCCTTTATTTCTTAAATGATACACTCAGATGCCATCAAAGTGTAATATGCACTTTTGAACACCGAACCAAGTTGTTCGAAAACCTGGAATGTTTGGTCCGACATTGCAACTGTCCTAACAAAAATGTGATGAAACCCTCAGATGAACCTCCAAGTTTGTTGGGTGATACCGGTACCGTGATTGTGTTTTCAATCTTTCTGACTCTCAATCTGGATTACCAGTGTCCTTAAATGTAAGAAATCGCGACTAAAGGTTAATAGTACGCTATAAAATCGATGTAATGAGAAATTGGGCCAACTTTCAAAATACTACTGCTTCTACTATATATTATCTATAAACATATCAAACATATTATCTCAATTGAAATGTATCTTTGTTTTCTTCCAGTGGATCATTGGTTTTTCATGAAAATGTACCGGCTATATCTTGCAAGTGAGATGATTGCGCCCTCGATAAACATAGTTAAAACAGCATAGCATTTGAATTGAGAGAGGTCCACGTCCTCGTTACCTCCTTAGGTTTCTATAGTACTAAGGGTTTTAACTTAAAAATTAAACTATAAATATACCATCAGTAATGTCATGGACAATTTAATATATCGTGTAATGCATCATTGTTTTTCATCATGAACTAAAAAATTGTAAAATAGATATATATTTCCATGGTTGTTACTATAGAACAATAATCAAAATACGGTACAAGTTTTCTGCAGTGCATGTGATGTGAAGCGTTCTTATTACAAATATCAGGCAGACCTTTGTAACGTTGGCATGAATGGAATGTTGACATTCCGTCCTCTCTTCAGCTGCTTAGCAACCACACATTTACACTTTTCGTAGGGATAATCCCCTCTAAGATTATGATAAGTAAATCGAATCCATCGCCAGCATCCATGAGAGGTAGACTTCTCCGTAGTCCACTTGCCCATTTTGCATACTCTGGCCATTACATTTAAACATAAAACTCTGATTTATATTGATTTGTGTGCAACTGATTTATTTTTTTACATAATCTGATCTTTTCAGTCACCGCACTCCCTCTGTTTGTTAGCTTCCCAAGTGGACTACTGACTTTGCCTTGCGGTTAAGATTTTTAACACGGGACTCTATGGAGAGTTAGGCCAATTTCTGGCCTAACTAAAATTGGCCATGATGTAATGCATCTTTAAATGGATCTGCCTTGTGATTGGTCGCCCATATCTCGCTATTGTTTAAATCTTCCGGGCCCGCGCCATTACCATTAACTACACCGTACACAACTATCTGTGGTATTTGCGGCGCTTTTGTGTTGACGCGAAAGTTAATCTCTCATCAAACATCTAGCGCATCTTGTACTATACCATGCTTAGTACTTGTGGTTAATGGACTGATAAACAAGTATGCTTGACTGTGTGTTTTTAGAGAGCAAAGTCCCGGGGGTAAAGTTCTGCTTAAAATTCAAAGTCCATAGTCGGATTTACGGGGTTCGCTATCAATAAACTGGTATCATTCCAAAATCAGAATTGTTCAGTATTAAAGTGAGCCATTATAATTATGCAAGATAATGTTGCATTCAGTTACTTTTATTGTCACTAATTATCTGATATTTTTAACTCTTTATGACCATTTTACTATTGAATACTTTAATTTTAATAAACATCAGTATAATTTTGAGTTCAACGAAATGGGTTCATCATGACTAATAATAACATATTTTAATAAAATTCGACTATGGCATAGTCTACTCCTTGCCTCGCTTGGTGATCTGACGGTAGATTTAAAAGCGGACGTTGTATTGATGAGTTGACCTCAATGTTTATCAACAAAGGCAAGGGACTGGTATATCGATATGCTTAAGTGAATCCCATGCAACCACTAAACTGTTCAATGGTCTTATTTTGATGTGGCGGGAGTTTTAAAAACACGAGTCCTGAACAAAATATGATGCGCGCGCATACTGCCAGGCAAAAAACAATGGAAATTGTGATGATGCGTGCGCATTCTGCCAGGCATTTATTGAACACATTTACGCTGAAAAGGGAATATATTATGTCTTTTCGGTTGCCAGAATCTTGTGTTACAATCTTATCCATCACAGAGAGAATACCAATTCTGGTACCACACATCAAATTTCAAGATTTCGGTAGCTCCTCTTCATCAACATAATTGCGTATTTTGATTTGTGCTCTTTTCGTGGTCATATAATCTCCAAATACAGAAATGTCTTTGTCACAGATTTGATAGAGCATCAACTACCGCCCGGGGTGATAGATATCTGATAATAGTTATGCTTAGCACAATAGACCATTATATACTTAAAGTTATACCCTACTGTGTCCTCCCAGCACAAAAGTGTTATGATTGCAGACCAGTTCTGCTCCACTTTTTAATCTCCTAATTTTTGGTTTCTGAACAATAAAGAAATTAAAACTCAATATTTGAAAAGACCGATTGTGTGTGTTTATTATGTTCTTGTCTTCGTTGCAGTATTCACGTTTGCCAGTATTATGTAAAGGTAGCTTAAAAGAAGACATTGTAGTCATCTATTGACTTATCTAGGACATATTGCCAATATGTTGTACGCATTTCTTTTTCAAACACGAGTAGAATCATAAAATAAATGCAACTGAGTCATAATGCAAAAGTTTGTTATTTTTTTCTTATTTATTGCCAGTCCAAACTTTACTGTTCAAGTTTGTATCTGTCTCCCTCTACAAAGTTGTTTACTCATTTCATACAAAATATATAGCATATACCATCGCAATGAACTGTTTAACATACTACAATAAACACCGGTGCCATGTTTTTGTTTTATGTTTTAAGGATTCTGTCCACAATGTTTGTTCTTTATACAATCTGTTTTCCCTCAAATTAGCTAAACTGAAAAAATATCCACAGTATGCCACGCAATTTTTTCAGCAAAATGATTTTATTTTCATATATATTTATTATTACAACATAATTTGACAAGCAAAACAAAGCACCAGTTCAATAATAAGTCACAAGTAAATACAAACATTATACGATACAAAACACAATAATTAATACTTGTTTCATTCTGCCGACGCTGTAATAATATAAGCGACACATTTGCAGTGTTTAGTCACAAGAACATAACATAATATAACAAAATGATATAAAAATAATTATTGTCATAATTTCCACATATAAGTTTGGTGGCACATTTAACAGAAGTTGACCAAACTCGAACATATTATACATACAGCTAAATAATGCCAATGAGATCAAACGTTAGCAAAATACTTTACAAACATTGGCACCATAACATTTTGGTTTTTGTACTTTAACAACACAGCAAGATTCCTCCTGCATATACAGTGTCCTATACCCGATTAACGCCCCTACCTCATACTAAATACCGTCATCCTCAGAGTATCTCTTGATCACATGCTAGGCTCAGTATCTAGCAACTGACTATCAAGGTACTACCATGTTGACTTTAGTAAAGTACAACAATGGAGGAATCTAGTTGTGTAAAAATGCTAATCAGTTATCACTAACAGGTACACACGGGAATATGAGTAACCAGGTATCACCAACTTTTTGATTTTGAAGTGTTTAAACTTCGACCTATACATTATAGTTCTTGTCTATAGCTATGTTAAACGTTTGCATTCCGTTTTGTAAATTTTGTAATATCAACATTTAGGTAGGAAGTGTATTTTGTATAAAAATGGTAAACATTAAAGGAAAGAGAAAATAAACTGGTTTTATTTTCTTTAAACCTGGAACACATCACCTCTCCCTTAATTGCAATATATTGTTCAGGACATAATAAATACCTTTAGTACAATCTTTCCCTATATCGTATCACCTGTATTTAAATGTAGAATTAATTATGTATAGTAAAAAATCATTTGATTTATTAGATGCCAAATTGCCTCCAAAACAGCTCAAAATATTTCACACTGCTGCAAGTTGCAACGCAATGTTCCATCGGATTGCACTTTTCCTTGCTCGCTTAACAATGCATGTCAAAAGTCAGATCCCAAGTAGGTTTTAGACCACAGAGTTTATAAACTGTAATCAACTTTTCTCATTTGTTATTTATATTTCTTTGAAATGAAAAGTTGAGTCAGGCTCATTTTTTTTACATCTTTGCCATTCTTTATCAATTTTTGGTTTGAATTTGATCGACAAAATTGAGCAAACACGGTACAGTTATGTTACACTATGACGTTAAAGCTCTTGGTTTAGATGTAGTCTTCTACATTGAAGCCAACAATGGGAATTTTATTATTATGAAAATACTCAATCATATCATTTGACAATCTAAAATGAGGTTACCTACACGATTCACAGCAGCAGCATAATCCAGATCAGCATACTGCCTTAAAAGGGCGTAACGCGTGCAGACACTATGCAACATACATCACGTACGCAATATCACGTTGCAGATACATATACGCATTTGTTTGGACATTATCTGGATTTTGTTGACTTATGTTGGTAGCTCCGTTTTATATTTGACACGATAACATAGTAATTATAGTTTAATTAACAGTTAAAGAAGATGACTCGCTTATTGTTTTCTCAATCAACACATTCTGTTTTCTGGCTCAGAATAGCCCTCCCACGTGTCAGATATTGGGGCTGGCGACGTCCAAAAGTAAACTGAATGAAAGCTTCCTCTTTTGGAAAGCATTCATTTGTTGTGAGAAATAAGTATTGTAAAACATATTCTGTTTTAGTTTGTCTGGCATCGTCACATTAGAAATGACGAATATCGTATGTATTATACATATTTTCCAACATATTTTCCAAATTTTAATAAAAACTTTATGCATATGATTGCTGTTATTGATATATTGTTTCAAAGATATAGTATACGTACATACAGTGCAGTGAATAAGTTGGTTACATTTACAGGTGGGTGACCCGATCACTATATCTATATTTATACATGGAGACAGTCTGATTACAAATTTTGCGTTGAATTTATTCCAGTGGTTTGGATATTGGGGTATGAAGCTATCACTGTTAACATTGTTCTTTTTAACAATACCGTTAAAATGTTGTTGATTAAGCATAGGCCTACTCACATTTGTATTGACGTTTCCCCACCAGTGTTCAAAGATTTGAGGCTATCGCTCTTTTCTTTATGGCTAAAAGTTTACTCTTCGTGTGAGCTTTCCCCTCAAAATCTCAAATTTGATGGTGTATGGTGGATGGGGTTGAGAAGCTGTCAATCAGGTCACCTACCTTTAATATATTATTCATTCTATAAAAATACATTTTATACCAAGAGCAAAAGGCTCGTTTTATCTATTGTTGTACATTACGTTCTCTTAAAACACTATATTAATGGGACCATGACATAAATAGTGAGTAAAATCCACAATGTGTACTAGCATCGCGAAACTCTGGTTGATTTCTAACCATCTGGTACATGAAGAGCTAGATCGTTCGCCAAAAAGGTGTAGACTTATGACATATAGAGTAAATCGCTCCGTCGGTAAAAACCTACGCATTGAATATCGTTAGGAATGTGCGATTCAGGATTCACGGTAATAATACCGATTACGTCATAAGGCTAAGTCTAGAGGCGAATATGTTGAAGCTAAGAGCCTGATGGAATGTTGGCTTCTCAATTTTTGCTTCTGCTTCTGTGTGAAAGTCACACAAGCATTTAGAGCCTTTGTCTTTTGAAAACAAGCTTGTATAAAAAATACTTAGGGTTCGGATAGCGACATTTTCAGGTATTTTTCCTGGGACCTGAGAACACATCAGACATATCGAATTGCATTTTGAATACGAGGAATGTCCTTTTGATATCAAATAATTTTATGGCAAATGATTAAAAATTGATATTTTTGAAATTTAACAGTCCTCGAAGTAAATTGTATAAATCTAATGATATGTACTTAAAACGTATGTACCTGCGATGAAAGGCCATCCATCATATAAAAAATTTGACATTTGGTATTGAAGATATAGATTTTCCCCGAAAACACCAAAAAATGTAGGTCTTTTGTGGAAAAAATATATCTTCTATATGAAAGGTCTAAATTTTCAATTGATGGTCAGCTTTTCATCCCAGTAGATATCATTAGATTTACAAAGTTTACTTCGAGATTTAATATTTTGCCATAAAATTTGTATTATATCGCGAATTTAAAAAACAAAACAAAATTATTTGATATCAGAAGGACAGAATGCAATTCGACATGTCCCACAAAAATACTGTGCAAACGTTGCTATCCGATTCCTTAAATGGATTATAAAATGTACCCAACTGTTTTCATAGCTAAAAATGTTGTTATTATGCTATTGTGGAGTAAATAGACCACCTCTGATAGGCGATGGCTTCTTACAGACGCATTTGACCCATTTTGTAGTATAGTATTAATTAGATTTTTTACATTATTACCGATTAATAGTTTGTACATTGTACATTGTTTACGGAACACTTTCTGTACAGTTTTTGCAAGTTTTGAAAATTTTGAGATGCACACGTCACCACGAATGTAAAATGGGTATTTACAACATGGTTTCATCTTGAATTCCGCCAAAAATGTTATAAACAGTATAAAAGATTACTTATTTGAATATGTTGAACGCTTAATAATAGAGAATTGTGCGATATTTCAGTGCATCTCGATATACATGTGGTATAATGTTAACACTGCCAGAACAATTGAAATGGATGAAGAATCTTTAAAAGTGAACGCTTGTTTTGCGGTGCATAAATATCAAACTTTGACAACCATCTCAAACTTATGAAAAATAGTCAAGTATAATAGAAAGGTTAGCAAACAGTTGTAATAGAAATTCCAACTTTTGTATAAATACACTTCTTCTTTAAACTTAGTTTTGCAAAAACTGCACATTGCACATGGTGATGATACTCAAATTTGGTAAAATTGAGTGCCAAGCACATCTCATCAGCAACTTGTGTAAAAATAGATTGAATGGCATTGGAAGCTCTGGATTTTACCTCAAAACGTAATGAATTAAGTATCAAGCTTTTGAAGACACGTTGAGTAGTTTTAAATATCAATATATCGATACAAAAAGTATCATTAGGAATTTAAAGAAATAATGCATCTTTGTTCATTTATAGATAATGCAATATCAATTTTGAAAATTAATTTCAAAAATATTGTAATAGCAATTGAGCAAATTCAAATAGCGAAAGTATCAACTGAAACCATTTTCATGTTAACAATGAAACCCTTTTTTATATCTTGAGGTAAAATAAAATCTTTGGTTATACATATGTCATAAAGTGTGAAATAAAGAAACTCTACTGTGTGCTGTTTTCAAAGATTAATATAATTTCTCTCTGATTGTCTACATTACAATCATTTTCAATGTACATCGACGAAGAACAACAATGTTTTGTAGCTTAACACTCGCCCACACACCAGTGGCGGACTTTGCTCCTGCTTGTGTTTGCGTTGACCATTGCCGGCCCATCAACAATATTGAGAGGATGTGATACTGCGTACTGCGCATGGATGATGTTACGACGCAATTAGTCTTTATTCTGTATTGAAAAACGTTGTCTACTAATACGAACTCTCCACCTTTCCGCAGGCTGGACAATGGTAGTGTCACTCCATAGTTATATTTCAGAGATATAATATATGCGATCAAGCAAAATCAGTCGGAACTCGGAAATATTGATTTTGAGATATAGCCAAACAAAGGAAAGATTTCCTTTTGTTTCCTTTTGTTTTGGAAACTCTTTAACTGCTCATATCTTTGGAACTGGTTGTTCAATTTCGCTGGATTTTTCTGCAAAATCCAGCTTTTTAAATGCTTTTTACTCTCCTATAAGAAACTGGAAATTTAATATTTCCGAGTTCCGACTGATTTTGCTTGATCGCATCACATATGGGTTGTACAAGTAACCCAAAAAGAATGTGTAAGAATGAGAGCAAGATATTTCACAAGTATTAATTTCACGCACATGCATTCCAGTTTTACCTCACCTTATATTTCACATTTGCCCAGGTACAGTTGATTTATCCTCGTACGTATTTTTTGTTATTTATCGTAGGTTTTATGTATTCACATATCTTGCTATATAAGTAATTTGCAAATATCAAATCCTGTAAGTTTTTAAACCAATTTTAAGGGTATAGTTTCAATTTTGGTTTAAAACATATTAGAGAGATTGCGATGTTCCAAACGCAGTACAAGTCGGCTGGAATAAAGACTATAAATCTGATCTAATTTAATCTAGGTCGATAGAGGGCATAGTGATTGAAAAATTAACAGTAAGCGTAGTCTCTGCCTAATTCAAACAGTCCGCTTTTGATATTGACTAAAATTTTGACTTAACATGCTGCTTAAACTTAATTGTATTTTTGTGCTCCCCAAATATTATAGTTGCCCAAAAACATACAGTTTGGTAGATTAAAGATCACTACATCTCATATCATGACTTTACTTTCAAAATGAGACTTCTTCGTCCTGAAAATTGGGCGCGTTGCATGAACTTCGACATGAGGTAAAATCAGCATATTTCAACGTAGCATCTGCGTTTTATACTACGTTGGAATCCAAAATGGGAAATCGCAATGTCATTTTTTGTACGCAAAGTATCACACACATTTCAATGGGCAATCTCTGCGTATGGACATCGCGTATAAATTTAGTCGATTTTCAACACATCGCTGCACCTTTATTATAATGATTTGTTACAAACACAAAGGATCATAATAGTAATTAGACTTTCCTTCGTATGTTCATTACATTGACTGTCTTTAACATATTGTGAAATGGACAAATTTTGTGCAATTTCAACAATGTATCTACGTTTATTTCGGACGTGGAAATTCTTCAAAACTGGCCAAATACGTGACCTCGCTTCGATACAGGAGAGTGGTTTTGAATAAATCAACGTACGTCCGATACCTACGTTTGGAAATCGCAATCTCTCTATTACGTAAAATAACATTAACGTACTTTTAAACTTATGAACCGTATGTTAATTTTTTAAAGAAAAATGATACACTCAAGGTCAGATGCCATCAAAGTGTATATTGTCCTTTATGCACTTTTGAACACCGAACCAAGTTGTTCGAATACCTGGAATGTTTGGTCCAACATTGCAACTGTCCTAACAAAAATGTGATGAAACCCTCAGATGAGCCTCCAAGTCTGTTCGGTGATACCGTGATTCTTATGCTACACTTTGGTGTTTTCAATCTTTCTGATTCTCAATCTGGATTACCAGTGTCCTTAAATGTAAGAACTAAGACTAAAGGTTAATAGTACGCTATAAAATCGATGTAATTAAAAAATTGGTTCACCTTTCAAAATACTACTTCTACTATAAACGTATTATCTTATTGGAATGTTTCTTTTTTCAGTAGATCATTGTTTTTTTTAGTAAAACACAGAACTTAGCAAATTGTATACTATGTTCATTACGTTTTACTAAAATGTACCATGCATTGACGTTACATGAGTCAATGCTAGGCCGGCTATATCTGACATGCAAGTGAGATGATTGCGGCCCCGATAACATAGTTTAAACGGCATAAAATTTGAATTAAAAGAGGTCCACGCCCTCCTTACCTCCTCAGGTTTTACAGTGATAACTGATCAAGTTGAACTTTAATTATACGTCATATGTCATGGACATTTATATTGTATGAAGTTAAACATCAGGTAGACCTTTGAAATGTTGTGTTATGCAAAAAAAAGTGTCAAAAGGGATCAAAAAACAACAGTTGTGAAGTGCCTTCGTTGCCGCCGTCTCCTGCCTCACTTGGCGATCTGACGGTTGAAGTTTAGCAACGTTATAACCATAGGGCAATGAGAGGGATGAAACACCGGCCATGTCGTAATTGTACAAATATCCACATATCATGATATTTTGGCTTATTATAAACTGAACATGATAAGAAGTGGTTTATAATGATATAAAATTACGATCATGTATTGGTTGCATTAATCATATAATAACATTATGTAACAAAAATGTGCTGCTATTAAAATGCTTTACAAACACAATTTACGGTAATCAAGCAAAAGTTATTGAGCAAATGGTCTATTCTTATCCACGTTGCAGGCTCCCTTTACTTCACAATTCCTGAGATTTTACAATTGTTCAAAACAATAAAATGTAGAAGAGCCTTGCCCACTTGTTGTGGCCAAATCTTAATATTGACGTTTTTACAGTTTTTCATCAGGACCAAGTAAAATTATTTTGTGTTACAATTGTTTTGTTACATTTTGCTTTATTAGATTACAGGGTGTCCTAAATTCATCTATTTTCAGATTTATGACAGAAACAACTAGAACTACACTCATCTATAACTGCATACACACCAATATACATACACTACCAACTCACCCCGACACGCAAAGAAATTATTCGTATGCTCTTTTCTCACTCTGACTAATCTATTAACATAGACACATACGTTTGCATACACACATAATGTTCACACCCACTCTTATACACCACGTACGTACAAACCATGTACCCGTTCACACACCCACCCACTCCCACTGGTTTTTCCCTTCAATCGGGGATACACACATTTTACACAGGTTGCGTAACCATGAAAATGGGGACACCCAGTTGGCACATAGAGCCCGATCTTCCCCAGTTGACTAGGAAAATGTCTAACATTCCTGACTTTCTACAGGGCAAATGGAGACATCACCCCCTATTGCCCTGTAGAGTGTCTTAACACGCTTTATATCCCCTGTTACCCTGTATAGAGTCCGTTTAAAAATCGGGGATATCCCCGGTTGGCGGTATATCCCCAATTACAGGTTAACAAAATGGAATGTATCCCCGATTGAAGGCAAAAACCAACGCCGTCGAAGCTACATCCAACAACCACACATTCACACACCCCACCCTTCCACACCAGAGGATGATTTAAGCACTTCCCACCACGCCACTGTGTTGACTTGCGGTTAGCACAGCTGTGTGAGTGAACATGACACCACTGCACGCACATTGCACTGACGGGCATGGTTAAAATTTGAATTTGGACTGATATATTTACAATAAAAACGCATTCACAATGCTGGTCGATTTCACATTTTATGTTACCTACAGAAGGTGTGAATTATCCTTCATGTATACATCACTTCAGATCTGAAATCGACTAAGTAATAATGACACACGCACAATTCTTAAACAACATCTTTTGCACAGAATTCAATGGGATTTGAAAAGTAAAGTGGCAGTTGAAACTCTGGTGATAACACGTTTGCAGTGCATGATGGGGCTTCCTTAAATCATCCTCTGCTTCCACACATAACACAAAAGCTCCATGCAACTGTAAAGACCCTCGCACGCCGCACGGACATACATCCGCATATAATACACACATATTTGGGAGCGAAAACTCACTAACGTACCCCTTACTACACACCCCGCACACACGTCCCGATATGCACACGAACATACTCTCAATAAACGCACAATTTGACAGCACTTGATACATAATCCATGTAGCATATAATTCATATCAAAATATACATCTAGACATAGATACATCTCTTATATATACAACCAGTCTCATTTATATGCTTACAAATGTACAAATAAACAAGTGTCATGTTGAAAATAATATTTACATAATAATAATAGCATATGCCACATGGTAACAAATATTCTGATTCTGCAATTTACCTTTAATTATAGACCTTATTTTATCATACGTTTGGATGGAGGGTTTACATTATTCTGTAAATTAAGTGTCACCAATAAAATAGTTTTTAGAAGTCTTTACGAATAGCTAAACAAAAACAAACAAGTAATAAACTGACAAAGAATCAATATTTATCATGTTTATAGAAGGTGAGAAAAATAATTGCTCAATCCAAACGATGATAACGAGGGTATAATGAGTCAACTTCTTTTGCTTTTGTTTCCTTTGCTTTGTGTAAAGACACAATTGTAGAAAATGCAACAACATTTCCCATTTGTCCGATGCTGTAATATTTCACTGTTATTCCCAAAATACATCACTTATCTCTCCGAACACTCAACGCTAGTTCTAGTTCCAAAACTGTCCACTGGTACTTATATATTTAGAAGTCAAGTAACTGTTATGTAAATTGTTGAAACGTATCTGTACAATGTTTTGGAAAATGGGAATTAAACACAAGATCATGTCTAGCTCTCTGCCCAAACCCCAATAAAATGGGCTTCAACAATAATGTGTTGTATAAACCGCCACTCGGATTACATAGTGGCGTATGCATACATTACCCCGATTAAAATGTCTCATTTTTAATGTGTATGAAAAATAGATATTACATTCATCATGTTCATTGTTATTATTGAACAATAAATATTAATTACTCATTAAGCTTATTATACGCCAGCGCCATTTATGTTAAATGTTTTGAAAACATGATTATCCATTCAAAAATGATACATCAGTTTGTCTAATCCATATCCGTATCCTTAAAGCCTTAATGTACGATCTTTTTAAATTTCAAAATGATAATATGCAATCATTATGAAAGTTCCCAATACAACATCATAAACTTCACCTCTATCACTCGAAATATCTCGCACTTTTTAGATTAGGACGGCGAGTGCGGCCTCAGAGTTAGTCTCCTACGCAGCCAGTTTGGGCATGCCCCTCCACATGTGTGGAGGAGCGTAACAAACTGGCTTCGTAGGAGATTAAGATTTTTTCGACATATATCATAATCTGAAAAATTATGATAATATGTCGGACCAACAGAAAATCATCCCGTTTTACTACAAATAGGGCGAATTTGACTGTTTGCTCATAGATGTAAGTTGGAACATGTGTAAGTATTACAAATATGCCCCCCAAAAAATCGGTTTTGAAAAAAATAAAGGTATATTCTGAAAAAAGATCGTACATTAAGGCTTTACACTAATTAAATAGCCACACAACCGCGATTGGGGAACCGCCGCGATACACCGAAACGGTGGCGTATCATGGTATAGCACATGCTTACGACATAATGTTGTTTGTCAATGTACGCCATAATGTCATGCACAACTTAAGGAATGTTGTACACAATGTTCCCATTGAGTTAGATATGCCAAACCTAATGAGCGATAATATCTCATGAAATAATAACATGCTTGTCTTGAAAGTTACTCAGAATGCAGAGCTTTATACATAGATGATGCTTTAACTCATTTTGTCTTAAAGTACTAATACGCCAGTATACCATCCGAACGACGAAATAACAGTAATACCCAATTTTATTACATTCATAACCTTATAATTAAATTATTTTTAAAAATGCAACCACAAAGTGGTCTATTTAATTACACCGGTTTTCATGGGCAAACCGGTTTGTCAGATATTTCCGAACTTCATGTTGTTTATACCAAATAAGTTTCAATAGTGTTTCTGACCACATACCAGTGGCGTAGCTGTTCTTTTTGTTGTTGAGGGGCGGGACCCAACTTGATCACCTGATTTTGTGATACAATATTGCATGATTTTTAAGTAGTTCCCTATGTAGACACGTAAAAGTTACAAAGAAATAGTTCTGCAACTGCATGGCCTTGCTTCAAGTTGTTTGAATATCCTCAAGTGGCTTTACCGGGACAAATCCGCGCGAAGCACTAGAAAATGTGCAATTTTAATGCTAAAAAAGGGCTAAATTAGGGCAATCCTGGTCTAAAACCGTGCCAGAGGAATATTCACATTCAATTTATTCCAAACTCCTCTTCCTTCGTTTTACTTTTTTCAAATCTATTATTATTATTATTATTATCATTATTATTATTATTATTATTATCATTGTTATTATTATTATTATTATTATTGTTATTATTATTATTATTATTATTATTATTACATATTCATACTCATCACCCTTGTCCCCATAGCTACGCCACTGTTACATGCATATTTCTTGAAACCGTACAAAAGATCTCATTTGCTAACTAGCATTACTGTTAAATGCATCACTGGTATCATCTCCCGCAAATAAAGATTCAAATAGAGTATTTCAAAATTATGATGTATTTTGAAAAGCTTCAATATATTGCAATGTATACTGTGATCCAAATATCCACAACAAAATGTAACAGACACTGACATGATCCAGGCACAGGGCAAGTCGCGTGGCAACAGTATACACAGAACACGTAGGCACCATTTATTGAACACATTTACGCTGAAAAGGGAATATATTATGTCTCTTCGGTGTCCAGAATCTTGTATTATAATCTTATCCATCACAGAGAGAATACCAATTCTGGTACCACACATCAAATTTCAAGATTTCGGTAGCTCCTCTTCATCAACATAATTGCGTATTTTGATTTGTGCTCTTTTCGTGGTCATATAATCTCCAAATACAGAATTTCCTTTGACATAGTATTCCATAAATTGTAAGTTGACGATGATTGGCTTATCGTTTAACAGCCTCGTATACAAAAACAATTTCAGCGCTTGGTTATATGCTGCAGATTTTCATCAGGATTAATAGTTTGTTTGGATGACATTTTTTTAAATGTTTTATAATTACATTAAAAAAACACATAACATGATACAAATAGGTCCAATAATTGATCGTCGTCAAATGACTGATTCGTTCACAATTTGCGTAAGATCTACAGGACAATTAAGTGGTGCACAATCATGACATTGATCATCATCACAGTCTGAATGATCAGAGTTCATTCGTCTTATGTCTATATCTATTCTTTCAGAAGCAGGTCTCGCCGGTTCTTCATAATGAGGTTCATCGGGGATCTGACGCATTCTTCGATTTCTTGGAAGTTCACGACGTCTTTCCCCGGTAGATCTACTTAGCTTCTTTGACGGTAATGAGTTATTGTCTTCGGGTGGTGGTGGATGTATATCTGGGTTACCATGAACCGATTGAAATTTTTGTGAAGCATATTTTGAAAACTTCATTTCTGGATGAAATTGTACTGAACCATCTTGGTTGCTTCTAACTTCTGTAGTATAATTTTGTAGTTTACAATCTATTGTTTCATCTTCCTCTGTGAAAACTTTGTGCGGCATTGAAGTAAAGGCCATTTGTCTCCGAGAAAGTCTGGAATAAAACAAAAAACGGCTTTTTATTATCGTAGTAAGTCTATTCGCATGGGAAAGCTGTATGGACTATTTTTTACCATCTTACGGTAATTCGTTGCAAAGAAACATAAACTAGGTTCTCGTATTTGCACACATGATTACGGCGCATGCTCCAGCTGTTCAACGTATGTAGTTACGAAATACGCATTAACGATGACGTCATCTCGATTTCTTTGCAAATGATCCTTGATATTTCAAAAATGTGTATTTAATACACATTTATTAACAGATCGAGAAGCAGGGCCAATAAAAGTACTTACGAGAGATCATGTGTGTTTTCATTAGCGCCAATCTGGCTTGAAATGTGTGGGTGTGTGTGTGTCCCCCTGTCCCAAAGATTGACACCCATGGGTGTGGTATAAACTTTGGTTCGTCGCAAGTTCGGTAGTGACATAAGTACGTATTTTGCTGGTCTCAGTGTCTCGAATGAAGTTATTCGCACAGAGTGTATTGATGTCACTACCGCAGTTGCTGCATTATGTGATTTCGCAAGTTTAGAAGTCAGGCCACATTGTTTGGACTGGCATCAATGGTTACAAACATGCCAATCTGCATGGGCACATTGTCCTTATCCTAAATATTCTTTTACACACAAAATAACCTTTAAATTGTACGCTTTGGGTAAAAATACTATTCAAGTTGAGGTCAACGTTTATTTTTGAACTATGTAGGTTATTGAATGAAATATGTCACGGGAAATTCTAACTCATAGTGAATTCAACAAGTGCCTTACCGTGCTGTTTGCTTTTATTTGTGCTAAAACGGTCCACAATTGTAAGTTTTTATTGGATAATAATATTTGATGTCTGCCTGCGTTAAGGGGTGAGGTATGAACGTTTGGACAGTATTTATTGTGGAACATTAGAGCACATCAGACATATCGAATTGCATTCTGAATACGAAGAATGGCCTTCTGATATCAAATAATTTTGATTTTGTGAAATTCGCAATGTAATAAACATTTTATGGCAAATCATTAAAATTGATATTTTTGATATTTAACAGTACTTGAAGTAAACTTTATAAATCTGATGATTTATACTTAAAGTGTATGTAGGTGGGATGAAAAGCCGACGATCAATTGAAAATTTTGACCTTTCGTATTGAAGATATGGATTTTTTTCCCAAAACACCAAAACAAAAAAAAAAAGGTCTTTTTGGAAAAAAATCCATATCTTCAATATAAAAGGTCAAAATTTTCAATTGATCGTCGGCTTTTCCTCCCAGCTACATAAACTTTAAGAATATATCATTAGATTTATAAAATTTATTTCGAGGACTGTTATATATCAAAAATTTGAAAAATATCAAATTTTAATAATTTGTCATAAAATTTGTATTATATTTCAAAAACTGAAAATTATTTGATATCAGAAAGACATGCTTCGTATTCAGAATGCAATTCGATACGTCTGAGGTGCTCTCATGTCCCATAAAAAATACTGTCGAAACGCCATAAACGCTCATTCTAGATCCCTTAAGTCCATAACATAATATTTTAGCAGGTATCTTCCGAATACAAATGCTGCATGTAAAATGTTATTTACTTGTAGATACTGCATTCTTTACTTTGGGTACAAACTGATTCTACAGCATTCAAATGTATTCTGCACCCCCCCCCTCAATTTTTTAGTCTTGCTATATTGTTTATCTATTGATATAATGTATTTTAAGGGCGCTGACATTAAAAAATATACATATAAGAATAAACACTGTATCTCCTATGTTCTATGTTTGAAATAGCCAAGGTGAATACTTGACAACAACTCCAAAGTAGCCTTACTATATCAGGATCTCAAACATCTACAAGGACAAAGTCAACAACTCCGGCCTGTTTGTACATTCAAAATATGAACTGAATGTGATGGGTGTGAAAAATCAGCAGCTGAAAGGTTTGACCTTGATTATTATTATTTCTCCAAGAAAGCCTTCGATACAATCAATGGCAAAATGCTGAAGACTATCTTATACCCATATTGATTGTAGATGTTATTGGTAAACTGTACAACAGAGCCGAAGTAAAATTAGCTGATGATGTTTACAAAATATCTTTAAGTCACCTCTTGCCAGGGGATACAAACTTGTTTACAGTTGTAAAATAACTAGATGGTTGCTACACCCGTATGTTGAGAACGTTGGTAAATATTTACTGGAAGCATTACAAATGCTAACTTATATGGAGATCTCCCGCAAATTAGCCAGAAACTCAGGGCGAGAAGAATCAGATATGCAGGACATTGTTCTAGGAGAGAGGAAGCAGCAAAGTAGTCCACTGCATGGGTACCGAAGCATGGGAGAAAAAACAGGAAAAAAACGGGAAACCGGTCTTACCTACATTGATATCTGCAAGAATGATACTGGACTGAAAGTAACATATTTTAAGACAGCGATGCAGAAACCTTTGGAAATCCATTGTCAGGTAAAGTAAGCAAGCTAAATGGAGGTTAATGTGTACTCGAAAACTTGACCATCTCATATTGATTCTCTTACCTGACCTTGCTGGCTGAGCCCTGCCATGGCTTCCCTCTGCTCTTTACCGCCGCATTGGTGTAAGGAATTTCTGGTATTGAAACTTCAAAATGTCTATCACGAACTAATGGCAAGCTTACTTCATAGAGATCATCTACAGCTAAGAAGCTTATCTGGAAAATTATTTAAATGCGGTACAAAGATAAATATTCGCATCAAAGTCAATATTAACCTTTTCTATATACGTTCATACGTCTTTAATATTTGTAAAACGGACACATTTTATGCATTTTCTACGTTGTCCGCGTGTTCATTTCATCAAGGTAGAATCGTCAATACTGGCTAAATACGCGACCTTGCTCCGTCAGTCACAGTAGACTGATTTTGAATAGATAGACGAGCGTACGATCACGGCATCTGGGAATCGCAACTTCACTACTTTTAAACCTAACACAATCAATTGAGAGGTTACGATTTCTTACGTCTTGGTGCTTACACCCGTTTAACTAAACTGGCCTCAAAATGAAAATTTTTCACAAGGTCATATCTTAAATACATGAACAAAAATTACACACAGGATTACTTCAATACTCTACTCTACTCTACTCTAAACACATGTCAGTAACCAAGCAGTTGTCCAACTGACACAACAGTAAAATGCACTGACACGGAACAGCTCCGGGACCACATTCACATGCGAATATATGGAACCCAGCAAAAGAAATCTGTTGGGCTGTGAATGTGGTCCAGGAAGGTGTTCCATGTCAGTGCATTTTGCTGTTGTGCCAGTTGGACAACTGCTTGGTTACTGACATGTGTTTAGAGTAGAGTTTTGAAGTAATCCTGTGTGTAATTTTTATTCATTTTATAGACAGGATTTTAAGATATGACCTTGTGAAAAATTATAAGTTTCTTTTTGAGGCCAGTTTATTTCAAAAATATTAAAACTCCGGATTAATTTTGAGTAGGGCGTAAGTACCAAGGCATATGAAATCGCAACCTCCTATTATTAGTGTTAATATGGCTCCGTATACCTTCAAAGCGCTTTGAAAATAATCTACCTAAATAGCTAGTTACTTTTATTCCCACTTACTTCTAAATTTCTATCTACGATTGTGTTCATATCAAAGTCATCATCATCTTCACCGAAAGGATTCATAAGGTTTTCAGCGACCTGTAGGTGGATACAAAATGTATTTCGTAAAATCTGTATAATCCCAGTAAATGCAAATAGTTGGTAATAAATGTTGGCATCATCCATTCGTGGTGGCTAACCACACGGAATGCCGAGATCCAGGTAATGTAGAATAGAACTAAAGCAAACTAGGCAACACTGAATGCGTAATTAGTAATTAAATATATAATTTGCTACATGTGTACATTGTAAGTTGTAGTATGTAGTAAGTAAGCATTTTCAACTTTCCTCGTTGATTTGTAAATTTGGTACATCCCGGGGTACATGTAGTTCGACTGATGTTCGAAAAGAAGTACCCACGGTAGCGCGCCCATCCGATCACTCACACCGAGCACCATGCCTTGACTTATGAATTTGGAGCTTGATTAGACTGGATGTGACATTGGGTCACGTTGTAGTCCTACTTTCACACAGACAATTAGTGAGTATTTCAAACTACAGTGTGTCATTGAAAGAACTTTCTTGTTTGGGTATTTTAACGCCACAACTAGACATAATTGGCGTGGTTGAGGAATAAATCAGCTATCACGTACTTTTTGAATTTTGACCACGCCGCTCTTGTAATATAAGAATTGTACGAAACTCCCTCATCTTCACACCTTTCCACGGATTCAAATATCAATCGATGATCTGTATCCGGAATGCTAATCACTGCGCATATCATCAGCGTATGAGGCGTCTATAAGCCATTGATAAATATTTGACTCCATGGAACGGATTGAAAATGAGTTTAATTCGTAAAATTCTATTATTTAAAAAACGGAGCGGTCCATTGTCAAAATTCAAATAGTGTGTGATAGCTGATATATTCCTTAACCATATCGGTATTTAGTTGTGTTTGGTTTATGCGTTAAAATACCCAACGAATTCAGTTCCGGAGGATACAGTTCTTTCAGCGACACCCTGTATGATATACATTAACGAGGTTTAGCCAAAATGAAGCTTAGTTGGATGCGAGTTCAGATTTGGTTGTCATGCGTAGACCACGGTTGATATAGATTTCACAAGGACTGAATACGACAACCGTCAGGCTCTGCGCATGACAACCATATTTGCACCGGGGTACGGCTTAAAATTTGGTGAACTAAACCTCTTTACGGGAAAGATACCAAATAAATATATAGTTTTTACCATTTGTAACCAAGGCACCTGGCGTAAACTGCGATAAAAACGGGTATTATTCGTTTTAATAACAGCTCAGCTCGTACTTCGCAGAGTAGGTGGTACAGAAAGGTTATGTGTGTTTACGTGGGAGGAAATATGTATATTATGCACCGTAGTGGAAGGGTGCCTAATTTATATAAGTCCAAAATGTCCTGCTTATGCAGGAGTTGAATGAAGAAATTGGTCAAATCTTGTTTAAAACCATATCGATGTATTGATCTCATCACAGATTATAGAAGGAAGTGCTCCAATTTTCATCCAATCGGTCTTAAATTCTTCCGTTGGCAAAAATGAATTAAAATGAGAACAGTTGCATTGTTTTGGATGTTTTGTTACGTAGGTAACATCATAAAATAGGTAAAGGTCAACAGGGCTCAATAGATTTTGATCTTTTTAGCCATATTACCAAGGTAGCAAACCACCTGAGATGGGGCAACTATTCATTTTCTAAATGTTTTTGCTATCGGAGGAATCTGAATTTTTGTCCCCTGTGGAATTCAAATTTTGATATCGGAGATAAGTCAAACTATACTTTTTCTAAATTATTATGTCGAGATGAAAATATTGGTATGGTCGGTCTTTAACACGATTTTGAGAGACTTTTGATATGTTTTGTGTGAATTGTGGGAGATGGAGGCATGTAAAATGGATTCTGTTGGTATTTCATATTTTGACTGGACCAATGATATTATGATATCGTCAGTGCATCTTCCGGTGAGTGAAGTCTTGAATTAATTAATTGCACGATTTTTATGCTAACGCTAAATTATTCTAACGCCACATCTTTATGTCCCTTGGTCATCTGTTGAAAAAATCGAAAGACCACTTAGATGTTCACCTCCATTGTATTGGCACGTTTAGAATAGGTTTTCCCGTGCAGCTGTACAGGTGGGCCATTTTGATTTTGCATCGACGTAAATAAAACGATTATTGAATTTGGGAAATCTGAATGAAACCAAACATATTACTGTATTCATGTGTTAATCATACACGGTGCTGTCATAGTATCTGCCTAAATCTAAGACGACGACTGGATATTTTGTTGTTTCCTATAACACTCAATGAACTGGAATCATTATTAAATTCATATTTCATATACGAAATATGAAAAGTCAAGAAGAACGTATTTTTTATAGTATTTATTTAAAGAAAAACATCAGTAGCACCTAAGTGTACTTTCAACTTTAACGTGTCGACACAATACATATGTCATGGCAACTATAGCATATTCAACCCATCGCTGGACATTTTTCAAACAAATCCAGGCTACCGGGCGATCATGTATCACGCTATGCATGACTGGCAGATGATTGACCGGCAGCCTGGATTTTTTGGAAAAATGTCCAACGATGGGTTGAATATGCTATAGTTGCCATGACATATGCATTGTGTCGACACGTTAAAGTTGAAAGTACCCTAAGGTGCTACTGATGTTTTTATCTAAATTAAAATAAATAAGCAAGTCTGGGTCATGTTCGTCAAAGCATTCAGTGCACTCTACGACTCTACCCGGGTATAAAACCTTGCTTTGATACCTGTCGAATATTTTATGAATTTATGGCCTTTTTTTTTTTTTTTTTTAATGTATCCACGATATCTTGTTGTCTTTTAATATGCTACATGACTTAATCTGATTACTTCCTATCTATCCTTATTGGGCAATTCGTTGTTTACTCTATAATACATCACGTGATGACAATGTTGATTGTTATTTCCATGATTATAATCTATAATTTAGCTGCTAAGCTCTCAAATTTGGTACAATTGTGCACTTTGTGATAAAAACATGGGAGTTTCCACACATGAAGTACATAGTCTAAAGTTTATTTTAAGATGTGGAGGTATTTTGGACTTGACATCTACTGACCGTCAGAGGTCATGAAAGGTCACACAGGGGTAAAAAATTGAAAATGCTCCAATATTACAAAAATGTATAGTTTGTGCTATATACGACCTATCGTTTATACAGAGTTATTCTACAAAAACCTCATTTTTGGGTAAAAAACACATTTTGTTGTACAAGGGTTAAAATTTTCAACTTGTTCCGATTTTGCCAAAATTGGTGGCAAATTGTTTGTTTTGTTTGTTTGTTTACCCAGGTTGGTCCGTGAGGGATACATGCTAATCCATGGGAAATCCATGGACCGTTTCAAGCTCATACTATAAAAAAGCACAAGCCTGGATAGCCAGTGTAGGCTAATAAAATGCATGCTGGCCTAGATATAACTTTGATAAACAAAGCAAGAAATGGAAGAAAATAGCAAGGAAAAGGAGAAAGAAAGAAGGCCACTCCCAAACACAATTGTTGTTTGTCTTGACATAAAAAAATCAAGAACTTACCATCAAGGACTTACCATCTAAAGTGTACTCTTTACTTGTGATTTGCAAAGGAACTCAACAATAAACAGGCTAGACAGGCAATTTGCCCCATTTTTGTCAAAATTGATTGATGGGGAGGGGGGGAAGGGTAAATCATCGTTGTAGATGTCATGTTTGTTCCCAAGCATAATATACTTCATTTCCATGATCATTAACCAAACTGATCATTAACACAACCAAAATGTGCCATTTTTACCCAAAAATGACGATTTTTTAGAATAATTCTGTAACAAAAGTCATAGAGAGCACAAACTATTTTTTGAAATCCTTGTGATCAGACAAATACTTTGGTGTATCTGTTGACAAGATTGGAGCATTTTCATATTTTTGCCCTCGTGTAACCTTTCGTGGCCTCTAGAGATCACTAGGGGTCAAATCTGAAATACCTCCACACATTAAAATTAACTTGGACCATGCACTTCATGTGTGGACACTCTCATGCTTTTATCACAAAGTGCACAATGATTCAGCGTAGCAGCTGTACTATTATAAGTGGATTAGTTTCGTTTTTGTAAAAATTAATGATTAAATGTAACCACATGTTGCTCTAGTACACCAAGCAAGTCATATATGTAATTCGAAACGATTTAGTCAAATATTAGACAACCGGCAAACGCTTAAAATAGAACCAACATGGCATAACATTCATGCAATGGGAGTTTTTATGTTCACCAAATATCAGCCAATGCATCTTATATACCATATGGTAGCCCATAATGCCTACTCGGGGATTTACCGTTTGGTCTAATACCAATCCGTCAAATACCTACTTAATCTACATCCATTTGGTCTAAACCCATGAAGTCTATATCCATTACGTCCAATATTCATTTGGTATAATAAAGATTTGATCCTATAACTATTTAGATCAAAAACCATTTAGGCCCGGGGGGGGGCACATCAAAAAATTTTGGTGGGTATGCTCCCCCGGAATTTTGACGTGGTGGGTCTTTGGGAGCTGACGGCGTACCGGTAAAAGGGGTCTTTCGGAGCTGCGAACCGGGCTGTGAACAAGTAAAATGGGGTCTTTTGGAGCTGCGAAAAGTCAAAATCAAGGGTCTTTCTTGGCTTTTTGGTTGAAAATCGCCTGAAAAAACAAGAAATATGAGGAATGAGCAATTTTTGGGTCTTTTAGAGCTGAAATTATCAAAATCAAGGGTCTTTCGGAGCTGTATTTTGGTCAAATATAGGGGGTCTTTCGGAGCTGCGAAACCCAAAAAGGGGGGTCTTTCCGGGGGAGCATATCCGTATGGTCATTTGTGTTGAGTGCCCCCCCCGGGCATTTAGGCTAATAACCAATAAGTCTAAAACCATTTTACTCTAATTTTGTGCTCGTCTCATTACATGCATTTACAGTAAATGCGTGTAGTCAAATATGGTTGTCATGCGCAGAGCCTGACGGTTGTCGTATTCAGTCCTTGTGAAATCTATATCAACCGTGGTCTACGCATGACAACCAAACCGGTAGTAACCGGTAGTAGACGAATTGGAAAATAGACGAAATGCTATTAAACGAACTAGTTATTATACCATACGATTATTTGGATCTAACAATTATAAGACCAAACGGTTTTTACACCAAATGGTTATTAGACTATATGGTTCGTAGACAGGGTGAGTCAAAAAAACTGCAATAGAGCAAAGAATCGATATTTATGCAAGAACCAAGTCGAACTTTCCCAATATTGAAAAATTCAATAAATTCCACACTCAATGGCCACCTTCTGCGCAGAGGATGATTTAAGCACTTCCCAGCAAGTCTTGCGGTTAGCACAGCTGTGTGAGTGAACATGACACCACTGCCCGCCCACTGCATACACACGTGCATGGTTAAATTTGAATTTGGACAGATATATTTACAGTAAAAACACCTTCTAAAGGTTGGTCGATTTCACATTTTATGTTATCTACAGCAGGTGTGAATTTTCCTTCATGCATACATCACTTTAGATCTGAAATCGACCAAGAAATAACGACACACGGGCAATTCTAAAACAACATCTTTTGCACAGAGTTCAATGGGATTTGAAAAGTAAAGTGGCAGTTGAAACTCTAGTGATAACACTTTTACAGTGCATGATGGGGCTTCCTTAAATCATCCTCTGCCTTCTGCGAAAATATGAAGTGAATCGCGACTACCGTTTAATTTTTATGAGTCCTTTTGCTGCGATACCCAATTTCGTTATTTGTCCACGAGATACCATGTACTTTGAATGAGAGCACACAGTGCACTGTAAAGGCACCAGATCTGAAACTGACTTTAACTTAAATAAGGTTTTTTGCGTTATTTTAATTTCTTTTTTTTCTGTTCAAACAAACTATCTAACATTACTTTAAGTCCTTCACTCGACTCCAACAGTTTTTTAAAATCCCAATATGTCCAACTTACTGGATTTTTTGTAATTCACTGCACTTCAGTTTGCGCGCATTTCATTTTGACATTTGAAAAACCCGCCTACAAATTTGTATGTTTTTGATAGAGAATAAACATCTTTAAAGTAAAGGTAAAATGAAAATAACAACAAATAATGTTTCTTCTCCTTGAACAAGACCAAGGGCAATAACAATTTGGGTGCTCCATTTTATTTCAATGCCAATGAGGTTAAGAAAATGGCAGTTGTTCCAAATCTACCTTACACAGAGTGGGCTGACATTCAAATTTTAGATGTCTCTTGGACAAACATTAAAATTGGGTGGCGCTATAAAATGTGTCATAAAAACAAAACGGTAAATGCTAGTTCCTTAATTTTTTAACACAAGGTAACTGATGGATATACCATATATAAAATGTTTTAAAACCTAAAAGGTTCAACTCGGTTCTTAAATAAAAATGGATTCTTTTCTCTATTGCACTTTTTTTGACTCACCCTGTAGTTATTGGAACAAATAACATTAGAATATGTTGACATTAGAATATATGATTATTAAACTAAATGGTAATTAGCCTTTCTTGTAATAGACCAATTGAATATAGACTAAATGGGATTTAGATCAAATGGTATTAGACCAAATGGCTATAGACCGCACTCTGGTTGCCATGTTAACAGAGGTAGGCCTCGCATTGGCTAAACACGGGAACACACGTAACTTAATGACAAATGATCTGATTAAGATAATGGGCCATTCCATTTAAAATCCACACTACCCTGTAGAAGATTGTGGAAATATCTTCCACAGGGGGAGTATAAATTTCAAATGGAATGAGCACATTAGGCAGCTTCATTTGAATTCCATACACCATTTGTCTGAGAAAGATTTAACTCGAATCTTCAACAGAGGGTGGATGAGTTTCAAACGGAGCTGTGTTTAAAGTGTTCATTCCATCTGAAATACATTCTCCCCCTGTGGAAGATATTTCCAAAATCTTCCAAGGCAAATGCAGTTTTGAAAGTTGTACTTTGGTCACATGTATGCAGAATGTAATCAGCTATCATGCCTCTAGGACAGGTGTTCTCTATTTTTGAAAAGTTGAACATACTGAATGGAAAGGACAACTTTCAAAACTGCATATTTTCTTACGTAATCAGCCATTGTGACCGAAAGCTACAATGTGTGACATTGGATTGGCCAACCAGGCATGTAAAACAAAATATGCTATCAACAATGTTTTTGTTTAACTTCGTTATTTTTAAAAGTAGAATATGCGAACCATTTATAACACCCATGGGAATTCATTTTTGACTAGATTCCTTGGGCTACAATAAGGTATATAGGACATATCGGCTGATATTTTGATATTTGGTTTCAGTTGTGAAAAAGGCCGAAGTGCATAGAATTCGCAAGTTGCGTAATCAAAGTTTAAAAGATGTGCACTTGTCACAGCCATTGCTAATGCAAAAAAAAATGTGTTTCAGAAATACTAGGATACTGACCCGTCATCATCCACTACTCTAAATATTGAATCTGACTATTCCTAATAACGATGGCATGATATCGGAGAATGGAAATAAAGGTCCTATCTTTTACTATCTAAATATGAGATTTACAATAAGATGCCGAAATAAATCCAAACATCAATGCTCAGTGGCCACTCACCATGCTCACAAGCAGTATAACGGGTAAGTTGAGCTTTGTGAAACAGGTCCAATTACACTCTCTGCCTTCGATAAAATCGGTCGAGAGTTACAATTGATAATATTGGATGTGGCACAGTTACTCATATTTGCTGAAGCACAGATACAGGTTGGTTCACAATACAGATACAGGCTGAGTCAAAAAGAAGTAAACTCATGTTTGAGGGGCTGTAACTCGAGATCTGAAAGGACTCTGCTAAAAATAAAAATGCCACTGGAAAGAGCAAAGTCTACACGTTTAAATAAAGAAAAGAATGGTTGCAATTGCTCATAGCAAACTAAAGTTATACTCATTTGAATACAACCACCCATTTTTGTAGCTGCACACGGCTGATTGATTTTCATCCATTTCAATTTCGACGAATCAGCAAAGTGCTAACAGGATTTATTGTTGAAAAGACAACTTTTGCTTTTAATTAATATTCAACAAAGTGCATGACGGTAATATAGTTTGTAGGGATACCAATTCAAGTCTTTACGAACGATCTGGCAGAAACTTGATTGGGGAATGTTGGGTACAGGATTGAGCTGATCTTTAGTCTTGCTGTAACGCATGTCTAACTCTAGCAATGTTCACTTGTGATCTAGCAGTTCGTGGTCTGCCTGAAGCTTCCCATGCATATTGAGCTTGTTCACATTCTTATATACTGCTCCCTTACATGAAACCTGGTTAGCTGTAGGAAATTGGAGACGAAAAAGACCCTGATCTTCAGTGGGACTCATAGTTTCATGATACTTTATCAACAGAAACGTGCGCTCCCGTGCGGTAAATTGTGGTGCCATGTTGTTATTTGGCTCGTTTTAATATAATGTAGTGCAATGAGGTAAAATTCATATTGAAAAGAGCCCTTTAACATGTAGGAATTATTGATCGAAACCACACCTGCCACAGAACTTTATTTGCATTTGAATATCGCGCCTTACCAATCAATATAATAGGTAGGCCCCTACTTGGGAAGTGAAACCGTGTGCAGCTACAAAAATGGTTGGTTGTATTCAAATGAGTATAACTTGAGTTTGCTGTGAGCAATTGCAACAATTCTTGTTTTAATTTAGACGTGTAGAATTTGCTGTTTCCAGTGGTATTTTCATTTTTAGCAGATTCCTTACAGATCTCGAGTTACAGCCCCTCAAACATGAGTTTACTTCTTTTTGACTCAGCCTGTATGACATAGTGCAGATATGGCAATCTTAAGGAAATCTTAGTTAATTAGTTTAAGAATAAAAATATATGTAATCGAACATTCCTTGACGTTGGTCTCTATATGTCCACACATTTAATTCAAAGCAATGACTGAAAGAGGTTTGTCTTCTTTACTTGGGAGGAATTATGTCAGGGTTGGAGTTCTGCAACATCCTTATAAAAGGATCCATTATCCATTGTGGCCATTTGATGTCCAAAGATAGCTGATGATGCTAATGGTATTCAACGACCAACTTTAATTGGTGGCAAGCTAAGTATTTATTTATGTGATGATGAAAGTATACATTTTTTAATCAATTTATATCATCATTCTACATACACTATACAAGTATTCCAACATCGTCATGATCGCTGAAAACGAAGAATTCGACAAACTGTAATTGATTTAATATCTTGTATAATTTACATTATGAGCTAGATAGCAATGTTCTTTGCATGAAACAATAATTTAGATCTGGAAAAAGGCGCTATAATTATAAATTCAAAATTTATTATTAAAAAAAATATGATTAGGCTAATCAATGGGATGGGAGATGTACACAGTGGTGACATTGTGTGCGTATTCCAGTGATTAAAATGGAGCAATAACGGAAATCCGTTTGAAACTTATTCCAGAAAATGTCCAGGTACCTTAACAATTTTAGCAAAATGGTTTATTTGGCTTCTGCAACGTATCTGGGAAATGGAGGGGGGAATGAAACACAGATGTGTTGGGTGAAAGACGTAAACAGCCTTAGAAGAATGTCCTCCAAGAACTGGGGGAAAAAGATCACCTTGCAACCCATAAGGCACCCAATGACCTTGAATTGCTTTGTGTAATTGTGTGTTCATTACGTGTGTAAATGTCATTATATCGTTTATGGATTAACCACGTGACATTATTGCAATTGAAATTCTCGAGTATCCGCAACGGTACCCTTGTAAGATGTTGGCCATCTTCGACTGTTATTTCCTTTCATCCAAGCACCACTTCCGTGCAACCTTCTTCCGTAACCAATTTCCTGACACGTTGCAGGGCACAATTAACCCGTATGGCGACCATTCTAAAGGCATCTGGACATTTTGTGTACTTAAGATTCTTCTTCTCTACGTTCAAACGGATTTTGACTTTCCGCCAATGTGAGCACTAGAAAACACGCGCGATGTCACCATTGGTAATACCATCCATTCAATTAATTAGAATGGTCATCTAGTACGTAATGTGTAATCGACAGGATATTTTGATGAATGTTTAACTTCTTTTTCAGCGACGTAATACTTGTGTAGTGTGTGTATGTGCATTAATTTACAATTCGAATTTATTTGCTTCAGACACTGTGGATTGTTTCTAATTTGGTACACTTGCAGGTTTTATATACTTATAGTCTTTATAGAGCACCCCTTTGATTTGGTTTAGTCCTAAAAGGTCCCGGTCACGCATGGCTTTAAGACGATACACACACACATTTCATACTGTTAAGGGCGTACTACACCCATGTATTGGTTTGATTGGTCTAAAAAAATATTTTTCCATTTATAGCTCGTCGATATATGCACGGATCATGTGAAATAAAAAAGATTATGAAAACACATCGTGAAAGTGTAATTTTTCACCTATTTGTCTTAAAGTTGACAGGTTGTTAAGGACGCTTATTTTGTAGCGATCCACGTAGTCTTCTTCACAACCGGTTTCTGCCGTTACTCACACGTATTAGACTCGCTCCCAGTCCTATAATACGTCTATGTCAATCTTCATAGTGATGGGCGATACCAGCTTTTGTTACCGATTGTCGATCCAGAGCAGTCAGGGAGTGGGGCCAAATTTTTAGAAAAAAAAGAATGGCCGCGGAGCGCGCTTGCGCGACGCAGGGGGTTGTCTGAGGGGGGATGTTCCCCCCTCAGAAGTAAGAAACTTGTGCAAAATGAAGATCTAATTGAAGCGGTTTGGTGGACAATTTTAGCAATTGTTTTAAACATAAATCGGCGAAAGCCCCCTTTCTCTTCTCTTCGGGCCAGTCGGCGCTCCCCTGAATCCGCACCTGAAATGAGTCGGGATGTGCTTGTTCAGGGGATGCGGGGTACAAGTGGCTGTAGGCCTACCACATTAACGAACTAAACTTACTCTTCGTGGGATTACGAATCGTAAACACAACACAGGTGATAATAAAACCAGTATAGCAAACATCACTTTAATCAACTAGATGCAACAAGTTTACAACTTTCTTTTTAATTAAAGCCTTAAGGGATCCAAAATGAGCGTTTATTGCGTTTCGACAGTATTTTTTGTGGGACATGAGAGCACCTCAGACCTATCGAATTGCATTCTGAATACGAAGCATGTCTTTCTGATATCAAATAATTTTCATTTTTAAAAATCACAATATAATACAAATTTTATGACAAATTATAAAAATTTGATATTTTCAAATTTTGATATATAACAGTCCTCGAAGTAAATTATATAAATCTAATGATATATTCTTAAAGTGTATGTAGCAGGGAGGAAAAGCCGACGGTCAATTGAAAATTTTGACCTTTCATATTGAAGATATGGATTTTTTCCCAAAAAGACCTAATTTTTTTTGTGTGTTTTGGGGAAAAAAATCCAAATCTTTAATACGAAAGGTCAAAATTTTCAATTGATCGTCGGCTTTTCATCCCACCTACATACACTTTAAGTATAAATCATCAGATTTATAAAGTTTACTTCAAGTACTGTTAAATATCAAAAATATCAATTTTAATGATTTGCCATAAAATGTGTATTAAATCGCGAATTTCAAAAAATCGAAATTATTTGATATCGGAATGACATTCTTCATATTCAGAATGCAATTCGATATGTCTGATGTGCTCTAATGTCCCAAAATAAATACTGTCCAAACGTTCATACCCCAGCCCCTAATTGTACGATCGTTTTAAATTTTTAGATTTTTCTTTTTTTTTCCCAAAATGATAAAATAATTAAAAGGCCCATTCAGTGATTTGCTCATCCAGACGATCGTAAAAATCATCAAAATTCAGATTTCGGTACCTTTGTCATTGTCATAGATGTGCTAAACATAGCCTATGCGAGTGGTTCAGCCGAAAGACATTTTACACGAATCTGTAATTTAGATACTGATAGTATCTAAATTAGCTACTGTGTATTTGAATGGGGCTTCAACCAGTGGCGTAGCTGGGATTTTTTTCCAGGGGGGCCCAAATTCACCAAACAAAATTTAGCCGCCCTTCCTCAACAGCCCGAAAAGGTTGACCCAATTTTTTCCGGTGGTTTGAGAAAGTGAAGAGAGAGAGAGAGAAAAAAGAGATTATAGGTGCTAGCGCCCTAAAAGCAACACATTTTGATATTATATAGTACCATCCCCCCCCCCCCACTCCTCTCCTTTTTTTTCTCTCTCTCTCTCTCTCTCTCTCTCTCTCCTTTTTCCTCTTTTTTCCTTGAGCTAGGGGGCGAGGGCCCAAATAGCGCCAGGGGGCGGGGCCCAAACAGGCAATTTTGGCAGCTACGCCACTGGCTTCAACTTCGTCAGTATACTGCTGTTTTTTTTCGTTTTTTGCCAAATTTGTCATTTCAAAAATACCAAATGACAATTTGAATGACTTATCCTTCAAACAATTTTAATTTTTTACACTTGCGCTGGGATCACTGAATGGGTCTTTAATATGCAATCATTATGAAAGTTCCCAATACATTTGGAGGCGAAAAACATTGGAAATTTGCAAAAAACAACATCATAAACTTCACCTCTATCACTCGAAATATCTCGCACATATCACGCATGGTATGCCGCTGAGTATATCCATAGACAATCCGGGGACAATCCATTGGAATTAAATCACTATACCACACAATTTATTCGCTACCTGAAGTCCCGGGGGGCACTTCAATATGAAATGGATTATAGGTGTAGGGCTGGCACTTTCGCACTAAGGGCATTCGGTGAGAGCAAAATGTAAAAAATGTGGGGTCATTGGGTGAGAACATGACCTTATTTTTAAATGGAATATTTGGGTGAGAGCCGAAACAGCGCTGCAAAAACCTCGAAAATCGAATTTCTAGTTCTAAATGGCTTCAAATTTCATTGTTTTTTTCTTCAAAATAAGTAACAAAATCAGTGATAAATGAAAGTTGCTGTTCAAATTGAACTTGCAAGGGTCTTTGGGTGACAGATCAAATGGAAAAATCAGGTGGTGGTCGCATTGCATTCTCTAAATTCAGTAAATTTTCATCTTCAACCGTGTAATTGAATGGGATTATTTTGAAATTTTAAAACGATTGAAATATCACAAACAAATAGGCCTATGTTAATAAATAATATAAATACAAGCTAAACCGTTGGGGTTCGATAATGAACCCCACAAAACTAACAAAGTAGCGATATGGAAAATGCCATACGGCCGGGCGGTTTCACAAGTTGCCGGCTCGATCATGCCATTCGCCGCCTGGGGAAAATAGGGGGTCTTCGGGTGACAGAGCATGTGTTTGTAAAAAATATGGGGTCTTTGGGTGACAGCGATGCTGAAAAAGGGGTCTTATCCAGCCCTACAGGCGCGTCACCTCCAAAGTTGCCGAGTGCCCCCCCCCCCCACGGCGTGAAGTCGAGAATGAAAGATTAGAATATTTGCTTATAATTATTTGTTTTAAATTTTCGAATATTTTTGTTTTCAATACGTTTCATAATAATACATTTTATTTTTTTCTATATTCTGTCAAAAGTAGCCTACCGGTATCGTATGGCCGATACCAATTAATCGTATCGACCCACAGTACCGATCGGCGGTATCGCCCAACCCCAAAATACAAAATTATAATGGCGACCTCCACAAACTCGGAAATATCATCTGGCAGGAATTGTTTCAAGTGAAATATACAGGATTGTCTTCTCTGATGTAAGTAAAAATGGTGGCATATTAATTATGCTCCAACATACATTGTGAACGTTCTCACTTTAGTTGATTTTGTGCAACAAGTTGCGACAAATTAACATTTTTGTGCCAAACACATGTACTTGTGATAGCGTTTACATTGTATTCAGTGTTTGTCTTTTACTGAGATGGCGACCCTAAAAATCGCCTAGAACTAAAAAACAAGCATTATCTTATCATTAAGATTTTACTGTTTCAAACCTGAAACAGATGTGCTGGCTAGCGAACACAAATTTTGCATATCATTGTCAACTGGAAGGGGAAAAACAAGTTTATTTTCTTTAATAATGATAAGTGATGCCAAGCATGTGTTTTCAAAGCTGTGCATAATTAATGCATTTCCAAAAAATATATATTTTGGTACTTTTAGGGTCTGACATTAATGCTTAATTTGTGCGTGTGACTGGTTTCACGGTAGCAATTCTGAAATTTTAGATATACTCCAATTTGTAAAAGTGACCCCATGTACCGCTTTTGGGCATGTCCCTTTAAAAGCATGTAAGCTACATCGATACCGATGCCACCAATAGAACGAGAAGATTTGCCCCTTCATTTTGCATACCACTTTGACCAATTTTTTTTTCTCATTTCTTCACAAAATGCAAAAAACCCGCAAAAAAATGCGATGGGTGTAGTACCCCCTTAAATGTTATAGGAAAAGTATTGCACGTAAATGTTGCCTTGTTTTAGGAAAGGTTAATTTCATAATCGTTTTGAACAAAGGCCCTAAAATTAGCCACCAAATCATGTGGGCAATTCAATCCATACATGCTTCTCACCTTCAACCATCCCACGTAGAAAACAAATTCTAGCATGGTAAATCCAGGAAAGTACAGATCTAGCTGATTAGAATCCACGTCGTCAGATTTTGGATCTAGATACTGTCTTCCTACGGTACACGCCACAAAGTAGCTATATGTTGCGATTGTTACTACCTGTGTTTCATAATAAAGGTACGACAAAACGGCCCAAAACTTGTCAAAAGTTACAGAAAAACTACAGACTGCAGACTAGTGCGTGCACACATCGTCGGCATGCAGCCTTGCTGGTCTTACCTTTAACCACCCAACATAGAAGACGAATTCAAGCATTGTAAAACCAGGGACTAACATATCAATAGTACTGTGGTGTTTATTTGCTTCACTTGGTACCAGGTACTGACTTCCCATAATGCATGCCACGAAGTAGCTGTATGTAGCAATAGTGACAACCTGTATGTGTGTGGATGCAAAATTTGACTCAATATCACATCGCGCACAATGGATTGGCATGCGAGGAGAATGTGTAATTAATTCAGAAATCAAGTCAAATAAAACAAAGTATATAGAAATAAATCAATATTATATGATATTAAAATTAGTAAAACTTGAAAATAAGAGGTCATGCAAATTGTGCAAAGTGTGCTATAATAAGATAATTAAAAAAGATAAACTGTGAATATGATATGGTGAAATTGAAAGGATTTTGCCATGACTAAACAAATTTTACATTTCAGAGCTGGAATTATTATAGATTGAAAAACTGAATTGAAAGCACCGCAATGAAATTTCTCATTTTGGTTCTAAATAATGTACATCTACAAGGATATGCCTCTAAATGATTTGTTTGGACGAAAGAGACGAAAGGCAGACACCCTCCACAAAAGTTATTGCAGATACTATAGGCGGCTGTACAAACATGTATGTAGAGTAATGTTTTGTGGAATGTGTCTGCCTTTCGTCGCTTTTGTCAAAAGCACTCATTTAGAGGCATCTAGAATGCTTGTAAAAGGAATTCTACGGTATAATAGTTTTACTTCAAAAGCTTAATTGCAAATATGTATGCCGAGGAACAATACTAAACTACTAGAAAAAAATTATTGCCAATAGTAATATAAATTCAACTCTGAATTTTCATCAATAGCAACAAAAACATGCATATTAAGTTTGAAAGCAAGACAGCTTTTGGTTTAACTGGAGACAACCTCGTGAATATGAAACAGGTCCAGACACATAGAAGCATGGTTTACTTTTACGCTACATTAATCACCTGTTCGAATTATTAACATGCAATGCATGAGAGTGCAAAACAAGATTACAACATGTAGGATTGACAGTGAAAGTGCTATAATTATATACTAGTATATAACATTTGAGTGCATGCAATTCTCGTCTTGTCGATAAAGCGTCTCACTAGTGTGAAAACTGGCATTCTGTTGTCTTCTTTCGTGTTTCAGCTTCTTTCCGAAGAATATGTTTGGGGGAAGTATTATTGAGAGCTGTGAGACTATTCTAGAAATGGATTTTTCTAGCCTACTTACTAAAGAGTGAAGAAACAATGTTTAATGGAGTGCCTTAAGTGATCAATTCAAAATAGTAGAATTTAACACTACATTTATAGCGAATTTCACTATTTTCGTTCTTTTAACATATTTGCTTCGCTTTCTTTATTTTTTTAAAAGGCGATATTTACTCTTTTACAAATTTAAAGTCATTAAATTGTCACTCACTATTTCACTCCTTTGAATTGATCACGGTACGGGCACTTTTTTTTTTACATTAGAGTGTAAAATCATGCAACAAAACTCAATGTAGTTATTGTATTACAGTATTTTAAAATGTGACTGAAAGATTCGCCTAATGGATCATATGGGCTCCCTAAACATAGAATTTTAGACACAAACTAGACACAAACTCTTAATTCTTGTAGTATTTTCAGAGGAGGGAGTTCTCTAGTTGTATGTGAGGTTTTCGTAAGGCAACCCATGTGCGCCACTAGGCGAATCATTACGGTACATTATGTTGTGAGAGTCACTGAGTGATAAGGAAACCAGAGCAATACTCTACATAGGGATGAATGCCAAAATTGCAGGTAATACCACGGGACCGTGAAATTCGGATATCTGATAAGTGAATATTTCAGTGTTTGACCAAAATATTCTAAATGCATCAAAGGAAACTGACATGGTTTTGTATCTGCTAAAATGCTGTAAACAAAGAACGATGTCATGATTGAATGACAGCAGGAACTAGACCAAAAGATTAAAACCAATTATTGGAATACTGAACAAAGGCAAACTGCTTGGTGCATTAGTTTAGTCATGATATATTCAGGCCTTTCTTTTTCGAGATGAAAGAAAAATTAATATTGAAAATCCAATCAAAGCAGTGCTAGTAAAATTATACATTGATGTGTATTGCTGCGTATTGCTTGCTTGTTGAAAGCGAAAATGTACAAAATAATGCAGGCGTACTGAGACGTTGATGCATCTATTACACGAGTCTCGCAGGGGGTTGTATTAGATGCATCAACATCTCAGTACAAGTGTATCATTTTGTACATTTTCTCGAGCAACAAAATTACACAGATTTTAACCTTTTTAGGTTTTATCACTATAGATGTTGAAAAATACAAGCAAATATAAATGCATTAACCGGCAAGGAAAATTAATAAATCCCACTCGACGCGAACGTGGCCGAAAGAACTGCGCGTAGTACACGGAGTGCGCACCAGTGCAATCATACACAATTAACACATTCCTGGCATTTTTTGTTTGGTCCTCACTCTCTAAGAGTGTATGAAATATATATATGAATAAATAAATCATTTTGGTTTAACTCTGAATCTAACTTAATAATTTTGAAGTAAATTATAAATTAATTAATGACATTTTTTATCGATAATTGATTACAAACATAAATATACAATAAAAGCGGATTAAAAAGGCAAATTAGCAAATTGAATATCAGGCGACAGACATGCAACTTTAGTAGGCTACTTTAAGACGTAATAGTTAATTTGGAGTTGTCATTCTTGATATATTTGTATTTGATTTACGACTTGACTATGTGCAAGGGGTGGTTAAGACGATCTTATTCGGCGGTAAGATCTCAGTAATTTAAACTGCAGCGTCAGCAACATCGCCTACCAGGGAAGCATATCTGTCGACCTTAAGGTGTGAGATTTTTCAATGTTAGTTTTAAAAAGCACGGTGAGTTCCAGAAGAATAAAATACTCTCTTTTTACATCTGGAAATGTGAAAACAATATCTGGTTTGTACAGTGGGAATGAAACATGGTGGAACTGTCCCCACTGTAGTAAGATCTCCGTCAATGTCCGCCATGATGAGAACGCGTTTATTCTCAACAAGTTGGCTATTCTCCGTAGCAGAAATTACGATGCTGATAATGTTGTTATGCCAGCAAATACATCTCTCAAACATATGATTACAATTGTTAAGAATGTGACAAACGGCTTCCCTTAAAAGTACAGAGTGGACAGTTCCCGTTCACGTGTTTCACACATGTGAGGAGATTTGTGAAAGTGGGTAAGCTT
The DNA here is from genome assembly GCF_039555335.1 of Amphiura filiformis. Classification (NCBI taxonomy): domain Eukaryota; kingdom Metazoa; phylum Echinodermata; class Ophiuroidea; order Amphilepidida; family Amphiuridae; genus Amphiura; species Amphiura filiformis. The sequence goes on from NC_092632.1 coordinate 15,512,962, forward strand.
TCAATGTCAGCATTAATGGCAACCTTAAGCGCGCTCCCATACACTATAATAGCTTTCAAAGTTAGATTCATGTTGTATTCATTAAGCAGTTGTGGCTCCACAACCGACCTCCAGTATCCTCTTTCACGGTACCTTTGATCTTAGGTTTATTTATTTGGCAAGCAATAACATGAAGAAGCTGATCGCTGTCAGTAAATCTTTGGTGAATTGAATTAAAATAAAATGCAAATATAAAGCTATGTTACTTTACTATAGCTTTTGATATGTTTCTCCTAGTTTTACACCGCAGATCAACAATTATTATTGCCTTACCACGTATTGCCTTATCATTATTGCGTTATCATTTGTGACGTGTCATGTCAAAAGTAGACACTTTTGGGCAGGATCGTAAATGGAGAAATAGAGCCAAAAATCTGCCCGGGGTGATTTTTTCACAATTTGGGTTTGTTGCGAATTTGTGATGTTATTAATGTTAAAAATATTGTCTGATAGTTTCAGACCGGAATATAACTGGCATCTTGTATTTTTTGAGACATTTTCAAGGTAATTCCTACTCTCAACATTGTCAATAATATTTTTAAAGGCCGATATCTCAATTTCCAATTTTATAATACCATAACTTACGAACTCATTATCTTCGCTTAGGAATGTCCGATTTCATTGGGGAAAATGGCGTTATGGAGCAAAATATCTCTATATTTAAGATATGTAAAAACCTCAAAATTTATAACCTGCCCAAAAGTGTCTGATTTTGACATGACACGTCACCTTTATTGCCGTATCATTTATTGCCTTATCACTTATTGCCTTATCACTTATTGCCTTATCACTTACTAGTATTGTCTTATCACTTATTGCCTTACCAGTTATTGCCTTATCACTTATACCTTATCACTTCTTAACAATCATTGATATACTTCTTCAAAGTCAAAACAAGTGTACACCCTTATTTGCATAATTATTTTGTTGTTGCATTGAGGTCTTCATAATTAATACATATGTGTTCAGATGTTAAAGGTGGGTGACCTGATTGACAGCCTCATCCCCAACTTTACCCTATCAAAATGCATATTTTGGTATCAGGTGAAAGCTCATATTTTTCTCATTAACATATTGAAATTAGACGTTCCAAATCGTTATACAGCCTGTCTCAAAAAAATTGTGCAAGTGAAAAGCGCCCTCTTTGGCAATTAGAAAATACTGTTGCGACATGATGCTTACATCAACGACAAGGGCGCAGTCGTAGCTCTCAAATGCCGTTTGTTCTGTTCAATTTGCTTGTTTTAATCTCGAGATATGTTTATTTAACAACGAAAGGGTAAAATCACAATTGTGCCACTTTTACTAGGGAAGAGAGCTGTACATGTAAATCAATTATAGCTGATGTTGATGCATCAACATCAGTGCGCGTGCATTATTTTATCTAATTTCTCCCCCAACAAGTAATACGCGTTCATTAACCTATAAGTGTGCAATATTTGTTTGTCTTTTAGTATGTCTTGAGTGACAAAGAGAACAGTATTTACCATGATAAAATCATTGACATGCACATGTATTTAATTTTATGAATGTGAAATATTTATTTATCTTTTAATCTGTTTTAAGTTGAAAAAGAGAATCATTATTCCTGTATGATGATAAAACAGTAAAAAACTGTATTGTTGTGTAATTGATGCATTCTTTTGATTTCACGAAGGAACTCTTGATAAACTTGATGCTATCATGATAAAACAGTAAAAACAGTAAAAAACTTTATTGTTGTGTAATTGATGCATTCTTTGGAATTCACGAAGGAACTCTTGATAAACTTTATGCTATCACTTATTTACATGTAAAGCCCTCTTCCCTAGTAAAAGTGGCACAATTGTGATTTTACCCTTTCGTCGTTAACTAGACATATCTCGAGATTAAACAAGCAAATCGAACAGAGAGCTACGTCTACGCCCTTGACGTTGATGTAAGCATCATGTCACAACGGTATTTTCTAATTGTTAAAGAGGGCGCTTTCACTTGCACAATATTTTTTGAGACAGGCTGTATTTCCGAAGAACTGTTGAATTAGTCTCAAATGTGGTATACCATATTTTTGACTAATTCAGCAGTTTTTTGATGATATCTTCGGAAATACACCGACTTAGAACTCCTTATTTCAGTGTGTTAATGAGAAAAATAGGATCTTTCATTTGATATCTATTTATTACATGATCATGATGAGTATCATTAATAAAAAACACTGTAGACTACCAGTTTTACGCTATATTATATGTCAGTAATTCCATGAAGAATTAGTCGCATTTACAATGAACATTTACATGATCTTTTTGCATGAATGCTTGAAAGGGACAACAGTTTATGTAATTATGTTATACATAAGTTTTAAAGAATTTGATTTTCCAAATATATCAGGTCACCTTCCTTTAAGGTCTCTTTCATAGTAAACAAACTATAGAATATTGAATAAAGGAGAGAGACGGAGAGAACAAAAATCATGCAGAGATTAAAAAAATCAAACATCTGTCATAATTCCAGTTGCTAGTAAAGTGGATCTATAGCCTAAAGGCGCCCAATCACGCACCACGTATGTTAGGATCACATTACGTCATTAACCTATTGTCATTCAAATTGTTTGCACCTCACGCGTAAGGAATTATAACAGACTTGAGTTAACCATCTTACCTGTGTATAAACCAAGGGGACTACTATCCAATCGAAACCGTATAACTCGTCACATTTATCACGAAAATTATTTAGTTCCTGTCAAAGAAAAAAAGGAGAAATTTCAAATAAGCTTTCTCAATGGTCATTAATGATTGAGAGAAGCAACGAGAAAAAATACAAATACGATTTTTCAATCCTTATCAATATATTCACCGACTCATTGTTAAACTTAGGTAAATTTGACGATGATTGTCGCTGTCAGTTTTCATCAGCATATTCATTTTATACGGTCTCTGATTGTCGTAGTTCAAGGATACTCTGTAATCGGCTACCTTACTATTTCAATCAGACAAACAATCAGTCATCAACGTAAATATCGGTTTGCAATCTAACATTTGTATGAAGTTACATGGACTATTTTTAAATGTCTATTATCAGTGTTTCAATTTGACATTATTAGAATCCGAAGCTTTAACATATTTATCAGACTACTTTTCACTTAAGCTAAGGCATCAAAATATTGCTTGTTTTTATTGAACTTTTGATGTTATTTGATGATTTTTTCATGTATGAAAAAGATTAATGCCCGGGATGAATGTAAGAAATGAATGCATGTTTGGTTGGCATAATGGACGACAAATATGGGGATCGGTAGGTCGGCCAGCCATTGTTTTTAAAACGTCTTGAACTTGGAGTGTGTGCTACTGGGTATCAATGCAGAAAAGGGCAAAACGTACTCAGAATGTGAATATTAAGAATTGAATATATTAATAAAACATACTTACAAAAAAAATTATTTTGTTCTTGAAATTGAAAAATAAAAAGATACGTTGGCATTTTGGTACGGTTAGGGTTACGGCAAACAAACACAATTTTAGGCTTTAGCAAACATGGCAAAGGGTAACATGGATAAAAGATACACAATACAGGCCACTTTTGAAGGCTTTTGAGATTAAAGAATCTATTATGTGCATTTTAAATGAAGTCAGATATCGCGCATATATGTTCATGTCTATGCATATGTTTGTAGCATCTTGGTGATCTACTGAATTCTGAATGCTATATATGGTTTGGTTTAGTATGCATATATTAACCAGCAACAAGCAAGATCAAGACACATGAGAATGGTGTATTTTTATACGAAAGAGACAAAAACTGAATACCAACGTCTACTATAGTTTTCAATGCAGGATCACTTTGAATTCTTCCTTGTTTACGAGCTAGTCGTATAAGATTTGTAAAACACACATGGAACCCAATATTTCGGATGCTTCGTAGGTATACTTTTCCATATTTCCTTTTCGTCTTCTGTCATAAGCCCTGGAAAAAATCACAATCATCAAATTACAGCGTTAGTGCAAGAAGGCAGTTGCCCTTGCTTATTAATGTAATCATAGAACTACGAAGGGAGGGGGGGGAGTGTAGTAACCACCCTAAGATTTGTTTAATATCCGTCATAAAAAACACCGCACGCATTCACGCCCAAACGACTTAAGCTAATCGCAGATCCATCCTTTGCGCTCATTTAGTGATAATATTTTTACCCCAACACCTTACCTGGTAGCACCGGCCATCAAAGATGACCATGGGGGGGGTGAGGCCCTAATGATTGTCATTTCACTCTTGTGAAATTATTCTAAGAGCTTCTGATTTTTTACTCGTTAAAAAACTGCTGCGACTTGATTTTATATGTTGATGCAGGTGAAAATGTACGGTTGGTGGAACGATTTTTCTGACAAGAACATATGCTAAATTTAGAAAATAATTATGCTCTTGTGTTTTACAATTTCAATAGAACCAAAGTAATTATTTGCTCTGTATTCACTGTGTAACCTCGGCAATGCTTTTATACCAAACATTTGTGGTAAAATAATAAAGATATTGTATATTAATGCACAATATTATAATCTTATATACACACGGTAAAGGGAAAGAAATTATCGTGAAATTAATTATTGAATGAGACCTAAAAGTTACAACTCAATTACACTGTTTAAGATCACCCATGCATATCGCTCTCCAAATGAATAAAAAAACACCGTAGTCAGTGCAAGATATAATTGTTCGAAATCCATCATATACAGGGTGTCCCAAAAAACCCAGAACACTCATTGCGCCCTCATTTTCTCCTGATTTTGAAAAGTTAATCATATATATTTTGGTATGTAAAGAAACCTTTATTCGTTAGGTTTAATAAACCGAAATAAATATTTCAATCGGCTCACTCACAAATTTTGAAGATATTCTCTTTTAAAGAAGTGTACCTCCACGGAGGAGGTTTGGCTACTTCAAAGATTGAAAAGGAGTACACGTACCATGCATGAATATCAAACATTCTTCAATGATAAGTTTATAAAATAACAAATTTTATTTATGGAGTGGGCTTTAGCGGTGGGCCTATGGGCTATGGATTGTGTTAAGTGTCATTAACTTGTCGGCAAAATGGATGTGGGATGGGACTTCTCTTGCTATACTTGCAATTAAACTTATTTTTTCTTGGTTATTTATGCCTTTTTGTTTTATTATGTTTCTTACTTTGTTGTTTATTGCTTTCTTTTTATATACAACATGTCATTTCTCTTGTTGGAATAAAAGGTAGCCTGAAAAGGGTTGTTTGGAATGTCCTTGGTTCTTCTGAAGTGAATTTACTGAGGTGCTTTGCCCTCTATCTGGTTGCCTCCTTCGGGTTCCAGGCCTCGTCCTCATTGCATTAATTGCATGCATTGCATGCCCTCCTTGTGCGCCGTATACTCGCGAAAGCAGCAGTAATACGGTTGCGAAGATGTTGGAGGCTAACTGGTGATCCTCGCTCATAGTGAATGCGTTTCAAAGCCTATTGCTATTATCTAGCCATGTCATTAACCGTGCGTTTCATTTTAATTTTGATGTAGCCAAACCTCATCCGTGGACAGAGTGAAAAACTGGTACATTTCTTAAAGAAGGCATATCTTCAAAAATTGTGAGCCGATTGAAATTATTGTTTTGGTTTAGTAAAGCTAACAATTTAAGGTTTCTTGACATACCAAAATGTATTTGATCAACTTTTCAAAAATAGGAGAAAAAGAGGGCGCAATGTGGGTTCTGTTTTTATTGGGACACCTGGTACGTATATCAACATACCCAATAATACCGAGGTGTCTAATAAATAGGCTGCAGCTAACGAAATGTATCAAAAGCAATTCTTGCTTTTTATTAAAAGTGCTGCAATTCTGAATTCTTAATACAAGATATATAAAAGATACAGATTTTTAGATAGGACATTAGTCAGGAAGCACATTATAGACAAAGGAAAATCCTAAATATGACTTTTAGGTGTGAGAGCACGAGGGACCTGAGAAACACATTTTCAAAACCCAAAAGAATCTCACATGTATTATCACAACTGTCATGTCAAAGGTACTGACAACATAGTTTTGAATATAATACATCAAATTCTACTTATTTTGATATTTACCTGCTTCAACAACGTGGGCGAGTGTTGGAAAACGTTTTCTAACTCTTTTACTTCCAGCACGAAAAATCAAGATGGCCGACAAATTTACATATCTTACTAAAGTTCGTCTAATCATACGGGCCTCATCATCACATCCCTGTATATGAGCTGATATGTTATAGACCACGCGATCGGGCCATGGAATGGCTTTAAATTGTGTCCACCACCTGAAAAGAAAAGAAACCAATCATAATTATCAAAATAAGAAGTCATTTTCAGGCTCATATTTAATAGATCCTTTCATAACGAAGCAATTATTACTTACGGCGAGTCGGATGGCAGGAGCAATATTTTTCCAGGTTTAGTCATTTTAACAAAATCACTGCAGTGCACTTCTTGATATTAATTCATTCATCAGTATGATTCGACTATATTTATAAATACGTTTTTATAAATATGCACGATATACTAAGACCAGCAAGGGTGACCAAATCCTCATGCCATTGAACACAATACAGAAAAGGATAGAAACTCTTTAGATAAAATCATCAAATTGGAGTATTTATTGAATAGCAAAATTATTACACATTATAGACAACATTTTGAAAGTATTTGCCGACAGATAAAAATATTTATCGACCGTAACGTTTACAATATAATCACAAGTTGAACAAAATTGACAGTTTTTGCTGCACAGTAGTCTCGTTTTGTTTACCGCCTCGCGCATTTGCATTCAAATGTACAGGAAGACCGCCCGCCGTGTAGAAGGTCACTTCGAGACTTACTGTCTACAAGCTGTTATGGCAGCGCGGAGGTGGTCACTTGTGTATTTATAAATACGTATTTATAAATATAGTCGAAGCATACTGTTCATTGATATTGTAGGAAATGAGTCCAGGAAGCGAATAATAGTATTTATATTTCATTTCCATTTGTGCAGAGTTCTACCGAGACCGGTATACTTCAACAAAAACTAAAGAGAAAGACAAACCAAAAGACATTAGCGTTGAAGCAACAGAGACACCTCCAATACTACAGAACAAGGTAGAAGAGGCCTTAAGACAAATGAAGGATAACAAGGCACCAGGCATTAATGAAGTTACAAGTGACACAATCAAAGCCGGAGCAGGAAAGTCAATACTACAGCTCACAAATCTTTACAATCAAATACTGGAAACAAAGAAGGTGCCAAAGAAAAAAAAGGAGGATAAGGCAGACATCAAAAACTACCGCCCAATCAGCATTCTTGCACATGTGTATAAGATATTTACGAAAATCATCCAAAGCAGATTAAAAGCTACATTAGACCAAAATCAGCCCAGATCAAGCAGGCTAGGTTTTAGGGGGAGATTCTCAACCGCAGATCACCTACAGGCAATAAATCAACTGATTGTAAATTCAAATGAATACAAGCTCGATTTATGTCTTGGCTTTATAGACTACCAGAAAGCATTTGATTCCATAGAGCATACGGATATGTTTGATGCACTAAGGAAAATCGGAATAAATGAAAGTTACATCTGCATCCTAGATGATGATCAGATGCCATCGCCAAAATACACATAGATGATGTTCCCAAGGAGGTGAGAATAGAGAGAGGAGTGAGACAGGGAGATACATTATCACCAAAGATTTTCACAGCAGCACTGGAAGAGGTTTTCAAAAAGTCCAACCTAGAGAGAAAAGGAATCAACATTGACGGGGAGATGTAAACAGATCTTAGATTTGCAGATGACGTTGCCCTAACAACAACATCGGTGAAGGATATGGACGATCAATTGAACAGCTTGTGCAAAGAAAGTATACATGTTGGACTGCAAATGCACAAAGGAAAAACACAATAGCAAATCACCAGATCAAGAAAGTTCACAACTCTAAGTACCTAGGACAGACCTTGAGAATGGATACCAACACAGCTGAAAGATCCTAATCCGTATAAAGGCAGGATCAGGGAGGTAAATAACATGTTAACTAGGTGGGCATTTGCCCACCCAGTAAATTATTTTGCCCACCCAGAAAATTCAACTTGCCCATTGCCCAAAAGTGCCCACCCAGTAAATTATTTTTCCCACAAAAAATTGGGCACCATATTATAATAATTACCATTTAATTTGACTGCTTTTTTCTACGTAGGAGTAATGGTGAGTGATAATTAGTATAAGATTTCTAAATAACCAAAGTGAAATATAATATGATATACAATTGTTGCTACAAAAGTTGCTACATGAATATTCTAAAAATAGGCAGAAGATGCATGTATTTAAGGGGAGGGTAATGTCCACTTTTTACAACAATGAGCCAAATTGTACGCAAAAACAGGTCTACATTTCCAAAAAATCCAAACTCCTGGATACCATTAATTATCGCTGCCCACCCAGTAAATTATTTTCCATTATTTGAGGGCAAAAATAAATTAAATTGCCCACCCAGTAAATTATCCTTATTTACCTCCCTGGGCAGGATGGAGATGCTTTGGTATGCATAAACAACTGTTGACAAATAAAAACATACCACTGTCACTGAGGCGAAGACACAATAAATTGGCAACAACACAGAGAGCTATGGAAAGGAAAATGCTCCATCTCTCATTGCGTGATAGAGTCAGAGATATCTTGCTGAAGATTAAAGAAACAAAATGGAGATGGGCAGGTCACTTATCAAGAACTGAGGATAACAGGTGGATGAAGAGACTTATAGGATGGCAGCCAATGAGTGGAAAGAGGAGAAGAGGAGGACAAAAAGATGTTGGAGAGATGACATCACCACCTTTATGAGTACAACAGCTTGGACATCAGCGGCTAGGAACAGAAGTATATGGAAAATGCTGGAGGGGGCTTCACACAGCAGAGGGTGAAACAGCATGATGAGTGAGTGAGTGAGTGATATGTGCGCAAGCGCTATGTTATGCTCCCTTCCGACCCGCCTTATTATAATAACTAGCTAAAATAATGATTGTATTGAGCTTGGTACACGGCCCTTTACGTCTGTTATTTTAAATAACATCGGCGTGTAAAAGAAAAGAAGTTCATATAAGACGTGTATGATAAATAATGCAGTAGCCAGAAATAGTCACAAGATATTAGAAAACTGGTGATGGAAGCCTCGGAATGAAAGGCATGACACGGACCTTTATTAAAGATGGCAAAAAGAGACATATGTGTTGTCACTTATCAAAGATAAGATAGGCCGGACAAATTTCTGATTGAACTTAGTTATGACCTTGATTTTACACATAACACATTTATAGCTTTCAAAGTGAATTTAATTACTTTGTTAAAGCCTTATTGTTTGGATTTTTATATTAAATTAATAATTTTTGACATTGAACAGTTTTCTACAAAATAGTCATATTTAAGTAGCCGTAAACTGCTTTAGCGAACTAATACGCACGGATTATTTTGAATAATTGCGTCACATAGTTCATTGAGTGACTTGTATTTTGATTACATATCATCAGACAGCCAAATATCGATTCGTCTCTTCGTTAATTTCATGTTATGCAAGAATTTTTTTTTTCAAGTATTATATTTGTGATAGGCTATAAAATGTTGATGTTCCAGATAGCCAGATATTAAAGATTATTATATTATACATTTTGGTATTTTGTGTATGATTTTAGGTCTGGTAAGTTGTGTGTTGAAAGAAAATTTTCGGTATCTTTAAAATGTTTTAGAGTAAAATTAGTAAGAGGGCACTTTGTCATTTAATGACACTTTTTGCACATATTTTTGTTTCTTTAATTTATCATACACGAGATAATAACCAATTACAAATATTATGAAATTTATAGCCTCATCACTTTCCGTGTGGCTGTAGCGCTCACTTTTTAATATAGGGGAAACCTGCCCATACTTTTGTATTACATGTTGTTTAATGGAAGCGGCCGTTCATACTCACATCCTAAATTGGAGCTCGAACTTGCAATAAAATTGAATAAATGGGACCAATGGACACCAAACGATGTAAATTACCATTAAAATCATCAAACAATAATAGAAAATTGCCATAATATTTTCAAATTAGTATAAAAGAGGGGGTCGAAAACGAACCCCATCCAACGTCGTTTTTTGGCACGCACCATCTCATTTTTCAACCGATTGTTTATTTTGAAGGTGTCAAAATGCTCTAAAGGATGAACGGTTTATCAGCATGCAGCAGATCAGCAGCGATGCATTGCACTTTTAATTAATACTAACGCTATATCTCCGTTAAATAATTGATATACTGCCTTCTGGCTCTCTGTATCTGATCCCCTATACTTGCAAGTATTAATATCGGATCATGACATTAACAAAGCGACGAGTCGATATTCGGCTGTCTATCAAATTCACTCATAACGCGTTATTGTGGTTACAATGTCAATATTGACCTGTTTACTTCTGCAACAGGAATGGTCAAAATTCTGGATTAAAAGTGTGCATTGTTTTCAAAACTCAGTTCATAATATCGTTTTATTTCTAATACGCTAATCATGTTAATGAAAAAGTAAAATAAGAGAGGCCTAAGAATTCAGCCTTGTGAAACACCATCATTTATCTGCTTGTCTGGAGATGAAGTTCTTTAACCGTTATTTTAAAAATGCAAAATGTAAGTGTTACGACTTACCTGTCAAACACAACTGTGACGTAGAAACCAAGCACAAATGATATTGGAAACACTTTGGTGTAATCATAGGCGTACAGGAAAGCTTTTCAAAATTTGTTTTGACTTTTCCCTTTAAGGCATGTCGGTATATGACACTAACAATTGAATAGAACAGAAGAAACACAATCATCTCTCGCCAAAGTAACTTATAAACGCTTGCTTTCCATCGAAATAGGAGTCTTGCAAATCCGTGTAATTTAAACTGAAAAGACACAAATAAAGAAGAAAACACATTAATTTATGATAGACTGCACTGTGCTAAAATGGTGTATTCAAGTCAATAAAAATGCTGTATATATATTTCAATATTTTGCAGGAGTTTTTCCGTTGGGGAGAAGAAGAAAACCGGGAAAAAGTTCTGTTTAGCGAAAAATCACAGCGACAACGGTAAATGCTTGGACTGTCGCAATGGAAAAACGCACACCAAGACGCCGCGGCTTGTCTTAAATCATTGAAAATAATTATTAAAACTACTGAAAAACTGAATGGCCCTTAACCGTAAGTTTTATTGATTTGCATACGGACACGTGCTTTGCGTCAAATCGGAGCCATGTCTGTACAAATCACATCAACATTTCCGTTTTCTTTGACAATAATGTTAATGAATTTTCAAGTTTTATTCATAAATGTATTAATCATAATGTAAAGTAAGGAAAGTAAGTAAACTTGAACATGTTTATTCTCATTTGACTCATGTTTGAATACCTATAATTTTTGTTTTGATTTTGTTTTTTAATAATACACTTGACGTCCACATTCGATATCAGCATTTAAGCGGTTAGCTATCGATTCAGTACAAAAAGACAAGCACACAGCAGCTGAATCTTTACAAACAATGATGAGTATTGACTTTAAAATCTCAAATTTCTTGACTTTGATACGGATGTTGGTGAAGTTCATAATAGAAATAGAAAAGATATTTCAAACAAGAGATATTCAGTGACACACATAACAATGTAGCCAAAATGCACTTATCATTATGTAAGTAAAAGGTGTAATAATACAAAGATATACTACACTCCTTACAATACATATGCATACATTGCGATAGAAATGGGATATCTGATTGGTCACATTTTTATCCAGTTGATCTTATTCGTATCGTAACATTTAAAATGGACATTTTTGAACACGTTAAACGAGTCTAATATTGCTTTTTTTATAGCCACTATAATTATATACCGATATAGGCCTACATAATATAAATGCATTTGGAAACAACGTTTTAAGCTGCAGTAATGTTGGCAACATTAAAGGGGAGTAAAATAAAAACAGGTCAATTGTTCACTTAATGTGCCATCAACGGCGAGTTTGTACAATTCATAGAAATGACACAATCCACGTCAAACGTCTGTACGAGTAGTTCAATTGGCGCTGTTGTCCTTGAAATTGTTTTCCATGCATATGTGTATTATAATTGGACAATTGGTTACTGTGTTCAAAAATAGTTTCAGTGAACCTGTGAATTTATGTTAACTATGATGAGATCATTTTTGAGTTTGCGGTATCATTTTTTTAGAATTATGTCGAGCAAAATTGCTGCAGAATTGCTTCCAGAAAATAACCCCGGCACAAGGCGTTTAAATTATATTATGTGTTTTAACTGCATTCTTGCTTTGCCCACTTAAAGCCATAATTATTATAACATTTCTGTAAAAAATAGATTAGTATTCATTTTCCATAAAATGTTAGCTTTTACTGTCAGATATGTCCCCTTTTAATTTTGAGCCGAACAAGTGAGGTAAAGCAAAGAAAATTGGAATTTACTACTAGCGCCAATGCATGCTACTCCGGCGGTTGTAATAGTACGACCCTCTGATGTGTGTGTATGTGTGTCCCGCACGCCGTGTGCATACTGTGTTATAAACATCACATACGTGTTGGACTAATATTTCCATCGTAATAATAAAACGACGGTTCCTGCGTTTTATTCAAAATCTCAGAGTATCTTTGTTAACTAATGTACATTACAATAGTGTAAAAACCAGAAAAATTGAGGGCGTTCTCCTCAGCAAATGTTATAATAGGGCTTTAAATGCAAGAAAAATAGTACAGCCCTCTTCTGGACCCCAAGAATGAAGTATTTCATGCAAGTCTAGAAAAATTGAGGTAGTGTGAAGTGAATTGAACGACCACACAATTAAACCATTAACCGCCTACGTATGATCAGAGGACATGCGTATACGAATCAGAAACGAGTGTAATCTTAGTGTACAGCCCATCGTGATATCGTGAAAGGTGTAAAAAGAGCTCAAGACAAGTCAGAATGTCAGCCTTATAAGCATAAATTAATAACTATTCCAACATGTTAAAATCATGTTAGCTTATTCTGACTTCCAACTAGGTCGATCAAATTAACTATCGTGTTATAGTTATTATGGATATAGCCCTTCAAAAGTTTAATTGCATGTATTGTATTTGTAAAACTATAAAGAAGGAATCGATTATCATTTAAATGATCAAACACAATCCTTGTGTTTTATGTGGCAGATACAAAATGGCGGCATAGATTGCTTAAGTGCACTGAGGTCAATAACGGTAAAGGCAATTTTGAGGCCTTGTTTTATTTTAAGCCCAAACAACTTGCAGTGATAACAGCATTTAGGAATAACATCCACTCTAAAAGGTTCCTTGGTGAGTAATCATACTGCACGTACAAAATTCCCAGGTGTGCATCTATTTCATACTGTGTGTACAACTTGGCAAATACAGTTAAAGCAAAGAAGGCTGTGTGGTTAAAGGTAGGGACATTAGACGAAACAGCTGGCACAAGAAAATGTTTATAAAATATCACAAAAAGAAAAATGAAAGAAAAGCACAAAACGGATCAATGTTTAAGAAAACGGAAATGCCTTTAGAATATTATTGTCAATTTCAAAGATGCATTTTCAGCAAATATAATTTTTTTTCTGAACAGCTGGTGCAAAAAACGTTCTCTAAAGGAAAAGCGTCAAACATGGCAAAAAAGGTATACTACAGAACAATGTTTAACGGAACGTAAGCTACATTTAGAGTTGTCAAAACTGATAACCAAAGAAGATTTTTTTGAAAGTATTACTTCGTTGTCTGCATATGTTATTTCCATAAATCCGTTGTGATTATTGTAATATATATTTACTAATAGCAAATATTCGCTGATTCGCAGTAGCCGTTGTTATATAATACCTGTCTAGCAAATCTTTCGCCGTGCACCCATTATGCAGATCATCCATCGCGTGGATCGTTTGTACTTTCATTTCCCCATTAGAACCTTTTACTTCACGTTAGAGTCACTCAAATTTATGTATCGCTAAAAGCGATTGAAATTAATCCTCCATCACCAGTACTTTACAATGTAGGCTATCCTCATTAATCCCGCAACAGATCTAAGGGTGGGTCATTATTTCTCACAAGCATGATGAAAATAATGATAAAGGAAATATAATATTACAGGCTGAGAGGATCACATAGGTACATTTCATTGAAATAAAGTGGACCTCACTTGGGAAAAGTAAGATGAAAACCTTCAAAATACATGTTGGGTCTTGACGCGACGCCTTTGAACTTAGGATACACGTTACACACATTACCTTTAGACCCTCATGTATACACAGCTCGATTCCTTTGCCATGGTACTTTAAGTAAGCGGGATCACAAGCTTAGTTTTAGACACGAGATGGTACTTTAAGCCAACACAAAATGTTGGGTGTCTATCGGCACCGCTAACTGACGTGCTCAATGTGTAACAAGTCTAGTACCTCAACTACCATCTTAACCCTCGATACATTGGGTACCTCACGGGTGCAAACATTAATTGCTATGTAACAAGTATGCACATTCCTATCGGCATAATTAGTCGCTAATACTTGCGTAATTCAAGTATAGTTGCAATACGCAGACACAAATGAGGTATGTATAAGGACATGTAAACGTATTACTATGGCAAATAACACCACATTTCCGGGTTATGTTAGGTGTGCACACATAATTACGTATAAAACGTTTTGATGCAAGGATTAATGTATGTATATTACCTGCAATTAAGGTGACATAATGGAAGCGAACATTAAAAGTACTTTGTAAAGACGAATAATATTCACTCGTTTTACTTGAGGGCATTTCATTTTTTAAGTACATAATTTATTCATGATCGTTGTGGCAATTACGATATATTGGTATCACTTTAAGCTTAATTACCGCATTGTTATATAGTTGAAGGGGGTGATACCATACTCTGTAACCATTTGATAGCTAATTTATCTATCAAAGCGTGTACTTTCTTTAATATCTAAATTTCTTCTCTTATATTTATCATTATTGCTAGCCCGGTGAATACATCGAAAATGTTACCTACGTAATATCTTGGAACATCCCAATTAACTCAACAAAACTCTTTCATCCGTTTTAGAAATAAATACAACGATGGTGGTTTTAAGTCCAACATCCCATATTGAAAACATTGTTGCAATACAGTGAAAATAGAACAAGGACAAGTACTGTTACATTGAGCAAGTGGATCTTTGAAGATTTTAGGTGCTGCTGTCGCAAGCTAGGAGGTTTATTTGAGTTAACAGAAAGTATAGGCAATGATATGTTCAACTGTTATGTATACAACTTTACAATTCATTACTATAAAGCAACAAATCTATACATTTTGTGTTAGCCACATTCTATCTTATGTTGAAGAAAAGTATGAAATGCTGAAACCGTTGTCAAGGCTGCTTTGAAATGGATTACTTGCCGGTGGTCGACATTGCGCGGATTGGGATACAATTTCAGGTTTAAAAAATTCATTTATTTTGTATGTGTTTTACCATGTTTACAAAGACTATTGGTGTGCATTTGTTCTCTTGAACGGCAAGACCTAGTGTCAATTACAAAACTCCCTTTGGCATAAAGAAGAAAGATCTAAATTACACCAAATTTAATGTGAAAAATCTCGTGTCTGGCAATGTCTTGGTACTTAGTAACTAACCGCTTCAGCAGGGAATTAACTTCATTTTCATTGTTCTAAATGAAAATCGGTCTTACTTTTATCTCTCACATGAATTGCATGCTGTAAACCTAACTGACAAGCATAAATAATTCAGTCGATTGCATGAAAGTGTTAGTACAGTTGCATTCAATTACTGTGCAACCATCAATCAGGGTCTGGAACCTCGTTTATATTACTTGAACAACTATTGTCAATATTTTGTGTTTTGCTCGGTTCAACTTAGAAACTCTTACTTAGGTTTACATGTTTTAACTCAGGTTTACCGTTTGAAAAATATTAAAACTCGCTATGGATTCTTCTTATTAAATACAACCCATTTTTTCTAAGAGGGCTGAATGCATGCGAATTTCCCTTTCTTCCTTATGATAAATTCAACTTCTGACCATTATCATTGATGCCACACGACAGGCACCAACATGGCTATCGTATCTTTACATTCCTCACTTTATACCGCATTTAGCAGATCATGAACAATAACAGCAACAAAAACAAAACAGTTTGTGTAAGTTGGTGGGATTGGCGAGATTTTTCAATCAGAAGTCATTTTAGGACTTTTGCTACTTCGATTTTGGCCAATGTGTAATAAAGTAGCTTTATACATTGTAATGATGTCCATTATATTTATCTGAAACAACAAATCACGTGGGTTTTTGGTATGCCAGTGCCTACGTGAGACGTGGGCATTAAATTAAGTGCCTTTTTACCTTTAGCTGGCATACATGTGTAAATGTAATAAGCATATCTGATATGTTTAATGCCAAGTGACTATCCACTTATGGTTCTTAAGAATATCATTTCAATTAATTTCTTATAATTTTTGTATTACTTTTGTAGTTCCTTATCGAAACAGTATTGAAATATAATTTGTAATACAAATTAAATAAGAACAATGAATGAAACACCACATTTTCAAAATATATTTTGAAATTCTCAATTTATCAATTTACCAATGTGCCAGTCGTCCAAACCCAATGAAGTCATTAAATGTGCTAGGTGTGCGCCCTAAACAGTGCAGTTCACTGATGTAGTGGGTGCTAAGATTCTTGTAACGGTTGGAGGTCTTGCTCATCACACATAGTTCATCCCGTACTATCCGCTACCAAGTACGGATTATTGTACACAGAGGAAATGGTAAGATCTTCTTGATGAATGTGACAAGCGCATTTGAAACAACACATTTAACACCACTTGTACGAAACTGTAACACCAGAACGCAAAACCTATAATTCCAATGAACTGTATAAAAGTACTTATGAATAATCTCTGGTGACCTTTTGACTCGCATCTTGTCACAACTTTACGATACCCTTGTTATTGGGACGTTCTTTGAGTATTTTATCTGCGATTAAAACGTGTTTTGTTAGATTTAAATTAAACACATAAGACCACTCGTTAACATGTCATATTCTACGGCTGATTAGATTTGATAAACAAAATTATAGAATTCAGCCACCATTGGGAGATTGGCTTTTTAACCCTAACTACTTAACTTTTTAGTTATGTTACATATTTCCTTTCAAAACCAACACGGAATTTTCTTAAACTCCTCGTTTGTCTAAAGCTATACCGAACCCAATACTAGGCGTATTAGTACCCATGTGAATGATTTCAAGCTTTCACATACGTTGAAATAAATTTTAACTTTCCAATTTTGCAAATCGTAAGGATTGCCAACTGTATATTGCACTCGAATACAAAAGAGGCTTAACCTATAAGATTGTCCCTGGAGATTTCTACCTTGGTAGTGACAATGTACAGTACTTGCGCTTGCACTATTTTCACTGTGATGCGACTATATTCCTAACACGGGATGTTTGTTTCCCATGCTATTAGAACAAACAAAGATGGCAAATTATAAATCCATGAGGTACCGCGAGCATTGCAAATTACTGGATACTCTATAAAAGCACGACCTATCACGAAACAATAGGTTAACACCGATAAATATACAAATTTCGTGTGGACAAATTTTGAAGAAAAAAAAATTAAAGACCAGTCAAATATAAACCTATTGTATACATACCTGTGTATATAGAAACGTATTTGCTTTGTTCTGTTGCTTTTTATACGTTTTTGTTTGTTTGAGGGTAATCAGTAACAATAATGATGCAAAACAGAAGTTTGTTACTATTGCACAATCTTTTTTGCAAACTATCAATTAAAACAAACTATGATGTAAAAGCACATAAATATGTCTTCTTCCATCTTCCATAACATTTGTTCTCATTTGAAAATAATTATGATAATTGCTTTCCTGGCACTCTGCTGGTAACATGGCTCGAAAAATATTAAAGTCTGATCAGTAATATAAGAAAAATAAGCAACCATAAATGATTTATTATATGAATGATAAGTAATTTCTTATCGATATGTAACCCATAAAATACACAGGAATGAATTTTTTAATGACTTCTAACCATTTCCAAATTTTGGTTTAATCATCCACACGTTTTAACATTTGATTTATAGTAAGTTACAAAGTACACAAATGGGTATAAATTTATGACGCATTTTTGTGCTCGTACACTCGTATTAATTACAACAGTACAATAGGTTTCCAAGAATAAATTATGTGTAAAACGAGATCAAAAGATATCACAGAGATTTATTCTTTTCCCCCTATACATGTATGTTGAAAAATGAATCCTTGATCGAATTAAACCTTAGCATGTTTGTTATCAGTTGTAACATAATTCTATTCTTTTTTATTAATTTTACAAATTAATATTGTCCACTTCACATCAACCTTCAATATCAGCAAATGAATGGCTAGCTATCGATTAAGTACAAAAAGACAAGAGTACAGCAGCTGTATCTTTTTACACAATGATGAATATTGACTTTTAAAATCTCCACTTTTTACTTTGATACGGATATTGGTGATGTTCATAATTGAAATTATGAGGAAATGACAAAAAAGTTAGAGAGCTATTCAGTGACGCACATAAAATGTAGCAAGACTACAAAATGTCATGTGTTATTAAAAGAAAGATGTAAACTGCTTAGATAAATTGATATAAAAAGTGTCGTATTTACAGGCGTTAAAGTTTGACATCGTTTCTGAACTTTATTGGTAAAATTTTCAAATATCAAAGAATAACATTGTGGCCAATCATGTCAAATTACTTTGTTGAAAGTTCAAGGCTTTGACAACATAACTCAAGAACCATTTTACCTAATATTTTGCATAACTGAAATGTGGACATTTTATAATATTTACGAGAAATACGAATCTTGACGCTCAATGCAAACGCTAGTGTTACAGGTTTAAAAACCTCATGTTGTTTTTGCCATGTTTATTTACTTTATTCGAAGTGTCCTCAATCGATTTGTCATAATAATGCAGAAGCATATTATGCTACCATCTTGTAAGTTTGAATAAACTATTTTTCTTTATTAATTAAAAACAAAATCTAATAAAGTCGCCATACATCCGGCTGTTTTATTGATTGGTAACCGCTTTTATTCAAAATGAATTTTGGTCTCACCTTTCAGATGGGTCTTTGCAACTGGTAGACTGAAATCACTGAATAGTAGCACAGCCCTCTTCTGAACCCCAAGAACTAAGTCGTTCGTGCAAGTATAGAAATATTCTAAGTGTAAGGTAAATTGAACGACCACACAATGAAATCATTAGCCGCCTACGTACGATCAGACGACTCGCATACGAGTCAAAAATGAGTTTAATCTTACTGCACAGTCCATCGAGATATCGTGAAATGTGTTAAAACAACCAACGACAAGTCAAAATGTCAGCGTATAAAGCATTAAATAAATTAATAACTATCCCAACATGTTAAAAATCATGTTAGCTTACACTGACTACGAAGTAGGTCGATTAAATCACAACTACTCTTTGCTGATGAAATCTTTATATGCCTTCAAATGTTTAATTAAGTGTGCATGTATTTTGTTTGTAAAACTATAAAGAAAGAATCGATTATCACTTTAACGATCAAACACAATCACTGGTTTTTTTTGTATGTGGCAGATACAAAATGGCGGCATAGATTGCTTAAGTGCACTGAGGTCATTAACGGTAAAGGCAATTTTGAGGTCTTGTTTTATTTTAAGCCCAAACAACTTGCAGTGATAACAGTATTAAGGAATAACATCAACTCTAAAAGATTCCTTGGTGAGTAATCTCACAGAACGTAAAATTCAAAGGTGTTTAACTGTTTAGCTATTTCATAATGTATGTACAACTTGACAAATAGAGTTAAAGGTAGTAAAGATTGACGTTCAACGAAACAGCTGGAGCAAGAACATGTTTACAAAATATCGGAAAAACGTCAAAGAAAGGCACAATGAGGAACTATGTTTAAGGAAATGTATACCTTTAGAGTTGTCAATAACCAAAGAATTGTCAGTATTGGTAATATAAAATAGAAGCGATACATCCGAAAATAATGATTTTTTCTAAACAGCTGGTGAATGAAATGTATAAAAATATAGAGAAAATGTAAAACATGCAAAGAAAGGCATTCGGAGCAATGTTTGATAGAAACTTTAGTTTGCAGTGGCGTCAATTCGTCTTGTAAAGTGTGTGTGGGGTGGGGGACGGTGAATTTGATCGACTTTTCAAGAGGTGGCTGTGGGGGGGTGTGTGTGTGTGTGTTAAGGGATTTGAGTGGTTTGACACGTCCTCCAGGATTGACGGCCGGTATTTTGGCTGCATATGTTATTTCCATAATTCCATTATGGTTATACATATTAATAGTAATGGCAAATACTCGCCGTGGTTCTATATAGCCTAATACTAGTCTAACCAATCTTTTGCCGTGCACCCATTATGTAAATCATGGCGTGGATCGTTTGTATTTTTATTTTCCCACTAGAACCTTTTACTTGATTTTATAATTACTCAAATGTATGTATCGCTGAAAGCGTTTGAAATTAATCCTTCAACTCCATTTATACTTTACAATGTGTTTTTGTCATTGATTTTATAAAGGTGAGATCATTCGGGGAGCACTTAACACAAATGTTCCCCCCGAAAGACCCCCTTTTTGATTTCGCAGCTCCGAAAGACCCCCTATATTTGACCAAAATAGAGGTCCGAAAGACCCTTGATTTTGATAATTTCAGCTCTAAAAGACCCCAAAATTGCTCATTCCACATACTTTTTCAGGAGATTTTCAATCAAAAAGCCAAGAAAGACCCTCGACTTTGACTCCAAATGTCCCCGCCATTTTACTTGTTCGCCAGGCCCGTAACCAGGGGGGGGGGGATGTGACGCCAAAGGGCGAAAATGTCCCCGTTTTTACCTTTAAAAAATGGATTCAAGTCAAAAAATGAAGATAAGGTCAAATAGAAATTAAAATGAACTTTCTTTCATTGAGGTAAGACATGCTTATTTTGCTCTGAGATTGTCTTGTTTGCTACTGAGTTCTATATATTTGAACTTGCCTGCAAACAATTTGTTTTTAAACTACACCATGTAGTTTTTGCTGTTTGCTTTTATATTTTGTTGTCTGTTCCTGAAGAAGAGCAGTTTATCATCTCGAAACGTTGGTTGTTGTTTTGTCTGTTTAGTTTTGTTTTTCTGACACTTCTGTGGGCTCTAAAATGGGCAATTTTTGGCCATCGAACTTTGCCTGTTTTTGTGCCTACATTGGTTGTTTGGTTTACCGAGTTTATTTATGTGCACAGTGATTTTTATCACTTGTTCTGGTGTACTTTTGTATTTCCAATGATCACTGCTGTTTTTGCAGGTTTAGCACTTTTGTAGGCCTTGGAACTGGTAATTTTTGGCTATCGAACTTTACCTACTTCTAATGCCTACATTTGCTGCCCCCCCCGCACTTCTGCGTATTGTCTAGTCTGTATTTGACTTGTTTCCCCACGTCAAGTTGGTGTCAAGTAGCAATTTGAGTATTCCAAAAAATGATCGGTGCCCTCCCAATCAGTCCCGCGTACAATACCCCTTTCGGATGACTCACGTTACGCCTCTGGTACTGCTATGGGGACCTACCGGGGGAAACCCGTTAATCGCTATGTAACAAACAGTGTACTTCGGTTATATTTATAAATGCGCTTTTATAAATACGCACGTGACTCATGGGCACGACATACCAAGTCCAGCATATGCATTCCTACTGCCACTATTAGTAGCTATAATAATACTGTAATTAAAGTATACTTTCAATCCACAGTATGACACAAATGAGGGCTCAATAATGACATGTACTCATGTTACTATGACAAATAACACCATATTTCCGGATTATGGTAGGTGTGCACACATAATTACGTATCAAACATTTTCATGCAAGGATTAATGTATGTAATATTTGCCTGCAACTAAGGTGCCACAATGGAAGCGTACATGATAAGTACTTTGTAAAGACGAATATTATTCACTCGTTTTACTCGCGGGCATTTCGTTTTTAAGTACATAATTTATCCATGATCGTTGCAGCAATTACGGTATATCAGTATCACTTTAAGTTTAAATACCACATAGCTTAAAGGGGGTCTCCGGCAATCACAACATTATGCCTTAAAGAAAAATAATTATCAAGCACGAATCCCGTGGTTTTATTTAAAACAGTGACCATAAAAATGAATAAAAACACGCGTCTCTCAACACGCGCTATTCAAATTCCCGGGCGCCGAAATTGTTGAGTGCAATGACGTCCCAGTAATACAATGAAGGCTGACGATTATTGAGCTCAAACAACCATTACGTCATTGCACTAAGACAATTTCGGCGCGGGAATTTTTAATATCGCGTGTTGAGAACCGACTGTTTTTATTCGTTTTTATGGTCAATATGAGTTTGTTTTAAATAAAACCATGTGATTCGTGCTTGATAATAATTTTTCTAACATATAAGGCATAATGTTATGATTGCCGGAGACCCCTTTAAGGGTGATGCCGCACCCTGCAACCATGACAAAAAAAATATCAATCATAATTTTCCATTGTTTGTTACTTAAAAATGACTACTAGTATATTATTATTATTACCATTAGCCAGTTTATATATTGCAAATGTGATCTACAAAATTTCTAAGAACATCCAGATTCAACAACACACTTTCATTCGTAAGGAAAAATAAATACTACAATGATGGTTTACAAATCAGTCCAATGCTCCAATCTCGTTTCGCAAACTGTCGCGTAAACACTACTGTGTGTTCATCCAAGTTGATAGAAAATGAGATGATGGCTGTTATTTTCCTGCTACTAACCTAACATTTACTTTATTAGGAAACCATTACAACTGAATATAACACAAACAACTCATAATTGCAATCTGTTAATATTTAGCAACTTTTCAATGTCTTTGTACTGCTAACCTGACCATTAATAGCAGGTAAATTAATATGACCAGTCTTCTAGTGTTGTTCTCCTAATAAACCTAAGCTTATCCAAGGACCGATTTCTTTATCATATGCATGTATTTTAGGCTGTTCAAAGAGGCTTATTTGTAACCATTTACATGTACATGTACTTGTTTATGTAAATTTCATTTAAATTAATGATAAACGATGGACAAATGAACTTGACATCGTCAACACGTATTGTCCAAGTGATTGAGGTACACCATTAAATCATTATTTTCAAATTGTCTTGTATAGAGCTGTTTCTAATGGTTTTTGTTGAGTTCATTACAAGAATGATATCTTTTCAAGAATCCGATATGTTGTTCATGTTACTATTTTTGTTGGAATTAGTGCCATTATCTGCTGTTATTTGAAGACTGGAGATGTTTCTTCGTGGGAAGAAGCCATTTGGTTTCTTAGGCACGCCAGAGTGAACTCCATCGCAAAAAGCAAAAAAAAAAAAAAAATTTAGAAAGAAAAAAAACTCCACCGAGAAAAAAAAAAGCACACTGTGAAAGAAAAAACCTCAATCGATAAAAAACCTGAGATTGAGAAAGAAGAAAAAACACAAAACCTTCACCGAGGATTAAAACAACAACACTGCTGGAAATATGTTTTTTTTTTAATTCTCGCTTTTTTTTTTTTTCTCGATGTGTTGTTTTATTATTATCTCATTGGTTTTTTTAGGGGTTGTCCACTCTGACGTACCATGGGTTTTAATGCATTTTACTATGTATACAAGGTCATTTGAACAGAGTGTTATATTCGTCCTGCAAAAAGAGGAAAAATTAAATCAGGTTATATAAACGGGTAAAGAAGACATAAGTTTACCATAGAAAAATTATTGTTATTTTATAATTAAGACGACTTTGAATTTGTGTGCAAGCCAATTTGGTCTTTCTTAGCTGTACAGCCAAAATAATCTTGACATTGTGATATTTCTGTCACATGTGCATAACATTTTTTGACAAATGTACACATGTTTCCTGCCTGGGGTAGCCTTTCAATTGAACTCATTTTAATATATTGTTATGATGAGAGGGATGCAAGGAGAAGACATAATTAGCAAATTACGATTCAAATGAAATACATGTATTTCAAAACATATTCAAAATAAGTGATCATGGTGATTGGCCTTCCATTTATTAGTTTCAAAATGTCCTGTATTGCTGTGATTGAAGATCACTATTAATATAGCGCTTTCGTTATGAATCTCTTAAAGTCACTGGCATTCTTATTACAATACAATGATTATCTCCCGGATTATCTTTGATAGCACTGGGTAAAACATATCTCTCGATTGCACAAATTGACCAAAAGCTAAGTTTAATAGGTTGCAACGATAGTACATGTTCTTTATAACTTGACAATTCATAACATCTATACAGATACATCTATACAGATGTATGCAATTCTGTAACGGTTTTCAAAATGATTTGAACTGTACCGGTGTCTTCATTGCACTAAAAGGGCTAAATGTTCAGTTGTTTCAGTTGCAAAACAATTAACAATAATTTATTGTGTTGTTTTGACTATATAGAGATTAGTAAGCTGGCCAATGTTTATGATGTAGTTTATTTGTATGTGTTTTATAAGAAAACGTGATGCTTATTTGTTCTTATTTTGTTGGTTTGCAACGTCAAGACCTCGTGTCAATCACCACACTCCTTTTCACCACACTCCCTTTGGCAGTAATACGAAACAGTTCAATTACATCAAATTTAATTTGAGATATTTCATATCTGGCCTTGTCCAATACGTCGTAATTTATATAGTACCTGCTTCAGAAAGGGAACCAACTTCAATTTATTTGTTCTTAAATGAAACGCGTCGCCTTACTTTCATCTTGCAAATGAATACATGTTGTAAACAAAACTGACAAGCTTAAATAATTCAGTCGATTGCATGAAAGTGTTAGTACTAATTGAATGCATGTCTTGTCAAGATTTACTATTATGTCTTATCTTAATAATTCAACTTAGAAATTCATAATTCTTACATGTTTGATTACAGGTTTACCGCTTGAAGAAGATTAAAAAATCTTCAGGAATCTTCCTTAACAAAGGTTAGACGTAAAACGGTTGTTCTATGGATGACCTTGAAGGTTGGATTATAACACATAAGGCACTAACGTGAGTAACGTGGCCACCCGTATAACATGTATAAGGTTATATTTCTTTTCAGTTGATACTCGCATTAACAGTTTGGTGGGATAAAAGGTAATGAAGAAACATGGTGAGATTTTTCAATCAATAGCCCTTCTAGGAATAATACCTATTCCTATTTCCATTATTGCCAATCGTTTTACACCTATAATCTTGCCAGCAAAATACAGTGGCCAAAAGAATTAAGGTACCAGTTATATCCACCAATGTATATCCTAAACAAGGACAGATATGTCATAATGTAACCAGCAGCCAATAGCTGCGTCTATTAGCTCGAATTTAAGACCTCATTAAATAATATAATAAATACATTTTGGATTTATAAAGCGCCTTTCTCCAAATCTTAGAGGACTCAAAGCGCTGTAATTTCGCTGCAATGGTGATTTATCACAATCAGATCGCATCAACTAGGTTGCTGCCGAACGGCGCACACCTATCCGCATTTAGATTGTAACATCCACCAATTATTGTGCAGCTCCCCAAATTCCATTGGGTGAAGGAAGTTTTTGATAACCAAACAACTAATCACCGATTTCTGCGATACATGAGGAAACCGGAGATCCCGGAGAAAACCTGCGAGAGCGAGCATGGAATCGGGATAAACCAATTGCACATGAGTCCTTGGGCCGCGCCGGGGCTTGAACCCGGGACCTGAGTGGTGCAAAGCGAGGGAACTACCGCTGCGCTAACTCGCCCTCATTCGTTGAAATCGTTCACGAAACAAAAGTCCAGGGAAGATGCACATTCAAACGTTGCAGTGTGCTCCATTGCTTGCCCTATTGATTTGGACACAGAGCCCTCTCGAACAAGAGAACTAGCGCTTTGCTTTCCATTGATTAGCACTGATTAAAAGATAAAGTGCAACTTTTGACTTCGTTCCTTCCTTAGGTTTTAGATCACTATTTCTTTAATTCTCAATCAATTTCAAATAAGGTCTTACATCAGAGCTAAAGATCAGGTATTGGCTGGCACTAGGATATACTTAAGTGGTACCTTCATAATTTTGCGCACTGTACATTCAATCTAAAGCATAGTATCTGACCATTTTTAAAAGTCCGGGTGCGCAAACCGAGAAATTATTTAATGCTTAGTGAATATTTACTTATAAAATATTATAGTATGTAATAACATACTTTTGAATTAATTTTTCCTTGAAAACAACGTTTTTCTCTATTTTTATTGAAACATCGTATTGTTTGTTGCAATACATAAAGAATAAGAAAAAAAAGCTACCATATTTTAATATATATTTTGAAATTCCCAATATGCCAATGTACCATCGTCCCAAGACAGTGAAGTGATTAAATATGCTAGTTTGTACACCCTAGACAGTTGCGCTTCAGGTATGTGATATAAGTGGGTGTTAAGTTTCTTGTAACGGTTTGGGGTCTTGCTCATCACATTGATGGCACATATTTCATTCCGTACTAACTAGTACCATACACATGTTCTTGTACTCTAAAGAAATAACAAAAACATCTTTATGAATGTGAAGAGCACATTTGAAAAACACATTTAACACCACTTTAATAAATAGAACTGTGATCCAATTTAGAATTTAAAGCCAGTACCCTACAAACCCTATATAATTAATCAACTGTTTACATTAAGTACTTTTGAATAATCTAAGGCGACCTGTCGACTCACGTCTACATCTTGTCACAACTTTTCAATCCCGTTATTGAGATACCGAGGGAGGGCATATCATAATTTTTTGGTGGGTATGCTCCCCCGGAATTTTGTAGTGTCGGGTCTTTGAGAGCTGACGTCTTACCGGTAAAAGGGGGTCTTTTGGAGCTGCGAACAGGTAAAAGGGGGCTTTTTGGACCTGCGAACAGTCAAAAGTCAAGGGTATTGTTTGCTGTTTGGTTGAAAATCTCCTAAAAAAGCTAGAAATGTGAGGAATGACCACTTTAGGGGTAACACTGGAACATAAAAAAATAATGGACTTTCGGAGCTCTATTTCGGTCATCTCGGTGCCCCCGGGATTGAAACATACTTGGTGTATTCCAACATTTCCTAATATTGTAAAGATTATCGACTGTACACTACTCTCGCACAAAAGAGAATTTACCTTTATTCGTGTCAACATCAATTTGAAAAGATTGAAAGATCCATCAAATAATTCCTTTTTTAAACGCTCATGTATATGTTCATCAATAGGTTTTTCGTTTTTGCATGTATGTTAAGTTTGTGTAAATCGGTATAAAACATCTTCTGAGTGAGTCGAAGCAGTCAATATTTTGGTGCAAAACAGAAATCCATCACTCTCTCACTATTTGTGAAATCTACCAACCAAAACAAACCGTAATGAAAAGTCAAATCAAATTTCATAACTTTCATATCATTACATACCACCCACTCATTTGAAAATGAATGTTGGAGCCTTGCCTTCATGTCACTATTAGCTAGTATTTCATGGTTAGAAAAAGCGTAACCATTGCAACATTTTGAAAGCTTCATCGATAAAAGAAAAAAGTACTTTTTGTTGTTGTATATAATGAATGTTTGATTATCAAAATTGAACCCAAACTATAAATAATAATGAATGATTTAATCATCCACATACTTTGACATTTTCATTTGCAAGAATACCTAAATGATTATATATTTATGACAAGTTCTTTGTCCTTCCATGCTTGCATTGATGACAATACTACAAAAGTAAATATTCCTCGGAAACGTATAAAACGAGCTCAGCTGCATCAAAAGATAACACTTACACATAAGCTTTCCTCTACTTCCTTCCTACACGTATGTTGAAAAATGTCACGTAGCTCAGGACCAGATGACTTGACTCAAAATAAATGAGAAACCGTACACACAATTCAGATAAATACGTACAGTGGTGAATTGGTTCAAGAGTTAAAAAGAAACAAAAGTATTATTAAAACTATCAGAATCTTATAAAATAATAATAATAATAATAATAATAATAATAATAATAATAATAATAATAATAATAATAATAATAATAATAATGATAATGATAATAATAATATTAATTCATAAAATATACAGAAAAAATAAAAATATATTTGAAATCTACGTCCAAAATGCATTCAAATTTGTCCAAATTTGCCCATTATTATGTTTTGATGGATCCAAGTTGTGATAATATTGGATCCAACACATAATAATGATAAAATTGGATGCTTTACGCCCAATATTTATTGGTCTCGCTATGAGTTTTAAAATATTGGACTCGACTGCGTCTCGTCCAATATTTTAAAACTCATAGCTCGACCAATAGATATGGGCTCAACCGATCCAATTTTATATCAGTATTGGTTATTCGGTTTGCTAAAGGAATCATCCAATATGGTGTTTTTTTGCGGTACAATCTAGCAGTGGAAAACGTTAACACTTTTGCTACATTTATCTTGTGCCATCTTAAGCCTGTTGCATATAGCTTGTGCAATGAATGCTAATGCAATGGAAGTACAACATTCAGATTATTACGGAATTATATGTCTCTTCGTAAGTGCACCTACAGCTATTTCATAATGTACTAGAGTATTTAGAGTGCATTGATGTTTATAAGTTGCAGTCAATTTTATATCCATATCAGATGAAATGTGGATATTATGTTTTATCCTTTATACCGTTATAGATAGAATTACACATACGTGCTCAGATGACAAGACTTAGATTTCACTATCTTTAGTGGTAAGCGTCTTTAGTTATACCGGTACTGCTATCTTCAATCCATTTTGTTTAATTCATTCAAGGAATACTTATTTTGCTTGTTAAAGTTGAATATGAAATGCTAGAAATGAACATGAAACCCCGAAATTCAATTCAGCTTAACTCATATGTAATGATTTCTATACTCAGATATAATGCCGAAGTCACATGACAAAAAATTGCATTGATTTATACATGTATAACACATCATAAGCAATTAAGCAACAACACCCAGGGACTTGCAGCCAAGAAGTGCACACCCTATATATAGCACAATAAACTATCACAGCCAGGATCGGCTACCCGCGTTCTCGTACAAGTTCACAGTACGCCGCAATTGCTTTGCGGTGCAGAGCAATTTCGGCGTAGTATGAATGAACGGACCTTTAGCCCAATTAGATCACGAGAGCAACCAGTGACTGCGTCGGGGTCGAACTTATATCGTGAAAGACACCAATGCACCGGACGCGTACACCTTACCGATTGAGCATATTTGGCTGCTTAATCTTACAGAGTGAAATCTGGTTTTTTCAATGTCTTTTAATAAATCTTTCACAATAAACAACACGTATGTCTATCAAAACTGTTTTTACAAATTTTATAAAGATGGCTAAATATTTTTGTGATACACCCTGTAATTGTATATCCAAAATATCTATTCACTTGAGATAGTTAAGTTTGGTTACAGAACAGTTGTTAAATAGTAAGCGAATGCCATCATCAACCCTAATTAATGACTTTTAGCAATGTTTATTCTTCACAAGCCATGGTTCGTACTTTGCTGACAATGTATCGAATACATGTCTCACAATATCTTACGTATAGTTCTGCAGGTGTTCTGCCGATTCTAGAAACCAAACGCATTTAACACTTCTTGTTAAACAATATGTTAACTTCAAACATTTGAAGTTTGCCCGTAGTGACTTTACTGCTGAGGAAGCACACAAGACATAATTTATATTAATTAACCCAATACTATTTTATGGATGGCGATATCATCAAAAGATGTCTAAGATTATCATACGCCTAACCTTGGATGTAAAGATTTAATTGGCCAATAATTGAATACGCTTAATACGCTAGGATAGTGAAAACATAGTCTTCAGGACTTGGACTGAAATTGTGGTAGACCAAGGGTTTCCCTTGGGTAGACAGGATATGGGACATTGCCGAATATTGGATCGAGAACTGAGACCATCAAAGGAATCTCATCAGAACGTCAGCTAATCAAGATCTCCAGGCTTAGATAAGTAACTAATAGCAAAAGGAAATATTTGTAGTGATAATTTTTTATATGATCTTATATTGTAATTTGATTGACAGCCACACTGCACTAATTAATAAATAATCATAAGTTGTTTTATGTAAATATGTTATATTGTTGCAGTATGTTTGCATTTTAGTGACCATGACAATTGTAGTTCCTAATATCATTTTCACCATAGTCACCTGCATCTTTCTTCTTCGTAGAAAACTTTATAAGTGGACTGTATATTTCCATGTGATGATCATGGATGATGACAGTTTGGTGGGTACCAAGGTATTGCAAATTTGGAATTTGTATGATGTATGCACTATGCGGCAAAAATGATTATTGGTCTGTTACAGAGTCATCAAATAAATAGGTCAGCAATACAAGGAAACGACGGGAATTAACCCATTTCATGTGTCAGCACTAATGTATGCAAGCGAATTGATGGTGGGTTGTAGGAATGGTTTCCTAGCACATTTTCACTTCTGTGGTTAGAATGAATATGTATCAAATAAAGCACCACATATTGTTAAGTTCATGACGTAATTAATATAGCCAAATTTCTACGTCTGCACCATATTGACCTTGAAATTTGAAAAAACATGTTTGTCTTTTTATGAAAATTAATATGAAAATTTTAATATCAAATAAAATGTCAATATCAAATAAAATGACCGGTCTTTAAAGACAACAATAAAAGCAAATAAATGTCAATATTAAATTAAATGATTGGTCTCTAGTTCGCTCTTGCGAAATTTGACTAGATTGTCTGGCACCATACTTTGACAGGAATTATATATATGCATTTAAATATTCTTTTAAACATGCATTTACCTAATTTTAGAATTTGTTTTGATATAAATAATTAAAACAGCAAAATGCCTCAATGTAACCATCAATCAGTAATAATCCAGAGATATTTAAGAAACGAACAAACAAATAACAAGCATGACAAAAAACTTTGAATTCTGGAAATAATTCACTTAAATACGTTCCACCTATGACCGCACTAATCACATTCAATAGAACGGTTATAAAGCTGGGGCAAACATAAAATATCTAAATCAATAAAAGAATATCTTTGTTGTTTCCTTATAGCGTAAAATTTAATGTCATTTTAACGACTAATTAGTCTGAATAAAAACAAACACTAGGAATACAACAAACGTATAGTATTTTTTATAATGCAGGGCAATCATTCAACCTGTAAAGCTGTTTTTCAGATGTGGGTGGGGGTGTGCGAAGGTGTGTGTATAATTTAAAAAAATAACCAAACACTTCCAATGAAATGCTATTCGAGTTCAGGTCAAGTTAAAACCAAGTAATTTGTATTTGTAATTAGACCATTATAGCTAAAAATGTATACTTGCAGTACGTTGCACTAACTACCCCATTATTCCGTACTGGATTGCGGTATTTTAAAATTGCTTCGCTGAGATTAACATTATAATTAAACGTCTTATTACTTATTTATTTATTTAACCACTAGAATAAATTGAAGCTGTTTACTTCGTTGTAATACAGACTGAAATCTGACTGCGTCAGGTTTATAGATGATGAATTGAGAGGCTTTTCATCACTTATATGATTACTTGGAGGAACTGTGCGTGGCCTTGAAACTAATAAGACGTAATCACGTAATTCTCTGTTTTCCAATCAGAGATATTCCATACAGAGATGAGCATTTGACATGAACACGTTTTTTTGGCCAGGGTGCAGACATTTTGAGAATTGGGCGAAATAAATGTTAAATTGAGCGTATTTGGTGATCGAAAGGTATGAAATGTATTGCTATATAAGTAATATAGTAGGTATTATCCCAATGTAAGGCATATGCTGGGGCACTGCACGAAAATAACTTGACGAACTTCTGTTAGCACTAAGTTCTATAGTTGGCAAACAAAAAAAAACACATGGAAACATCACCAACACTTATTTACGGATATACTTTCGGAGATTCAAATTGACTCAAAAAAGAGCAAGAGTGTTTATTAAACAATTCGATCCCATTGGTTGTCAGGGTAGTAATATTGGTGAGAACTTCCTAAGACGTCTTTAGAATGTAGCTCACCCCCGAGAGCTCACCACCCCTATATCCTTTTTAATAGACTTGTACCGTATGCACCCCCAAAACGGATGGCCCGACAATTACATGCAAGCATTTAGTAACTTCTTCTCGAGTTCTAGCACAGCCACACACATGCAAAACGAAGGATTTACGCACAGAATGAGATTGTGTTATTATAATCAAAGCAGCTTGCATGAAGTAGTTTGACACCATTGAGATATTTTCTTTTTGGATTCATTTTGCAGAATTCTTAGAATATAAATAGTTTCCTGTTTTATCAATGATAACTCACTTCATAATGCATGCTATTTTTATGCAAACAATTAAGGTTAGCAACTATTTTAAACTGTTACGATTTGGTAATTCACAGCATTTTGCGAATGTTAGTAAGCTTTGGCATAAATTGCATTGATCATTTCATAGTGAGTGTGTAGAAGAATTCAAATATCACAGATAAACTTTTGTAGGTCCAATGCTTCTTGAGTGTTGTTGTAAAGAGCAAGTTTTTGATTTATAGAATGAACTTTTCCATTATTTTTCAATGATATATTGATTTAGATTTTTTGGCTGCTTCAACCAATAATACATCGTGTTCCCTTAGTCCACACATTCAACTTTTGGATTTTCTAAGAATATATTATGGCCTAAGATATCTGAATAATTTCATATGGCTGTCATTACTGATGCATAATAAATAAAATCCCCTTTAAATAGCCATTTAAAGTCGAATAGCCGTTGAATGTGCGTGTGCGCAAATGGCAATCCAATAGCATATGTAATGATAATCAAACGTCCATATCCAAGGTAATCGCTGTCAAAGACCTCGCGATCCATCATGTCCATACCGAGGGGGTGGGGCGAAGCCGAGTGCGGAGCACCGAAGGCGCGACAGCGAGCGCGAAAGATGGCGCTCCTGCTACAGGGCTCCAGGCAAAGCCTTGCTAAAGGCTATATCCAAGGTCGTATTCAAAAATGGCCCCAAAGGCAACTTGACCAGTTCTTAATGTGATGATAATAGCGATTACTTGTGGCCTCTAAGGCTTGCATGCAGTCAAGACTTATTATGTACCCACGCTGAGCGTTAACCTATCGCTATGCAAATGGGTTGTTTTTATATCTATGATGTATAGTGTTTCAATTACTTTGGTCAGTGCTGTTCGAAGTGAATATAGAATCAGAATGTCTATTGAACATGTTCGTTCTAATTTCAATGATTATTTATGAAACGTTTTAATTTTGGATTCTTGTTGTTGATGTAGTCGAATTTGGTTTAAATGGACTGTAAGAGAATTGGTATTTGGTATTTGTTACACATTGATGCAAATGCAACGCTCATTCGATTTCACCTATTATGACGTTTCTAGTTACTTTTCTTGTTTCATTTAATTATCAAAAGCGGAATAACATATTCGCGGGGAAACATAAGCTTGATACCAATACCATTTTCGAGCTCGAGTTATTTTCTTAAAAATTGGAAATGCTAAATTCGACCTGACAAGGGCTCTTCATGTTTCCGTCTAAAAGCATGAAGATAATCCAGCAATTGATACCACGGAACTCTTGTCTTATCAGTTAGAGAATTGTCGGGTTGTCACAGTGTATGAAGGATCTGTGGAGTAGGCTGGGATTACAAATGACAGCAGTGATCTCTTACAGAAGGATGCAATGGTTTTTGTTTTAAAGCTATATCGTACCTGCAAAAGCATACCTGATTTATTTCCTTTTATTGCTGGTTTCAGGTTTGTAAATGAATCGTATTAATAACACATTTTTTTTTATCACGAAGTCTTGTTTCACTGCAAAAGTGAAAAGGCGTAGTAAAATGTAAGGGAGAATTGCCTTCATATGAGTTGCTGTCAACTATATAACTGGACTTTAAAGCACCTAAACAGCATGCAGGTTTAGATAACAAGAAATTGGATTAATTAATCAAATGCTCTATTAGCTTTCCTGTTTTGTGCAGTTTACATGCATATGAAACTTTTTCAATTAGAAGTGTAAACAGAGCTATTTTACTTTAATTCGATAGTTTGTTTATTGTTTCCTGTTTTGTTTAGGTATTTGTGAAGATACCCCATAGGTGACATGATTACTCAAAAGCCCTATAAGCTACACACAGGTAACGATACCCCATAGGTGACATGATTACTCAGCAACCCATAAGCTGTAAAGGTAACAGTTTAACAGTCAAGATAAGAAAAAAAAAAAAAAATTGGTCTATAGGTCGGTAGAAATAAAGATTCATCATTGAACATTGATATGTAGCCGCTAAAAATGCAATCTACACTCAAAGTTTTAACTTGTGTTGGGTACACCAATTTATTTTTATTCTGCTACAAAGTGTGGATAGATTTTACTATCGTCCTGATCACTTACAGCTAAGCTGCGCTGCTCTGAAATATATGGCAATGTAGCCTATGGGCCAATAATCATATATCTACGAGGTTTATCACACCAAATTATATATACATGTAGCTAGATGAAGTCGTGCGCCAAGTAATATCCCCAGGTATAACACCCTAAAACAAGTAAGTACAAGTGGCTCTGTCAGTGTCTTATCTTTGAAAACTGTATGAACCAAAAACAAATTTGTTGGCTGTAAGTGCCCGAAGGTGCGCCATATTTGTTGCCTATATCACAGCCCGGATGTGCTAAGCAAGCCACATCTCTGTTTCTAACCATTATTAGATAGCATCGCTCAAGGCAGATGCAAACTTTAAGCGGGTCAATTTTGTCTTTCATTAGCTAATTTTCTTAATAATACTCGTTGCTTTATAGGCTTAATATTATAAGAAAATCCGTTCTATTTGAAGCACTTAATAAATATCAAGAACTTAACCTCAAAGCTAGACCTCAGATCGATGTTGATTAGATTTGAGGTAGAATATTAATGTTGTTACATATCTCATATCACCCAAGGAATTCTCATTAATGTTAAGCCACAATGGTGATGTTGACGTTGACTTCATAGCTAGACCGTGGATACAAGACGTGCAC
This sequence comes from Amphiura filiformis, assembly GCF_039555335.1. Classification (NCBI taxonomy): domain Eukaryota; kingdom Metazoa; phylum Echinodermata; class Ophiuroidea; order Amphilepidida; family Amphiuridae; genus Amphiura; species Amphiura filiformis. The sequence goes on from NC_092632.1 coordinate 15,548,171, forward strand.
CAACAATACCCATTTAGTCATATTTCATTGTCATTCCAGTAGTTTTTCTTTCATATACTTTTTATCCCATAAAAATCACACTTACGGTTCCTAAGAAACTTCAATTTGAAGTGAAGCATCTTATGCGATCAAATGTATTATATAATGTATTTAAAGTGGTGATATATATAATATTTTACAGTCAAAAATCTGTATCTCAATAAGCAAAACAGTTTTGATCATTTTTTCTGCACAACAAATTGTAATAAATCAAGTACCTGTTTGTCTTACATGTTGCATGTAATAAATTGTCATCTAATTTGCATAAAAAATTAAAAAGGTGTTTTAAGATGTTTCAAGAATTTTTCTCATTTTTGCGCCTTAAAAATAGTATCAGGAGGCCATTTTACGATGGGTTTGAATGAAATTTTAACAGAATTTGTGTTTTGATATTTGTAAAAAAAGTGTGGAAGTAGATTTCCATCGTCACATTTGTAGGTAATAAATCATTCAAACAAAATTACATCTCTAGCATCTACGATTGCGTCCCGGTACTATTTTGAAATCCCACACCTAAAATCCAAGATGGCCGCGAATTAGATATGCAAATTGGAATGTTTTTGGCATTTTTTCTGATTTTTTGGTCTCAAGTGTTTACACCAAGTATGAAGTTCCTAGCATGTTTAATTTGGCATGTTTTTACATGTTTCATCATTCAAGAAATTATCATTGATGTAAAAGCTACGATGTGACGGTGCCATTAATCATCAATGTCATCAAAACCTTTGCCTTGCATTGAATATCAATCCTTTGCCTTGTATTGATATTATTAAAGCACAATATCAGTATGCAATTTATTTAATCCACTGTATAAGAGGCCTCATAATTTTGTTATTGACTATTATTCAATATTTTTAAGTGAATGGTAATAACTAATCATAACCCTGGATCCACCCATAGAAGAAGAAGGCTTGGTTCCAACATCAGTGTTTGAAATAAACACTTTTGTCTTCAACATTACACTTCCAAATTCAATAAACAAAATTACTTTCAAATGAAAATGTCTGGCTACCAATTTGAAATCTGTTTATGTAAGGATATTTTCACTTTCATTATAAACGAGTAATTTTGGTTTTTGTTCAAGCAAATATTCTGGTTAAAATATGCAGTTAGAAGAAGTTCATATTCAAAAGAGACAGCTTGTCTGGTCAAACTCATGTCAAGAGAATGAAAGTAAACTACTCCACAATGTTATTTTGTTCATTGTCATTCGCATGTTGTTATTGTTTTTGTTATTTTTAATGGATGCTTGTGTAGGCGTAAGTAAAGAAATTTTAGTGAGGTGAAGAATCAAAATTGAATTTCATCATTAATATCTGTATGCAACGTCAACATAAGAGTGAGTGGTAACAGTGGCGTAGCTGCCGGGGGGCAATGCCTATTTTGGGCCCCCGCCCCATTTGCCCCCCCCCCCCCCCTTAGCGCAGGGCAAAATAATAATCACTCAAAAATGTCGACAGTGGAATAATCAAATAACCATAATAGTACATTTGTATTTTCCTTTTAGATATATTTATGTTACTTTACTTTTGATAAATAATTGTTACCAGAAATTAAATATCCGCAAAATGACAAAACCGGAAATAAAGAATAATATAGCATAAAATAAAAAGCAGAAGCTGTATTTCCTACCATGTACTGCACTATTCTTCCATGTCCTGTATTTCTGGAAGCCAACTGCCGGGCTTGGCAATGTTTTATTGATTAATCGCTGGAATTCTGCTTATTTATATTCATCATGGTGAAACAGAAGATTGAATTAAGTCGTGACCAACGTTTTCGATATTGTATTTGAAGATGGTTGATTTTATTCACGATCGTAATCTCAGTGGCCTCTCATAAGGTTCAAAGGAATTAGTAATTTTGTTGTCATTTAAATATTTATTTTCATTTATTTTCATTTCCAATAGCAACTGAAGATTTCTGGATGTAAGTCAAAATGTTTTTTTTTTTTTTGTAATCATAGAATATTAAAAAAAAAACACTTATCTGTAACCTCTTTTTTATCATTATCTGTAATTATACAAATTAACATCAAACATATCTCTAACCCAAATAAAAAAAAACATGTATACCCATCTTAGTAAGGTCAGAAAAAATAATGTCCTTTTCTATTAAATGTTTTTAAGTCATTGCTTACTCCAAAATATAATCCAAGGATTGGGGTATCTTAGCAAATTTCATATTGTGCTCCCACGAAAACAAATGATATATTTCTGTTTTACGTGACGACATGTAACGAAAATATCTTAGGTTTTAGACTTGTACTTGTAGTATGAATATCTCAACCGATATTTGCCACCATTATGCTTACATTATTATAATACAGGCTTAAAACGGTATAGTGGACAGTAAGATTTAATAGATGTAATTAATTAGCTCGTCAAGGTTATATTATGCACTGTGTTTTTTAGTCATTTCCCTAAAATAATGTAAGTATCATCCAAAATAACTGTCCATCATACTCTATCCATCGGATGCTAATACACATTCACTTTAATGCACTGTTAATATTGACTAAAATATCGTATACAATTACTGTGATTGTTTTTTACATTGTATAGACAGTTTGAAGATGTCTGCAATCGTCAGAATTTAACACAATCGGAATAATAATGCATATTCCTCTACTTGACATTTGAGGTATTGCATAATGTTAGCGTATTTCGTCTTCGTCGCTTTTTACATCGTTAATTTTACTCATAGCTCCTTTTCATTCATTGTTGATGTTAGGAGAGAGACTATTTAGAGCCAGGCTGGAGTAGCTTTTGACCTCCTCAATAGATGAGCGAGTGCTGTTTTTACTCATGTTTGCATATTCATCGTACACAGCGAGGTTATGTGTAAAATAAAACAAACAACGTAAATAATGAATCGAATACGTAAAATGAGGCACATGCAGTTATCTTGTCAAGGTAAGTACGGAATATTATGAATTCAATGACAATCTTAAATTATGTACACGTCGCGTTTTGAAGCATCACTGCGAAAAAGTTTGAGTTACGAGGTTGGTCTGTTGCTATTCATATCATACCTTCAAAGGAGCACAATAAATATATCGAGAAAGTTCTAATAACGAATATTTAGTAATCGAATCTTTTGGTGAAGATCTTCGTGCAGAACATTATAAATACTTTAGGAAGAGCAAAGCGCCAATGGGGGGCTTAATGGTTGCTAAGATTGTATCTTGGCACAAAATAGCTATATTTATGGCGATATTTGAACAACATCATCACCCAGGCCACCAGCACATGTTTGCTTATGATTTGTCAAGAAAAATTAATGAAAAACAAAAATGTCAGAGATGTTTTACAGAGCTAGAGACGAAACTACAGGGTGGGCCATTAAAAAGTTCACACTTTTTTGATGGCTTATTTCTCAAAAGTGGCTTATTTCTCATAAGTTGAAAATATTTTTAAACCTCTATTTCTGGACTGTCATTGCTGAAAAGGGCATTAACATCCATGGTCTAATTACAAAATGGCGGCCATTTGAAGCAAGGGGGTCAAAAACCACTTTGCACACACGTAAGTCAAATGGAGCGGATGATCACGCGATATATGGTGGTCGCTGGTTCACACTACAATGGATTAGGAACAAAGGAAGAAAAATAACAGTACGCATGAAAGTTCTGTCAATATTTCTCTTGTAAATTAACCATATTTAAATAAATATTTCTTTTTCAAACAGAATATGTAGCCTTCCAGTTGAACAGAATATGTAACAGTAGCTTTAAATAATCTGCGCAGTTAACGTTTGTTTGCAGTCGCATTCTAGATAATGTGCATAATTTTATACCCGAGTCTTCATGATGGTTATTGCACTATAACATAAATCTTATATAGAGATATAACAAGATAAATTTATAAATAGGTGTCAGGAATGTCTCTCCTTCTCTTCGGAAATTATTTCTTCATATAGACACATGTAAACCGTAGCAGTGCTTCAATGGAAACGAGTTATTTGTCTCAAATTGTCATGAAATTAAAAATATTGCACTAGAAAAGTAAGAATACAAGTAAAATCATATTTGACTCTGATAAAAATAGTTCTGTACTTCATTACTGCTTATCATGGTTCCATAAAGTCACGTATTTATGCATGCCACAGTGAAAATGCTTCTGTCTTTAAAGTGTTCTTATCGTCCTTCAACGTGGCCTCTTTTGTAAACTGCCGCATTTTGAACAGCAAGAATCACCTCAAAGTACTTACACGGGTATCTCTAACATGAATGACAAGAACGCACGCAAGGCATTTTAAATTTGAAGTTCCTCCAAAACTAGTGTATTTGTTATGTAAATGAGCATGTCCAATCAGCCTTTTGTGTCAATTTCACAGGTGAATGATTTTCAAACAGTAAACAACTCATACACACATGAGCCCGATGACCCCGGCAATGACACTCAAGTAAATGCATATAGAGTCATCAAACTTTTTTAAAACTTGCTTAAGCCTAAATACTTAATATGCATGATCATTGTCTATAGTCTTACGTGTGTGCAAAGTGGTTTTTGACTTCTCTGCTTTAAATGGTCGCCATTTTGTAATTAGACCATGGATGTTAATGCCCTTTTCAGCAATGACAGTCCAGACATAGAGGTTTACAAATATGTTCAATTTATTTCAATATGTGTTTTCATTTCTGAGAAATAAGCCATCGAAAAAGTGTGAACTTTTTAATGGCCCACCCTGTACATTGATTCTACTAAACCAAGTAGGCTATTATTTATGGTCATTAGATCGGCTTAATAAACCACCACTTATCGCTATCTTTTTGCACGTCCTGTATACTATGCAAGCAGATGGAAATGTATGCCTTAGGTTAATGCTGTTTTGGTGAATTTGAATTAAACACCTTTAGGCTATATGAAACATTGTATCACCCTGATGATAATGTTAAATAGAAATGTCAATACCTGCAAATCATCTCGTATGCAATAGAGTGACGCCTCTGTGCCGAGGTGCCATCAAACAAACTACAGCTCAGAGACTTGTCAATTGTAAATTTACACAGTGTTATACAATTGTAAGGCTTTTAAAAAGACAAATTATGACGGACTGAGGAGCTATGTTAAAATTTTCACTAGATTAAAGACAGGTAGACGGGTGCCTAGCTAAGCAGTCAACGGATTTGGACAGTCAGTAGTAAAACTCTACTCATTTCAAAACTGAGATACTCAACAGGTTGAAAATACAATTAATTATCTGTTCTTCCTTGAGGCCCAGGGAAATATGTAAATGAATGGCACTTTGTGCAAGGACGTACGGGAACAACAGCTGAAAGTCTAGATAAATAATACGGAGAGTGAAAGTCTCAATCTTATTGTCAGTAAAATTTGGTTAGACAGGTGGTATGGAATGATGATCAAACTTTGATTGAAGATTGACGTCTTTCCGATCAATTACTTCTATATTGATTAGATGTGGGGGCAAGTAACTACTTCAACTCGTGTATAAAATGATTACATACATGTGACCGTCCACGGCGAATGAGCCGTAAATTCCTCCCCCGGTCAATTTTGTTTTATTTCGTATTTAAAAATAAACATCATAAACTTAAAAATGGTATATCATTTGACTTCAAACGATATCCAGAAGCGGAGTTATGGTTAGTTAAACTTTGCTCCTTCAACAAAATTATAGCTTTTATCGTTTCTATGTGTGTCTCTTTTTCCACATTGCTGGCAATAAATATCAAACAGTCATAATTGGCGGTCATTTCAAATCATCCCCAAGTCAACGAGGTTTAAGAAGGTTCTCTCATTGTTAATTGTTGGTTATGCATACCTATACAAATAACCCACCACTTGAACAGGATTTAGAAAAAAAGCAAACAAAGACCAGAGCTATTAAAAGTTCTATAGCCATCTAAGGTAGAAGCTTATTATCCACTTCAATAATAGGATTATTGATTGGTGTTGTGACTATCAAAATAAGACAGATGTCGCTACAGCTTAAGTGACCGATGAATACGACCTTCGTACACATTTTGCACCATAACTCAGAATACAATTTAGGGAATTTACGGCTCGTTTGTGCTGCCGGGTCACACATGTGCTGTCAATTTGAATGAACAGGTACGGGTTTGATTCTTTGTATAGAGGCTACATATTGTGATCATTAAGAGTATTGCTCTTACAATGCACTCAATAGAGAGATCCAAGCTTACGTGCGTCCATCTGTGCTTCAATTTGTATACTTTTTTCTCAAAAATAAATTTTAGTAAAAAGTAAGTCATGTATTTTAACCCTAGAACTACTGAGCCATATTTTATAACACGACTACGAAGGGGGGTGTTGCAACCCCCTTATTTTCAATAATACACGTCATGTACCGTTATATTTGGTACTAATGTATAGCTGTGGGTCTCTGCTATCCAGCGTTGCTATGACGTCATAATGTGAGCGCACCCTTTCAAAATTGGGGAATTTTGGTTATTTACAAAAGAAAAGGCAAATTTGATTTTTTTCGTTGAATAAGTTCATCAGGTTCACTGTTAATCAAATAAACGAAATTACATTGTTGCTTGAAAAAAAAAAGTGTATTTTTAATTCACTACAATATTTCGTCCTTCACATCGGAGGATTTCATCAGGTATAACTAATATGATCTGATCTACTTTCCCGGGAGATTGGTTTCCGGGGTTGCCAAGACTTCCCAGTATTTAAAAGTGGGTCGTATGTATACGTAGCTTAGGAAATATATGCCGTTCTCTCTGTTTAAGGTCTTGCTCCCTCTTCCTCAATATCACCATGGCTTCTCGAACTTTACTTGAGAGAACAGCTATTCTTTAGTGTTGTTATCTTACCCATCTCAGCATTAGCTGGCAGGAAGATCGTTAAATTTGGTTATCAGCATGGTTGGGAATGATGATCAAACTCTGATTGAAAATTGACATCTTTCCTATAAATAGCTTTTATATTGATTAGATATGGGGCAGGTAAGTTCTACTTTTGGGTGGCTATGGGACTATGTTTTCATACTTGTGTTGTCAATTTGATGGTTGAATGTACGCGCAAGTGCGTTTATATTTAGGTTAATGTTATATGTGTGGATGCAAAAACTATAATTATCATTATAAAACCTTCTAGATTATACAAACTGTTTTGACCTTAACGAAGAAAACACCCACGCATGAGTAGCTTGGTATATTGAACTTAAGAGCTGCTCTGGTATAATTGAAGAAATACACTATTTTCCTGATGCATTTATGGGTAAATAATGGGTTAACTCGTATTTGAACCATGTTAAAACCACTACTAAATAGTTGACATGATTGAATTAATCGGTTGCTAAATGGAGTGGCATAAATAACTGACAAATTACTTGCGTCATCGATCAATCACACTCACAACACCTACACCCCAAGTCCCTACAGACAAATCCCCCAACACACTCCACCCATACATTTACTCACTAAAAAGACCGCGGTACATCTAGAACCAACCAAAAGTCTAATGTTACTGTAAAATATACAGTTAACTCTAAAAACAAAATGTCAAAACTTTGCATTTGAATACGATAAACAGGATGAAGTGGGAGAAGTAAATTAAATGTGTTAATACATGGACTCAGGAGTAATAACGGCAGCAATCTGATACAAAATGTGGATATTTTACTATATTCTGGTGCACTTATAGCGCCAAAATACCCTGCTAAAGATGAGGGATTGTAGCCTGTGATCCAATAATGATATATCTACTAGAGTTATAACCGAATGATATATACATGTCGCTAGATGAAGTAAATCTTATTAGAATATCCCGGGGTATATAACACGGTAATACACAAGTACAAGTGGCTCTGTTAGTGTCTTATCTTTGAGAACTGCACGGACCAAAAACAAATTTGTTGGCTGTGAGTGCCCCGAGTGCACCATATTTGTTGCCTATGTGGCTCTCCGGATGTGCCAAGAAAGCCACTTTTCTGTTTCTAACCATTATTAGATTGCATCGCCGAAGGCAGATGCAAACTTTAAGCAGGTCAATTGTGTCTTTCATTAACTATTTTTCTTGTCAATAATACTCGGTGGCCGGTGCTCAGTTGCATTATAGGTTTAATTATATGAAACCCCGTTCTATTTGAGGCACATAATAAATAATCAAAACCTACCACAAAGCTGATTAGATTTAATGTACATTATTATTATTTTTACATGTTTCATCAACCAAAGAGTTATCACTGATATTAAGCTACGATGGTGATGTTGCCATCAATCATAAATGTTATCAAAACTTTGCCTTGCATTGAATATCAGTCCTTTGTCTTGTCTTGTATATTATGAAAGCACAATATCAGTATGTAATTTATTAATACACTGTAGATGAGTCCTCATATTTTTTTAATGACTTAATATTTAATACTTGAGTATGTAAATCATGACCTTGGGTCATGATTTGAAATTAACACATTTTTCTATGAATTTGGAAATTTAATCAGCAATAATGCGGTCAATTGAGAATGTCCGGCTGTCGAGGTGGAACATGTTTTTTATGCAATGACGTTTTTACTTTCACTATTTATGAGTAAGTTAGCTTTAACCCCCATATTCTGGCAGAAACATCACCATATGCAAATTAGGGTCAGGGGTTAGGATTAAGGTTAGGTTTAGAGGTCGTTTGTCTTAAATGCCACATTTACTGATTTTCTGTTTACAATATGCATTTAGTCGTCCTTTTTTCGGAGGAGACATCTTGTCTGGTCAAACTCATGGCAAGATAATTAAATGCATTTCAAACCCGTCCAATGTAATGTTGCCTTTGATGTTATCATTGACAGTCGCTCGCATGTTGCTGTTGTTGTTACTGCTGTGTGTATTTGTACACTTAAGTAAAAAAGATTTTAGTGAAGCAAAGAATTTGTATTCAATTTTATCATAATCTGTATGCAAGGTCAACATAAGAGTGATTGATTAGGTCAGTTTGAAAAGCCGATTGAATAATTTTTCCCAAAGGTAGAAAAAAAGGCATTATGAAAACAAAATTAGATGATAAACAATAAATTACATTGATTGTCTTTTATATTATCTAACCATTTTGTAATGCTATGAAGTTTCGTGGCATAATACCAAGATGCGGTATCAATATTTATCATTCATCTGAAATATTTATTTAAAATAGGAACCTCTATTTCCGATCATTATGTACTACACTTCCATTACTGCCTGTAGGGCGTGACATTATTGATTAATCCATTGATTTCTACGCATGCATTATCATGATCATGCATACACACAAGAGTGGCCTCTCAGCCGATTCAGTAGATATTTTCATTTATTAATTTCTATTTCCAATAGCGACTGGAGAAGAGTTTCCCCTATGCGACTCAAAAGTTTTTGTGAGTATATAATATTTTACTTGTCAAAATTAATACTTTTATCTGCTCAAGTTTGTCATTTACAAATTAATATCAATCAAATATAATTATCTTGAACCTAAATATCGGCTCATTTATACCCATTTTAGCCAAGCATTACTATCTAATGTCATTTATATCAAGTGTTTGCTGCAAAATGTTATCCTAGAATTCCTTCAAAGTTAACGGGGATTTGTGTATCTCAAATTTTTTTACTGTCTTCCCACCTGTCAAATGATTCCTTTTTAGTGATCACATTTAAGCATGCCAAAATATTTTTTGACAATTGAAGGTATCTGAAAAGATATTTGAGATGATTATATTCATTGCAATACACGCTTCTAATACATTGCAGTGGCCAGTACGATTTGATCCAACACAAAATCCGATTACTTAGTTCTTCAAGGTTATACACATCAGCGTCAGTATTATAAGACGTTTGTCAAAGAAATAGAAGTGTCATCCAAAATAAGTCATATTCGTCATACTCTAACCATCATAATTATGCTAAAACACACTCGCTTTAATTTACTGTTAATATATTGGCTAAAATATTGTATTTTTACATTTTGTAGACAATTTGAAGGTGTCTGCAGTCTCCAGGATTTAACAGTGGAATAATTTTAATGTATATTCCTCTACTTGACATTTGAGTTATTGAATATTAATGTTAGTGGAGTTCGTCGCTTTTTCCATCGGTAATTTTACTTATAGCCCCTTTTCAGTTTTCATATATTGTTGATGTTAGGATAGAGATTATTTGAATCCAGGCTGGAATAGCTTTTGGCCTCCTCAGATGAACGAGTGCTGTTTTTAATCATGTTTGCATATTCATCGTTTCTAAAATAAAACAAAGATAAGAGAAGTCAAAGTAGTCGTGTGAAATAATGAAGGAAACACGTGATATTATGCAAAACAATGAAGAACAAGCAGTTATCTTGTCAGGAAAGTACGGAATATTATGTATTCAATGACAATCTTAAATTATGCACACGTCGCGTTTTGGAGCTTTACTTTTAATTAACAATCTTGAATTACGATGTTCGCAGCTATTCTTATCATACCTTCAAAGGAGAAAAATAAATATTATCAAGAAAGTTCTAATATCGAAACAATCTTGTGGAAAAGATCTTCTAGCAGAGCATTAGAAATAGCTCTGCTAGTTCCAGCAATAGCAATAAATAATAGACAAATATATGGCGGATATTTCAACAACATCATCATCCCGGCCACCAGACCATGTTTATTTATGGATTTGTCAACACCTAGAGCTTACAAGATAAATGAATCAAAAAACGAGAGTGTCAGAGATGTTTGTCAGAGCTAGAGACGAAACCTCATCCAAATAAAATCAGCACATTGCTAAATTAAGTAGAGTAGTTATGGTCATTAGTTCGGCGTAACTAAACCACTTATTGCTATCTTTTTGCGCGTCCTGCAATGTAACCGGTATACTATGCAGGCGTATGAAAACTTCTGCCTTAGATTTAATAATGCTGTTATGATGAATTTGAATTAAACACCTTAAGGGTAAATGAAACATTGTATCACCCTAATGACAATGTTAAATAGAAATGTAAATACCTGCAAATCATCGCGTATACCATAGAGTGATGCCTCTGTGCCGAGGTGCCATCAAACAAACCACAGCGCAGAGACTTGTCAATTGTAAATTTACACAGTGTTCATACAATCGTAATGCTTTTAAAAAGACAAATATGATGGACACAGAGAGGCTCCATATGCAGCAGAGTTCATGTTGAAATTGTCATTACGACTAGATTAAACACAAGTCCGGTAAATGACCAGTAATATTGGAATAAAGGACTAGCAGAATATGTAATTGCTGATAGAATAATTATGATATTATTTTTAACACTTAAGTGCTACATTATTAGTGGATGCCCAACTATGGTATCTCCATAAACAAGCAACCGGATCAGATTTGGACAACCAGGTATAAAACTTTTAGCGACTTTTCTTCCTATTTATATTATGTACTTACATGTATGGCACCGTATACACGGGAACGACGGCTTAACGTCCTCTCCTCTCATGGTTCATTAATACCCAATTCTAAATAGATCATCGGGAGACTGGAAGCCTGAATTTAATATAAAGGTGTTACTAATTAAATTCTATTCTATTTTTTCCAAAGCACTACCCCTTGCAAATCACCACCACCTGGGATTGAATCCGGAACTTAATTCATAAGAAGCGCGTCCCCCTAACCACTGCGTCACGCTCTCCTTGTATTTGAATTTATGACATAAGTAAGTTACGGCGCGTCTCAAACCTTTCTATGATAACAACGCGTTATTCTTCCCTACCTAGATAACAATCAGTATCTGTAACTTAATAACATAGCAAATACTGCACTTTGGCATGCGAAAGTACAAGTACTGTTTTTAATCAGTCTCTTCCTACTTCTCCTTCTGCGTTTTTGTCCCAAAATAAAATAGAGCATTTGGCAGTAAACAATAAGGCTGATATTGGTTTGTTTCACTTTTGATGGCAGAATACTGTCTCACTTAGTAATCTTAGTAATGTATGTATCATGTTACTTTGTAATGTTATTTAACCCGTTTAAAAAAAAGCGCAGTGATTTATAGTGCGTTACGCATAGGCACAACGCCTAGACGTTGAACCACAAGCCTCAGCACACTTTACAGGTTGTCGCTGACCACTACGGCCCCACATCATTCCATAAACCATTTTAAGCATTAGTTGTTGTCAGTAAGATCCTTAAATATGGTTAGCCAGATGGTTTGGAATAATGATCAAACTTTAACTGAAGTTTAACGTCTTTCTTATAAATTCCCCTATATTGATTAGATATATGGGCAGGTAACTAAAATACATAACAGGAAGAGGAAGGTGAATGAAGTGGATGACGGGCTGTCCTAAGTATGAAACCTGCCCTCTATCATCGGCGCTAATTTATAGTGTAAACTTGATGGCTATTGTTTCTTTGTAGCCCCGCGGGGCAACCCTGACTGCTATAGCATTTGTACAGTTACCGTGTTTCCAGTCTCTTTTCCGGCACAATCACGTGATAATTTTATTTAACAATTTATGCTTTAATTTATATTACATATATTATATGTATATATAACAGATGGCGCTATCACTCCACCAAAATGATTCACAAGATCATTTTAAAACCAGTTGGCGTGATTAATATGATCATTTCGAGTCTGCCACTGCGAAATCCAAAATGGCGTTACTCTCATCTTGTGACGAGGCGGGGTGGGTGTGTGTGGGGGTGTGTGTGTGTGTGTGTGGGGGTGTGTGTGTGTGTGTGTGTGTATGCACTGTACTACTCACTTGCTATTCCAAGTGGAAACACAGTATCGGTAAGTTATAACAAAACCAAGTGAGTATGTGGGTTTGATTGTATTAAATGTGGATGCATACACATTTTAATCATTAAGAATCTACTTTTCAACTTCTGAATTGAACGGACCTTAACGAAGACGAAACCCACTTGATGTGTTGAACCTGAAATCTAACCTGTTATAATTGAGGAAATGCACCACCCTTAAGGTAACACGAGTTCGCATGATTTAATCGAACCGGTTGGCATAAATGTACTAACAGGCACATTACTTACATCATCAATCAAACATGTACACATAATGCCTACACCGAGCACCATACACACAAACACCCCCTCCCTACACACCCCACCAATGCATTTACTCACTCAATTGATCGCGTCAAATCTAGAACTAAAACAGAGATCTATTCATTCAATTGATAACAAAAGCTAGGGAAACACACAGTGACATTTAAAAAAAATCTAAAATTGGTTTTTGAATATGACGGTTTTACCTACGTATTATTCACGATAAGTATATATACTGATGAATTCAGTAATAACCTATATCCATAGTTAAGAAGCCAACCTAAAACGAAATGTGTACCTGTGATATGCCTTTGGGTCCTTACTCGTTAAACCCCATTTCCTTCTGATTTCTGACCTAGGATTCTCTGTTTCTATAATGTGAGTATAAACGTATCAAGGGAAATCCGAGAAAGTGAACAAGAAATGAAAGAAAACAAAAAGATCAACCCTCGGGTTAAATAAAATAAAGGTCACCTTACTGCAAAATATAAAAGGTTTTGAATAAGAGTTTTATTTCAGCAACAGTGATCAGCAATCAACGTTTAATTTCGACAAAGAGGTAAATATCCTTCAGTGATGAAGATAGTTTGATCAAACCTGGCGGTTTCTTCTTTAATTCCGGTCGATCTCTATATACGGCCACTGAAATTGTTCAAAACACACGTCAAGAAAAGGAGAAGATTCTTGAGACAATTTGCCAGGATTAGAAAAAGGTTAATGCCCTTTTGAGGATGTCAGCATTGTCCACACCACAATGCCCCTGTCACACATCGCCGGATTGGCCCTACCCTACGTACAAGGAATGGGTGGTATTTTAGTAAATCTGTTGTTGTTCGTTTTATGTTCTTTTTATGTCCTGTTGCAACTCGCCAAATGCGGTTCGTGTTAGATGATGTCCGTTAAAGCCATATTATAACATTTGCTGAGGAAGACGCCCTCACTGAATTTTTAAAATTCCCTTTTTTACACGATTAAATTGTACTTTATTAAACCAATATACCCTGCAAAAATCAAGACTCTAGGTGCTGTAGCTTTGTCAAAATCCGAGATTTTGAATAAAACGCCGGATTCGGCGCTTTATTATTACGATGGAATTATTAGTCGAACGCATACACGATGTGCATAACACACAGCACGTGCACGGCGTGCGGGACGGTGATATACACAACAAAGGGTCGTACCACAACATGACCGAAGGAGTGGTACGTATTGGCGACATGTGCGCTGGTAGTAAATTCCAATTTTCTTTGCTTTGCCGTAGTTGTTCGGCTCAAAAATAAAGGGATATATCTGACAGTGAAAGCTAACATTTTATGGCAAATAAATGCTAATCTATTTTGTTTGAACATGTTATAATATGGCTTTAAAGGTCCGTGACCCGATCGACAGCATCATCCCCCCGATTTTTCTCATTTGTTTCTAGGGTCTGTGGTTTTTGGTATCATTTAATAAATTATATTTTTCTCATTACCATCCTGAAATTTGACGATCCAATTTGATGTATTTTCGGAGAAATCAAGAAACAAACAGGCTATACTGGTAGCCACCTTCGACATTCTGGGTAGGAAAAAATGATTCCGTGAATAAGAGCCGTTTTACTCCCATGCCAATTCGCACGAACGGAAATAGGTCCGAATCAATGAGGGCGCTATAATGATAAACGCTTAAAACAAAAATAAAGAAATACATAAGGGATGAAATAAATACAAAACAAGGCCTTATCTTGTTAAGTATGATACGAGGAATATGAAAAAAATATGAAAAAAATGTCCCCACTATAAAATTAATTAATTAATTAATTAAAAATATTATAAAAATCCCATTTTTTCATTAAAACAGTTCCTAAAATAAAAGATAAGTGTAAAATGTACGTGATAATAATATACAAAATTAAAAGGAAATGTATCAGGGTCAAATTAAAATAAAAAGAATGAGATATTTTGTAACAAGAAAGATGAGCGTAGTGGTATGGCGAAGCACTCGAAGGGAGTGTTGTTTCTGGATGCCGGACCACAATGCAATTCATGGTACCAACGTATTGGCTTACTAATTGTGCTAATTATTCACTTTTACGCTGAAAATGTTCTCGTTTTCTCACATAGATGCATAAAGGGGACAATATTTGAAATTGTATGTAAGTTTGAAGACAATCCATATCCTAAACTGATAGGGTTACCCCCCTTTAAGTCCGTCGGCAAGTTTTGTGCTTGCACAAAACTCGAAACGGAGCGCGCCGAATACACAGCCTCGGTAGTTGTCTGACGTGTCTTCGTATTGTATTGTATATTTCCTGAGTTTGTTCGTTATTTTTTCGTTTGTATGCTGCAGGCCTTCGGGAGGGTTCGCAGGTGCTGTCGACGGATGCATTTATGGCGAACATGGAATGGATTCTGTTCCTTTGCCCCGGGTCATTTGCCGGACGTTGAGCGAATACATATCGGATATACATGGGACGCCTGCGGTTTTATTACCGGCCACAACGCATAGAGAAACGAACAAAAATCGGACGGAATGGGCATGTCCGTTGCTAATACGTTCCTGTGAGTAGCCAAACAAAAAAACGGATAAAACATATTTGTACATGGCGATGTACGTTGACCCAGTCCGTTTTTGTGTGACAGAGGCATTACAATGAAATGGACAATTTTGGTTCGAAGGTCTACGTTATTTTGTCAAAAAAAGAAGTAGTCGCCATCACCGGGGATTGAGATCGGGACCCCGTGCATCTGAGCCAAAACCCTAACCACGTCTGCTCGTAAGTGGGTTATGATTTAGACTAGTATATAAACAATATTTATACAGATAACATTAACATTGTCTTACCTATGGTAGTATGAACAAAATATACAGATAGCATCGTTTTACCTATCTTGGTAGTGTGTGTGGGTGTGTGTGGGAGGGGCGCACTGCGCTACCCACCTGCCATCCAAAGTAAAAGCCCACTATTGTATAATAACAAAAGCAAATGTAAATAACATCACATATACTGCCCTTTTACTTCTTACCGCTCCCAAACTAAAAGAAAGTATCAGCTGGTAATAAACCCAGTAGATACCACAGGTTTTACTTGAGATGCTTTAGCGTTATCTTACCCATTTCAGCATATTAGTTGGCAGTAACATCGTTAAATTTGGTTATCCATGTGGTTGGAATGATGATCAAATTCTAGTTGAAGTTTGACGTCTTTCCTATAAATTCAGTCTGCATTGATTACATGTGGGGGCAGGTAACTAGTGTATGAAATGTGACTATGCTTGCATACTTGTGTAGTCGATTTGTTGGTTTACTATGAATGTTCGCATAAGAGTGTGTGGGGGTGGGTTTAATTCTTATGAGTGATGGTATATAAATTGTGATCATTCAGAATTAATGTAGTTTTTACCTTCTCAAATATACCTGAAATTGACCTTAACGAAGCAGAAACCCAAACAAGTGTAGCTTGATGAATTGAATCTGAAAACTGACCTGGTATAATTGATGAAATGAATTTGGGAGATGAATTGGGGTAAATAATGGGTTAACTCGAATTACAAGAAGAAAAACCTGAAAAAAACCCGGTGATAAAACCCTCTCAACGTAAGGAGTTGACATGATTGAATTTATCGATTGCTAAACAGAGTGGCATAAATGTACTGTCGGGTAAATTACTTGCATCATTGATCAATCATGTTCAGCCAAATAACGGCTACACACTAAACATACACACCCCACACCAATGCAGCATACACATGCACATTCTACCCCGCAACCCTACATACAATAGGCAAATGTTTTACCGTTTCTTGATTCTTATATCGAGATGAGCAAGATGCCAAAATCGGAGTAAGTTGAAACTTGTAGTAAACCTAAAAAATAGGTTTTGTAGGATAACTTAATATCAAGATAAGTTGTATATAGCTACAAACATTACATAATAATGACAAAAGACATAGCAGCAAACCAAAAATTACAATGATTTATCATGTTATAGTAACCTATGCGCAGACATAAACCCACAGGAATTCGATGACAACTGTGGACCAAACGTACCTGTAGATGCGCATTACCCTAATCAGTCTATATTGTAACCATCGCAACCACTATCAGCTCCCCGAGTTTCGTACGTGTAGAACGAAACAATTAGCAGTAAGTTCCTTGTCCGGGAGAATTTCAAGGCAGATTAATATTATTTCCACAAGAACAGAATAATGATATACTGCGGAGGCTTGTATATACTAGTGATCGTTTTAACTAAATATGTTGAAAATTCTAACAGTATACATTATACATCGTGTGTGAAGGTCAGTCGGCTCAGATGATGAGATATATTTATCTAGACACCATTTTACCTCAGCAAGTATGATACTTTAACGGTTTGTGTTGAAATTGCTTGAGGCAATTATCAGGGTAAAAAACACAAGCGAAAACTGTCCGTGTAGAGGCCCATAGTGTGCCACAGTATCTAGTAAATTTGCAAGTAGCCTGCAAGTCTTGAGCACAAATTCAGTACTGTTTTCTGTTCTATTGCTTTATTCCATACGTGTACCTTATTTGTCATTTGATTTGATAAAACACAACATAATGGTCATGTTTGAATTGTACCGGCGACAGGTTGATTGCATAAATGTCTGGCGCGATTGTGAAACCGACGAATGCATCTAAATTAAAAATGCTTCTGTCATCAAGAATTTATTATGTTATATTAAGCGTGTTGTATGGTGGGTGTGTGTCTTTGAGGGATCTTGGGTTTGTGTAACGGGGGGGGGGGGGTGTAAACCGTGTGTTGGAGTGTGGGATGCTCTCATGTAGGGTACCGTGTCAGTACCAGATACCCCTTATGAGGCATCATTTCCTAGTGGGGTTGAAATTATGGCTCCACACCCTATGTTCACACATTCAACAATTCACAATCAACCCCTCCCTGTATATGGGGTGGGGTTGTGTTGGCATAACCTATTTCACAATGGTA
The DNA here is from genome assembly GCF_039555335.1 of Amphiura filiformis. Lineage (NCBI taxonomy): Eukaryota > Metazoa > Echinodermata > Ophiuroidea > Amphilepidida > Amphiuridae > Amphiura > Amphiura filiformis. The sequence continues at coordinate 15,566,140 of NC_092632.1, forward strand.
TTGCAAGATGTGGTAAAACTATATTGGTATTTCTTATTGTTCTTGTGTCTGTCTCTGTATTGTATCGGTGTTTTCCTAGTGTGGGGTGATATTGGTGTGTGGGGTGTGTGTGGGGTCGGGGTGTGTGTGCGTGAAGTAATCATGATTATTTCACAGCATTTACAATCTCACAACACCAAAACTCCGTCGCATACACTGCACCTTACATTCGCACCTCCAATATTTTTGTCGTTGGTATAGATATGATTATACATTAAAAAAAACTTAAAATAAAATAAGAATTACATCAATGAAAAGCAATTTTCGTGTAGTATCTGCATATGAGCCTTCACTGCCAAATGTTCGTTTTATTAAAAAAACAAAGGAGACAGCTAAAATAATTTTAGATTTGATCATACATAAACAATTAACAAAACTTTTTCATCAACGAAAATGAAAGGTTTATTTATTAGTAAAAAATCCATTAGACAGCAACTCATACATTAGACAGCTACAATTATTTATTATAATTATTATTGTTTTTATGTAAACAATTATTATTTCATTAAAAGTTGCCATTTTCATTTTTGTTGCGTAATAAATGTGATTACATAAAAATTGTAAAAAAAATAGCTCTTCAATCAATACAGTTATTCTTCAATAAACGTTCATTGAGTTGGAAGAAAATTGACAATTACCAAAAGATTTATTAAGATGAATGGAGTACTTTAATGTCACATTGCTTTTTAAATTCCACTGTTTTTCATTCTAAAAATATTATCCTAGTTCGATTATAATTTGCGTCATTCCCGGCTCTCTTATCTGTAAACAGAGATATTATCTTTGCCCGTGCCACCGTGGAAAAAAATACCATTACGTTTTCTTTATTGTGACATTAAGCAGTTTTTATTTCGAGATAAGAGCCATTTCGTTTTCGTCGTCTCATTTATTCCTCATCGTTATTTTTTTGGATGCTTTTGATTTGTTTGGTTGCTAGGTGCTTGCATTGTGTTACAGTTAAGGTGGTACTACACCCCCTGATAAATTTTGCATTTACATTATAGGGGCAAGGAATCCAATTACTTCACTGAAATTTCAGTGATTCAAGAAAAGTGGTTCATTATAGATGTTAAGAAATGTGATACAATCTAGCGGTACCTCTTTGCTTATCATAAATAACGTACCGCTTGTCTTGAGTCACTGAAATTCCAGTATAGTAACTGGAGTTCTTGCCCCGATAATATACATAACTTTTGTTACCAGTGTGTTATTATTTTTGAGAAAAATGCAAAAATAGTCACAAATTTATCAAGGGGTGAAGCACCACCTTAAAGATATTAATCAAGAACTGACAAACAAGCAGTAGTCTCGTTTGTTTTTACGTTTTTGCACGTTAATGTCACATTGCTTTAAAATCAAATTAAAATCAAATTTAGATTTTTATCGAGCTGTCACACTAACACCAAAGAACAGTGCGGCTTCCATATGTTATGATGTTCACAAAACAGCGTCTGTGATAACTATCTAGGCCACGTTGTATTTGCAGCATAACACCAAGTTTTCAATTTCCGATATTCAATCACTTTTCACCGAGATATTCTTATTATCTTTGCGATAACATTGAATTCATATTTAGTGCTTATACTAGGCTCATGAAGTCTGCGAATACTATATACGATAATATGACTCCATGGCATGGCATCATATTAAATAATTTTACGCTTCATGAGTTTCTGAATCAATTTCAATAAGCTAAATTTGGTCATCGGAAACATTACAATCTTGATTGGGAAATGGTTGGCCTATTCTCTAATCGTTTTTATTAAATTTATTTTTTATATTTGGACATACAATTTTTTATTATCTTATTATCGGAACTTGCATGTCCTAAAGTGAATCACTAAGACCTTCCAATTTTATGTAAAATAATTTCAAGTCAACTCGTATAAAATCATGGCATGGTCCACATCCACAGATCATAATGTTTTGTAATACTAGTAGTCCCACAGAGCACTTTTAAGTGCTCTGTGAAAAGAAAACAATTAAAATTATTTTCTTTTTTGATGAATTCGTATCACAGGCGGGAATAAATTATGATGATACTTGAAGTCATCCAGCCAGAAAGCTCAGTAAAATGATCATTGTTCCCCTGAAAACACTCGCCCTACATGTAACCTGACCTGAATCTGTAATTGAATGATTTTGATTAAAAACCGTAGTGTAATGTGCATTTCGGTGATGTTTATAACCGAGAGGGTGGAAAGCAAAATGGCGATTGGGGGATAGATGAAATACACAATGTAGCATCATTGTTCCTTAATTATATCATTATATACAAGTATATTCACCTAAAATTATTCACTATGTGATGATTTCAATAGCAAAATACTACTCAAGCTTATTCGTATAATGACTCTATATGATTTTATATAAAAATGGCGTTAAAGCGTAAAATCAATGAATTAAAATCATCAATTATGCTGGTTGCTACTTTAAAGGGATGCAGCGTGACCTGACTCGAATAATATAGTCATGGTTATTCTATGAAACGAAATACCAGCAACGTATCATTATGGCTCAACGGATTAAAATAATGACATAATTATAGTCAATAAAATACTATCTGTTCCCATTTCTAATCAAGCTGGCTAAATTCTAAATCAGTTTCATGGTTCACTTCAATTACTTGCATGCATGGTTAAAACATATTCGGAAACGCTTGTGCGTTTTAAATAAGTGTGTATTATTACAATGTCATGGCGATGGCTTTATCCGTCTCTATCATATATTGGATATGGTGACGGATGATAATACTATCAAAATTATTAGTAGTAATATGAAATACATTACGTATAAGACGAGTACACAACCATGCATGCAAATCCATACGTGTATGATTTCATGATCTGGTAATTATGAGACATAATATTTTCATTATGATTTGTGTTCAGTGCTATCTGTTGTACATCGTATTCAATACAAAATGTGTGATGCGTAAGTGAGCAGAATTGGTGTGATTGGAGTAATTTGTCATAAGTGGTTTCCTAAGGTATGGTTTTTAATTAATCATCATCATTGCTCCAACTGGAATGCCGTTGATCTCTTTCTCTTTTTGCGTTAGAATACAATATTTTTTTATAATAACATTTTAATGTCAATAATTTCTTCAATAATCGTGAGCAGTTCATAGGACAAAACACTCAGAACCGTTCATTGTACATCAACATAAAAACTTTGGCTAAAGCTAGAAAAAGACAAACATGGCTTTAATTGGATTAAATGTGACGAAGAGAGAAAAATCAAATGAAGATGATTTAATAAATACCTCCAAAATGTGTAACAATTTTAAGAACCATGGTGCCTTTGTCCATTACTCGTGACGTTATTTTCATCAATGTTTATGTAATTAATGTAATGTAGTGTTATGTATCAATTATTTATAAGCATTAAAAGTGCTTTAACAAGAACATGGGGTGATAAGCAAAATATACTGCAAAACAAGTCACAAACAAAAGACGAAATGCACAGATAGATTAACATCAGAACAAGCGATTTTTTACACAGACTCGAACGCTAACAATGGCTAATGTAATATAATATAATGTGATGTACTGTAACGTAATGTAACGTAATATAATGTAATTTAAAGTAATGTAATTTAATGTGATATAATGTTATATTGTGTAGTTATGTTATGTTATGTTTTGTGTGTTGTGCTATGTCACGTTACATTACTTTGCTTTTGCACCACATACAATCCAATATGTTTGTACTTGTTTATGTTAACAATGAGTTCCTAATATTATATCTTATATCTTTCAATTTAATCCAATTAATTAAACCTATTAAATCCACATTTTCTTAAGTAATCATCAATAATTAAAAATTGCTACTACTCACATGTCTTAAAAAATGGATAGCGGTCTACTACTGCGTCTATACTAAAATTAGTACAGGTGATATCTGGTCCATGTGGTGTGATACCATCCAAAAACGGATCATCTTTAAACATATCATCTTTAGCCGCTGAATGATTGGATTCATCCTGTGACATACCGCGGGCAAACATAATGTCTTCTTCCAAGACACTGCAATAGCATGACCAGTAAGAACATTTCTTGCTGACAGTCAGCACACGTTTTGTTATTGCGTCTGCAGTCTTGACTTTAAGGCATCAGAAAACGCATGTGATAGTGTATCCATGTATAACATCCCTAACTCTCTCTCCCTTTCGTCTTAACATAACACACATGTCGTACCACAATCAGGCCTCATACTCCATATTCCGTCCTGGTCTGTAAAGATAGCCTCAAGATTTGGACTTATAATTTCACCCTCGTCACTCAGGAATAGCAACCACTATATGAGATTGGTAAGTGTAAAGCATCAGCCCGTAGTTGATTTTTTATAAATTGCTAGGGATTTTGCTTCCTCCCACCCGCATTTTCCTCTGTTAGCCTGACATAATGGCGCACGTTCGTATATAGCTGAACTACTTAGCAATAAAAAAACGCAACGGTGTGCTAGAATATCAGATGTAATTTATTCTGAATGCAATCGCTACTTTTGTGCAGAATTCGCGTAGATGCAAGAGATATAACGTGATGTCCCGGGCAAATGTAATAATAGTTAAATCATGTAGATTGCCAGGGATGCATACAAAAGGGATATCGTTGACGGGTAATGTATCGCAGCAGCAAAGCTGTTTATAGCCAAAGGATGTAACTTCAAATTATGTTCATAACCCGTATCTTCCTATTACTATAGTTTATGTTAATATCTAAAATGGACAATTATGAGTAATTTTCTTGATAGGGGTAAATAATACCGTTGCCTTGTCGTGCAATTTATATTACATGAAAGTTAAATTAAATTAACTAATACGCTATTTATATAATTACAATTTTCTGTTAACTATGATACGTTCATTGTATTCAATTATATGTACTTAATGGGGCAATTAAATTGACGCACACCAAACGGAAAGAAAACATATGTCGTGAAAATCATCGATATGAGTATGTTTTTCATGATAGAGATGACGATATCACAAGTTTAAAGAACCAAGAATATTTTCAAAGGCAGGTGGTGGGAGAGTTTTATTTGCACGGAGTAGACCTATTTTCTAAACATAAAGTGATGAAAATTACATGCCATCGAGTCAACTTAGCAAAGAGACGTTGATGGCGATTACCTTGAATTTATAGCATTGATTTTTTCAAACATAATATGAGTTTCTTATGAGTATGGGGCCAACAATACAACTGCATGAGAGTTGTTGCAAAGCTACTTGGATAATCGTAAATCGCATGAAAACCTGTCACCAAAGTAATCTTATATGGAAGTATGGATTGGAAGTGGAATAGTAAAGATATCACGTTACAAATGCAGCATCATTATAAAACTACTTTATTCTCAGCACAGCTAGCTATTTAGTGCTATGCAATTTTAATGAGGATAATGATGTCTCAACTGCATTCATAATGACTTTATAGTTAAGTTCTCAATTTGTCCCTCAATCAAATGTTTACGCTCGTAGCTTTAAATATTTAGTAGCATTAGTAATAGGTTGATTGTCATAGCAGATGAGATATTATTAAATGAATGACCGGATTACTTCCGACGTCTTGTTTGTAGCTTCTTCTTCTTCTTTCCTTTTACTTTCATTTCCTTTCTTCTTCTTCTTCTTCTTCTTCTTCTTCTTCTTCTTCTTCTTCTTCTTCTTCTTCTTCTTCTTCTTCTTCTTCTTCTTCTTCTTCTTCTTCTTCTTCTTCTTCTTCTTCTTCTTCTTCTTCTTCTTCTTCTTCTTCTTCTTCTTCTTCTTCTTCTTCTTCTTCTTCTTCTTTTCTTCTTCTTCTTCTTCTTCTTCTTCCTCTTCCTCCTCTTCTTCTTGTTGTTGTTGTTGTTGTTCTTCTTCTTCTTCTTCTTCTTCTTCTTCTTCTTCTTCTTCTTCTTCTTCTTCTTCTTCTTCTTCTCTTCCTCCTCTTCTTCTTCTTGTTGTTGTTGTTCTTCTTCTTCTTCTTCTTCTTCTTCTTCTTCTTCTTCTTCTTCTTCTTTTTCTTCTTCTTCTTCTTCTTCTTCCCCCTCTTCTATTACTCCTTCGTCGTCGCCTTCTTCTTCTTCGTCTTTCTCATCAATATCTTCTGTTTGTAAGGGCCTCCTCAACTTGGAAAGCGTACACTGATGTGTCTCTTGGTTGTATACCATATCATAAGGTACGTAGAACACTTCTTTAATAATGGTCCAACGAAATAAATACCTTCTGTATATGGACTCAAAATGGATACAATCCTGCCTAGCGTTACATTGAATCAGGTGACACTTAAACTTACTAGCCCTTTTGATAGCTTCTTGAAATATTCTAAGAAATGCAATCAATTGTTGCAAAAACGACTACGGAATAAATAATGTAGGTTTTGCTGCGACATAGGGGCTGCAGTTGCAGCAATAAGGTCAAAAGTTGAAGAAATGAGGCCTTTCCCCACATTCTTAATTATTCTTCTTCTTCAACTTCTTCGCCTTCGCCTTTTTCATATACTTTTTGCATCCCTTCTTCTTCGTTCTTTACCTTTCTTGTTCTTTTTGTTTTTATTGTTCGTTTTCATGCATTTTAGATATTATTTTGTGGTCACATCCTGAAATGGCAAGCGTATGTACATTGTTGTCTTTTGTTGTCAACAAGTGTGTTTGTCAACCAATACATGTACAAATCTATTATATCACTTGTGGAAATTATTTAAGGAATAAAGGGTAATGCAGATTAATGTGTCCAAGGCAGTAAAAACGTAAATAATGCATGAGGCCCAGACGAACCCATAATTTAAACGTTTTTAATGCCGATGACATATCATTTGCCTCTAAATTATTTATATTATTTTACCCAAACACAGTACGACTTAAAGTGGAAATATCATCCCCACCCCTAATATTAAAAGATTTTTGCGACTCTTGACCCATTATTTCAGAATAAATGGCTCCCAGGTGATGTGCTCTAACAGATCAGAGAACGCGATTCTGAATAATGGGAGTCGGGGCAGTAGAACATGTAGAATGTAACATAAATAAACCAGTTACTATTAACATAATAAATACAAAGAGACAGGTTCACGATTAGTCTTGATGATTTCTTTTTTTTCCTAAGAAATGTGGCAAACATGTGGCAAATGATCAATGTGTTGCATACTCTTTCTTGAAAGGCAAAAGAAATTTGACATAGTGTTCTTGACTTAACTCGTTACATTACATACGAATGATCGTCTGCAGGTGTGGCCACAGACACATAGTTATTAACACCCATATCAAGTATTTGATGAATTAATATGTTACTTGCACGAATAATAGGCTAGATAACATTCATGTGACACTAATACGTTACATAAACCAAGTCAATCAATCAATACCGTTGCATTACCTTATGTATTAGATAAAGGATGAGAAACAGACCATTACCACATAATCGGTGTCTGGTTGAGGTATGGTGAGCGTGTTAGTCGCTCGGAAAGTGAGACCCCAAAGAACCTTTTTACTACCTCGGACACATTATTTGGGTGTAAAGGAATCTGCATTACCCTTTATTGCTTAAATAATTCCCACCAGTGATATAATAGATTTGTACATGTATTGGTTGACAAATACACTTGTTGACAACAAAAGACAACAATGTACATACGCTTGCCATTTCAGGATGTGACCACAAAAATAATATCTAAAATGCATGAAAACGAGCAATAAAAACAAAAAGAATAAGAAAAGTATAGAACGAAGAGAAGAGGGTGCAAAAAGTATATGGAAAAAGCGAAGGCGAAGAAGAAGAATAATTAAGAAAGTGTGGAAAAGCCTCATTTCTTCACCTTTTGACCTTATTGCTGCAACTGCAGCCCCTATGTCGCAGCAAAACCTACAGATTTCCGTATTTATTCCGTAGTCGTTTTTGTAACAATTTATTGCATTTCTTAGAATATTTCAAGAAGCTATCAAAAGGGCTAGTAAGTTTAAGTGTCACCTGAAGCAATGTAACGCTAGGCGGGAATTTTATCCATTTGGAGTCCTTAAAAGTATCCATATACAGAAGGTATCTATTTCGTTGGACCATTACTAAAGAAGTGTTCTACGTACCTTATGATATGATATACAACCAAGAGACACATCAGTGTACGCTTTCCAAGTTTCCAACTCGTTACATTGCATACGAATGATCGTGTGCAGGTGTGGCCACAGACACATAGTTATTAACACCCATATCAAGTATTGATGAATTAATATGTTACTTGCACGAATAATAGGCTAGATACCATGTGACACTAACACGGCTATGTAATAGGCCTATACGTTACATAAACCAAGTCAATCAATCAATACCGTTGCATTATCTTATGTAGTAGATAAAGGATGAGAAACACACCATTACCATAGATAAATGTAATAGCCAGAGTATATGGGCAAGCAAGTGGACTACGGAGAAGTCTACTTATTGGTTCAAGTTTTCGCTTCTGGTGCATGTCCCGGGTTCGATTTCTGGCAGCGGAAAACATGCTACAATATTTGTTTGAAAAAATAGTCTCATTTTATTGGCAACATACTTATTAAATTCAGATTTCTGCTCTTCCCATGCTGCATTTAGAGTCGAGTAAATGTACAAGAAAATGCATTTCAATACAGCATGTCCGTGCGTGCATGTGTGTATTTTCCTATTGATTCGAGTAATGTTTCAAAATCTGATATGTTTGGCATTATGTTATTAACAGACATAATGCATCTGAATGCATCTAATGCTTTACTGTGCGCACTGCAACGGTTTTAACAACCTCATGTAGTAGTGTACTTTGGGTACCAAAAGATGGCGCTGCTTCGTATTGGTGATGGTGTATATGGGTACAAGGCTCTATTTTCATAGATTGCAGTTATTTTTATTACTATGTATAATATGTCATTACTTAGTTTAGCATGGTTATTGGTTAGATGAGCATTATAATAATCAACAGATAATAGCCAAAATCTGATTTTGTTCTAAGGTGTAATAATCCTTCTGATGTTTCTTGCACTGGTTCATATTAGTTTATCTGCTACTGTCCGGTATTGTCCGGCTTTGGATGTCGACATTTTCACATTATGCACAGCATATTCTGACCTCTCTCCCAGCAAACGATGGGGGCGCATCGTATTAAATCAACCGAGATATGTATTGCAATGAGACTTCGTAAATTGAATGAAATAGCGTCTCCGGCCAGCAAGGTTTTGAAAAGAACACATTGATTCTCACCGTATCTACTAAGATCAAACAAATGTAGTATATTTCACATATATTTTTAATAGCATTGAATCCTAACCTTTCTATTTCACTTATAGGATTTATTCATAAGATGGGCGATAAAATTCATAATATTGATTGCATGTGGTATTAGTAGCTTATCATACACATATAATATTGATAACTTGTAACATTAGCATGCAAGATCACGCGTGTTGCTCGCATTCGCCGCATGTTTTGAAATGAAAGGAAAGAGAAGGGATAATGTATTTATATGAAAAAATATATATAAGATTACATGTTCAGATTGAATATCGCACAGTGTATGAAGTAATAAGTGCCTGGTTTGACTAAGTAGGTCGGGTTCAGCTGTCTATTCAAGTCTTTTTTTATCAACACTTGACATATCGTTACAATGTTGTGAACAATCCTTACAAATACTTTAGGAATCTTATTATTATAGTTACAAATGAGGTTATGACGTCAGATATAGCGGTTCTGTTCACTGTTTAATATTTGAGAAGAAATATGACGTTTATAAAATTTATGTTTAAAAAGAGCTAGTAGTCTACAAATACATATGAATGCCATACTCATACAATTGATCACTCGAATAAAGCGGGACTCAGATTTAAGCTGTATAGGTTTAGATTCTTAAACCATTTATGAGATCTAATCATGTTTTTAAAAATAAATAATAGTAACCACCTTAGCACCTTTGTAATGAAAGCAACAAATGAACGTAAAAAGAAATTGTTCATTGCTATGTTTCGCATATTCGCAGAGTATAGAGCCAACATTGTATGTATATGTGGTGAATACGAATACTGAAGATTCACCTCTAGGTGTGGCATGAAATCTAAATGAATAAGAATTTCGTGGGGAAAAGCTTCGCCTGATGAAATTCTTTTGCTCCGTGCAGGGTAATAATAAGTTGAGCGAGCAACAAACAGCCTAGGGTGAAAGAGGTGCAAAGTGAACTCGATAATGTCAGGCCAATAGCCAGCAGGATGACAGATCCGACTACACCACCCACGTAAAGTATCGAATCTGCCGTATCACCATGCCAGAACTAGACATAGTAAAGGTTTCTAATAAACATGGCGCTTCTTTTTTTCTAAAATAAATTCATTACACTACAAAGTCCAGCCCAAGTGATAACCGTGTTCTCGAGGGGGTTTCTTCTACAGCTTTGTAACTAAGGAAATTGTATCACGTCCTCACACGTACACAAAACGTATCGTCTTACAATGACGATCAGCGTTGTATAATTATTTATTCAAATCCCATCGATGGTGGCTCACTTCCAAAATAAAGTGTCAATAACCCAGCCACTCAAGTTTGTTGTCATCTATCAATCAACAAGTTTTCAATTTTGGTTTGATTTCTGATACTCGTCGTCCTTGAATAAACCAAGGATGTTGGATCCATTGATATCTGTAATTATTTACTAGTATGTCAACGCAGTCAAGTAATCAACAACAGCAACAAGTCTTCGTGCAAAGGCAAGAAAAGTGTGCACTACCCAGATCCTGGCTGTCTTCAAATAAACATTTGTACATGGATCATATTTATGTACTTGTAGTTTGCGTGCTGAAAACTGTTAGGCAGTTCAACATCACTATGGATTATACTTCCCTTGTGTGTAGGCGGCCTAAGTGGAAATGTTATTATCGAGATTGTGATTTCTAAATTCAAATTCAAAGGTAAAGGGTTTGTAAGGTTTATATGCTTAAAAATTCAGCGATCCAAAATGTAATCTATTGTAATGGGTCTTTACGGTTCTTCCTTGTCATAAGGACATTTGTAATGTGATCGAGCAAAATCAGTCGGAAATCGGAATAATTATTGATTTTAAGATTATAGCCAAACAAAGGAAATGTTTCCCTTTTCCCTTATTGTTTTGAAAACTCTTAAACTGCTCATATTTTATGAACTGGTTGTCCAATTTCAATGAGGTTTTCTGCAAAATATAGCTTTGCAAATTACTGTTACAATCCAATAAAAAATGGAAATTGTATATGATCGATATATTTATTTATGCAACTCCTATATTTTGCATGGCAGATATAGAACACAGTCAAATCTGAAACAGCATTTACAAACTTTGTAATCTATTTAGTTTTCAAGTTTTATATACATATATCAACAATTTTACATATAAAGTCTCTCTATTGACCCTTTTAGGCTCAAAACAATAGTAACTAATAAAAATACGTCATTGCAATAAATTGTGTTACACATAACCTGTAACCTATTGTAACATAGAAAACATTTCCCGTTTCTTCCCGATGCCAAGCTAACAATGCAGGTCATGTCCCAATTGATTTGTATTTCTTTCCTCAAAACACACACTTAACCAACCCGTTTCTGTTATACATACACTTATGGTTAGCTTCAGTCGCGACACCATGTTTACTTTCACATATTTATGCTCTCATGCAACTCGAGAGAAAATCCCTTTTGACCTGAATTATTTCATAAATGTAAAATCGAATGGAATAAAATTACCTTATCATATCTTTATAGCAGTGTCTTTTTATATTGTTTTCATTGTGATATAAGCAAATTTCACTTTGCCAAACTTAAACATTGTTAAATTCAATTCAATATGTAATCTGGTAGTTTTTATTGTAAATTTGATACATTATTCCCAGCGTATGAGAGTAGGATTCATTCAATGATGCACGCATGTGGAAACTGTGTTATATATCTCTCCAGAGAATGCAAAAGATATCTTTCAAGACTATAGACGAAAGAATAACATATTCCGTGGAATGTGAAATAAAGATACTTCGTTAAAAGCTTTGATTAGCAAGATATTGTTAACACTGTACGTCAGAAACCTGTTCACACGTACATAAATTAACGATAAAATATTTGCCAACAAACAATACTTGACATTTATGAATATCAACAAAGAATATTTTCATCAAACACGGACTACGCCGTGCTTAATGGAGACCCTGAGAGATTTCATTACGTGTTGAATTTAACGAATGATTCATTTACGTACAAAACATGAAAAAGGAATTTAACGGATGATTCATTACGTGCAAAACATGAAAAGGTCCAATTTTAGGTCCATAGATGACATTCAGAGAACATCCGATCTGTATTAACCCTTGCCTTAATAAGGGGATCACCATCCCATCCCGATAGTAGTAAAGCTAGTATCCCCTAAGGTGGTGGTGGTGCCAAAACCCCAAAAGTGACAGTGATGGACCTGCCTCATAGGCTAACGAGCATTTAGCGAAATAAAAATCTATTACTGGTTAAAGTGTTCTATTTTTGATTGTTTAAAAAATTAAAATCCAACAACAACAAAATGTGCAACATATATTCATATTTGCTGTTTATGGCATGGTGATAGTCTAGTTACAAAACATTCAGTTTGAACAAGTGGTATAGAATATGCGGTCTTTTAAACTCTTACAGATTTTGATCGAGTATGACCCTAACAATGAAAATGCTAAAGGGCTGTTTCGAATAGGGGAGGAAAATGTTGTTTATCGCTTCAATATGCAGTTCAAATTATTTTTTGGTCATATTGTTAGTCAAGAAGCCGTCTGGAGGACAATCTTTCACCGTGCGCCCTGCACAGTTTAATATGCCACTGAATCTATAACGAATGGGATGGAAAACGTTGTTTATCGCTTCAATCACCAATTCATTCCATAATATTATATAATGGTTAATGTTGTAAATTTGGTTTTGTGATAAGAGTATGTAAATACGTCATGGAATAGCGCGCCCTACAGGTTAACACTCCCCCAAAGGGAAGTTTGGTGCAAATTATGACTAAACGTTATAAATGACAGAGTTGGACAACTTTTCGTGATAAAAACTCGAACGGTGGTGATTGATGCATTTGCAAATTGAATTTTTGCAAAGCAAATCTTACACCGAGTTCAACGCTGCATATTCACCTCATTTTTTCAATCAAAAATGATAATAAAACCGCTGTTTAGAACATTATTAGAAACATACATAAAATGCAATCAAAAGATTCGGACTATACCTAATTTAGTATTGACTTTTGGCAATAATTCGCATAAGAAATAGGCAAAATAGGTCAACAAAATAATATTTTTATATTATATTTTGTTGACAATACCACTTTACTTATTCACCATTTTGCCCAAATATATGCCCGGCACGCTGCCAGTTCTAGTAAAATTCACTAAATTGGAATAAAGAAATATTGCCCAATGAAGTATATATACCTAACATGCTGCCTAGAAACTGAACTCAATAAAAACTTCGATTTTTATCAAGGTTGTTTACCAGTGCAATGTCATGCATATGCATGGAAGCTTTCAGGTATACTCAAGGCATAGATGGAGTATAAAGATTACACATTCGGTTTACTCACATTTATTCACGCTCAAAGTTGTTTCATGCAGACATTGTATCTAAATTATTTTGGATTCAATCTCTATATGCCATGTATGCGGTGTCTTTATCCATCCACCATACAATAATTTGCCTCAAATACAGATTGTGAAATACAAAGAGGTTTAGGCAAACTAACATTATGTAATCATGGTTATATTAAGCCTAATTATGATTATTGATTGATAAACATAGCCTACAGAAAGTTGAAAACACTTTCTGAGAGCGTATTGCGAAGAATAAAACTATATCAATAAGTAATAATAATTTCACCATATGAAGAGCTCTGTTGCAAAAGCCCTTACATCCACTTCTGGCTAAAATTGAGTTATTGGTATGATAGTATAGTGTGGGTAAAAATAGACATTTTGGTGGTTGTTTGACCTTCGTACCACATTCCCTTCCGGATATATCGTATATTTCCCGTTCGGAAAATCTTAGGGAATTTCCGGAAATCTGATTTTAAAATCAATTTAAAATTTTAGGAAAATAATTTGTTGATGTATAATAGTAGCCTTGAATGTTCTTTACCTCAAAACCAAAAGGAACTATTTTGGGGTCACTATGTTTGAAAAAAAAATCATTGTAATTAACAAAGGTTGTAGCTTCGGAAATGCTCAAAAATGGCATTTTCCAGGATTTAATTAAAAATTCATAATTAAAAAAGTAAATGAGATATTTCAATTTTTTTTTCTTTTGAAAGCATTGGTCAAGTTACATAATGTAGTGCAAACAAATGGACTCAAAATTGATTGCAAAGGTAGTTTCTTGAAAAGGAGTCATTTGTTTTGTTGCAAAAGCCCTTACATCCACAAAAGGCGCGACATGAAATAAATAATAAAATAAATAGGAAGGCTTGAAAATTGTACCAAACCTATTCTTTTAGTTTCTATTCATCAACACTTAGGCCTAATCCAAAACCAAATTGAATCAAATCTTGTACAATTAAAAAAAGCTGTTCTTCTCAAAAAGTGGATGTAAGGGGTTTTGCAACAAAGCTCTTCATATACATATACGGATAAAGATATAAGGGCAAGCAGTATCAGGAAAGTTAACACGATAATTGCCTTGGTAAAACTTTTGTAATTTAGATATCCCTGGGGATAGGTACATTCATGACATTGTGCCCTGTATTTGAAAGCACGAATACTATATTGTGGTCCTTGTCTCCCGGGCCTTGTCTGTCCTGCAATTGCTAACAATTAATGTGGTGGCTGTTATTTCCCTATCATATTTACTTAACATAGTTTGTAAGTTTGTTTTTCAGAGAATCGTGGTTGATTTAAAGATAACAAATACACGTTTCGCTTCTAGCACTGAAAACCGCTTACAAAATATGATATTATTATATCTTGTATTACCTATTTCTCACAAGCAAATTGTTTTTATGATACAATATGAATGCGGAATATGTTTCATATTTCACAATCATCTTTAGATATCGTTGTTACCGTTCTGTCGGTGCATAAAACGGTCTAATAACAATTTTATTAGGTTATGCAATGTTGAGATATAATTCAATTCATGTCACACCATGGTATTACCCAGTTCACGATATGTTATGCCCGCAGGCCATTTCATGTTAAAGTCATTTAAAAATGAATCATATTTGGTGATGGTGATTACAAGGCCGTAAGATTAGCTTTGGAGATTTCACATGTCAAAGCCTGAGTTATCGATTCTATTCTATGTAGGGATGATAACCGCTTGTATTTATATTTGCATGTGCATTGGACGACGGAATATTACTAAGAGGGTGTTTATAGTGAGCCAGAGTATCCATTATTTAGCCATTACTATCCATTAATAGACAATCTCGGCTTCAAGTGTCTATTCTTTTGTAATGTCGGTTGAAATATTTCGATGGTCTATATTTTTCAAAGTGAAATAAGCTAAGACTTATTCGGAAATCGAATCCACGCTTTCAAATGTAGGTTGACTTGTTCGACTTCTCTGCTCGTGGATATTGCATTGCGAAATTAAAAAAACTTCTTTTATATACTTTAATCAAGGCCAGGTGACTTCAAAACCTGATTTCCTGCGGTACGCGATTATGTAACAAACTGAAATGAAAACCGGCTTTCGACAAGTTTTAAGTTTCTAACAAAGGGTACAGACAAAGGTATTGTTAATGATGTCAGTCAAGAGCTTAGGCAGGATAATAGGAAACCACGTGATCAAAATCCGAAAACAATACCAAAACTTATTTGAAATGACCTAGTGCATTTAGTCTCGTATGCGCCACTGGTTGCTGCCTACAAAAGTGTACCATGCTTCTGAGCGCAACAAAAATTTCGATTTTGATCAAGGTTGATTGGTAATTATTGCCATATAAACACACGTTCCACTTTCAAACGTTGAAACCCGCTCACAAAACATTGCAAACTTGAGTTTACGATACAGGTAGACTGCTTTAATATTTTTCTTACTTCACAACCTTTTTACATATGGTTGTTACCTTTCTGTCGGTACATAAATAGTTTTACAGGCAATTTTATTAGCTTATGTAATGTTTGGATACAAAGCAATTCATACTACTGTTATACCTTGCTATTTTTCAATTTACAATCGGTTTGCCTCAGGGCCATCTCATGTTAAAGTCATGTTTTAAAGATGAATCATATTTGGTGATGGTGATTACAAACAAGGCCGTAAGATTACTATTGGAGATTTCACATGACAAAGCCTAAGTGATAGATTCTATTTTACGTAAGCATGCTGTAAGGGATGGTCACTGCTTATTTTGATCTTCGTGAATTTGATGTTGGGATTGTACGTCATTTCGACTTAAATAGAAGATAGGAATTGAAGTGACAGAAGAATAATTGCCCTATATCTATTACCTGAAATTGAAAGTACCCATTTAAGGGTAACAATTTTGGACAATTTTTTGGGAGATTTTCCCATTTGCCCTGACCGCCCAATATGTCAATGACTCTATCAGGAAAATTTGATGTTTTTAACAATTGTTGAAAACATCACGGGAATAACTTTATAGATATTCATATTTGCTGCGTATGAATATGATATACAAAGGGTTAGTTTACAAAGCAATTTAACTTTGATCAACAAGTGTACCATCCTTTTGGCCTCTCACAGACTCCATTGAACTCTAAAGGGAAAAACGCTAGAGGGCTATATCGAATGTGGGTGGAAATTTTGTTTATCGCTTCAATCAGCAGTTTGTTTTGTAATAAAATGTCTTCTATTCGGTCAGCTGTACGTATAAGGTTACATATATTGTAAATTTAGGTCCTCTGCCGGGCGTTATACAAATACCTGACGGAATAGCGCGCCCTAGATAAGTTAACACTCTCCAAACTATAAAATGATAACACTATAATGAACATTAAATATTTTGAAGTTTACATAAAACGATTCAAAAGAGTATATCGGATTGGTCCGGTGCTTCTAGACGATAAACTTTTTTAGAGACAAAATGCAAACCTGAAGGGCAGAAAGGGATGGTTAACTAATGAAATCGAACTAAAAACCTAAGAATACACTTCCTTAACATCAACACCTCCACGTTATCATCCTGCTCAATTCTATGCCCCAGCACGCAGCCAGTTCTACTTAGAGTGATATTAACTCATATTGGAATAAAGAAGTATTGCCCAATGGAGTAAATATAGCTGCACCTAGACTCGTCTGCTCCTACCTGCATGCTGTCCGCGAAAGGTATATCATGTTTGCCTGTAAACTGAGCTCAATACAAATTTCGATTTTTATCAAGGATGTTTGCCAGAGCAGTGTCATGCATATTGCGAGGAAGCTTTCAGGTCTACTCTAGGCATAGATGGAATATACAGATAACACATTGACATTCGGTTCAATCACATTTATTCAGCCTCAAATTTGTTTGATGCGAAAATTGTATCCATATAATTTTGAATTAAATCTCTATATGCGTGTCTTTATCCCTGCAGCGTAATATGCATTGTGGCATAAAAATGTTATTATAAAGATAGCTAGGTTTGGGCAAAACAACATTTATATCATATTGATCTAATTCCATGCTATATATGATAATATAGCCTACGGATGGTTGAAAACACTTACTGTGAGCGTCTTACGAAGAAACTATATCAATAAGCAATAATCATTTCACTAAAATTATACACATAATCGTGGGTAAAGATGTATGGGCAGCCAGTATTGGGAAAGTTTACACAATAATTGCCTTGGTAAAAGTTCTGTAATTTAGATATCCCTGAGGGTAGGCACATTCGTGTGCCCTCGTTGTATTTGAAAGCACGTATACCATCGTGAGCCATGTCTTTTCTGCAAATGCTAATATTATTATTTAGCGATTGTTTTCTCTATCATATTTACTTAACATAGTTTGAATGTTTGTTTTCCCGAGGAATTTGGTTGATGTAAGGATATAAACACACGTTTTACTCTCCGAACGCTGAACATCTTTCGCAATGCATAACACATGTATCTCGTATTACTTATTTCCCACAATTAAATCAAATTCTACACTTATTTTTATGATACCTTGAATGATTTAATATATTTTATATTTCGCAATAATCTTTTACTGTGGATTATTACCCTTCTGTCGGTATATAAAAACTGTTCAAACGATTTTTATTAGGTTATGTAATGTTGGGATACAAGGCAATTCATACTACTGTCATACCGTCGTATTATTCAATTCACAATCGGCTTGCCTCAGGGCCATCTCATGTTAAAGTCATTTAAAAAAGATGAATCATATTTGGTGATGGTGATTACAAGGCCGAAGATTACTATTGGAGATTTCCCCGTCAAATTCTAAGTGATAGATTATATTACACGCTGGGAATTGGGTCGCCGCTTATTTTCGTCATTGTAAATTTTACGTCGGGATATAAATTACGTGGTTTCTGTTGAAATTTGAATTTACCCATCTATTTTTTGTTCACTTATATTGTCACATTGTCATTCAAGAAAACATTGCAAACTTGAGTTTACGATACAGGTAGACTGCTTTAATATTTTTCTTACTTCACAACCTTTTTACATATGGTTGTTACCTTTCTGTCGGTACATAAATAGTTTTACAGGCAATTTTATTAGCTTATGTAATGTTTGGATACAAAGCAATTCATACTACTGTTATACCTTGCTATTTTTCAATTTACAATCGGTTTGCCTCAGGGCCATCTCATGTTAAAGTCATGTTTTAAAGATGAATCATATTTGGTGATGGTGATTACAAACAAGGCCGTAAGATTACTATTGGAGATTTCACATGACAAAGCCTAAGTGATAGATTCTATTTTACGTAAGCATGCTGTAAGGGATGGTCACTGCTTATTTTGATCTTCGTGAATTTGATGTTGGGATTGTACGTCATTTCGACTTAAATAGAAGATAGGAATTGAAGTGACAGAAGAATAATTGCCCTATATCTATTACCTGAAATTGAAAGTACCCATTTAAGGGTAACAATTTTGGACAATTTTTTGGGAGATTTTCCCATTTGCCCTGACCGCCCAATATGTCAATGACTCTATCAGGAAAATTTGATGTTTTTAACAATTGTTGAAAACATCACGGGAATAACATAGATATTCATATTTGCTGCGTATGAATATGATATACAAAGGGTTAGTTTACAAAGCAATTTAACTTTGATCAACAAGTGTACCATCCTTTTGGCCTCTCACAGACTCCATTGAACTATAAAGGGAAAAACGCTAGAGGGCTATATCGAATGTGGGTGGAAATTTTGTTTATCGCTTCAATCAGCAGTTTGTTTTGTAATAAAATGTCTTCTATTCGGTCAGCTGTACGTATAAGGTTACATATATTGTAAATTTAGGTCCTCTGCCGGGCGTTATACAAATACCTGACGGAATAGCGCGCCCTAGATAAGTTAACACTCTCCAAACTATAAAATGATAACACTATAATGAACATTAAATATTTTGAAGTTTACATAAAACGATTCAAAAGAGTATATCGGATTGGTCCGGTGCTTCTAGACGATAAACTTTTTTAGAGACAAAATGCAAACCTGAAGGGCAGAAAGGGATGGTTAACTAATGAAATCGAACTAAAAAACCTAAGAATACACTTCCTTAACATCAACACCTCCACGTTATCATCCTGCTCAATTCTATGCCCCAGCACGCAGCCAGTTCTACTTAGAGTGATATTAACTCATATTGGAATAAAGAAGTATTGCCCAATGGAGTAAATATAGCTGCACCTAGACTCGTCTGCTCCTACCTGCATGCTGTCCGCGAAAGGTATATCATGTTTGCCTGTAAACTGAGCTCAATACAAATTTCGATTTTTATCAAGGATGTTTGCCAGAGCAGTGTCATGCATATTGCGAGGAAGCTTTCAGGTCTACTCTAGGCATAGATGGAATATACAGATAACACATTGACATTCGGTTCAATCACATTTATTCAGCCTCAAATTTGTTTGATGCGAAAATTGTATCCATATAATTTTGAATTAAATCTCTATATGCGTGTCTTTATCCCTGCAGCGTAATATGCATTGTGGCATAAAAATGTTATTATAAAGATAGCTAGGTTTGGGCAAAACAACATTTATATCATATTGATCTAATTCCATGCTATATATGATAATATAGCCTACGGATGGTTGAAAACACTTACTGTGAGCGTCTTACGAAGAAACTATATCAATAAGCAATAATCATTTCACTAAAATTATACACATAATCGTGGGTAAAGATGTATGGGCAGCCAGTATTGGGAAAGTTTACACAATAATTGCCTTGGTAAAAGTTCTGTAATTTAGATATCCCTGAGGGTAGGCACATTCGTGTGCCCTCGTTGTATTTGAAAGCACGTATACCATCGTGAGCCATGTCTTTTCTGCAAATGCTAATATTATTATTTAGCGATTGTTTTCTCTATCATATTTACTTAACATAGTTTGAATGTTTGTTTTCCGAGGAATTTGGTTGATGTAAGGATATAAACACACGTTTTACTCTCCGAACGCTGAACATCTTTCGCAATGCATAACACATGTATCTCGTATTACTTATTTCCCACAATTAAATCAAATTCTACACTTATTTTTATGATACCTTGAATGATTTAATATATTTTATATTTCGCAATAATCTTTTACTGTGGATTGTTACCGTTCTGTCGGTATATAAAAACTGTTCAAACGATTTTTATTAGGTTATGTAATGTTGGGATACAAGGCAATTCATACTACTGTCATACCGTCGTATTATTCAATTCACAATCGGCTTGCCTCAGGGCCATCTCATGTTAAAGTCATTTACAAAAGATGAATCATATTTGGTGATGGTGATTACAAGGCCGAAGATTACTATTGGAGATTTCCCGTCAAATTCTAAGTGATAGATTATATTACACGCTGGGAATTGGGTCGCCGCTTATTTTCGTCATTGTAAATTTTACGTCGGGATATAAATTACGTGGTTTCTGTTGAAATTTGAATTTACCCATCTATTTTTTGTTCACTTATATTGTCACATTGTCATTCAAGAAAAAAACTTGCAGGCTTCATGAATGTCAAAGTGTAAATATAGCATTGAATTGTCACAAAATACTGACAATTCTTTTTGTTTGCGCTTTCTTCCTGCGCTGTATTCCCTTTCTCTGTTTTTGATTGTATTGTTTGCAAATAAATATTAATAGATTTAGTTATGCCTGGTTTTTGGTACAGAGATTTATTTTGATTAAAAAAAAAACCACATAAAAATAAATTAAACGTTGGCAACGACGTTGAAAAATTAACTAAAAGTTATTATGGAGTAATCCTGCCTTCTGTAATGCTTAATCTTACCTTACCATGTATAGAATAGATTTCACCCGGGGAGAGTCTCATTATTTCAAGGTATGGTATTTGCTACATATTTTGGGGTGAATTGCCAGCAATTTGGTATATGCCTAAATGTTTCCACTACTCTAGATTCTGTCATTCTGCCATCTGTCGTAGAGTATATTATTAATGGGTCTCATTTTGAATACAAGTATAATACAGAATGGCAGTTGGCAGAGTGGATAATTAGTGAGCACATCCCGCACAAATCTGACTAAGCTCCCCCTCACCAGGGAGATTCAGATACTATTTTATAACGAAATCACGTTTTTATCCCTGTAAACTTCATTTCAAATTCTATGCCTGACACTGACCACTACTTAGGAGACACCTAATCCGATTTCGAAGTTGACCTATGAGCAAGAGCAGAATCCATGTCTGACTTTTAAACGACCTGCTTTCTATCGGATATAGTTGTTACTGAATAAACGAAACAGTCTGGTCACTTGAAAGGATGCATATGGAATATGGTATTACGTCAACATGCAAACGTGGCTTGCGTTCTTGTAAGAGGATTATTGCCTTTGGTAACATGTTTAGTAAGGATAGGTTTACCCTATGTAATCATCTAAAGCGATGCCTTGGAACAACCAATGAGTTCGTGAAATAATAATAAAAAGACGCTTGTGGTAATTATGGCCGGCATTTTGACAGCAATTTGTCTCAGATGTATTAATTACAATGAAAGCTGACAAATAAGTGTTGACGAGACAGCGAGTTCTGCCTGACAGGAATGATTAATTTGGACTAACATAAATTTTATACACTATTTATTATTTCGTTTCATTCACATGACAGCTCCATTAGTTTATTCATCTTCTTATGTCTTCTTCGAACTGGGATGCACGTATTACACATCATTTATTATGAATCTATGTCTAGAAAGACCATCGTCACCATGGTGATATGTGATGCATATAACTTGATACTTTACATTAACATCATCAGTTTACATTTTTGACATCAGTCTTTCACCGTGCAATTTGTCTACGCTCACGCTCCTGTGATCGTAAAAATAGAGTGACACTGTATCATTCGCAGTCAAGCTCTACGTATTAGAAAAAGAAATAAAAATGTCACATCTGCGTGACTGACAGTCAGCTATAGTCTGTCTTGTCTTTGTATAATATATATATATATCTACTCCGTCCAAATATCTTCTTTTATATCTTTTTTAAAATTTTATTGGATATGGGTATTTGGTATAAATCCGATTATTTAGCCTGTGTGCCGATTTCTTGCAAATTATTTGCTAATGTATTTTGGTGCCGAACAAATGAGATAATAATGTAATTAAAAGGGCATTTCTTGATCCACAGCATCACCCCCCCACTTTTCTCAAAAAAAGTTGAGATTTTTATATCACTGGAAACCTCTAGATACATAAAGTTTATGTACAAAAAATTTCTTGCAGATTTATTCGTTTAGCAAAGATATCGTGAAATCTGATTTTCGTTCTGGTATGCCAGAACAAAATTACAACACATTGTCTATGGAGAGGTGTAATACACATGCATAACTCTCAAACGCAAAATTGGAATCAACTGAAATTTTGGGAATAAGCGTTTTTCGTGGATATCTAATGAAAAATGTCATAAGAAGATCCTCTTCTTGGATCACGAAATACTCCTATAAGTAGTTGTTGCATTTAGTGTCATTTCTGAATAGCTGGTTGGAATGTGTGTTTAAAGAACATCTATTTTAGGCTAAATGATTACACAAGCTATCACAGCTTCAATTTGTCTCTAAAAAGATATATAATATTTTGCCATCTTAAAGTTGAGGACATGCTATAGTCCGGTGCGCGATATCATTCTTACTAGTCAACATTTGCATAGGAACTGCATAGTCGGAGGCAAGGCTCATTATTGATCGGAGATTATATCCGTATTATAAATAGTATATCGTGTGTATGCGCTATTCCGTAATCAATGAGTATGATAAACAAAAGCATATCTGGCAAAGTTGACTATAGCGCAGTGGTATAGGCTCTCGACTGTTAATCTAAAGGTTGTGGGTTCGAACCCTGGTAGAATTGTAATTGTAATAAATTTATTTTTTTGTTAAGTAAAAGGTAATAATTATGGCAATAAATCCGTCGTGTAAAACTGCCACACAGTGCAATCCAGCCTCATATACTAAGTATAACACGTAAATGTATTATGTGATGCAAATGTTGACTAGTAAAAAATATCGCGTCCGGTGGCACACCAAGGTAGGTTGGTTTTGCCAGTTAAAGCATTTTTTTTTATTATTGTTCTATGGGTGGTACAAAACAAGATTCTGATTGTCACCCCTGGACAATTTGCAGATATCCAAGATCAAAGTTTATACTGGGGTCAAAATTAAAAACTTGTTCCTCTCATCATAAGGATTCAAAAATATATACTTTTACCTATCTACGACTTATCGTTGTGGAGTTATGAACAAAAAGGTAGGAGGTTGAACAGGAAACTCCATAGTGGTTAAAGCAGACAAAATGCTCCGATTTTGATGAAAATTGTTTAAAATTGTTCTTTTTGTGATAAGAGCTCTAATAAAGAATAGTTCGGACCACCGAAAATGACGCTTTACCTAGGTAACACAACAAAATAGGTCCGTGCCTATTGAGTACTATTGATGATAGCCTACCAGTATTTCCATGCAGAATCCTTCAAATGCCTTACAGACACTGTGGACCAGGTAATGGTTATTATAGGGAATTAATATCCTTATGGTCAGTTTAATAATTATGGGGTATTCCAAAAATGGAAGAAAGGCTAAAATTAAACTAAATTAATGCGGTGCTGCGCCAACAATAATTGATATATTGAACGCAAAAGCATTGAGCACTGTGGATGGTGGCGTGATATTAAAAAAATGCAGTCACATGGAGTGCAATAGTCTTTTTGCAGCTGACGCCAAAAATAGTACAAATAATCAATATTAATTGGCCATTCAAAATGACAAGAATCTAAATACGAGTTGTAGAAATGTTTTCAGTTGTAATGTACCAAACGAGTTTTCTTTCCTGCAATAATTGATTTGGAATAAATTTTATGGTTGTGAATGAAACACAAGTACTTTTCTTTGGCAGGTGTAACACATTTCAACTATGTACATTCTTATTTACTTTGTAGTGCTATTTCAATCACACACAAATAGTCGTTCGTTTATCAACTGTGACGTCATAAGTGCAAACCCAAGCTTTTAAAAAGAGAATCTCTACAACTCATTAAGTTGAGTTGAAACATTCGCATTGACAGGTAACGTCAATGAACTTTGGAAGACAACTTGGATTATGAAAATTTAAGGGACAGTTGCTTTTTTATTCTTCCTTTACTCTCTGTCATAAATTACGGGTAAGGAGGAAACCATCATTGTCAGGTCTGAATTCCAAGTCTGTTATTTAAAACTTGGTTATCGAAAGTTAAATACATTTACCATTTACCGAGGTGGTGAGTTCATTACAGACTTCCTATATCTAAAAAAACCCACTACATTACCAAATATTTTGAGTGCGCATCATCGTCAGAAACCTCTTAATGCCTCTTTATTAAATAGCAAGATTTGTTTATGGATGTGCACACTTTAAATGGATAGAAAACACTGAGAAGATTGATTACAAATAATTCAAAAGGACACGTTCGTTGACCACTACAAGCTGAAACTAAATGAGAATGACACATAGCACTAGCATTTGGAAGTTACAACGAGTTGAATGGGTATGTATAGACTTCCTTCGCCAGGTCAATTTCGTACGCCAGTGCTTACTCCATCTGATAGCACTATGTATAGCGCTGCACACGGTTAAACATAACCTCGACAATAATATGCCAAAGTCTGTATCAAAGATATCTAAACCAATGTTTTCAGTTTCAATGTGTATACCAAACTAATTTTCTTTCCTGTAATAATTGATTTAGTACGAAGTATTTTCTTTGGCAGGTGTAATACAAACAAATTTTAAGTATACACACTCTTATTTACCTTGCATTGGTGCATCAATTGTGACGTCATAAGTGCAAACTCAAGCTATTAAAAAGTACGTCTCTACAATTCATTACGTTGAGTTAAAACACACCAATTGACAATGCCAATGAACTTTGGAAGACAACTTCGGTTATGAAAAGTTTTCTTTTTTTTTAGAGATTCTTACTTGTGGACTGTTTAGTAAAGCAAAGTGTTTCTAAGTCATTTCATTTATTTGAGCTTGTTGATTTAAAATTTAATCATATTTGATAACAACCTTAGCACATAACACTGATTCATCTTCTTAAAGCTCATTCAGACTTTCCCAGTTTCACAGAATTTCCCTATCTCCTTACTTTGTGAATCATGAGAAGGAAGGGGTCCTTTGGTAGCACTAAATTCCAAGTACTTTGTTACCTAAAATTAAAAGCATTTGCCATTTTGCGCAGTGGTGAATTCATTACCGACTTCCTAAATCTAAAGAAACCACATTACCAAAATCTTCATCGTCTTTATTAAAGCACACGATATGTTTAAGAATTTATACACTTTAAATGGACAGAAAACGCTGATTACATATAATTAACAAGAACACGTTTGCTCATCACTACAAGTTGAAAGCTAAATGAGAATGACACTTAGCACTAGCATTTGGAAGTTACAACGAGCTGAATGGGTATGGATAGACTTCCTTTGCATCAAAAAGACCATGCAGTTCAACAGAAGCACGTAATTGATTGGGACAATTCACAAACATCCTTAGCAAGGAGTGTAACGCCCATATAAGGCGCATCAAGGAATCAATCTGGATTCGTAGAAGATGACCCAACTTCATGAATAGGTACGACGGGGCCCACTATCTAAGTCACCTATATGATCCTCTACTGAGTGACAATTTTACACCCTCTGTGGATTCGTCCAACCGGAAGAAGTGATCATCAATCAATATTCTGACTGCTTTTCGACCATGAAAAGCGAAACCGTCAAACTAGTGAGTAAATTTTTGTTTTGTTCTGATGAAATTGTATAATTATAGTTGACACGGTTAGTTTTTATTGCAGTGTGCCATATCATTGATAGAGAAGTATTGGATCGCATTGACCACATCGGACGTCTATTTTTAATTATCATAAGTATATTAGTTGATTGTAATTTGATAAAGTATAACGTCGCCTTTTTCCTGTCATCTGTCTAGCTCACGGTTGTTTGGTGTGATCATTTAAAAATTTGTCTAATAAAACATTATTAGTCAATTCTAGATCTGACTAATACCAACAGCTATCACATTGATAAACTGTATATACACATATATTTTGTAGCAATTTTTAATATAGATTTTCGTTTCTATATCAAATTATTCCTCTTTTTCGTGGTAATTTGAATTCTATAATATGTATATTTGTTTGCAAATTGAGGGCGCTATTGACATATGTTTTAAATTTAAATTCACGAAATAATATGAGTTGTATTACATTTCATGATGAGTCTGTTTGTTGATGTTCTAATATCATTGTACAAGTGTCTACCCCTTGTAAAGATGCAAACAAAATGTTTAATAAATAGCGCCATCATTGTTCAAGTTTTCTTACAAGTGACTCAGTTTTACATCCATCAAACAACCGTACTTCAGTGAAATATATAAGTAGTGATGTGATATTGCTAATTGCTAATTAATATTTGGCAAAAATAAATTGTTTTACTGCTTTAAGGAGGTACTACATCCCTGTGGTAAATTTGTGACTATTTTTGCATTCTTCTTAAAAAATAATAACACACTGGTAACAAAAGTTATGTATATTATTCGGGCAAGGAATCCAATTACTACACTGAAATTTCAGTGACTCAAGACAAGCGGTTCAGTATATATGATAGGAAATGAGGTACATTCTAGCGGTACCTCTTTTCTTATCATAAATAACGAACCGCTTGTCTTGGGTCACTGAAATTCCAGTGCAGTAATTGGATTTCTTGCCCCTATAATATACATAACTTTTGTTACCACTGTGTTATTAGTTTTTGAGAAAAATGCAAAAATAGCCAAAAATTTATCGAGGGGTGTGGTACCCCCTTAACGACACAACCAAAATTCGGGACCATGTGGTTAATTTTCCACTTGTTTCATTGTTCTATATACAGATATTTTCTGAAAGGTATATTAAAGATTAGAGTGACTATTTTCATTCCTAAATAAACAAGAGATCAATAAAAGCTATTAAACGAAACTTTTAGCCACCATTAATATAATAGAACCAGACGACAGCTGATACAACCCCATTTGCAGTAAGCATCCACGGTCGTATTAATCATTGAATGTTCTCACATCTTAAAACATTTTCTAGGTCATAGTTGATAGAACACAATATTGATTATGACTTATAAGCGATATTAATATCATCTTGATAATATAATATGATTCTGGTTTACCTCTTATGACACACGAACGGTCATCCAACCCTAACGTTGGCAGTCAAAATGAAGAAGTCGAGTTCATTCATGCATCGTTGTGTGACTCGGAGCGCTTTCGTGAGAGTGAGTACAAACGTTTACATGTGGGAATCAGTGAAACTTACCTGAAAAACAAAATACAGAAAAAATACAAAGCGATTAAAATGTTGTTAGGTTTATTTCACCCCTTATAATTGTATATTGGTATTGTTTTATGTTTCGTCAATCAGAAATGTCCATTATTAATGAGATTTAGGCGAAAGTGTATCATCATGTTTGCTGGTGGTTTGTTTCGTTATCGTCTGACATGTAAATATCTTTATCATTGGCTTAGGATCATATAAAATGTAGCTATATTAGAATTAATACGCATATGAAGCATTCATAAATCACCCGTGCTATAATAAATTTATACACTTTTTGTACATGGTAAGTGACTTTGCCAATAGTTTGTTATTTGTAGAGGTAGGGATATAAAAAGCTTCCATCCACATTCCGTGAGCTAATGTCACCTATTTATAATACCGTATTGTTCGACTAAAAAGGCAAATTCTTGCACACAGTGATAACGAGAAAACATGATTCGGGCCTTTACTCTTATATACGTTATAAGACAATGGTAATGTTAAAGCACATTACAAACATTATTCAGTCAATATCTTTATAATTATATGCAATAATATTTGTCAAAATGCTTATTTGAAGCCTCTGTTACAATAGACTGTTAGTTATCCAGAAACATAAACAGCATTAAGCGGCTCATATTTAAGGTATTGTAACACACTAACAATATTCTTGTAAACTGAAAAAAATGTACATTGTTGAATAGATCAAAAAAGAAAACTAAGCAGCATAAATATAAATTCACACTAATGTCCATTGCTAGGCATAAAACAGAATCACAACCTGCAACCATTGAATAGTTGCTGTTATTTTTATATACAAAAAATGGATGACATCTAGTACTTTATGTTACATAACTACAGGACTTCGGAAAATTGAAATAAGTAAATTGTGAGGGCGTATATTGTTTGTCAGACGTTGGCGTGAAATCCATCCGAGTTGGGAATCGCAAGCACTGATATGATTGACCGTAACTACAATCAGAAATACTCAGGGGAATAAGTTGGTTGTTTGGCACTATTTTTCACACGTAGGCATCAGATTCCGAGCTGTGTTGATGGCATCTTGCTAAATCGCTTCGAGGCAGGTCTGAACAGATCCAGAATACGCTGTTTTCATGACCGTGATTAAAATGCGACCATTATTCCAAATAGCTAAGATTTAGTATTGATTTGGCACTGTTTTCTTCAATAAAGTAAAGCGCTGACTCTGTTTATCAAAAGGAAATGTTCAATAGACATTGAAGCAATTAAAATGTTAATGTCTTAGAATCAAACCACAAGCGATTTTCATTAATAGCCGGCCACGATCATGTGTAAAAGGAAAATAAATACACATTTCACTAAAATCCGAACTGTCACTAGAAAGGCAAATTGTTACACACAGTGATAACGAAGAAAACTTGTAACATGATTCGGACCTTTACTTTTGTACACGTTATAAGACCATGATAATGTTCATGGAAATATTTAGGCACATTTTTGGACAAACGTAAAGGTGTTTCAAACACATTACAAACATTATTGAGTCAATATCTTGAGTCAATTATATGCAATAATATTGGTCAAAATGCTTATTTGAAGCCTCTATTACAATAATAGGTTAGTTATCCAGAAACATAAACAGCTCATATTTAAGGTATTGTAATCATGGTAATACACTAAAAATATTCTTGCAAAATGAACAAAAAAGGACATTGTTGAAAAGAAAACTAAGCAAGCAGCATAAATAAAAAATAATATCCATTGCTAGGTATAAAACAGAATCACAACCTGCAACCATTGAATAGTTGCTGTTATTTGTGTATACAAAGAATGGATGCCAACTGGTACTTTATGTTACATAACTACAGGACTTCGGAAAATTGAAATAAGTAAATTGTGAGGGCGTATATTGTTTGTCAGACGTTGGCGTGAAATCCATCCGAATTGGGAATCGCAAGCACTGATATTGTCACCGTATGATTGACCGTAACTACAATCAGAAATACTCAAGGGAATAAGTTGGTTGTTTGGCACTATTTTGCACACGTAGGCATCAGATTCCGAGCTGTGTTGATGGCATCTTGCTAAATCGCTTCGAGGCAGGTCTGAACAGATCCAGAATCCGCTGTTTTCATGACCGTGATTAAAATGCGACCATTATTTCAAATAGCTAAGATTTAGTATTGATTTGGCACTGTTTTCCTCAATAAAGTAAAGCTCAGGCTCTGTTGTTGCTGTCCTTATTATTTCGTCTGTGAAAAATAAGAATTTGTTGTGTTTATTGGAATATTGATACTTTATCAAAAGAAAAATTAAATTTGTAAAATCATTCACAGTATCACACACATCGTAAACGCCTTAATATTTTCACACTTTTGATATTGGAGCAATCCTTGTTGTCCCATGAATGTCGTTTGGTTGAAAGCCGCTCCAAGGCAAGTCTGTATAAATCAGAAATTGAAGTTTGATGACCATATTGTGAGCCTCATAAATGATGATTCAAATGTGTCGAGGCATACTCATAATGAGATTTGCTATTCTGGCGATGTAGCATTAGCAGGTTTTTAAAGATAGCATGTGTAATGTATCTGGTGTTTTCATGGTAAATAGCACATGATAGATTTTATATCAATCTTGTTTAAGAATCCAATCGCTTTAGTTTCATTACATTTAAGATTTAGTCAGCAGCGATAATAATGCTTTTAATACCTCGAATTTGAACTTGCTTTACAGTTTAGTTGTAAACAAGTATTCCCATGAGTTACATGGCTGCATTTCCCTTATTTCCGATTTAAGACATCGTTAAAGGTATCGTTGGGTAATTGTAAAATTCAATAAAATTGAGATTCATAGTTTACTTATGAAGAATATGAAAAAATAACTTTTACAAACAAACTTTAACAGTCAGATGAATAAACATGAATTGACTATTACACCCATTGATTTTTCTCTAATCACTAAATAAATAATACTTACAAGCCCACACAGAGCGAAAGATATTTTAAGCTCGCGTGGGCGTGGTGAAAGTGTACATTGAAATACGGAATACAGACATAAATACTGATTCTTATAAATGTCAGCATTAGGACTCACATACTATGTATGTATAAATGTACTATGTACATACTATTATGAACTTGATATTATATCGTGTGTTAAATATTTTGACTGAGAAATCTATGGGTATGTCGCTGACGGAAACATGTAAAATGTGTAATTGTTTTTATAGTAATAATAGCAGCTGTGATTTAACATATATCTACTTCGTATAATGTCACTGTCGTGAAATATTGGTCGAACTGATTGAAATGCTTTGGCGACGGAACCTTAATTCTGCCGAATTGATGTTAACCGCGAAATCTTCAGTGGCGCACCGTAGACGCTCCTACCCCGGGGGGCAGAAGAAAATTAAATTTTGCCGTCCCTTCTTCAACAGCCCAATTTTTTTTCGGTGGTATGAAAAGTGAAGAGCAAAAAAAAAAAACAAGGATTTTAAGCGCTAGCGCCCTAAAAGCAACACATTTTGATGTATAGCACAATTTTTTCAAAATTGTTTATACTTTTCACATTTTTTACGCCCTTTTTTCTTTTTGCCGCCCCTTCTTCTTCCACCGCCCCTTCGTTTTGCCGCCCCTTCTTCTTCCGCCGCCCCTTCGTTTTGGCCGCCCCTGCTTTGACCCCGGGGAGCTGGCGCCCCAAAGACCCCCCAAAATACGCGCATGATCTTGTTATCAGACATCCATTGATAGTGGTCTGACAAGTTAAGAACAAGTATAATAATAAGCTTCCTAAGCAATCTGACACACTTTGTAATTCCCAAGGCACCGTATATAACACTAAATAATGAATTAAAATAGGACAGGTTTCCGACCGTTTTTTAATGGAATGAAAGTCACCTATCAATAATCACATAGCCTAGTGCACAGTCTTCTATAAAGCAAATAAAGGAAATCTATTTTTGCAATAGTATAGTGTTATATTTGCAAGAAATTGAAATCCCAAATTGAATTAATTTTCGAAATCAGAGCGCGGGGTGTGCATTGTGATGTATTATTCAACGGATGTCAAGGTAAAATGCACCAGAAGTATTAAATCTACCACAGTATGGTCGTCTTCAACTAACAACACAGTAAAGAGGAAATGCAGTATTAGATACCAAGTAGATAATGTAGCAAATACTGCTTCTGCACAAGTCACAAAGTAAAGCAAATTATCTGCTGCGTATTAACAAAACAGACACTGTGATTTTACTTTAGAGGGCAGAATCGGATAATAATTATAACTCTGGTATTGAAAAGAAACGTCAAGAGCTACTTGAGCAACACCCGATATCAATACTTAAGCAGGCTCTTCGTATGTTCATCACCATCTATTCTATAGGCCTTAAAGTAGTTTTGATTCGTTTTCGTTTGAGAATTCTAGTTGGGCGTATATTGTTGTGGAACAAGCAAGAGACGCAGCATTGTGCACTTTCCAGTTTTAGGACATCCGCTCAAACATAGCTTTATAAATCTAATGCTATGTACTTAAAGGGTATGTAACCATAAGCAACAGCAATAACACTTACAATAATAATAATAATAATAATAATAATAATAATAATAATAATAATAATAATAATAATAATAATAATAATAATAATAATAATAATAATAATAATAATAATAATAATAATAATAATAATAATAATAATTATTATTATAATAATAATAGGGATGCCCACTGTCCATACAGTTTCCACTAGAACGATTTTTCATTTACTGTGTGCGTGCACTCACACACGTATTGTCTATGGAGAAACTGATCGATACAAGAAATCCCAGGCCTGTTAAATGGCGTACATACTTGTTTTTGATCCAAATGTAGGCCTATATCAGGGTGTTTCAAGAAATTCCTGATTCCACCGGAAAACATTAACCAAACTTTTTCCTGATTTTTGTAATGAAAAATTTAATGAGATGAGAACTACAACAGGTTGAAGTGACACCATTCCGTGCATCAGGTGTTCAAACGCAATTATTTCCGAATTTGGAGTGAATCAGACAAGCAAACTTACATAGTCATAAAATGTAACTATTTTTGAAGACAAAATGTACAGGATGTTAAGAAATTTAAGAATGTTTAAGCCTACCGCGGCCCATCTCATATCATGCACTTCTCACTACCATGTCCATTTCATATGCTATCCATCATGGCTTCCATGCACACACAGTGTATTGCTCAATGTATTAAAGATAACCTTTGAGTTGGAGCAAATTTCTCAAAATTGGTAGTGATTAATATTACCAAACTTATGCCATGATGAAATATAATAATTTTTGAAGATAAAATGTGCTGACCGTAAAAGATTGAACAATGTTTAAGACTACCGCCATTCATTTGAAATAATGCACTTATTGTTCATCTCCTCTATGGAGATATCTTTGATCATGCTTGCGGTTTCACCAAACAAACCATGGGTTTTGAGGTCTTATAATTTTTGTTGTATGTCAACAAAATCGATTAAATTTTCAGGATGATCTTATTTTCATGTTGTTATAAGCAAATATAATGTTCCAGATAACGCTAGTTAATAAAAAAAAAAAAAAAAAGTACCTTAAAATTGCACTTTCTGTTAGTAATCCTTTTGGACTTTAACTTTTTAACATGTTCTAGCAGCCCTATATAAAACCGTAACACTCAAAAGGCCATATCTCTGGAATGAAACGTCCGATTAAGATTATTTAAACGCCAAAATGTTTCTTTCATCAATTCCCAGCCAATAAGGTAGGTCTGAATCAATTTAAAAGTACTTCAATTTTTAGTGGACATGCCTAATAATAATTGAGTATACCCCAAGTTTTATAAATTTAAATCGATTCTTCTTTGTCTTAAACAAGAACCAAACATGCAATGCAATTCAAATCCTAAAAAATGGAAATGTATCAAGACAAACCAAAATTGTCTTTTAATCGAATTTTTCAACGTGATTAGATTATTCATTTTATTCATAATTTGTTTAAAAGGCACATTTATTCATCACGGATGACACACCAGCATGCATTTGAAGATTGCTCATTTACTTTGTAATGATTTTCTTGTGGTCATCCAATCGAAAGAAATGACTAAATAGGTATGTTCAATGGTTTCAATTAATTGTTTTGTTTGTTAGCGGATGCTTCTGACGTAAATGTATCAATCGCCGACATAAGTGTTTTCTTTACAAAAAATATATATTTTAAAGGATTCCATTTCACACCAAGTAGTATACACTTTCAGACTCAACACCTCTCTTCATTTGATGAAGAAGAGTATTTTGTATTATTCGCATTTATATTATTGTATTGACATTCTTAAGAATCAAGTTGAAGCCTAAACGAGTGTCAAGTTTTATTGAATAGAGTTTGAGAGTAATAAAATGAAGAAATCATTGCCATATCTATTGAATTAATAAGGGGTAGCAAAGAAATGACAATTTTATTTTCAATTCTGCTCAATTACAATTCCTTACCTTTACAAAGTTACATTGAGAGGGGCGTAACCGTGATACATATAATAAAGGGAGCATAAATACCACCAATCTGCTTATATATACAGGGTGAGTAAAAAAAAAAGTGCAATAGAGCAAATAATCGATAATTGTGTAAGAACCACGTTGAACTTTCTAATTATTGAAAGTTTCTATAAATGCCACACTCAATAGTCACATGTTGTAAAAAAATGAAGTCAATCACATGTACCGTTTAATTTTTATGAGTCCTTTTGCTACGATACCCAATTTCATTATTTGTCCACGAGGTACCATGTATTTTGAATGAGAGCACACAATGTACGATAAAGTCACCAGCTCTGAAACTGACTTTACCTTAATAAGTTTGATTTTAGCGTTATTTCAATTTCTTTTTTCTGCTCAAACAAACCTTCTAACATCACTTATAAGTACTTCATACCTCACTCGACTCCAACTCCAGTTTTTTAAATCCCAATATGTCCAACTACTGGATATTTTGTAATTCACTCCACTCCAATTTGCGCGCATTTCATTTCGACATTTGAAAAAATCCGCCTACAAATGTGTATGATTTTGAAAGAGAATAAACACCTTTAAAGTAAAGGTAAAATGAAAATAACAACAAATAATGTTTCTTTTCCTTAAACAAGACCACGGACAATAACAATTTGGGTGCTCCATTTTTATTTCAATGCCAATGAGGTTAAGAAAATAGCAGTTGTTCCAAATCTACCTTACACAGAGTGTGCTGACGTTCAAATTTTAGACGTTTCTTGGACAAACATTAAAATTGGGTATCGCTATAAAATGGGTCATAAAAACAAAACGGTAAATGCTAATTCCTTGGTTTTTTCACACAAGGTCACTAATGGATATATCACTTATAAAATGTTTTAAAACCTAAAAGGTTCAAATCGGTTCTTAAATAAAAATGGATTCTTTTCTCTATTGCATTTTTTTTTTACTCACCCTGTATCTACTTAATCATTATTATACAAGTTGTTGTTGCAAATAGTATGTAATAAACAGCCGGGGTACTTAGAGAGAGAGTGATTGCAATTTATCTAGTCAACTAAAAATAAACAGAGCAGCAGAATATTAAACTTAGCTTGAAGAAACATGGCCGATAAATCATAGCAAGTCTTAACCCTTTTTAACAAGCCCTAAATCCCTTTTAAATCGTTTAGAAGCCACAACTCTTTAAAATGTTACAATAGAGAACTCATTTATTACATGGGCCAATGTCGCTTAAACACTCTCTCTAACGACCTAAGCTTGTAAGCTTACCAATAGATGTACCATCTGATCTCGGTGGAATAAAAGAGATGTATTATAAAGCAAAATATTTCAAAGCGCTAGTTAAAACCTGTAGGCAAAACTAAATATAAGCTCTGTGATTTTTACACCCAACGGATAAAATATGATACTGACAATCCATTTGTTGAGCCCACTGTGTATCTAATTTGATACTAGACTAGACATAGATGCAAGTCGTTACCCTATTAAAAGTGTGATATCTATCAGTGGCTCTCTTAGGTACTTTCCTTCGTTATTATTTTTTAAATGACACGGAGAGA
This sequence comes from Amphiura filiformis, assembly GCF_039555335.1. Lineage (NCBI taxonomy): Eukaryota > Metazoa > Echinodermata > Ophiuroidea > Amphilepidida > Amphiuridae > Amphiura > Amphiura filiformis. The sequence continues at coordinate 15,602,167 of NC_092632.1, forward strand.
TGGTCGGGTGATAATTACATCACAGTATGTTTGCAATACAATCACTGACAACCACAGATATCCAATCGTGTCTTTGCACATTTTTCGTTTCTTGATCAAATTGGTACGATTGGTAACGATATTAATTCGATAAATATTGCAAATTCATTCGATACCCGTCAAATTGTCAAATTTAACGACTGAAATCAAAAGCATTGGCTATTTGTTCAGCAAGAAATGAATTACCAAATTATGTTTAGTCCTTTTCATTTGGGTGATTATTTTAAACACATAAAATAAGATATGTTGCAATACATTTACGAGAAATGTGTCACAATCCATTAATCAATTATGCGTCAAAAGGAAACACAATTTTGATCACATGCTCTCATTTTGTACAACTTAGGTTAAAAGAATGACAATGTTGGAAGTAATATAAAATTTACTGAAATGTAAAGACAATTTAAATAACATCAAATAAAACACTAGTGTCAGATCTTAATTGAAAGTAGGGCATTTTATTGTTTTCATATATCGGCAACACACCTGTCAGGGCAAATGCATTCAGCAGCTTACTGACTTTTATTTGAAGCAGATTCTTTAGTGAGCAATGGTTACATGTACGGTGTACTATGAGACTCCTTTGCTGTCCTAAGTTATGCCTTCCAATACGCCGTCGTGTAATATAAATCCTGCAACTCCAAGGCTAACAAACTATCTTGACCAACATCTGGGCAATATAAACTGATGCATCACTAGGCTTCAGGTTAGGAGAGCTGAACTATATCCATCCTTATCAGCATATAGGTTTCCCACTTGGCATATAATTGGAGTATATCTTCGGGTTAAACGCTCGTTGATGTATTACATCATCAGAGAGACTGGGTTAAATGTGAATTGATGTCGAATAGGGTAAGGAATAAGGATTATATAAGGAGAGTATTGTACAGGAGAATATTATTCAATGTTCTGATATATCAGAAATGCCTCACTACCAAAGGTTTAAGCTGGGGATTAATACGGCAAAAAAAATTGAATATTCTATTGCAAAAAAATAATTTATGTGGTGCATTATTTTATTTTACTCGACTCGAAGACTAAGTTTATAAAGTGCTAATGATGCATTTAATTAGAGACAAGTTAAAAACACTTGGATTAAATGATGTATGAGCGACGGTCAATATGTTCCGCAACTATTATTTATCTCCGCTCAAGCATGACTTTGATGACTGTTACTTACAAAGAGGTTTTAATAAGAATGGGAGAGCAATAGATTACATAACGCATTGTTCGTTTGTGCCAATTTGATTCGCCGACAAGCTATTTATCGAGAGGTACCTTTTGTTCAAGACAATTGAGTTCCGCCATTATATCGATGGTCTTTTGGGGGAAAATTTCTTCAATTCGGATGCTATTTTAATTGGAGATATGTAACATAAAACAGTATAGGTCTAAAAGAGTATAGCTTCAACCCTGTATTGTCGGTCAAAACTGCAAAACAGCGCCAGATTACATACTTTTATTCTCGAGATACTTGGAATTCTGTAACAATACCTCTATTTGGCTTGTTATTTTCTCCACTATTTTTAAATCAGGAAGTGTTCATATGCTATTTGTTTATGCTATCATTACGCAATCAAGTATTCAATCTCGCTAATACACATTTGTTATGAAATACAAAAGTACAAACTTGTATTTATCAAAGTAACAGTCATCAAAGTCATGCTTGAGCGGAGATAAATAATAGTTGCGGGAACATATTGAACATACTCGTACATGTAGTTCATGTAGTAGTGGCAACAATTTTGTTTTGAATAATTTAATATTCAAATACTGTGTCTGGAGACATGCAGACTTTAAAAAAACCACAATGGCTTAATTCGTTTAAGGATTAAAACGTCACTATTTTAAAGATTTTTTCTCGTGCTCAATATTATATCCTTGTTGTTTTCCTGTCTGCTGACAAAAAGCCGATATACAGATGTTCTGATCTGTCTATGTGACGTCATGCTAGCCTAATACATGTACATTATGTACTCTGCATGCGCCGAACCAATTCAGCGAGCACATAGCTCGTTCATTTAAACGCCAGGTACGCTAGCTTGATGTCGTCATCATTTAAAAGGTCAAAGATGTTTTGATTATAAAAGTTAGTAACTTTGTGTTATAGTACATGTAAAATGTCTCGTATGCAATTGTTCATAACGGAAGAACATTTCGAACCATATGCCTGATCTTAAGGTTTTTATTTCAATAAAATATCACGCATTTTTATTTTGTCATGCTTTAGGTGGCTCTCCTCACGTCCTTGAGACAAATTTTAAAACCTATAACGAAAACAAAGACACGGTGCCTGCAAAAACAATTGAGTAAAAGGCTGAAGTGGCAATATGTATGAAAGTATTACGTACATCAAAATGTTTCAACTCTAGACCACTCAGAAAGCCATAAACAGTGCAATTGAGCAATGCATCGTGTCATTATGATAAAACTCGTCTTTTGATATAATCAAATCTAATTAGATTTTATAGTATTTTACGCAAAATAATTCTCAATTCTTTCTAAAAGTAGGTAATGGGGATACCCAGCAAACACAAAACGTTTTCGACATCATTCGCAAAAGGTTATAAAAGGTTGTCAGAAAATGTTTAAATGTCGGGTTATATAAAGGGTATAAAAACGTTTTAATAACATTCCAAAAAACATTCTTGAAAACTTGATACAAAACATTATAAACAGAATGTTATTTTTGGGGTTGAAAAATATTTTGCGAAAAATGTTTGCCCAAAATATTTTCAATAACGTTTTAAAAACGTTTTCATGACCTTTATATAACCGACATTTAAATGTTATTAAAATGTTTTGAAAAACCATTTTAAGAACATTTCTGTGTTTGCTGGGTTCAAACATTTTAACATAATGTTATTTAAGTATTGACACAATATTAAGGGAAAATGTTTGCAAAAATAGTTTACAATAACATTTTTTGAAAACATTAAAAAATATTGTTGTAGTGTGTTTTCATACAAAACGTTTTAAAACGATATCATGACCTTTATATAACCCGACATTTTAATGTTATTAAAACGTTTTTACCTAAACCAAAAGCCAAAATATAACTTATTGTGTTTGCTGGGTACTACGCAACCAGCTCAAGACCATATAAACACAATGGAAAACGATTGTGCACTGCAAGAGGTAACTTAAAGGAAAGAATGAACAGTTAACCAACCCAAAGTGTTCAAATCAAATTAGACAATATATAAACGAAAGCCAGACTGGCGCACATCCCAACTGAAAAAACAACAACAAGGGGATGTTCCGTTTACTAGTCAGATGCCTTTTTTATTTGTTTATTTATTTTCAAAGTTCATGAAGTACCACTGTTTATGGTGGGTATGTAAATAAGAAGGATGCCGCAATGTAATTGCAAAGGACGATAATGGCAAGTCAAGTAAAATACAATATTATAAAAGACACCTCCTGACAGTCACTGATTTAATAAAGAAATTACAATTATGTAAATGGTATATCTATATTAAACACATTAAAAGTAATAAAATAAATCCGTTGTCTTGTAAATTATACATGCATAATTCATTACTGCAATGTAACTTTTCAAAATCAGTTGGGAATTAATGCTTCAAGAGTAGTCATTATGGATTGGATAGGGGATAGAACAGGAAACTGAGTAACGGTAGCTATGCAGAAGGGAGTACACCTCACAGTGATATGCTTCTTTCGCACAATTATGAAATTTTGTTCTTTTAAACATAGTTTAAGACCCTTATAATAACAAATCAATTTTGGTATCAGTAGAAAGCATATGTATGCTTTTCTTATTTTCCTGTGAAATATAAGAGTTGAAAGATGTTTTGTTAAGATTTCGTTTGATACATTGCTTGTTTTCATAAAGCTCTCAAAGAAGCTCAGAAAACACACCTTTACTCTACATATTATGGTTGGTTTGGTTTTTCTGTTATTTATGTAACCCATTTAATCACATTATGTAATCACATTATTATACTATTGACCCTTAAACTGATTGTTTTTCGACCTGAGGTTGTAGTTGTTAAAGAGGTTGATCAACAAAATTTGAAAATTGGACCATCTTGTATGAAGGAGCAGTGGCGTACCGACCGGGACAGGGAGGACATGTTGCCTCCCGTCTCGAAATACCGGTATAAAGTGACCAACAGTTGTAATGAGCATCTTACTTGGTCCGGTTTTAAGCAACAACAGTTTGGCGCATCTTTAATAACATTAAAAGTGCTTTGGATATGTCCCGGTGATTGTGTAATATCTGCAAGAATTCGAAATCCCAAATGGACCCAAGGTGACATGATATGAAATCAGCCACAACATTGATAGAAAGAATAATTGTTGTAGCTATGTACAATAAAGTTACTGAAAGAAATATGAAACGCACAAAAGTTTGCAGGCCCTGATATATTGGTTTTACTTTGTTTTCGTTGGATCACTAGAGTGTTCGCTGTGTATCTTTTTGATACGACTGTGCCCTTCAAGCAAGACAGGCAGCTAGGTTTGCTTTTCAGTTTCAGTTTAGATAATAATAATAATAATAATAATAATAATAATAATAATAATAATAATAATAATAATAATAATAATAATAACATTAATAATAATAATAATAATAATAATAACATTAATAATAATAATAATAATAATAATAACATATTATAATAATTAAGACTATAATAATAAAAATAATAATAATAATAATTATTGTAATAATAATAAAATAATAATAATAATAAAAAATAATAATAACAATAATCACCATGTCAGTTTGCACGGCACGAAAAAGCCTTCGGTTTTCTTCACCATTGATGATATACAGGCAAACATTGAGGCTGCTATTTTACTTCACAATGCTTTGCTTATGGTCATTTAATCGAAAGTAATGACATATGATCAAAATGTTTCAACTCTAGACCACTACACAGTTCAATGTTCAACACATAAAGCCATACACAGTTCAATTGAGCAATGCATCGTGTCATTATCGTCTTTTGATAGAATCAAATATGATTAGATTTTATAGTATTTTACCCAAAATAATTCTCAATTCTTTCAAAAGTAGGTAATGGGGATACTACGCAACCAGCCCAAGACCACATAAACACAATTGGAAAACGATTGTGCACTGCAAGAGGTAACTGAACATAACTTAAAGGAAAGAATGAACAGTTAACCCAAATTGAGGCTGTTATTTTACTTCACAATGCTTTGCTTATGGTCAGTTAATCGAAAGTAATGACCTATGTATATGATCAGAAGTTTCAACTGCTGTTTTTGATAGCAGATGCTTCAGACATAAAGTTAGCAACCGTCAAGCTAAGTGTTTTCTTTACTAAGGCAACACAAACAATAACCTTTTAAAAGATTCCATTCAACATCAAGTAGTATACACCTTTTAAAGTGTCATTTCTTCTCATTTAATAAAGAAGTATTTGGTATCATTCTTATTTGAAGTCTGAATTGTTGTTTGCCATTCTTAAGAGTCACAATTCCAAGCATCCAACTATAATTAAATCGGACGACCTCTGACCGATGTCAAGATAATTGACATGAAAAAAAGACAAACACTTTAATAGTGGTATCTATCAAATGAATGGGGAAAGGCTAAATATGCAAACATTATAGAATTGAACCGCAAGAAAGGATATATCCTTCGTGTAAGAAAGCACGAAACAAATCCTAACTCTAATCTTAACCTTAAACATAACCCTACAGCTTAGCTCTAATCCTAACCCTAACCTTGTTATTATTTGGTGTTGTCTTACACGAAGGATGAACCCAAGAAAGCGACCTTCATACATACAATTATTAAGGGCGCACAAAATACACGAATCTGTATAAATAAAATAAAACTAACGAATAAAATGAAGCAAGATACAGCATAAAAAAATTGTTGTTTTTTAATTGATTTTTTCAAAGCGCTTGGATTATTCAATATATTCATAGTTTTGAAAGGCACGAGGAAGTCTTTCGTTTTATTCATCATTGATGACATACCTGCAAACATTGTCAGGTTGCTGGTTTACTTTGTAGTACTTTGCTTGTGGTTTTCAAAACGAAAGCAGTGGCCTATGAATATGATCAAAAGTTTCAATTGTTGTTTTTGTTAGTAGATGCTTCTGACGTAGATGTATCAATCGTCGAGCTAAGTGTTTTCTTTACTAAGGCAACACAAACAATAACCTTTTAAAAGATCTCATTCAACACCGAGTATAAGTAAGTATACACTTTAAGACTCAACACTTTTCTCATTTAATAACAAAGTATTTGGTTTCATTCTTATTTATGATCTGAAATGTTATTTTGGCATTCGTAAGTGTGAACAACATCTTACTTCATCACATTAAATCAGCAGAAAGAATAAAAAATCAAATTCAATTTAATAGGTAAGTAAAGGTAAAGGTAAAGGAGACGATCCTGTATAAACAGTGATCGGAGTGCCCATCTCTCTTTCATTGGCGATTGGGCCAGACTCCTCCATGTAATGTTGCTATAGGGGATCGCTACACCTCCTCTACAGCGAGTCTGTTACCTTCCCAGTATTTAAGAATGCCGGTACCCATTTAAACACCTGGGTGGAGAGAAGTAATCGAGATAAAGTGCCTTACTCAAGGGCACAACACGATGGCGTCGCCGGGGCTCGAACCCGTAACCTTCCGATTATGAGTCGGAATATGAGAGTAATGAAATAAAGAAAATCAATCAAATGATAATTTGAATTATAAATTGTCGAGCTTGCATCGTTTATTTCCGATCCTCGCATATATTAATTTGTGTTTCGCATTGTCTTACGCCCTGCTAGGGTGAAGCATATAGGCCGCCTCCTTCTTCATTATTTAAATGATAATTGTATCAGATCTACTGAATTATAAAGTAGCAAAGAAATGCTTTGTTTTGTTCCAATAAAATTCTTGCATTTACCAAAAATAAACTGAGCTCAAAAAGAAACTTATAATTTTTCACAAGGTCATATCTTGAAATCCTGTCCATCAAATTGAACCAAACTTACACACACGTTTACTTCAATACTCTACTCTTAACACATGTCAGTAACCAAGCAGCTATCCAACTGACACAACAGCCAAATGCACTGACATGGAACAGCTTCCTGGACCCCATTCACAGCCCAGCCCTGTTTCATGAAAAAAGTGTATGAAAAGCAGAAAGCAGCACCGTTTTAACATCTGTGCAAGGATCTTGTGTGCATTCTCACAGATTTTTTGTGCTGGGTGCCAAATGTTGGGCTGTGAAAGTGGAGGAAGTCCAGGAAGCTGTCCCATGACAGTGCATTTTGCTGTTGTGTCAGTTGGACAACTGCTTGGTTACTGAAATGTGTTTTGAGTAGAGTATTAATGTAATCCTGTGTGTAATTTAAGATATGACCTTGTGATTCACAAGTTGTAAAAAAATTATAAGTTTCTTTTTAAGCTCAGTTTATATAACAACAATAAGAAAGCGACTTTGATACGTTTAATTAAGCAGTATGCATAAATATGCTAATCATTTTATTATTGAGTCTTTTCAACATTATAGTAGTTATTGCAAATAGTATGTAATAATCAATCAGGGTACGTATACAAAGTGATTGCAAGTTACCTGGTCAACTAAAAGTAAGTAGAGCAGCAAAGTAATATAGCTTGAAGAAACTCGGTTGATTTAATTCCTTTTGAAATCATTTTCAAAGATAATGATGTATATTCATACGTAGCGGTAAACGTAAATAGAAAGCACAATTATATTTCAACACTACTTAAATTTGGTACACTCACCGGAGCGCTTTCACCGGATCAACCGGCGTCTTCAGCGGATGTTATTGCTCTGAAGATTTGTTATTGCTAGTGATGTTGTTTGACGTCATCTACATCTGTGACGTCATCGGAGGTGTCCCAACAACATCATCTACATCTGTGACGTCATCGGAGGTGTCCCAACAACATCCCTAGCGGCAACAAATCTTGTGAGTGTACCAAATTTGAGTAGCGTAGAAGTATACTTTTGCTTTCCATTTTAAAGATGTTAAAATAGAGACCTCGATTATTACAGGGCCACTGTCCCATAAACACATTTTCTAACGACCTAAACCCTAGTAAGCTAACAAATAGATACACCATCTGATCTCTGTGGGTAACACAGATATGTATTATAAAAACAGCAGTTGAGAAAGCACCATCAAAAGCCCGTAGGCAAACCTAGCAAGTATATAAACTATGTAACCTCGTCTTTGTACATGTACACCCAAAGATAAATGTGATTTTGAAAATCCACTTGTTGAACTCATTGTGAATTAGCATTAAATGTTAATTTGTTACTCTAAATTGTGATATCTATCAGTGGCTGTCTTAAGTACTTTTTTAAATAATACGGAAAAATGGGAGGGAGATCACAAAATATATCGCAGGGTTTAAACGAATGGCTGCAATAAAATCACTGACAACCACAGATTATGCAATCGTGTCTTCCACATTTTCTTTTGTTTCGTGATACAATTTGTACGATTTGTACCTTTTCATGTAGCTGTTTAAAGTCACCCACAATATCAACTAGCCAATAAATGTAGCAGATTAATTCACTAAAATTCATCGGGAACATCTTGAATAATGAAAACTAATCAATGAAATACCGGTGTCACATTTAATGCCTGAAATCAAAACCGTTCGATATCTTGGCAAGGAATGAATTTCTAGATGCTAGTCTTTTTCAGTAGCTTGATGATTTTATACATTTTGAAAAGAATTTGTTGTGACACGTCTACTGGAAATAGTTAGTTGTCATAATCCATCAATCAATTAAGTGCCAAAAGGCAACACAATTTTGATCACATGCATACTTTCATTTTGTACAATGTTGCATCCTAAAGCCCCTGTTATTATTGATTAACTGGTTTAAAATTTTAAGTGCGTTCCAAGATGTGACATTAAGCGAGAAAGGTGTGACCAATTTGAAAGTAATGCAAAATTTACCCATTAGCTAGTGTCAGGCAGAAATATGAAAAAAAAAAAAAAAAAAAGAATGCGCATATACTAATTAAAAGTAGGACATTTTATTGTTTTCATAATGAAACACGCCATTCAGCAGTTTATTGGGTTTTATTTGAAACAGGTTCTTGGTGAGCAATTGCTACTATTATGTGCATGTACTATATTTATTTACCTTCCAATACGCCGTCGTGTAATATAAATCCTGCAACTCCAAGGCTAACAATCTATCCTGACCAACAGCTGGACACTATAACACTGATGCATCATCAAGCTTCAAGTTTAAAGCTGAACAGTATGCGTTCGTATAAACATATGGTATTCCCACTTGGCATATACATCAAGTACATCTTCGGAGTTAAACGCTCGTTGATGTATTACATCATCAGAGAGACTGGGATAAATATGAATTGATGTCTAATAGGGCAAGGATTATGAGAGGAGAGTATAGTCTACAATGAAAACATTTATGCAATGTGCTGATATATCTGAAATGCCTCACTACAAAAGGTTGAAGGCTTGCGTAAACAATACATATGAAATACTATAACGTAAACAACATAAGGGAGGTTACGGTAACAAAATTGAATGTTCTAGTGCTAAAAAAAGTTTTGGCGGGGCATTTTGTTACTCGCTTTCTAGGATTAGAAAGCGTCAGTGATCCAATTAATAAGAAATCATACAAGTTCACAAGACTTGCATTCAGTGATGCTAGAAATATATACATGCATGTAGTTCCTTTGGTGTGCACATAGGTTGATTTTGGTTATTTTAACAAGGCATATTGATTCGCCAATAAATCGCAAATACCTGACAGTACAGGCTAGACCTAATCTTCTACAGCATTTTGTCTAAGATGATTAAGCTCCCCATGTTGATTATCAGACAATTAAAAAAAATTCTAATATTTTGTGCCATTATTTTGTTTATTTCCAGAGAAATTGAATCGCTCTAGGATCTAAAACATGGTCATCTGTCAGGATGCGGTATTGGTTCAATATCCATATTGAGTTGGGTAATGCATACTCCACAACTTGAAGTCAACGTTTGAACCAAGATTTTAAAAGTGGGATTGTGAGAAATGAAACCACTTTGAACAGTTTTTAAACAGTTAAAACAGTTAAAACTGTACCTAGCACGAATTTCTCTAGGTTACATGGTTGGCAACATTGTAACCATGTCATTGTTGTTTTCCTATCCTATATGCTGACAACAAATCGATGTGCATATGTTCCGATCTGTCTATGTGATGTCATGCTAGCAAGGCATATTAATGTACATTGTGTACTCTGCATGTGACGAATCAACTCTACGAGCACATAGGTCGTTCATTTATACGCCAGCTTGGTGTCGTCATCATTTAAAAGGTCAATGAGTTTTGATTGTAAAAGTCAGTAACTTGTGTTACTTTATAAAACAAGTCTAGTATGCAAGTGTCTTTACGGTGAACATGCAGAACTATATAGATCAAGTAATTGCATTATGTTTACATTTTACATTTGCCACGCTTTTGGTTGCCTTCCTCACGTCCTTGAGACGTTTTAAAAACCTACAATGTGTAATGAAAACAATGACATACCGCCTGATATATGGATATGTCGCTGACAGATATGGATATGTCGCTGACAAATATGGATATGTCGCGGACAGATATTTTATTGTACTTTGTTCTCAAAATTACAAAAAAAATCACAATTATCGTAGTAGGGTGACATAAGTCGCTGACATATATCATCAAGTTATAGAATAAAAGAAGATAATGAGTGAAAATGACTTCACATATTTACCTTATTGAAGTTGTATTGGTTTTTATTTTGCATGGCAAAAATTAATTTTTAGTCGACATCACCTTCATTTTGCCGAATCAATCTTTAATCATGAACTACTGTTATCACCTTAAAAATGTATGCGACATTAATCACCACGGGGCTGGGAATCTATGAATTACAATATTAATACATTTCATAAAGCAGCATGGCAGTGAGGCGCTTTGCGATCTATAATGCAGCACGTAACATATAAGTAAGAAATCAAAATAGAGCAGGCTTTCCGACTAATTTTATTAAAACTATTTTAACATTTTAAGAAGTGTGATAGTATGATAGTGTGGTAGTAATCTATCAATAGTCGCCGAACCGTCAATTAAGACAATTTTTTTTAAAATTCCATCATGTAATATCTGCAAGAAATTGATATCCCAAATGGAATCAAGCTGATATGCAACAGAAATACAATATTGATAGCGAAAGTAATAAAAAGATATTGAAAGTTCTGATATATTAATTTTACTGTATTCTTATTTATACGGACGTGTGATGTAAGCAACAGAGGTGGCAATGTACGCTTTCCTGTCGCAGGATGTCCTCTGAAAAATTCAATTTTAAGGATGAGATAGTAGAATTATTGAGAACAAAATAATTGAAATAAAAGCATGCAATTGATTCTTCTTTGCCTTTTAATGTTAACAAGAAAGAAAATCCATTTCAAATTATCACTGACATTAAAAATTAGATATTGTAGAGAACGATGATCCGACTTCAATCATGTTTTAAACTGTAAATCTATAATATGCTTCCGTAAGAACACAATTACACGGTTACACCAGTCCATCTTTACTACAATACAAATAACATCCTGTGTTCTTTTGACTTGACTCGTTTTCTTTTTACCCCTTGGCAGATAATTTAATAACGTCTTTACAAATAAAAGGAATAATAATAATAATAAGGAACTATCAATTAAAGGAGCATAAAATACACTAATCTACTTATATGAGTAGGCTCATCATAATATTACCATGATTATTGAGTCTTTCAACATTATTTTGTTGTTGCAAATAGTATGCAATAAACAACCGAGGTTATTAGACAAAGTGATTGCAATTTATCTAGTCAACTAAAAATAAATAGAGCAGCAGAGTAATAAACCCGGTTGAGTAATCATAACAAGTCCTAATTCCTTTTTAAATCTTCGTGAAGACAGAACTCTTTAAAGATATTACAATAGAGAACTCAATTATTACAGGGGCCACTGTTGCGTAAACAATTCCTCAAGCGACCTAAAGCTTTTACACTTACTAATAGATATACCATCTGATCTCTGTGGAGTAAAAAAAGAGATGTATCATTAAGTAGTATATTTGAAAGCGCTAGCTAAAGCCTGTAGGCAAAACTAACAAGTATAAGCTCTGTGATTGTGTCCATCCTAAAATGTGATGCTGGTGATACTGAAAATTAATTTGTTGAACCCACTGTGTTACAGACATAGATATGTAGCAGTTACTCTACAGTGCACAAACAACCAATAGGGGTAGATCGAACAGCCTTTAAAAAAGGGCGATGTTTCAAATTTCTTATTATTTGATGCGGTATGATCTCCTAAGCCTTTTGACCCCGTTTTACCCAAATTAGCCAAAATAAGTATTTGGACAAGGGTCTGAAAATAAATATTTTCATGATCCAACAATTATTATTATATGCCTGATTGTAATTGATGTCTAGAATTCCATTTTTGAAAGTTGTATAAAAATTGGAGTTGTCGTTTTCTTAAAATAGCCGTTTTACGTCCAAATAAGGATGTGAGGGCGCTTTTTCACTGACATATAAAAATATAACGTAGTGTAGAAAAATACCACTCTGAATTCATTAACCATTCATTCATGTTTTACTTTGTTTATCTGGAACCAGAGGATGATTTAAGGAAGCCCCATCATGCACTGTAAAAGTGTTATCACTAGAGTTTCAACTGCCACTTTACTTTTCAAATCCCATTGAAACTTCTGTAGATAACATAAAATGCGAAATCGACCAACTTTTTGAAGGTGTTTTTACTGTAAATATATCTGTCCAAATTCTAATTTAACCATGCACGTGTGTATGCAGTGGGCGGGCAGTGGTGTCATGTTCACTCACACAGCTGTGCTAACCGCAAGACTTGCTGGGAATTGCTTAAATCATCCTCTGATCTGGAACATACATCCGTAAGATTACAATTACACCAGTCTATCTTCATTATTATTGACATCCTATTTTCTTTTAACTTGGCAGATACTCTTTTCATGCTTGGCAGACATTGTATTAACGTCCTTACAAACAAAATGCAACAAGATAAAACGAATTGATTTTTTGATTGATTTTTTTTTCAACGAGCTTAGATTATTCATTGTATTCATAATTTCTGTTTGAAGGGCACGAATAAGCTTTTCGTTTTATTCATCATTTGATGACATACCGACAAACAATGCCAGGTTGCTATTTACTTTGTAGTACTTTGCTTGTGGTCATCAAAACGAAAGCAATGACCTATGGATATGATCAAAAGTTTAGTAGTTAGTAGATGCTTCTAATGTAAATGTATCAATCGCCAAGTTAAGTGTTCCTTCATTAAGGCAACAAAAACAATAACCTTTTAAATGATTTCATTCAACACCAAGTAGAACACACTTTAAGACTCAACTTTTCTCCTCATTTAATGAAAAGCAATTAGAATCATTCTTGTTTATAGTCTGAATTATTGTTATGGCATTTTAAGTGTGTCAACAATATCTTATTGCCTCACATTTAATTAGACGAAGCCTAAAAGGATGTTAAGTTTAATTGAATAGAACATAATGAAATGACCAAACACAATAACTGGATAGTAGTATCAGGTCCATATAAATTTCTAAGCGCACTTTAAGGGCTCTGATTTGAACGTTTGGATAGTACTTTTTGTGGGACATAAGAGCACATCAGACATATCGAATTGCATTCTTAATATGAAAAATGTCCTTTTGATATTAAATAATTTTGAATTTTGAAATTCGCGATATAATACAAATTTCATGACAAATCGTTAAAATTTGATATTAAAATTTTTGATATATAACAGTTTTCGAAGTAAACTGCTGGTTGCTTATAAGAAGGAAACATGTCCTTTCCAAAAATTAGAATGCATAAACTGAAATTAGTCTTAGTACAGGTCTTTGGGCTTGATTGTCACAGCATACGAAAAACGCCCTAAAAACGCGTTGGGGACATTATCTCCAAAAATTGGCCAAATTTTTAAATTTAGGATTAGGCTTTAGCTATGTTTCATTTGACAAAACAGGATCATATTTTTTAAATCCCAAAACATTAGTGCTGTATTAGGGAGTAGTCTTCCAAATGGCCACCATGGCATGGCCACCATCCCTCTTTATTCGATAGGGCGTTTCACACTACGTGTTATGAGAGACGTCATGCCTGGGGGTGTCAACTTGTGCTATTATATTATTTCAGATAGCCCCATCAGAAGAAATCCAGAGGTGTAAGATCAGGAGATCTTAGGGGTCACTTCACTTGATTTCGCGCAACTGCATTTTTCATATGGCTCACAAAAATAGCCTCAGAGTCCTTATTAATGGTCACACGCCGATGATTTTACAGTTGTGGGAGGACAAGAAACTGTATACTTTATTGTTGTTGCAAATTGTATTTAATAAACAACTGAGTAAGTAGATTTATTAGAATCAACTAACAAATAAATAGAGCAGCAGAATAATATGGCTGAAAGAACCCTGCTGATTTAATAATAACTATTAAGTCCAAATTCAGTCTTAGAATTGATCTTGGAGAATTCGAAAAATGAAATTAAATATAGGTATAAAATTTGAATTTACAGGAATTGAACGGTCAAATGTTTCTGCATTATGTTTAGTTCTTTTCAGAAACTTTTAAACTGAATTTGTTACGACACATTTAATGGGAATATTTAGCTGTCACAATCCATCAATCAATTATGTGCCAGAAGTTATTGATTAACTGATTTAAAAATTTTCAAAAATGTGAAGTGTGACGAAGTTGGATGTAATTCAAAAATGTACTCTAGACTGGACAAAATTTCAATAATTCAAGTTTCGTAAGGCATTTGATGATAAAGTTTGTACCAAATGGTTTGTCTAGCATCAGGCAATGAGAAAAGGATAGGTTTCCACTATCCACATAATTTTCCTCTAAACTATCACATGTGATGAAACAATTAATAACGTTAAATAAAACAACCATTAGCTAGTTTCAGGTAGAAAATGACAATATGAATGCACATCGTAATTGAAAGTAGGACATGTTATTGTTATCATATAGGCAACACACCTGTCGGGCCAAATCCACTCTGCTGTATATTGGCTTCTATTTGAAGCAGGTTCTTGGTGAGTAATGGTTATGCGTACATGAACTATCAGACTTATTTTCTGCTCGAAGATATGTCTTCCAACATGCCGTAGTGTAATCTAAATCCTGCAACTCCAAGGCTAACAAGATATCCTGACTAACAGTTGTGCACTATGTGTCCGTATATTCTTCAAGTACATCTTGATCTTCGGGTTAAACGCTTGAGATATTATTACATCATCAACGAGAGACTTAAATATGAACTGATGTCCAATTACTTCTGTTATCAACAATTATTATACCTAACAACTACCTTGCAAAGTAACTTTAATGACCACAATAATATTGTACATTTTTTTACATTTGTCACGCGTTTCGCGGTTGTCACGTCTTGAGACGTTTTAAAAACTTTAACCTATAATGCAAACAAAGACATGCCGCCTGCAACAACAGTTGAGTTAAAAGGCTGAAGTGGCAATATGTATTAAAGTGTTACGTACATCAAAATGTTTTCAACTCTAGAAAACCACAATTGTGCATAGAGCAATGCATCCCTTCATCGTGATAACTTGATCTTATGATATGATCAAAACCTTCTTATATTAAAGAAAATACCATTTTCAATTTGTTTATTTCTTGCGATTTAGTAAGCGCCTTTTCAGATCTAGAAGGCGCCGTTGTTTATGGCGGATATTGAAAACAAGACGGATACCACAATGTAATTGCATGGATAATAATGAGAGGACAAGCAATATAAAATAATTTGAAAGAAACCTCCTGACAGTCACCGTCTGTAAAAAGACACTGCTATATCTAAAAGAAGTAAAAAGCAATTTTGAAAGCAATGAAATGAAACCAGTGTGGTGGAAGATATACATGCATAATTCAATAATACAAGTGTAAGTTTCCAAAATGCGTTGGGAATGGTATGCGTCAAGAGTAGTCATTAGGGATCGGATACGGGATAAAATAGGAAACTCAATATAACAGCAGTTATGAAAGAAGGAAGTACTCCTATTAGTGTATGTTTCTTATCACAACATAGGTGTAGAAATATTGTCTAGCTTTGAGATTTGTTCTTTAAATATAGGTAAGAACCATGTAACCAAATCTAGTTTAAGAACGTCACATTCAATTGCTCCAAGTTAATTCATGTTTTTAATATTTCAATATTTCAATGCGGCTTATGATGAAATTCTACTTTCAATATTTAAAGCATCTTCAGAACAATTATCTTGAGATACACGGAAATTAGCACGGAAATGGTTAACTTCAACTTGTTGAAACAGGTTCTGGGTAACGAAATGGTGAACCTAGTAAATGATTTATTTAGTAAAGAGTATTTTAGAAAGAGTAAGCATTTTCGCTGTTTATATAATTATGATGTACTAATAAGATAGAGACATATGTTGAATTGAAGAACATTGTGATATTGCCTTAGCATATTTACATGTATTATCAGAGAAATATTTTATTAAAGAAGGGATCACTTCAAATAGTCTTTAGGGAAAGTGCATGCATTACTTCGATTACTTAAAATAGCACAACGAACGCTACTATTAGACGAATTCAATACTGACCAATTTTTATATGATAAATGGATCTGGCTGTTGTTAAAGGTTCACGAATAATTCAATTTTACCAAGCTGACAAGTATATATGTTTACAAAAGGAACGGTGATGATATGTATACCTACACAAATTTAGGATCAAATGTTTGATAATGCGAGAAATATAATACACAGGGCAATATTAACTTTGTTAGTAAAAGTTTACAGGTAACGTCTTACCGTATTTGGGTACGAATTAGTACAAACGAGGTGTTTATGACGTAAAATGAAAATAAGACACCTGTTTCAAGCACTTCGTGGCCATTAACTTGATTGGTATAACATGAGAATGGTAAAATATGGATCTCAAGGTCGCCGGGACAAGTTTTAATCTGGGTGGACCACAGTGGGTGTTGTTATCGGTTGTTTGAATGGGGAGAGGGACGAATTCTTGATAACAATGAATGATTATAATAATAACCGAGACTTTAAACTTCTTGTTTTAATCAGCTGTCGACCATCTTATCAAAACCATCTACTTATTAAGTTACAGACCCTTGTGCTATTATATGTCATTAATTAAATGGTTGCTTATAAGAAGGAAACGTGTCTTTTCCAAAAATTAGAATGCATAAACTGAAATTAGTCTTAGTACAGGTCTTTGGGCTTGATTGTCACAGCATACGAAAAACATCATAAAAACGCGTTGGGGACATTATCTCCAAAAATTGGCCAAATTTTAAAATATAGGATTAAGCTTTAGCTATGTTTCATTTGACAAAACAGGATCATATTTTTTAAAATCCCAAAACATTAGTGCTGTATTTTTCTGGAATAGTGAGTAGTCTTTCAAATGGCCACCATGGCATGGCCACCATCCCTCTGTATGCGGATATCAGTTCTCCTCAACATGGCGTTTCACACCACGTGTTATGAGAGACGTCCTGCCTGGGGGTGTCAACTTGTGCTATTATATGTCTCTGAGTTCACCAAGGTCTGCAGGAGGACTTGGACAAACCTTTGATTTCAGATAGCCCCATCAGAAAAAGTCCAGAGATGTAAGATCAGGAGATCTTAGGGGCCATTACACTTGATTACGCGCAACTACATTTTTCATACGGTTCACAAAAATAGCCTAAGAGTCCTTATTAATGGTCACACGCCGGTGATTTTACAGTTGTGGGAGGACAAGATGTTGTTTAATCTAGCAACTTAATATATTTTGACCAAATACCTCATACATTTTAATCAAATGGCATTTTTCAAACTGTATACTTTATTGTTGTTGCAAATTGTATGTAATAAACAACTGAGTACGTAGACGAAGTTATTGCAGTTTATAGATTACCCTAACAAATAAATAGAGCAGCAGAATAATATGGCTGAAAAAACCCTGCTGATTTAATAATAACTATTAAGTCCAAATTCAGTCTTAGAATTGATCGGGGAGAATTCGAATAATGAAATTAAATATAGGTATAAAATTTGAATTTACAGGAATTGAACGGTCGATATGTTATTGGAAAAAATGTTTCTGTATTATGTTTAGTACTTTTCAGAGACTTTTAAACTAAATTTGTTACGACACATTTAATGGAAATATTTAGCTGTCATAATCCATCAATCAATATTAAGAAAGGATCACTTGAAATACTCTTTAGGGAAAGTGCGTGCATTACTTCGATTACTTAAAATAGCACAACGAACGCTACTATTAAGCAGTATACAGACTTTTTATTGTACGTACAATATTGTATGTACAATATGTACATTTAATCTATTGCCATTCTATTTCCAGTAATGTTTAAGTTCTAACGAATGTTTGATGACGTAAAATCGATAATATATTTCTGCTAGATATTGTATGCAACATATTATCGATTTTTCGTGGCCATTAACTTGATTGGTATAACATGAGAATGGTAAAATATGGATCTCAAGGTCGCCGGGACAAGTTTTAATCTGGGTGGACCACAGTGGGTGTTGTTATCGGTCATCTACAATTATTGTTTGAATGGGGAGAGGGACAAAATTTTGATAACAATGATTATAATAATAACCGAGAGTTTAAACCTCTTGTTTTAATCAGCTGTCGACCTTTTTATCAAAACCGTCTACTTCTTAAGTTACAGACACACAGTGGTGAAGCCATCATGGCGTTTTCGGAGGGTGACAAAAGGGGCAAGGCAACTTTCAAGAGGGAAACATTTGGGCTAAAAAGTACAAAAAGGTAACTAAATATTATGACGGCCAGCATCCCACAGGGTGGTCAGAGTAGGAGCAAGACTTCTCATGATAAGCTTATCATGGTCTAAAGTTATTCTTTTGAAAAAGTTGCAAAGAAGCTATCATACATATCTAAGATTTGAAATTGGAACGTCAGGAACTCAGATCTGATGATTTAGCAACTGAGCTAATAAAGCTTGCAGTATAGAAGCGTAATAGGTAAAATTTAGTTAACATTCGACTACATAGGCACGCAATTCCAAATCATATTCTTACCGCTGCAGAAACTACAGTTAATTAATTAAATACAATAAACAAAATACAAACGTTCATGAAAGTTCATCTGTGTTGGTATAAATCATGATTTCACATGATCTGTATAAATGAGAAATAATATATTACTACTGTTATCAAACAAAATACAAAGTTTGACATTTATATGAAAACATGGAATGCATCACCATTGCTCAAAGCCAATCCGAAAAGTAAAAATACAAAATCATTTGCAATGAGACTTTAAATTAACATTTTGAAATCTGGATTTAATAACACGAGAGGAAAATGGTGAATGGAACAGCCATTCCACTACGGCGTATACAAAAATAGTGTGACCGTTGACAAGCACAGTGACATCACCGCTTTTGTGGTTTTGAATACTACTCCCTTCAAAATCTCTTTATAATTTTATGTTTTAAGCCTGAGCTATTTCTGTAAGTATTAATGGTTCGTTCCCGTGTCCGTATGTTAAGCGCGATTTCCGATTATAAACCTTTTTACCTTTGTCACATACGTTCAAGTCTTTCATAATGCACGATTTAATAACACATAAACATTTTATCCTTGATCCAAAATGGCCTTAAGGGATCTAAAATGAGCGTTTATTGCGTTTCGACAGTATTTTTTGTGGCACATGAGAGCACCTCAGACCTATCGAATTGCATTCTGAATACGAAGAATGTCATTCTGATATCAAATAATTTTCATTTTTGAAAATCACAATATAATACAAATTTTATGACAAATTATAAAAATTTGATATTTTCGAATTTTTGATATATAACAGTCCTCGAAGTAAATTATATAAATCTAATGATATATTCTTAAAATGTATGCAGCAGGGAGGAAAAGCCGACGGTCAGTTGAAAATTTTGACCTTTCATATTGAAGATATGGATTTTTTTCCCAAAAAGACCTAATTTTGTTTGGTGTTTTAGGAAAAAAAATCCATATCTTCAATACGAAAGGTCAAAATTTTCAATTGATCGTCGGCTTTTCAACCCACCTACATACACTTTAAGTATAAATCTTCAGATTTATAAAGTTTCCTTCAAGTACTACAAGTTAAATATCAAAATATCAATTTTTAATGATTTGCCATAAAATGTGTATTAAATTGCGAATTTCAAAATTCAAAATATTTGATATCAGAATGACATTCTTCGTATTCAGAATGCAATTCGATATGTCTGATGTGCTCTAATGTCCCAAAATAAATACTGTCCAAACGTTCATACCCCAGCCCTTAATGATATTAATGGTGCCACTTTGCAACAACAAATCATTTTCGATTCCTGCTGTTAGACTGTTATTGGGTGGTAATGTTTCTGTAACGTTGACCAGTTCATATGTAACATCTATCATCGAGTGATATTGAACCAAAGAAGATACGGTCAATAGTCTGCACATGGTTATTCACCGAGCTGATGAACGTCGACTCAAATCTTACTGATGATAAAAATATCACGATTTGCACAGCACAGGGAAGAAAAGGAAATGTCAAATGCGTGTCTAAAAGAAGCAAATTATACTCTTAATTATTATCATCAGTTTAATAACCTTCGTCTCACGGAGGAGGATGTGGATAGTTGCTGTCCGTGAGGTTTATCAGCAGTCGTATTAAAATGCTCAATCGAGCCACCAAATGGCTCAGGCTAATAGTAGGGTTGCCCTCTGCGCACAGAAAAGAAACGGTGAACATGGTGAAGATGTTAAGAGTAGATTTAGATTGAACGATTTAATACCACATCCTAATACGTAATATGAGAAACCAATTACTCTATCACCAGTCAGATTAGTAATTGTGTAATATTAGATTATTAAGATTGTTATTGTACGTAGGTCGTACAATAATCACTATCTGTCTAGAATTGAAATACATTCATAGCGAAATAAATATTGTTTGTATCTACTACAACGTTTGCTTAAATTACATTCATATTAATTTGGACAAAATGTATCTGATAGCAAATAAAGAAAATAGCCTTTTTACGTTATGTATGATTCTTTATGATTGATACTACAAAATAATATGCAGTAAATCAGTTAGAAGGTTATGTGACTGATGTGCATGACATATTTCGTAACAGCTGGTAAAGTGACGTGTAGCATCTAAGGAGTTCAAATTTCATTCCAGCAAATTTATTTCTCATATAGCTTAGTGTGACAAAATTTAGGTTTAATGTTGTTTTGATTGGACCTTTACATTCTATCGATATCACGCATAAAAACTGGTGTAAATATGTTTACATCGTAGCTGGATATTTTTGCTTTAATTTGTATTTTCAATTTCTTATTCTTGCTTGTTGCAGCACGTCTTACAACAGACAAGGTTATAGCTAAAGCTATATACACTTAGAGCTGTATGTAACTCTAAAGATAGGATGTCATTAATACAGTCATGTTGTATGCCTTAAGGTCAACATATACACATAGAAAGTTATCAATCTTATTTTAGCGATGTTAACCTTTTGGCATTAAAGATCCTTCTAGCTTCTGTTAATACATAACAGAAAGGATCACACACATGTAGTGTATCGAACGATACCTACAACACGCATTGTGATCATCCAATATTTCCAAGAAATTTATATACCATATTTTATATGCTGATAAATAGATCAATTTAACATTTAGGTGATATAAATCTTCTTAAAGCAGATTTAATATTTTTTGTGACGATTTGATCGGGTCAATTTAAGTGTTGTTAAGTGTCTGCAAAGGCGTGTAGATCAGATGATGTTGGTGATTGTGATCGCCTTTTCAGTTCATACTATTAGAACTATAGGTTAAGTACCCGGCAAGCCAATATGGCGATGCTCTAAACACCCTCAAGGATCCACATGACGTAGCAATGTAACATTATACTTAATTCTTTGCAAAAATAATCAGGTTTCAAGCTAAAATTTGCTGCAAGTTAGGAATAACATCGCACCATATGCTAATGTAGAACTACAACATGCGGCGAAAATTGTTTGTAGAAATTACGCTATTTTCAGCTTGTGTTAAAGGAAGTGCCAGATTTTCACAGCAAGATATATGTAAGAGAATTGTTGAATGTTGAATTGTTTGATAAATGTGAAAATAGTGCGATATTTTAATCACGTCTTACAATAATCAAACTGAATACAAACAAAGCGTTACATACTCGTTGAAGTGGGAACATAATAAAGTATCTACATATAAACAGATATATATCTACAGATATATATCTACAAGATATAAACTATATGAGCACAACCCACGACACATTCTACCTCTTCACTTTCTAGGTCATTTCGAATATAATTACGATGCGAAAGTGAAAATAAATCACATATCATTACAGCTGTTTTGTGAGGCAAGGGGTTAAACTTGTTTATATAGTTTGTTTGTAGCATGTTCTACGGTGTGTTCTACTGTTTTGGGTGCATTTTCAGCAATTGTGGAAAAGCGATATCTCCTCACACATCCGTGGATTTATTACAAACCCAAACGGCCAAAATTACATAGCAGTTTGGTAAATGTTTCCTTAAATACGCCCAATTTCGAAACAATTGGGTAAATTTGGTATATCCTAAAATATACTTCATAAGAATTGAAGAAGTATCGTTGCACATATACAATGTCTGTCAGTCTGCAATGCCTTTTATTCAAGTCCAAATTCACTTCAAGTCTTCAAGTCCAACTTTGTGTTATTTCTGACTATGCAAAATGTACGCTTCTTCGGTAAAATTTTACAAGCAAACAATATTATTAAAAAGGTAGATGAAAGCATTGCTGAAACTAAGTGTCAATACTGTTAGCCTCAACGTTGACCTACTTGTGAAAATGGCTACAAATGCAGATAATAAATCTTTGTGCTGGTGTAATCAAATAGAATCCTCTTCCTACATAATTTAATAAAACAATATCTGAAATCAACGTACGGGAAAAAAAGACGACTTCAAGATTAGAGTGCGAAAATTTTGTATTTCTATTGAAATTCAGCAATTGCTTTTAATTTTTCATCTTCATCTTTCTCAACAAAATCAAATACATATACATTCTAGGGATACATATATTGAATGCAACTTGACAAGCATTCATGTTTTCCAGTCAATGACAAAATAGTATTCCGTAATAGAGACAAAGACACCTTCTTGCACCAACACCAAACGAAAACCACGTACTTTAGCTGTAAGTAATGGGAAGGACTTGTAAGACTTGTTATATATTAAATGAGATACTCGGATCGACCTACTTCCTTATGTTACATAACGATTCTCTTCTTTTTGGTAGGTTACGGCTTTACTGAGCCCAAGAAGTGAAATCGTTTCTGTTCACAATTAATTAAAGCAAATTATGCATGCCATATTTCAGATGGCAGTCTTGGGTGTATAATGATAAAAACATATGAGATTGTCAAAGTCAATGAAAATTCCGAAGACCAAAATGACCTTTTGTTGAAAAGTCCAAGGCGTTAATGGGATAAACACAGGATATGCACGGACAGGGAAACATACACTAGCCACACGGCAATAATAAAGTTGTTTTTGCTTATACATCCAGGGTCGGGAAAACTTACTCTGAGCACTGACAATGATATGTTGCGGTAATGTATCTTATTTTGCAGAGATTTTTTTTATTATTCAGCCGATCAGAAACGACAGCGATGTGTTAATTATTACAAAATGACATTTGAAGGTGAACTTGTTTCTCATGATATATTCATTTAGTTTCCTGCTGTTAGAAGTATTCAACTAGAAATCTGTCAAAAGAATATTCGTATTAAGGAAGGAAAATAATTGTTATTTTGCGGTGCGAAAAATAAGTAGTAAATTAATAGTTACAACTAAATGAATATTTTACTCAATATGTGAAGATAAAAGTTGGAAAGATAAAACAATACAAGTTGGCGAATATGTTATCTAATATATTAAATTGAAATCGTGACAATAAATAAAAGTTCTTAAATATGTATTTTTTTAAATTTTGTAAAATTAAACTGTTCTTTTTTATTTCACTGTAACAATACATAAACTCTTACCTATGAATCAAATAAATGGTGGTTGGTAGAGAAACAAAGTTAATATATGTGAACGCCATGGGGTTACCAATTCGCTTCATTGATGCAGTAAATCGTTGTTGAAACGATAAAGACATTTGGAATAAATGGAAAATTTAGGATTGAGAACCAGAAAGCATCAACTCACAATGAAAACCAGTATGAGTTAAGTTTCTAGTTCTGTACCCTCGACTTGTTAACTATCTTCTAAGTTGAACCAGAAAGAAAGCTTATGTTAAAATGTATGTCCAGAAGTTTACATATCTAAGGCCAGTCAACTTGAGGATCGACCTTTAGCTTAAGACAGTTTACAATGTTTACAGTTAACGATATTACTGAATTACGGATACTGGTCATGTCCTTTAAGAAAGGTATGATATGTATTTACTTCCTACCTTATTAATAATAGTGTTATCCTTATCTGTGGAATGTTCCTTGGCCGCTTCTGCGTACATAGTCTCGAATGTACCGAGTGTAATTCCAATGTACGAAAACAAGTTTGTAGTGTGTATGCTTGTATAGTATTCCCGCTGTGGTCCACACCCTTGCCTAATGATAGTTTCCACTTAGTGCTGTTGCTGCTTAGAGCAATTGGGTAACTCCACTGATTTACAAACCATAGATCTAGGCCCATGACGCCTAACACAAGCAAAACTAACGAACAATAACACGTTTTAAAGATGGATATATTCGTTCCTTTAACATATTTCCATGGTATAAACTCCACCGGACTGTCAATGGTATGATCTCTACCACGGGTATATGATACAACATAGGTTGCAAACTCATGGTAGCAATGATGGAATGGGCGTTGCGATATCAAATGTTAACAGCGTCTCGTATAAGAAGTCTTTGATACCCAACAATCTCCTATTACAAATGGCTCATAATTTACATTCATACAGTCCTCTCGTCTTGGTAACAAGCGGCTCTCTGATAACGATTAGATTTTTTCTCTCTCTCCCTCTCCCCGCTTCTGTAGTTTGCCAGGGCAGCTAGGCTTCATCATATGTGCTTTTCCCGGATATGACGTCATTTAGCTGGATTTATACGCAAAATGTAGTGAATTTGGTCAACTGCTAGTATTCAATACAAAATACGCTGTGAGGCCGTCCATTACTCTAAAAATAAACCTCGCTCTGCATCCGACTACAAGTTGCATGATTTCCGTGGCGTCATAAAAGAATTCTACCTAGACAGTGAGCAAAATGCATCAATCTTGGAATTTATATCAATCAATCATCTTGCTGGCTTAAGAGCTATAGGTACGCGTCAAATATTCCATTTCAGTGATGTAGATTTCATTTGTCATTGCGCGGCCTTGGATGTTAGGTATGTGAAAAAAAAAAGATTTGATAGTTATAATTAAATTCTAAATTTGAGTTAATTTCAAGTACATATAAGCTGTAATTAAAGCACCGTGGCAGCTGTTTTAACCGGTACATTCATTGATAAATTGATTTGCAACATGCCGAAGATATTCCGACTAGCATATGTTTCATAGTAACGACACGTGCTTCAGTTTACGTTTGAAAACCAACACAGTGATTTGACTTTAAAAGAAACATTAATGGTTTGACTATGGCTATCATTATAAAGAGGAAATTGCCTGCAATGAGCAAGATTACCATAAATAATCACTCATTCTGTTTTGATACCAACCTTTCAAAAAATAATAGGCTTGTCGAAAATATAAAGTACTCTTTAGATCATTTTTCAATACCCCTTAACACTGCTTAACTAATATGTTTCGTTTCCTGTTGAGATTTTGGTAATCTTTTTTGTGAGTGACAGCAATTTGTAAAACAAAAAGTTGAATTGACGTCTATCACGCGACTAACCGCTGGAGAGTGTGTAATGACATATGAAATAAATTTTCTTTCCTGAGCAAACAAAAATGGCTAGAATACCAACAAAACAATGATACACTTGCGTGGAAGTGATCAGTTTCAATTTGCTATAATGTCTTGAAGCTTCATTTTAAGACAAAATGATTCAATAAAGTAAACAATCTTCTCGTCTACCACGTGACGATAATTACCGTATAATTTCCACGATGAAGCGCGTTACTATCTAATTATCGCTTCGTTCAATACAACTGTTTCGATTGGTTACACTTGCGCACATTTGTCAGAGTCTCATTACTATGCACAATGATGAAACACCTGAATCAACAGAACTGACAGTTGTAAAAGAAATTGTGCCATGCAGACTATCTCACTTTCGCACTTCTAATTTCGGGCCACTTTCATTGGTCAATTCGATGTCTGTTAAAATGCATCATGCCATTAATCAGAGATTGGTTCCGTCTCTTCTAGAGCATCGGAATTCGTTATGTTTAAAACCGATCAGAACAATTGATAGTGGGAGAATATGGCATGTACTTAGGAATCCCAAAGGCCGCTATACTTAAGAAAGACGTTAGTTTCTGTCAAGGACTGATTGAATAAGTGATTCCCTTTAGGTGTTTGGAGTTGGAGAGATTTGTTTTAATTTTCATTAATTGGTTTTTAATGCATTATATGCGGGTAAAATTATCTGCTGTACCAAAAAAAAAAAACTACTAATAGAACCACTGTCACTGTTCCAAAAATAAACATGTTTATGTTCATTCCACTCTAAAGCACTTCCATAATAAGCCTTTTGAGAATGTTGATGAAATAATTTCTTAATTTTTGGACCAAATCTTGTTCCTAAATGTTTATTTGAGATAACTCTTTGATAATGGATGATTAATGTGTTTTTCCTGACTTGTTTTTGCTGATAGGAAAGATGCGTTTCAAAACAGAAGGTGTTAGAAGTCTATCTTGTTATTTCAAATTTGTCGTCAAGAGAATATGGAATGAATGTTAGGACATTCACAAACGATTCCTTGTTTCCAATTATTAACACATTATGACATAATACAACAATAAAACACAGACAAACAAATAGCAGAGTTCTCTGAACAATGTCATCTAATTGAATCTCCTGTAAATGCAAATAAATGTTTCTGCGACTCTAAATGGTGCCAAGAAAAGCCTGTACTGTCCATAAGTAATTTAGCCAACCACACAAGCTTCATGTAACGGAAGTAAAGGTACGGTAAGAAAATCTACACCAAGTTAAAATTAAAGAAATTGTACCTTTCATTCGCATGAAACTACCACATTGGTTTTATCACTTAGTTTTCCACCGTCAAAGCGGTACTCATCCCTGACCTATGTTAGGTATGTGAATGTTTTAACTCTCACTAATTAAACAACATTGAAACCTGGAGCAGAAAATAAATGGGGTCAAAAACAGCGGTTTATCGTGGTTATAAGTAACTTTTTAACTTCAGTTTTTCAACCACAACACAGATAACATGCGTATCAAAACAAGCATTAATAAAAATAGAAGTATCATTGAAATATTGGCTGTCATATGGCAAGTCTAAGCTTAAAACAAAGTTAGCAAATTTAAGTTTTATAGTAAGCGAAAGAAAATTCAACTGCGAGGAATTGTTCATTTTAGCCTCATGAAAATTTCATGAGTGTTTGGTTGAAGGATATTTATAAAGCAGTGACCGGGGATTTGTTCTGTTTGTGTTGAAGAGTGAGATCTGTGAGTTGAGATAAGTATAGATTTTATTATATTGCCCACGCCGGATAAAATGTCAAAGTAACTGCATTGAGTTAACAGTTAAATTTTCCTTGTTTATTCACAAATATTTTAACAAAATAAAGAATTGCGGGAGTCAACTATAAAACAACAACAACAACAAACAATTATGATTTTCTGGTCAACCGTTTATTTGCAATGGTATTTAAAAGTAAATAAACGTAGTAGAGAGCAGTTTATCAACTAAGCGGAACTTTATTGATGTTGTTACAAAATTCATCATAAATGTGTACGGATTTATTTTCTTTCACGAACCTTTTACGGGATTCTACTAATTATGTAGTGTCCCAAAAATACACACTGACCAGCAAAAATAAACGACTAATAAAGAAGAGTAAGCAGATGATTTCTAATGTTCTATGATATTTTTCGCTGGGTACAAAATAAACTCCTCAACAAAAGTTTGGAAAGATTTTTCAAGCATCTGTATCTCAGATTATTTGTGACATGTTCATATCGTGTTTCATATCAATGGATAGCTACATTATTTACAATGCCACCACATTTGCAACAATCACCTTTTTCACGGCTGAGTACACGTCTGATGAATGTAGTGGGGTCTCAAACAGAATGTGCCAAATCAACCATTATTCTTTGCTCAAACAACACTAGTCACTAACCTCAATAGCGGGTAGAAAACCATACTCAGCCAAAACAGCCAGGTACCTCGATCCTCTCATGCATGCTGCTGACCACCTGGTCATACGTTGCTGTAGAATGGCATTCCATTCTTCAACCAGGATTCGTCGCAGGTCATTCAATGTGGTTGCATTGGCTATTCGCATACATATACACAACACGACCAAGCTGGTCCCACAAGTGTTCTATCGGGTTGAGGTCTGGACTGATGGCAGATCATTCCATTCTCTTTACATCCATATTCTCTAGGTAGTCGTTGACTACTCTGGCTTTGTGGGGGCGAGCGTTGTCATCTTGGAGGATTGAATATTGGCCAATTTGGCACATTCAGTTTGAGACCCCACTGCATTCACAAGACGTATACTCAGGCGTGAAAAAGGTGATTGTGTCAAATGTGGTGTCATTGTAAAGGAGAAGAAAATAGCTATCCATTGATAGGCAACAAGACATGAACATGTCACAAATAATCTGAGATA
The DNA here is from genome assembly GCF_039555335.1 of Amphiura filiformis. Taxonomy (NCBI): domain Eukaryota; kingdom Metazoa; phylum Echinodermata; class Ophiuroidea; order Amphilepidida; family Amphiuridae; genus Amphiura; species Amphiura filiformis. The sequence goes on from NC_092632.1 coordinate 15,631,129, forward strand.
TAGATGCTTGAAAAAACTTTCCAAACTTTTGTTGAAGAGTTTATATCTATAACCGTGCTTAATGTTATTTGATATCCCAAGTTTAATATTTGAAAAAGTGATACCAATGCTACAGTTAATCAATTACTTTCTCACTATTTTTTTCAGTTTCCCTTTTCTTTCCCTAGCATATTCTGAGACATCCTGTATAAATTTTGAGCCCCATTAGCCATTTAATCAGGTTTTGATTCATATAGTAAATACTGTACTTCCACACGTCGATTTACGCAGTTTTCCGTGGGGCAGTGGTTAAAGCGTCAGACTACTGATCCGGGCTTTTGATTTTGTGGCCCCAGTCAAAAACCATCTGATTTTTCCCAATATTTTATTAAGCAATTTGTTGTCATAAAGCATGGATAACATAATTTTAACATTCATTGCTATTGTGATATTAGTTTTTATCCAAGCAAGATGTTTAATTTTTAGGGAAGGAAATGTCCTGTTTATTTATATTACATTTACTTTCACCATTATAGGCCCTATGTTACCTTAAATTTGACATTTATAATTTACGATGGATAAAATTGTCAACTACTTCGACATTTACACCCAAAGGTCTTCGTCATATAATACACATCTAAATTTACAATTCAAAAGAAATTAACAATACACATTGTTTCCCATAATCCTAGCAATTTCAATCCGTTAAGGGATGGGGTATGAACGTTTGGACAGTATTTATTGTGGGACATTAGCGCACATCAGACATATCGAATTGCATTCTGAATACGAAGAATGTCCTTCTGATATCAAATAATTTAGATTTTTTGAAATTCGCAATGTAATACACATTTTATGGGAAATGATTAAAAATTGATATTTTTGATATTTAGCAGTACTCGAAGTAAACTTTATAAATCTGATGATTTATACTTTAAGTGTATGTAGGTGGGATGAAAAGCCGACGATCAATTGAAAATTTTGACCTTTCGTATTGAAGATATGTTTTTTTCCCAAAACACCAAAAAAAATTAGGTCTTTTTGGGAAACAAATCCATATCTTCAATATGAAAGGTCAACATTTTCAGTTGATCGTCGGCTTTTCCTCCCAGCTACATACACTTTAAGAATATATCATTAGATTTATAAAATTTACTTTGAGGACTGTTATATCAAAAATGTGAAAAATATCAAATTTTAATAATTTGTCATAAAATTTGTATCATATCGTGAATTTCAAAAAATGAAAATTATTTGATATCAGAAAGACATTCTTCGTATTCAGAATGCAATTCGATATGTCTAATGTGCTCTCATGTCCCACAAAAAATACTGTCGAAACGCTAAAAACGCTCATTCCAGATCCCTTAAGGGGTTGTCGATTATCGTGTACATAGAAAAGAGACATGAGTAGTATGCCATGCAAAATCTTTTTAAGAAAGTTTAATATACACAGCCTGTCTCAAAAAAATAGTGCAAGTGGAAAGTGCCATCTTTGGCAATTAGAAATACTGTTGTGACATGATGCTTACATCGACGTCAAGGGAGCAGTCCTACCTTTTAAATACCAGTTGTTTCATTCATTTTGGTTTCGGCAATCCAGAGATTTGCTTCACTAAACACAAATGTATGACAACCCTTTTGTGCAACTTTTTAGGAAATTGAATAGAATGTTATATCCAAATACCTGTAGAGTACAGTTAATAAAACTAACATTCATTTGTAGGATTAGAAATAATTATGTAACAATTGCTCAGTATAATTGTATTGAAGACGAGGGCAGCAAGATGCATTGTTACAGGTGACGGTCACGCAGAAGGAAGGGGCTCTGAGTGATCCATTGTACACGAACAATAATGTTAAAGACCATACTGTAAAATGGACTAAACTATTGATTTCAAGCAATGTCGGATTCAGCTGCTGCACACTCGGAAATGTGCTTATGATTTGATGAAAATCATCAATGAATTTTAAATCTTTACTGTAAAATATCAAACGTATAATTATGATGTGCAATATTTCGTTGAAATTATTTTAATTTTACAACAGAGTGTGCAATATTGTCTGTCTTTTAACATGTCTTCATCAGAACCAATCAGAGCAAACGTTAGTAAATTAGTAGCCGTGCATAAATGTTGTACAATTGCACGGGCGCGCACTCCGCGTAGTACGCGCAGTGCTTTCGGACGCGTTCATTTTACTTGCGGGTTGATGCATTTATATTTTCTTGTATTTTCCAACATTTTTAGTGACAATTTTGTTATACAAATTGCAAAAATCACGGGATTTTTTACTCGTGTATGAAATAGGTTAATAAATGCGTATCACTTGTTGCTCGAGATATTGTACAAAATATCAACATCTCAGTACACGTGCATTATTTTGTACAATTTCACACCCAACAAGTGATACGCATTTATTAACCTATAATTGAGTGACAAAAATTTACCATGATAAAATCATTACATAGTACATGTATTTAATTTTACAGCAGAATGTGGAATATGTATTTATCTTTTAATTTGATTTAAGTGGGAAAAGAGAATCAATATGCCTGTATCATGATAAAACAGTAAAAACAATTTTGTATTGTTGTGTAATCGATGCATTCTTTTGATTTCACGAAGGAACTCTTGATAAACTTGATAGTATCTAGTAAAAGTGGCACAATTGTAATTTTACCCTTTCGTTAACTAAACGTATCTCGAGATTTAAACAAGCAAATTGAACAGAACAAACGACATTCGAGAGCTATTAAGACTGCGCCTCTGATGTGGATGTAAGCATCATGTCACAACAGTATTTTCTAATTGCCAAAGAGGGCGCTTTTTACTGGCATCATTTTTTTTTTAGACGGGCTGTAGATAACGTTTCAATATATATAGGATTATGTTATCATTTTGGGCATACAATGATATCAGATTTTAGTTAGATAGACTCAAATGTCTACAATGAAACGAAACGAATACCGAAATTCAGACATTTTCCCCATTAGTTTTGTGTTTGTAATTAATTACTTGCTTGTTATTTTCATACCATTATCTCTAGTCGTCATTTACAACTACACTCTTTTAAAAGAGGAAGTCCAATTTCTTGGATGAGATCGTAAAATGTCTTCTAGGAGAATCATGGTGTCGAGTTACTCATACATACATGATGTCAAGCTATTCCACTGTGAGTTTGTACATGATAGATGACTCCCCTAGAGTAAGCATGCGAGGTGGTAGACCATAGAAAAGAGACATGAGTAGTACTGGACATAACACCACGCTTGAGAAATTCTAGATTGAGATTGGTAAAAAGCCTTTGAAGAAGTTATATATAAAGATATATAATATATCATGAAATATGATATAACTATGATAACATGCAATTTGTGCTGTAAATGAAAATTGCAAACAACCGTACATTGCATTCGGCATGAGACAAACCGGCGTTAGCATGATAAATGGTGTTAAACAAAATGCTATGGGACCTGATTTTAAAGCCATTCAGCTCCAGATGGGTGAAAGGATTAACACCAAATTAATGCTTCTATCAAACTGTATTTAAGCCTCTGGGTAAAAGTTTATGAAGGGAATGTCTTTTGGACCTGTCTCATCTTTATTGCCTTATTTTTCTTCATTCTTTAGATTTAGATAATTATGTGAAATGCACAGATAAATACTGTATCAGGCATTTGCGGAACAGTCCGGTCTCTCTTTAAGAAGATGTTATATAGTTTTCCTTTGTGGCGATATATTATCCATAAAATCATTTGCAATGGCCACTAGCGTACTCTTTAAATTGCTCTGGATATTTGGGTACCAACACATTTAGTATCATTAATCCACTAATTCAACAACAAGCGCCTTTTTTGTAACTCTACAAGGTTTCATAACATCGGATATCTTGGATTCAATTTCGCCTATAGCACTCTAATGATTGGCCTATACTTGGTGCCATTTTAGGTGGCATATACTTTACATGTTTAATAGCCAAGCTCATTCAGGCAATAGCATATTATAGCTATTTAGCATGGTCAATGCCTTAATGTGCACTAGAACATTATGAAATATTATCAATATTCGAGTATTCCATGATTGCTATTTGGTAAATAATTGCTATTTGGTAAATAATTATTGCTATTTAGTAAATAATTGCTATCTGGTAAATAATTGCTATTTGGTAAATGATTGCAATTTGGTAACTAATACAAAGAATGTAGGACGATGTTACGCAATAATGTAAACTTTAGATGTACACTCTGCAGTAAGCACAATCAATTTCACTTTGCTTTAGATTCAAAATACTAAATCTGCATACCTTCATTTTTCATGTTTACCATGGCTTTAATTGTGACGTTGATACACCTCTGCAGAGATAGTCAAATGCAACAGAGCCATCTTCATCTGTCAATATCAATTTAATTTTCTATAAAATGTCAGGTCATTTGATAAAACAATCATGCGAGTTTGTCCTCTCTCTAAAATAACAGATATGGATAGTTAGATCGTTTGTTCATCCAATATTATTTGAGGAATACCTTTATATGAAAAATAAGTTTGTGAACCATGCAATCCGTTTCTGCATCATCATATTATGCCGGGGCATACTTGGAAAACGTGCTTCTCTATTGAACACGCGGTTTCGATCACCTTCCTTTTTTCATGTTTTTCGTCAATATCGTACTGTTTCAACACAGAGTAAGAACGCCCACGTCTATACAGGTGCGCAGATTCTTTTGACCACAGAGTATAGTACTTCAGGTCAATTTCATTCCAAACTACGTTGGTTAGTTATCCACTTCTTGTTTAACAATACAAATTTATACAAGAAATCTATATAATTATTCTTGACATAAGTACACATTGTTATTCTTACAGGCAGCTGATGAAGCAAAGAAAAATCAAAGTTCTTCGCCGCTATCTTGAAGCAGTATAACATAGTATATAGAAACGCTTGAAATTAAATGAAGTTTTATCAGTACAAATGTTCGGCTTTAGGGGACAATTATCAAATATTCCTTCGAATGTCTCTTCTATGAATGAAAGTACAAAGTGTTCAGAAATCAGAGGAACAATTCGCAACTAACAGTCACGCATGTTCTACTTTAATATTGTATTAATAACTGCTAAAACGCCTCAAAATACCGCACTAAAGATACCTCAGGAAGAAGTATCAAAGGATATTAATAGTGCTTTCGGTCATTTTAGTGTAAATATTTTATTTTAGTATAACACTTTGCGAGCCATGTATTGTCGTTACGTTTTACTTTCTAACTTTCCAATTAAACTCCTGTTGGAAAAATTGCAGTTGCTACGTTTCCGTCAACATAGAAAATTGCTTATGTTATTATACTCAAAGAGCTTTTAAGTCGCAATAGATTATATAATCTTTTGTTCGTTTGATGCCGATTAGAAGTTGCGACAGGCTATTCATAAAAGTGGTACCATTGTTTCGAATAAAGGGTTCCGCCATTAAATTGGTCACTGATCCGGCATCATATTAACGCTCTACACAACAGGCTAGTATCAATAAGTGACCACACTACAGTCATGTGTAAGGGCAGTCATGTGTAAAGTGGTACCATTGTACTCAATGTATCCCAAATGTGTGCTTGTGTGGGTCTGAAGACTATAAGGAGGCTTTAGCTGTCGATGCAATCATCTTTACCACCCACCTGACGATAGGTGTTTCATTTAAATAAATTGAATGCTCTTGGTGATCGATTACACATTAGAATGTATGAAGGCTGCCATTTCCAGTCCATATAGCTATATTACACTATAATGGTAATCGCTATACGTATACTTGTAAGTATAAGTATAGGCCTATAAAGGTTGTTTTTAAGAAATTTCCATTTAATTTCATTTTAAGAAGGAGATTGGTATAGAAATAGTGGCGTACCCAAAGAGGGGAGGGGGTTGGGGAGGGGTAGATTCACCTCTGTGAGAAGTCTTGGGAGGGGGAGGGAGGAAGAGGGAGGAGGGATATGGAGAATGAGAGAGGGCTGGAGGAAGGGATAATAAAGACAAGTATAGATAAATAGAAATATAAGGAAAATGATGGGAATGAGAGAGGGAGGGTGAGAGGGACAATGAGAGCGAGGGAGTGATAAAATGTAGGCCTAGGAAAGAATAAGTACAGAGAAGGGAAAAGAAAGGAATGATGAATACATTTAATAATAATTATTAGGCCTATATAATAACTAAACACATAACAGCACTGGGCAGCCATTCGACGATGTCAATGCCTTTATTCGTTACGTAATTAAAACGCCCAGTCATATGTATTTCACACCTACCAAACACAACTCACCCAATTTCGCAAACTGGACGTTGAATGTACACTCTCATGAATATTGATTGGCAACATTTTCCAATATGTCAGCGCTCTAATTGGAAACAATAGAACAATAGACCCTGCAGAGCGTTGATTATACTTCCTTTGGGGGTAAACATGATTAAAATGTTCTACGACCGATTGATATCTGGTGACGCATTTTAAGACGCGTTGTTCTCTTTGTTTTGATTATATCGCACACGACTGAAACCCACATACATTCAACAGTTGCAGTCAAATTCAGAGAACAAAGTAGATCATCCTGTCGACTCTTGAATTCTTCCTAATAATACTTGTAATGACGCTGACATGCATGTGTCAATGCTCACAGCTATATCTGCATTAATAAAAATTTATACTAAAATTGGGTAAAATAATTGCGTGCAGAGAGCGACACATCAATTTTAAACCGTACTGTTTCTTGAAGAGAAGAGAAGAGAAGAGAAGAGAAGAGAAGAGAAGAGAAGAGAAGAGAAGAGAAGAAGAGAAGAAAAGAGAAGAGAAGAGAAGAGAAGAGAAGAGAAGAGAAGAGACGAGAAGAAGAGAAGAGAAGAGAAGAGAAGAGAAGAGAAGAGAAGAGAAGAGAAGAGAAGAGAAGAGAAGATGAGAGCAGAGGAGATCAGATGAGAAGTCGGTTCCAAAACTACTTGAATTTAGTCTTTAGAAAGTTCACATTCTATAAAGGATAAAACCAGGTTCATTTAAATCTTAAAATATCTTAAAATATAATAATCTTAAAACTGTTTGGTTTAAATACAATCCTTCATCTGAAAAGGAACAAAAACCTTACAAGGGCGAACCTAATGGTTGAGAGACCTAATATTACATATTTCTCTGGTTTAATCTAGGCTATTTTTACTCAACCTGAACAATCGTTCATTCTAGATCCATCGGGGTTTAATAAAACCACTCAATATGGCAACACTATCTTCAATCTGGGCTTTTCATTTCCTTTTCACAGTTTGCATACGATTCGAGAAAACCAACCCCGGGGATGTGCGTCATGAGGTGAAATTGATCATGTTATTTTCTACAGGGATTTTCCGAATAAAACTCACGTGGAGAACTTAGGTAAAATAAAGGCAACAACGTTGAGGGCTGAAAGTTCGTATCTGTTTAGTAAGAGTGAATGACTGACAGTTTAAATCGCGGTAACTTTGTTACTGTGTGTCTCCAGAAATAAAATACTTAAAACAAATTCACCCGAAGCAATTCTTTAAGCTAACGATTTCCACGAAAAAATAAAGTTGCATGCGACAGTAAAATGTGCTCGAGGGTACATTTCCTCGTGAATAACTTTTCTTAGAAATGGAACAATCCGAAAAATTCGACAAACACCTACATTTTGAAATAGAATTGGTTAAATATTATTATTTTATCAATATATAATTGTATTTGATATTCATATTGACATGTTATTACTTAAAAATTGGGCGCTATGTCAAGGTCACGAAAAAATATATCATAATAGACCACCTTCGTCCACGTATCTTGTAGAAGCCTTTAAAATACTAGTATACACCTTATATATATGGATGGGTTAAATGTTCGTTTCTGTTCTTGAATTCATTTTTCAGCACGTTATGTAGTTTATAGCATGTAAAATAATGTCATGAGTACTCACGCCATATCGATTATAATCAAACAATCGTGTTGTGAACAAGTCACTTACATAGAGATACAGATTGAAAATTAGAGAACTACATAGTGCAGTTATACTGCACAGCAAACATGATTCGACCTTTGCAGTACTTAAACCTGGTTAACAGGAAACTATTCCAGCAAAATCAATCGATAAAGTCTAGTCTATCCTACACATTGAATGGTGGACTGCCGTTATGCCCAAATATGGCACTTGCCAATCAATAATCCCGGACTCGCTGCACTGACCAAAGTTATGGACAGATATGGGAGATGTTTTTGCTGTTATCTGTCATTTACATATCAGGGTGGTACGAACATTTGCAGATGCCCCACATACTCAGTATTTAGCCTACATGTAATGTATACATTATTCTTGATTGACAGCAAGTGGTTTAGCTGTAATGCCCTTCGGAAGAGAGCGGTCTACAAGTGAGTGATAGTCACGAAAAGTTGCATTCGATTTACACAGGGAATTTTGCAGGTGATGCCGTGCCCTACTTACTAGAACACCAAAGTGTGAATATTTCCAAATATCTAAAGGTCCGTTCATACTACCACCGCATTTGCGATGCGATGCTTTGCGTTAACTATGAAATGCCCTATACCTCTAACATACACTGTATGTAGAGGTCACACCTCAATGGTGAGAGCACTGTGTATAGGAAAATGAACAGTAAGTGCAGCATAACCTGTTGTGTGACCTTCACCTATTTGATCCACAGTAAAGTCTGTAAATAATGTAGCAAGCTTCATGTAACGGAAGTAAAGTACACCTAGTTGAAATTAAAGAAATGTTACCTTCCATTCCCCGAAAACTACACTACCGCAGTTGAGTTGACAGTTTGCCCATGAACGTTTAGCCGCATATAAGATCCGAAGTTTGAACAAATTGCTCCGCGCTATACCGTACATCGGGTTAACAAATCAGGTTAACAAATCACCTGGTAAACACATTAATTTTTTTTACCAAGCTAAAATATATCGATTACTTAAAGAGCATTGCCATCATCATTTTCGATCCCCAGCTTCATTGAATGTCAATTTTCCTCATTCAAAGTGCTACTCAAGTTCGCTGACCTACCGTCTGTACTTAACCTATATGGGAGGAGATGTGTCCTATGTTGAGATAAACTAAGATGTGAATGTCCTATTTTACTCTCAACGATTAAATAACCTTCAAAGCTGGAACAGGAAATAAAGCTGCAAAAGAAAACGGCAACCAAAATATCGGTTTAAGTAACTTTTTAACTTGAAACTGGCTGCTTCATGTGGTAAGTCTGAGCTTAAAACAAAGTTGTCAGGTGTAAGTCCCGCAGTAAGCAAAAGACAATTGAACTGCGGTGATTCTTTTACTTTTAACCATCATGAACATTTTATAAGAGAATGGTTGAAGGACTTCTAAAGCAGTGATGGGGATTTGTCCTGTTTGTAGATTTTATTTCATTACACACGCCATTAAAAAGCTATACAAATATAATTAATGCAATGTGTAAACAATTTCTTTTTTCATAATAAATAAAGCATTGCAATAGTCAATTAACAAATTGTGATTTTGATTGGGCGTTTAAAAGCAAATCAGCTTTTATAGAGCACATTGTTTTTAACTTGCAGGTTGTCATTCATACTCAGACATTTAATTTTTGTTGTCGTTATTATTACAAACTTCCTTATACATAGATATATGCGGAATTGTTTTTTTCCTTCATGAAGTTCATTGATTTTTAACAAACAGGGTTATTCCAGAAATTATAGAAAACACGGGAATCAAAATCGTCAGTTTTTGCCATAGAAATTCTCAAAAAGGGCCATGCTTCTTCAAAAATGGCACAGAAGACATAAGAATCCGGAAAAACAATTGTCAGCTTTTGCCGTACTGCTAGAAATCCCCATTTTTAAAGCACTTTTGGGTATTCCCAATTATTATAGACAAAAGTTTGCCCTGGGAAATTATGCCTTATAATTATGTGGGGCACAATTCATTTCTGGTGTAGCCCAATTACGTATTTGTCTATTACTCCTCACATGGTTTGAAACAAATGTCTAGTTGCTCTCCGCGCGAACCGACCCATTCGTTTACCTTAGTTTTGAAGTAATTATAAAATGTATCAATTTTCTATATGAATTGAATAACATAACTATGATAGCGCTATGATAGCGCGTTGCGCTCGCGACTCGCGCTTTGAACTCGCTAATTCTGTCAGACTGCGGCTAAACCGTGAGATGTCCCCTTTTAATAGTACTCTATTGTGTACATTTGTAATAACAAAACACACACAAACCGTTTTCTATCCGACTGACCATATTGGTATAAATAAGCTTTTATTATATCATAACATACTATTTAATCGGAATCGGAATCAAACAAGATTTACAGAAACTTTTACTCCAATCGTATCACAACACGTTAGCTCCACATTCTTTTTAAAGAGGAAGTGCAATATCTGGGATGAGATCGTTGCTCATACATACATGATGTCAAGCTATTCCTTTGTGAGTTTGTACATGATAGATGACTCCCCTAGAGTAAGCATGCGAGGTGATAGACCATAGAAAAGAGACATGAGTAGTAATGGACATGACGCCAAGCTTGAGAAATTCTAGATTGAGAATGGTAACGCCTTTGAAGAAGTTTAAAAGATATCTAATATTTCTTGAAATGTGATATAACTATGATAAAATACAATGTGTACTGTAATGAAAATTGGGAAAGACAACCGTACCGAAGGATATTGCATTCAGCAATACCCAGTTAAAACTTCATTCAGACCTTATTTTAAAGTACCTCTGAAGATTGAATCTTATTTGTTTAAATAAAATCTAAACTTTTTAGACTACCTCTTATTTGCCTTTAAGCATCTGGGGAAAGTGCATTACAGGAATGACTTATGAAAAATAAAGAACCTGTCTCGACTTTATTGACTTAATTTTCCACTTACTTTTAAGATATGTGAAATTCACAGATGAATACTGTATCAAGCATTTCAAGAAAGCTATACCCCTTTCCTTTATGACAACATACTACAAGTCAAATCATTTGCAATGTCCATGCTCACTTATTATATTGCTCTAGATATTGAGGTACTAGCACACGCTGTATCATTTATCCACAAATTCAACGTAACATTACAACGGTTCATAACATCGACAATAGCCAAGCACAGTAGTAGGCAGTAGCCTATAGCAATTTAGCATGGCCAATGCCTTATTGTGCCCAAGAACATTATGAAATGCAAACAATATTGATAAATAGAGTAACAATGATTGCTATTTGGTAATTAATACAAAGAATGTAGGACGATGTTACGCAAAAATTAGGTTAACAAAATACGCCCGGGAGAGCAAACTTTAGATGTAGACACAGTAACTTTATCCTGAATTCTCTTTAGAAATCGAATTTAGTAATGCACAGCCAATTTCACTTTGCTTTCGATTTGTCAAAAGTCTAAATCTACTAGATTCCTCGCATTTTTGGTATTACTCTGCTCGTGAAAGAAGCTTTTGTATATTTGCACGCGAGTGTGACGCACAAAAGAGCGTATACATAATAAATTGCATATTGAGGTCGTCTTGAAAGCAAAGACCTGAATATGTAACTATGTAGCTATTATTCATCTGTAATATCAACTTACATTTATTGTCATGAATTTCGTTCAAATGTACTTTCAGTTTATGCACGAATCAAGTCAGTTTGTCTTCTTTTCTAAAATGAGAACAGGGATGGAGAGTTGCATCATGTTTTAATTAATATTACTTTTATATGTCTAAAATAGGTTTAACTAACCAAATCCGTCGTTATATTAACATTTTATGCCGTTGTCATATCGGGATGCTTTGGAAACATGCATCTGTATTGAACTCGTCTGTTTTGTTCATCTCTTTTCGCTATCCTTTTCATCCATATCATAATGTTTAACGTCTACTTCTATACAAGTGCTCAAATTCTTTTGACCATAAAGGTTATTGCTTAAGATAAAATTCATCCAAACTACATTGTTTATGTATATACCTATTAGATACCTAAGAAATCTATAAGGATTCTGTAAATTGGTACACATTGATATTCTTATAGGCAGCTATTGAGAATAGTTCTTTGCCACTATCAAAAACAGCGAACGAACGAACAAAATAGTATAGAAGTACACTTAAAATGTGTTTTATTAGTACAAATACTCGGCAGACAATTATGAAATATGCCCCTGAACGTGTCCCTTCACAATCTTTCAAACAAGAAAGTTCAACTTCTTGGATGGAGCCTTAAATGTCTTCTAGGAGAATCACAGGCAAGTTTAGCAATGGACATGACGCCACGCTTGAGAAATTCTAGAATGGGATTTGTAAAACACCAACTAGTGTGATCACATAAAGGATTTACTGGCGCTAAGCAGCATAATTTGTGACCTGATTTTAATGACAGCTGAGTGAAAGTTATAACACCAAAATTAACGCTTCTTTCAGGCCGTATTGAACAGCACCTCTGAAAATCGCAGCTGCCTGAAAGACTTAACACCAAACTGTTCCTATACTGTATTGAATAGTACCTCGGAAGTTTGAATATTTTATGCAAAACATTTAAACTTTTTTTAAGACTAATTCTAAATTGCATTTAAGCCTCTGTGTAAAAGTGTATTACGGAAATGTGCTTTGACTAATAAAGAACCACAGCCTCCTCTTATTTTAGATTTTTGAAATTCACAGATAAATAATGTATCGTGCATTTGAGGAAAGCTAACTGCCCGGTTTAATACTATGCATAAAAGCATTTGCAACATCCACCAGCTCACTCTTTATATTGCTCTAGATATTGAGGTAGTAACATACTTAGTATCTTTTTTGTAACCCAACAAGGTTTTATAACATCAGATTCATTGGATTCAATTTCACCTATATCACTCTTAATGGTCCCACACTTGGTGCCCTTTTAGGTGGCGTATAAATTTACAAGTTTAATAGACAAACCCATTAGTAGGCAATAGCCTATAGCTATTTAGCATGGTCAATGCCTTAATGTGTTCTAGCAACGTTATGAAATGAAATCAATAAGGACATATCCAGAGAGTCTCACTAGGATCTGTTATTCAATGATCCAAGATTCCATTGCTATTTGGTGATTAATACAACAAAATAGGACGACGTCACGCAAGACTGAATGTAACAACACACGACAGGGAGAGTAAACTTAAGATGTAGATTCTGTAACTTTATCATGAATCTCTTTAGAAATCGAATATAGTATTACACAGTAAATTTCACTTTGCTTTCGATTTCTCAAAAGACTAGATCTAGATACGTCGCATTCTTGGTATTAGTTTGCCAATGCACAGCGCTTTTGAATATTTGCACTGCGAGTGTGACGCACAAAGGAGCGCATTTGCCTTAGATTTGTTGGATTTCTTTTGGGTACATAGGCGTAATAAATTACATATCGGGTGTCGTTTTGAAAGCAGAGAAAATGAGATCTGTAACTATGACTGTAGTTAAGATGTTGATCCACCTCTCTGCAGATATAGTCGAATGGAACAGAGCTATCTCCATCTGTCAATATCAATTTACTTTTCAATGTCAGTTATTTTATATAACAATCTTGGAAGTTTGTCCTCTTTCCTCATGTGAGGAATAAAATAACAGAGACGGATAGCTATATTATATTTTAAATCCCAATATTATTGTATAAATACCTTTATGTGACAAATACGTTTTTTGTGAACCCATCCGTCTATGAATGAACATGCTCCGTCAGTGGCATACTTTGGAGACGTACTTCTGTGTTAAACTCGTTATCTCCTTTTCCATCCTTTTCACCAATATCGTACTGTCTCAATACAGAGCGAGAACGCCCACGTCTATACAGGGGCTTATATTCGTTTGACCATAAAGTTTATTACAATTTTATGCAAACCCCGTTATTTATTTAATGATACAAATTTATACAAGAAAGCTATATAATTACTCCTGAAATTGGTACACGTTATTTTTCATACAGGCAGCTGTTGAGGTAAAGAAAAATCAACAATAAGGCTCATTGCCGCTATCACGAAGTACAGCTCTGCCTTAGGGAAGAATTGTCAAATGTTCCTCTTCTGTGAGTGAAATTATTGAGTGTTCAGGAATCAGGGGAATATTTTGCAACTGCTGTAATATGCAATCATTTCCCACTTTAAATATGTGCTTGCTGCTGCAACGTCTTAAAACAACCAAATCTTAAAGACACTAAATATGTATGTTTTTTTCTTAAGAAAGTAGTATCAAATGATATCAAAAATGCCTTTGGTCATTTTAATGCAAATACGATAGATAATATGTAGGACATAAATGCAATATTATTTGAAGAGCCTTGTGAACTTCAATGTGATATTGACATCTTAGTGGTTATCAAATTTGTTATGTTCTCGTCATGTTTTATTTCAAACTTCCCAACTTAAACTCACGTTGAAAAAATACATTTGATACGTCTCCCTTCAGTATATAATTTCAGTATTATTCCTTTGGGGATAACATAATTAAAATGTTCCGCGGTCGCTTCCTATCTAGTGACGCTTTCAAGACGCGTTATTCTCCTTGTTTTGATTATATCACAGAGGGCGAAGCCCGCCTGTATGCAACTGTTGCATATAGCTTCAAGTCAAACGCAAGAACATAGTAGGCCATCATGTCGACTCACACATTCTTCCTAATACTGTATATGATGACGCTGACATGTAGGGGCCAATGCTCACAGGTATATCTATATTAATAAAAATCTATTCTACACTGGAGTCAAATAATTGCGTACGGTGAGGAACGGTAACCTCATTTCTTGAGTGTATAGTAATATAAGGCTCTTAGTCTCTATTAATTCCAGAAAGTGACAATTATTGCCTATATGCTTAACCAAGAGAAGAGAAGAGAAGAGAAGAGAAGCGATTCTCTTAAGTTAACGATTTACATGCGAAAGTGAAACTTACAAATTCCTAGTATTTCCTCGTGAAAAAGTTTCTCGAAATCAAAATAAATTTGCTCAATATTAATCATGTCAAAAAATCGATACATTATTCTATTACATATATTTTATGGAATAAATTTATCACAATGGAATGCGTATGTTACAGAATCCTTTAGAAATACTGTACCATATGGATATGAATAGATTAGATGGTTCAAATAATCTCATTTTATTTCTGCATTTGCAATAAAGCAAATATTATTTATATTTTTATTTTTAATAAAGGTTAAATCAATCAAACCTAAAAAATATATCTTAAAAACTGTTAGCAATAATTCTGTTGGGAATAACCCAAGTCATTTATTATATCTTAATTGAATTCATCTGGATAACCTTAACAAAGAAAACGTAATTAAAATTGTTGACAACTTCAGGAAAAAATGAGACGTTGTGATATTTAGAAAAAAGAGAATTGCACCAAATCATCATTTGATGTCAGTTAATTCATGCAGCACTAACACGCAATCATTACTTCACATGCAAATAATTTGATAAATAATAATTTAAAAATACAAAATGATTAAATTTGCTTTATTAGATCCATACATATTTTTAATAAAATTCACTGAAATCGGGTTTTATTTCGACCATTGCATGAATCAAAGGCAGTTAATATGTACTATGTACTTTTACTGTTCTTGGACATTTTAATCAGGAAGGACAATGGGGTAACGCACGCGCAAATCGCGCTAAAGGAGTCTCTTCCTTGATGAGTCTGCATAGTCTGCACAGTCTACTGTGTCTGCATAGGACGCGGAGGCTCGCAATACGCGGGATAAGCGTCGCAGTGATGGTAATAACAAAACAACGGCGGTGGTCGATGGTAAAATATACCAATAAGCAGTGTACTTCGGTTATATCTATAAATGCGCTTTTATAAATGCGCACGTGACCCACGAGCACGACATACCAAGACCAGCAAGCGTGACCAAATCCTTGCATTGACCACTATACAGGAAGGGATAGGAACTCTGTAGATAAATATCATCAAATTTAAGTGTTAATTGAATTGCAAAATTATTACACATTTCGAATTTGTAATATGTTATCGACAACAACATTTTGAAAGTATTTGACGACGGAAAAAATATTCAACGACGGAAACGTTTACAATATAATCACAAAGTTGAACAATTTTGCTGCACAGCAGTATCATGTTGTTCCGCCTTTGCATTCAAATGTATAGAACAACCACTCGCTATGTAGAAGGTCACTTCGAAACTGTCTATAAAGCTGTTATGGCAGCGCGGAGGTGGTCACGTGCGCAAAAGCGCATTTATATATATAACCGAAGTACACTGATAAGATGTATAGACTTTATGTATGAGTGACACAAACTTGAGGTACGGATGCACGTTCAATGTTCAATGTTCAATGTTCAATTTATTTCACCGAAAATACATAACATGATAAATATACAAAACAGTTCATTGGTAGGAAAACCAAAAGAGAGCAAAGCTCGTTAAAATTGGCCACCTTGACATTTCATAAATATGCAAAGTAACATGAAAAACTTGCTACAAACAGTGGACAGGACAAAGTGCAGACAAACAGGACGAGACAGGTGCAAACAGAGTGTTGTTGGCTTATGTGATGGCAATATAATTCACATATTCATGATCAACTGGAAAAATATAATATTAACATAATTAATACCGAGACAATAAATGTAACTTAAACCCTTTCTTAAAAACATGTACTGACTTAATATTTTTCAACTCCAAATCAATCGAATTCCAATACAAAGGACCCTGTCTTCTGATAGTGTTCCTTGCTAAATCATATTTAAAATTATAAGGACGATATAGTAAAGAATTGCGAGTAGGATAATTGTGAATGGATCTGTTTTGAACAAAGTAATCTGAAAAAGTACCAGGAAGGTTGCAGTGAGAGTAATTATACATAAATAAACCAAGCGTTAATTTGTGGATGTCATGAATAGTCAAAGCATTGAACTTCTTAAATAATGGCGGGGTGTGTTCAAGCCAGTGGGAATTTGAGCAGATTCTCAACGGTGCAGCAAGATTTGGCAAATATACATTGCTACGAAGTACTATAAGAGTCTTGGGTTTATTGGATTCTATTAAAACTATGTCTCGCCATAGGCAATAACGTGTTTGTTTTTTGGGTTTTTTTTTCAAAGAATATTTAGCACATAGCTTTACATTGTATACAAAGGTACACAGTTAGAAAGTTACCATGGATCATGTTTTTCTACCATTATACATGTATGCCTTGAAGTACTGCCATGTAATTCACGCGTTGAATATAGTAACTTATACTGAGATTATTTCACATTCAAACACTGGTGCATTTTAGGAAGGGTAAAACTTGAATAAAATCATATGACATATAAAAGGAAACCCTCCCGGTCTTATGGATTCCTCTTCGACAAAAACATATATATTTCATTAGATAATTATGTTGTTTATTAGCACTCATTAATATGAACCTTTTATCATTGATTCGATCATGTAAAATGAATACAAAATTAGAAACTCGTATATGTTGCTATTGAGGAGTGCATCTGTTATTAGCAACTGACATATCCATCATAAGGCACCACGAGGACTTTAATCTTATAGCGGTAATCGGTGGCCGGTTAGATATTCTGGTGATGTAATGTATCAAATATAATAGTTTACGTTTATATAGTGTTATCACTTTTAATTTAAAGAAAAAACGAAAGCACTGTACTAATGTTCAAAGTACGATAGCAAGAACCACTGTACATATCGGAGCGATATAGGACCAAATGAGCGACATAGGACCAAATTAGACGTTGCCTAATAACTTTAATACATATTCTTATCAAGCGCTCATGGGTATATTTTAATCCGACAGGTGTCATCTTTAAATACGTTTAAATGTTTAATAGCAATTCCGGGCCTGTGATGTTACCTTCTTCTCTGACATCGAATTCAAAATGAATGTATCAAGGATTCGTTGAAAATCATCAGTCCTATAACGATGTGAGTGACAGTGTTCGTTTACGACTCTGTCAATGGGAAAGCTTCGTCTTTTGTTACCAACAGAACTACATAACTTTTCCCAAAGTAAAACATAATAACAAACCTAAGTAGTGAGACAGTGCATAAATGATTAAGCTCTGTCGTCGACGAGTTGTGTGACTGTTCATACAGTTCTTTTGTTAAATGCAAGCTCATGAATTCTAAATATACTCACATCTGTTTTCAGCACATTTTCGCCTTGATGATCGTTGTATTTCTTTTCCGAATTATAAATTGTCTAAAGCCAAAGATTTAAAGACTTTTTTTGCGTACAGTGAATGTACAGATTTTATGCATTCACTAAAAAGACATTTCTTGGCATTTTGTTCTTCAAAAACTTTTGTTAAAAGTCAAGCTCATGATATTCTAAACATACCCACATCTGTTTATGTTACATCGTTCACTTTATTTAGTTGCTGAAATAAAAAAAAATGTGTGAAGTTGAATGTTTTTGTATAATGATCATTGAAAAAAAGTGAAATAAGAAAGTTCTGTCGCTGAATACACAAATAATACCTATCAGATAGTGTGAAAACTTTTAAAATAACGTCCAGACTAATATCTTGAATACGAGGAGGTATTACATGCCCTATAATTATTTCAAATGTTTCAAATACAATTATTGGATCATGCAATCGTGTATATTACTAAACATTCAGTTACCTTTGACACTTGTGCATTGATGTAATTTGTTGATACATTTTAGAGGACAACAAAGTGTTATGCTCGTTTAAGGGATGTGGCTGTAGGAACAAAGACCAAACAAACATATTCTTGTTTACGCCGTAATATTGTAGTATTTCAACCATTTTACAACTTCAGCTGTGTAACTTGCAAAAATTCCCGCTAAAAAGTGGTTCTTTGATTTTTTTAAATACATTAAAAATCGCATTGGACTTTTCGTACTGATTATACTATAATGATTACCTGCCTATAATGTTCTGATCACACTATAGACTGGGATTATATGTGACCCCATTGCCAGGCAATTTGTTCCTATTGTTCCTTGTCTGGAAAAATTCAGGGACCGTGCTTTTAAATAACCCGCCAGAACACAATAAGGCCATTGACCTGTGTAGTGGTCATACGTTGTTCATTCGACCATAAAGATTTCTAGTCCTCAGCAACTCATTAAAAATGCGTTGCATCAGGTCAGGGATCTATTATAATAATTCTAATCCTTTCTTTGAGGTGAATAGATAAAAGAGAGTTCTTGAAAAACAGGTGTGATGTTGTAGATAATATATTATCATCAAAGTTGCTGGCATATAGGACATTTCGTGGAAGTGGCGCTTATTATATATTTCTTGTAAACACAATCTAATGTGGTACTCGCTACATGGAGAAGGTCGGTCTGCAAATGTCCATGCATGAAGCTATATAGTAGAGATATTATAGCTTCATGTTCAGTGTAAATCAATTAAAATACTATAGCTGGATATCAAAAAATCGTGATGCATTCCTTCTTGTTATGGACGATATTAATTTTGATATTACTGTGACAAAATCCATTCCCTTCTCAATTGATTAGGCTCCAGTCTTAGGCTTTCTTTTCTAAAAATAAATCATAGGGCCTAAAGGCAATTAAATATGGGCTAAACCCATATTCGGTATGCGGAAAGTTTTCATAGTCATCTATTACCTATACCAGGGGTCCGCAAATAGCGTGGCTTCCCTGAGTGGCGCGAGGCGCCGTTTAGATTTAAAATAAATAAATAAATAAATAAATAAATTCCCATGTTCTCCGTGTAAAGACAGGCTAAAATAGTGCAAAATATTGCACCAAATGGCGTCATTTGCACCTCAACTTAAAAAAAACCACGTTAACTTCACAGGGGGCACCCTCTGACTCCCCGGCCGTGCTAAAGCACCGCGAAAGCTGCTTCGCAGCCATTGAGTGGCGCTTTTCAGTCTTTTATTTCATGTGGCGCTTCAACAAACCTATTTGAGGAAGCCTGACCTATACCAGTTTTCACCCCGATGTGGCAGTGACGTCAACGCGTTGAAGCAGCTGTTTCGCTCGCGCATCTATGCGGTGTCTTTAAGCGCGTGCGAGTGTACACCAGCGCTTTGATCGAACGCTAGGGAGTGTAATGAAATTCATACAGTGCTGATGTCACTGCCATATCAGTAGCCTGAATCCTTCTGGCCTCTAATGACGGCGTCTTTTATTTACCCACAATCCGTCACTTTGCCTTATTCACCAACAGCACAACCCGATGACCGTGCGTAGTTGTTGAAAAACTGAAGGATCCAGTCTACCACATCAGGGTGAAAATGGTATAGCTTATCGCAAACCAGCCAAATTTGTATATGTTTGAATAGCTATAGAATACCCGTGAATATAGTGTCAGAAACTCTCACACATCTTGGGATAACCTTGTCATTAATGTGAGACAGAAAGCAACGCCATTTTGGGGATATATTTGAACATTGCGAGGGAAAACATTGCGGTAAAAGTAAGTTAATCATGAAAATCGTTTAATTCTAATAATATCAACCAGTAACGGACACTTAGCCAAGACTATGTGAGAAGTTTGGGGTATGTAAAGCATTTTCTTGTTATAAAAAACAAGGAAAAAGCAGTCCAAAATTAATCAACTCGATATTTTAAAAAAGTACATTTTGAGAAGGCCTACGCTGGTTCTTTTAATTCTAGTTCAAAATCTGTTCATCACCTGCAGTCCGATTTGGTATCTACGGTTTCATAAAAGTATTGGGAACTCTTTTGGATGGTATTTTGATTTAAAAAAACGATACTGTTAAAAATATCGGTATTTATGCCAGCGACATTTCTATTATGTAAAATTCATTGAAAATTGTCGGCTAAAAAGTGCATAAATTAAAATCGCGAACAGTAATAGCAACAACAACTATCTACATTCCAAGCGGAAACGCTTTTCAAAAACATACCACCTTTTTCGGGCAATCGCTGAAACCGAAATATGAAATTCTAGGCCATCTGTAAAAAGTGCGTGAGCAGAAATGACCATGAACTTGGGTCACCGAAATAAGTGTTTATATTGGTGTCAGGCCTTTCATAGTGATACAACAATTAGCCCCCAATAATGGCTTTCATTTGAACCGTTATTTGTTAAACTGCGATTTTTACTTTTTGAGAAATCAATGAATGTATCAAAAAACTTTTCGAAAGTCGATTTAAAATGGCCTAACCCGTTAACCGCCTTAACCATATAGATCAGGCAAAATAAAGGCAAGGCTCATAGTCATAGGCCAGTTGTTAGCGGTGGGAGATTGTTTGAAGACCAAAGACTAGAGAAATACAAAATGAAGAGTTAAGCAAAATACGTAAGTTATTCCGGAAATACCAATGCGTTTGTTACACGTAGCTGTACATCTAGCCATGTTTATAGCGATGGGTTGTGGCGACAAAATGGCTGAAAAGTATAAACTGCTGGACCTAAAGAAGCGGATGTTATGCGAGCAAAGCAAAGGAACTCACAGAACTCTTTGACCTGGATTTAAACAACTACGCCATATTTTGTTACACGATGCTAGAAACGTTAACTTTGAACCGGTACTGTAAAGAAACTGGCAACTAAACGTGCGCGTCATATCAGATGAAAAAGAAAAAACCATTAGATTATGTCGAGACATTCCTAGATTTAATGTCAAACAAATAGAAAAGAAGTAAATAAACAAATACGTATACATAAGATTGGCAGACAGATTACACATAAGCACACACAACTACATGTGCAGAATATTGTGCATTGACTTTATACACAATATTCCAGCATGAAGACACAGAACTGACGTATATATATCATAAAATAAGTAAGAGGTGGGGTAATTTATATTACAATACTATAGAACTGTTCTTATTTCATTTTTGATTTTATTTAGAATTATACATATCGTATCCAGTTTGAAGCTGTTTGAAATGTTTACTTGAATATTCACATCTTAACTGTGAACGAAAAAAAATTCATACTTTGTATGCGTTATGAAATTGCACTTTCAGATCACGCAACATGTCTTGCAGTTGCTGAGATTTGTATCGAAATAATGGAAATATCATTCTACCACTTGTTGGCTTTAACGTAGTCACCGTAAGACCTGTAGAACCACCGAAGCAATCATTTCATTCCTTGACAGACGTACTTAAAGAAGCACACAGCATACCTCTTCTTAAATATATATATATATAAACAAATTCAAAGTATAGACCTCTGGCAAGGCAACCGTTACTTAAAGTTTCACGGAATACCCTCACTTACGATCATTGGGTAAACCGATCATCAGACGGATAGTTTGTCATGATTTCAAATTTACAGAAATGTTTATACGAGTATATACATTCTGTGGTGTCAAAATCATGACGAACCAAGCCAACCAGAACAGTCTCTACTCCAAAAGTAGTCGAGAGTGCTCAACCACTAAAAATAGTGGGGGCGTATAATAACAAGTTTACTTTACAAGTGACTAACTTTGGAATTTAAAGTGCTCAAACCCATTACAGGTGAGCTATAGAAACAAATAAAAGTATAGCTCAACCTCTAAAAATAGTGAGGGCGTATACTTTGAATTTGTTTCGGAATAGCTCACCTGTAATGGGTTTGAGCACTTTAAATTCCAAAGTTAGTCACTTGTAAAGTAAACTTGTTATTATACGCCCCCCACTATTTTTAGTGGTTGAGCATCTCGACTACTTTTGGAGTAGAGACTGTTCTGGTTGGCTTGGTTCGTCATGATTTTGCTCAACCACAGAATGTATATACTGTATAAACATTTCTGTAAATTTGAAATCATGACAAACTATCCGTCTGATGATCGGTTTACCCAATGATCGTAAGTGAGGGTATTCCGTGAAACTTTAAGTAACGGTTGCCTTGCCAGAGGTCTATACTTTGAATTTGTTTCTATAGCTCACCTGTAATGGGTTTGAGCACTTTAAATTCCAAAGTTAGTCACTTGTAAAGTAAACTTGTTATTATATATATATATATAACATAACATAAATAGTCACTCGATAGTCGTTTCACAGTGCTCAATACCAATTTTTAACAAGGTAGAGCTAATTTAATAAAACAATTTTGGCTAAATAATATTCAGCATTTAGTAACTAGTAGTTTCACGCCTCACGGCGATCGTCAGACTATTGCTCTGTTGTTATTTTTCGGTTCCTTGATCACGGACCAAAAATAACAGAGCCTAGCGGACGATCGCCTGAGGCGTGAAACTACTAGTTACTAAATGCTGAATATTATTTAGCCAAAATTGTTTTATTTTTTTATATATATATATATATATATATATATGGTCGACAGTTGGGTAAACAAAGTTTGGCACAGCGCCTGATAATAATGTAAAATACATTAAATTACACGACGTTTCGGGTCTAACCCTTTTACAAGTGTGAGCAAATGCAATGATACCTTACAGAAGCAAACAAAAAATGTGTGAGGCCATGAACAAAGGGGAGAAAAAACCCATTGGTGATGACCAAACACTTACATAATGAGATAAAGAAAGAACAAACCAAGCAAAAGGGTTAGACCCGAAACGTCGTGTAATTTAATGTATTTTACATTATTATCAGGCGCTGTGCCAAACTTTGTTTACCCAACTGTCGACCATATAAATAACCAGCGTCACGCAGAACTTCGACCTCTATATATATATATATATATATTTCAAGAAGAGTAAAAAGTGTGGTTAAGTCTGTGATCGTTTATCGCTTTCATTCCAACCAAGAAAAACAAAAAAAAAGCCTTGTGTTACCTTACAAGGACATCTTGTTAAGTCGCACTAGTAATTGTACTTTATACAACATTTTTATGGCAGGGTTTGACAGCGTTATGCTCATGTTTGCGAAAAAAACTGCAACGCTATTTTTAGAAATAGTAATTTTAATCACATTTCTTCAAATTTATTTTATTACCTTGTATTATGACTAGATATAGCGCGTCATAATCATCAAACTTCCTACAGTAATCGCATTAAGTTATCAGGTATTATATCATAGCTGGGTCACATTTTTGTAACATCTATCTTGATAGGATCCCTGGGCTTGGTAAAATAAACCCATGCTCAAATGTTCCCCAAGGCTTGGTAGAATAACAAGTACATGTTTCAATTCAAACAAATTCAGTTATCTAAAATAGTCATGGGAATTCTAAGAAAAAACATGTCCTCCTTTCTTTCAAATTATTTCAATAACTTGGTCAGCGTCGATTATTTTATCAGGCACACTCACAGACAACGACAAATCGTTTTATTCAAAGATTATCTTTTGTTTTAAAATCTGTGTAAGTTCGATGTAATACGACAATATTGTACGACATGTTCTGAGTTCTTTTATATTATATAATAATAATTAATTCATAATCTAAACTTCTCCAATATCATTTTGTTTTATTGTCTACAAATTAGGACCGCAGAAATGATACCGGGATTCGAATATAACTTGAAAACAGACATATGTGAAAATAATTTAGGTATTGCCAGCTTTATCCTATGAAACCCGAGCTGTTTTTGGTCAAACATGGCCTCAATAACCAAGACAATAGGAGAAACAAATATGAATAACCCTTTAAGTAATGTTATTTTTCCAATTTATATATCAAGTACTCCTTATATTAGATCAGAACCATATCAAGTGACATACTTCTCCGATTGGAAATTGATCAATTCCAAATCATTCTGTCAATCATTTTGTCCTTCTACTTGTCCGATATCTGTTTATGGAAAATGCTTCATCTACGTGTCCTGCATGAATGTGATCAGTCAACGGCGCAACTTGTCGACAGAATTTATTTGTTGATATGAAACAACAAAATCAATATATTGCGAATTCTTTATATTCCTAATTTCATTGTCGAAAGCAACTTTTCGATCCGAGAAAAGCTCCACTTTGTTATTACATCTATATATCTTATTTGTATGGTTTTATTTGTCAATAGCTACCATAGATCTCGGTTGCAGAAATCTTACAGATTTCCCCCTTGGATTTTGGTCACACTATGGGTCTTTCACCATTTTTTTAATTTTTTTTTATTTATGGGAC
The DNA here is from genome assembly GCF_039555335.1 of Amphiura filiformis. Taxonomy (NCBI): domain Eukaryota; kingdom Metazoa; phylum Echinodermata; class Ophiuroidea; order Amphilepidida; family Amphiuridae; genus Amphiura; species Amphiura filiformis. The sequence continues at coordinate 15,656,096 of NC_092632.1, forward strand.
ACTTCTATCTGGGCGGGAATACATATACATGTAATCTAAGTCATTTGAATCCGTGCAGCTTATTACGAATATTTGTGATACGATCAAGCAAAATCAGTCGGAACTCGGAAATAATAAATATTTAGTTTCTTATATAAAACCCTATTTAAAATGAACAACCAGTACTAAAGATGTGAGTAATAAAGAGTTTGCAAAACAACAGGAAACAAAAGGAAATAATTCCCTTGTTTGGCTATATCTCAAAATCAATATTTCTGAGTTCCGACTGATTTTGCTTGATCGCATCACATTTAAGACCGTACAATTTAGACCCTTCTTTTGTCTAGATGAGTACCGACCCTCTCACCCCAAGTTTCATGTCAGAAATTGACATAACTTACAAAAGCAAAAACGACAAGACACTTCATTCAGCTTTTCAGTGGGCCACAAAAGAAGAGAATAAAAGTGTTTGCAACACAAACCAGGCACACTTTACACTTTCAAATAACAATGAAATCTAATACCAAAAACGAAAACAGAAACCAAAACTAGAACGATCAAAAGGATCTATGCATGATCGATATTTCTGTATCTAGTACATTCCACTGGTGTGTAAAAGGAATATTTCAATATCATTAACCTACACAATAACATAATTGAGTCAGCATTTAGTACACCTCACATGTAGACAAATGACATATAACTTAATTATGCCCTATATAAAATGCTGTCAATAATGCAAAATAATCCAGCTTGTGGTCCCAATTGGGTCTCTAATTCAAATGCTAATTTGATAGAAGCTCCTGGTTGTATGCATTAGAGAATTTACTAACTTTGATAACTTTTTATACGCATTTATTTGGGAGAGGAAAACAGCTTTCAAATTCGCCGTCCGTGAGAAAAAAAAATCAGTTGAGTGAAGACTTGAATCATTGAATCCCGTAATGACTGCAAATGAAATACTAATGTATTCAACTCGTGTTGGTATTTCAAGTTGCTGAAGAACACTCTTCAGTAAAGAATGCCTGGACGTGCAGCGAAATGCATAGACAAATTTACTTTATTAATAACTGAGACACGGTTGAATGTATCTGACCTAAGACTGCGCTTTACATGTAAAGATTTTTAAAGAGTTAAAAACAATGGAACAATAAGAAGTTCATGTGACACATATATACATAACGTACAGATTAAAACGAAGGTCAGAAAAGAAAAGGATGAAAATGAAAGAAAGAGAAGAGAAGGGATAGCAAAGAAAGAAGAAAGAAACGAAGAAACTAACAAAGAAGATACAAACAAAGAAAGAAACAGGAAAGAATTGTCCTGACAATTTACAGAATTTGTGTATGTTTTGTACAAATATGCAGCACATACTATCATCTGAACAATCACATTTATTAGCGATCTTTATCCTACATTGTCGGGCACCAGCATTTGAAACTTATTAAATTATTATGGTCTTAATAAATATTGTTTAAATCTTTTTAATCATCTTTAGTAGTGCGGTACGTTTGTAATTATCATCAAGAACATATTCTTACTAAAATAAAGAGCTAAAATGCTGAAACAATACATTTGAGTATTATTTATACATCTATTAGGTTCCACCGTAGAACTAGAATATGTTGTATAATTATGTACTGCAACAGCAATATAAAGATGTGAAGAGCCACGTGACCTTTTGTGACATGTGAACCACATAAACACTGTGACCTTTAAGCAAAAAGCAAAAAAAGCATCGTTCAATGACGAAAATAGTGCTCCTGGTGGTCAATGGTTCATTCCGGGATCTCTGTTGTCTTTATTTCAGCTCGTTGTTTTAATAAAGGGAAGCTAGAATACTGAAAAAAAAAGTAAATTATTATACACTCATGCAAAATGAACGCAAATGAAACACGTTCTCTACTTTCCCGTTTTTACGGTTCGTAGTTTCGATGAGATTGTCGAAATTTACTTGATTTTCAATATTCACCACGTTTGTGCACTAGATGCCCATACAATGTTCTTGCTTCTCGCGCTTGTAACCTTAATCAGTCTTATTCACATGCTCATTTAAGCACCTACATTATATAGAAGAGGCCACCAAATAAGACAATGCTGGCGGAGGAAGATTGCTCACAGACCAAAGATATAGGTCGAAAAATCTTGCGAAGAAGAATAATGTATTGACCAAAATGTCATTCGTTCATTAAGCTATAAAATTAGAGTAGCCTAAGGCAGAAAATGTGCCTATGGCATTCAGACTGACTCAGCAAACATTGATTCAACGTACCTGGCAATATAAGACAACAACCACTTGATGACAACCACTGTGACCACAACATTTTAAAACACGATGAAGATAGCAAAATACTTAAGTTGTTCTAGAAATGCCAATGCGCTTCTTGTCTTTACATACAACAGGTGGAAATACGCCAAGCAATGTTTAAAGCAGTAAAGTATATATCCAATATATATCCAATATATACAATCCAGTTTGGAGTTCTTAAGAACTTCGTGTTCAAATCAACCTTTGATGACACAATTTTATGATAGCTTCATAATATTGTGCTGTTATTGCGCCGTTAAGGGGTGGGGTATGAACGTTTGGACAGTATTTATTGTGGGACATAAGAGCACATCAGACATATCGAATTGCATTCTGAATACGAAGAATGTCCTTCTGATATCAAATAATTTTGATTTTTGAAATTCGCAATGTAATACACATTTTATGGCAAATCATTAAAAATTGATATTTTTGATATTTAACAGTACCGAAGTAAACTTTATAAATCTGATGATTTATACTTGAAGTGTATGTAGGTGGGATGAAAAGCCGACGATCAATTGAAAATTTTGACCTTTCGTATTGAAGATATGGATTTTTTCCCCAAAACACCAACAAAAATTGGGTCTTTTTGGAAAAAAAATCCATATCTTCAATATGAAAGGTCAAATTTTTCAATTGATCGTCAACTTTTCCTCCCAGCTACATACACTTTTAAAATATATCATTAGATTTATAAAATTTACTTCGAGGACTGTTATATATCAAAAATGTGAAAAATATCAAATTTTAATAATTTGTCATAAAATTTGTATTCTCTTGTGAATTTCAAAATATGAAAATTATTTGATATCAGAAAGACATTCTTCGTATTCAGAATGCCATTCGATATGCCTGATGTGCTCTCATGTCCCACAAAAAATACTGTCCAAACGCTCATTCCAGATCCCTTAAGCAAATCTAAGAAACATTTCCTTCCTAGTCACTGATTGAAATAAACATTTAAATAGTCTATGTTTGATCTAATCTCGATTTATTCGGATCATATATTAATAACACAAGGAAGAAGTAGGAGGTGAAGAAGAAAGAGAGGTAAAAGAAATATTATGACCTCTATATTCATTTTGATGAACATGTGAAGTACATACTTTCCAATTTAAGGATACCCTGAACAAAATAAATCAAAAGTATCTATTAATAAATACGTTTTATTTTTCTTATGACTTTGGCCCTAGCCGTAACATTGACCCTTAAACGCATTTCACGCTATAGTGTAGCACTTATCATAATCATATGTCAATCTTACGCAGATTTTCTAATTATTTTTGTCCCTCATTATCGTTTTGACAAATTTAAGCCAATAACAGGCAAGAGAATGTACGATTTCTGGGGCTTTATGATTTCAGTAACTTCAGAAGGAGGTGAATGATTCACAAACAGTGATTATGACATGTACTTTTCGATGCAAATACATTTCCTATTTTGTATATACAATGGCCATTCAGGCAATATAACCACAATTCTTTCGCATTTCTTATCATTGTTCTCCTCCATTAACAAAATACCCACATCTGACAATTCCTGAATGTGTATGTTTCTCCGTATTGACTTTGTTGAAGCTATTGAAATCATCACCAATGTATCATCACTATTACTGATTCTCGTGATATTAGTGAATGGTGACCTATTGTCTTGATGGAAGCTGTTATTATATATTTGTACTTTTTATTCCCATGGTAGCAACCTGCTTAACAAAAGGGAAGTGTGAAAAGCAAAGCAAACACAAGTTGTAACTAGACTTAGCTGTGGTCTAAGACCACGAACACAGCCGTGTTGTGACCCCTTAATGACCTTTGACCCCAAAATCTACGAAAACCCCACAGGCATTGCCTTATGTCAATGCATGTGTGCACATAGTATCACTCTGCCATGTTATTTGTGACAGAAGGGACATTTTGAATGTTTTTTGTCTTGGACCGGAAGTGATCCCTAAATGACCTTTGATCCCAAATAAAAAATTATCATATATACATTAGGTAAACATAATTCATGTGTGCACATATCGTCACTGTCCTATGTTTTTCTTAGCTAATACAATTTTTTGAAGGAATTTGGCTTTATACCGGAAGTGACCCCTTAATGACCTTTGACCTCAAACAAAAAAATACCACATATACATTAGGTAAACATAATTCATATTTGCACATACCGTCACTGTCCTATGTTTTTCTTAGCTAATAAAATTTTTTGAAGGAATTTGGTTATATACCGGAAGTGATCCCTTAATAACCTTTGACCTCAAATCTGTGTATGATTCATAGACACTGTGTAATAGCAATGCATGTGCGCAAGTTGCATCACCGTGCCACGTAATTTGTGGGAGAAGTAGCATTTTGAAGCTATTTCGTTTTATACCGGAAGTGACCCCTTAATGACCTTTGACCTCAAACAAAAAAATACCACATGTACATTGAATAGACACAATTCACGTGTGAACATACCGTCACTCTCTTATGTTTTTCTTAGCTAATAAAATTTTTTGAAGGAAAACTTAAGTTTTATACCGGAAGTGACCCCTTAATGACCTTTGACCTCAAATCTGTGTATGATTTATAGACACTGGGCAATAACAATGCATGTGTGCAAGTGGCGTTACTATCCTACGTAATTTGTGGGAGAAGTAGCATTTTGAGCTGAAATCACGTTTTTGACCTCTGTGACCCCTACGTGACCTTTGACCCCACGAATTTCATGTGACATGTAGGGGCATGGTCAGTGATGATTGTGACCAAGTTAGGTCAAAATCGGTGTAAGCATGTCAGTGCTAGAGCAAATGTAATGGTCGACAGAAGAAGAAGAAGAAGAAAGAAGAAAGAAGATCCTGTAAGAAAAAAGACACAGCCGTGACTAACGTCAACGGCTGTGTAATGACTTTATACAGTGAATATACTCACATAATATGGAAACAGTTTTTTAAATAATATCTTGTAAGGTTTGTATAAAACTATACCTCAAGGAATCGATTACTCCCAAAAGGTAATTAAAATTACGTGGATTGTGTTATAAAGAATATTTTTTTAAAGCAGTGTTTAATATATCCCCCACGCAATATTATCGACGACATGCATGTAAGGCTTATTTGAAATGACCAATCATAGTTTGAATCAGAGACGACATGTTTGTTGATGGACGTGTGATCTACAGAGTAGGTATATAGGCCCAATGCATGGAAAATAAATTATGCTCTCAAGTTTTACAAACATATAATCATGCTTTCATAGTCTTTCCATTTTTTGAAATATAGATCTCGACATCCGAAATATCTCACAAAGATGCTAAAATATGGGAAATTATCTTTTATTATAGATTGCAGATCAAGCGTTTGTCTCGCCTCCAAAACATAGCTGCAATGATAATAACTCGGACAAAATTGTCTCAAACACACATTATTTGAAGCCATTTCACAACCAAGTTTGTTGCTAAATGTTATTTTCACAGGTTCTTAAAATTTATTTTACTATCATAAACATTTTATATATGAGATGGTACACAGCGTCATCAACCCTATATCTTCGTGTCAGAAATTGCCATGGTATATTAGGGCGAATCCACTAGTTCTTCAACAGCCACGCATGGCGATTTTGCTCGAGATAGGCCGGCGACTCAGGTTAACCAATCGCTCACCGTGCGCGGAGTGTAAGTTCAGCATAGCAGCTACTTTCACTAGCCGGCAGGCAGTTTATAAAGACACGTGTTTTGATGCAAGTCGAATTTCTATTGGTTCATTACGGCTTATTCAAAATAATTCAATACCAGATGTGGACGATGTGTGGTATTAGAGGTACACCCGTATACCGCCAAGATGAGACATACTACAAATAGCGTTTTTACATCATTTCAAACATTCAGCACCTATCGACAGACTGTGGACAGTCCATGTTTACGTGTGTATCCACGGTTGGTGGTGTGTTTGGTGGCGAACACTTATTCACACCCCAACATATACACACATCCAGCATTAGTCAAATTATAGTAAGATAATGCGACATAATCGTCCAATTACCTACAGAGTATTCTCATTTAGTTGTCGCTGGCGTCACATTTATCTTAATAGGGTCCTTTAGGCCTGATAAGATTGACCCATGTTCAAATTGGTATATACTATATTCCCCATAGCTTGGTAGGAAAACAGCTACATGTTTCAATTCGCACTAATTCAGCTAAAAAAGTCATGGGAATTCTAAGAAAACAACATGTAATCTTTTCTTCTAAATTATTTCAATAACTTGACCAGCGCCGATTCCATAGGCACACTCATAGACGACGACAAATTGACTTATTCAAAGTAGAAAACTAAAAAGGTTACCGCACCATAGCTGAACCATTACGCTTTGCCAGTACATTGTGCAGTTGTTTGATGGCATTTAAAACCGTAGTAATTTAAATGTAAATTTGAACAATGATGGCACTATTTATCTTTCATCTTGTTTGCCTCTTTACAAGGGTAAGAGACAGTTAGAGACTTGTATAATGGTAGAGTAGTAGATTAAAAATAAACTTACTGTGTGCAGAGCTGTGGTAACTTGCAACCTGCATCTACGGGTCTTCTTTAGCCACAGAGCAGATTAATGAATTAGAACATCACAAAAAGACTAACAGATGGCACGAAAATTTTCAAAAACTTTTTATCATGAAATGTATGAAATAACTTAGCTTTTTAACTGTAAAATATATGTAAATAGCGCCCTCAATTTCCACACAACTTTTCATTTATCACCACCCGAGGATCATACATTCCTGGCATAAGACATGAAAAAGATCCATATGAACATTGACCCGGGTGTTGGGATGAGTAAGCACCCCATGATTGGAATTTTTTTTAAATTAGATTTCCTTACTTTTTTCTCTTTCCTTTGACACCAATCGGGGGGGGTGTCATACCTTCTTGGCATTTCGAGATATGTCTGTTTGAGACCAACAGATTAACATACACTTTAGAGGCTGATACCATTTCATTAGCCTTTTCGAGCTATGGCGTACACAATAAGAGGGCAGTCTTCAATCTGGGTAATACCCGGCAAATTCAAAAGACGTCACCCATTTTGTGAAGCGCCATCCTATTGTGTCTGTCATATCTCGGAAAGGCTAATGGTATAGCAAACATATTTGATTTGATGGAAAATATGTGCCAGTTCCTTATAACACGGAAATATAGCACGACTTCCAGCTATATTATTGAATGTAAATAACACAATTATCATTCATAATCTAAACGTCTCCATGCTCTCATATAAACATACCAGTAAGTACTATATTATATCCGCTTTATATTATGAACCCTATCTGATTCCGTTCAAATAATGGCCTCAATAGTCAAGACAATGCGAGAAACAATATGAATAGCCCTTGAAGTAATGTTATTTTTATCAATCCCATTTCAAATACTCCTTATATTAGATCAGAACCATATTAACCAAATATCAAACCAAAATTCTTAAATTTTAATTCATTCTGTCAATCATTTTGCCGTTTCAATTGCCTGATTTAGTTTATGAACAATGCTTCATCTACGCGCCCTGCATGAATATGCCCTGGTGATGTGATCAGTCAAAGCCATTTGTCGACAGAATTTATTTGCTGATATAAAACAACAGCATCAAGATATTGCGAATTCTTTATATTTCTAATTCCATCGTTGAATGCAACATTCTTATCCGAGAAATCTAAAATCCAATTTGCTCCGTAGCAGTACATAAGAGCTATAATTTTCCATTATGGGATTTATGGAGACGAAGAAAATCACTTTCATAGATTCTGTCTGGATTAGTTGTCAATCCTTCGTCATCATAGACTGCGGGTGTCATAAATCCTACATTTTCCCCCTTGGTGTTTTATGGTCATACTATGCATGTATGGATAATAAAGTAGATTCCACTGGTGTGTAAAGGAATATTTTAATATCATTAACCTACACAATAACATAATATTATTGAGTCAGCATTTATTACACCTTCCATGTAGACCAATTTATAATCACTTCTTTCAACCTTTCAGTGAGTCACAAAAGACATAAACCAGGCTAACATTTCAAAATAACAATGAGATCCGAAACCAAAAACAAAACCAGAATCCAAACTGAAAAAAAATTAAGAAGTGAGACTGAAAAAGGCTATTACGCATGTATGAATATTTATTTCCAGTAATTCTAGTAGATAACATTGGTGTGTAAAGGAATATATTAATATCATTAACCTGCAAAACAGCATAATTGAGTCAGCATTTAGAGCACCTCCCATGTACAGTCAGTCTTCTCTGAAGTACAAAGTACCGACGCTTTGAAGGCACGCATACCTGCAGCAGAAACGCACCACTACGCACTGTTTACGCGCGCGTTGTTACTTTGTACTTCAGAGTGGACAGACTGTAGACAAATGTTTGATCATTGGCATATAATTGAATTGTAATATAAGCATGATAAGATGCTGTCAATAATGCCAAACAATCCAGCTTGTGGTTTAAATTGGGTCATTAATTGATATGTTAATTCGATAGAAGCTCCTGGTCATACGCATTAAAAAATCAAGTTTTTAATAAGCATTTAGATGGATTTGAAAATACCAATTGGGTGAAAACTTCCTCATTGAATCCCGTAATGCATCCAAATGAAATAGTGATGATTATGTAATCCACTAATGTCAACATTTCAAGTTGATGAAAAGAAAGAAAGAAAAAAAGAAAGAAAGAAACAAAGAAAGAAAGAAAAAAATGAAAGAAAGAAAGAAAGAAAGAAAGAAAGAAAGAACAAATACTTATCACAATGGTTGTGATACCTTATTGTGCATGTGGTCATGAAAATATCTGAATCCAATAAGTTGTGTTTGTATGTATCGAACCAAATCACCAGACGTGCTGATGGTCATAACATTGTTTTATTGCTTTAAAAGACGAATGCATGTGATATTCAACACATTACCAATTATTGATAACATAACGTCTTAAATACTGAAAAATAACTATGAAGCACGTACAATCATCTAATACGTAACTACGCACATTTCCACTATTTCGTAAACCCAACTTAATAGTCTTAATAATAAAAAATTTAAAATCTTCATCTAGACTAGTCACCCCATATATATTAATTGGCTAGGTAATGAGGCATGTTTGCAATTAATGTCGTCTTACTAAAATAAAGAGCTAAAAGGTTATAACATATACATTTTAGTATCCTTACATCAATTATGTTCCACCTTTGAACTAGACTCTTAACTAGACTTTAACTATAAGAAAAGATGAGGAGAAACACGTGACCTTTCTTGACATGCTAACCACATAAACTAGCAATAACATCTTTTAAACAGAAAAGTGCTCTTTAACGACGAAAACATCGCTGCTGGCAATGAATGGTTCATTCTGTGGCTTTATTTGGCTTGTTATTTCAGCTCATCGCTTGCAAAGGGAAGACAGAATATTGAGAAAAGATGGTAAATTATTGAGTTGTCGATAGCCTTACACAAATGTATATTTATTGACAAGGTAGAACATTTGAAAATTATTTTTGTAACACATTGAAAAAATGATTGCACTAATTCAGTCATGAAAATATGTTTGTATGCTTTGTAATACGTATATCAAGGCTACAAAACATAAAGGGACCCTGGAATAGAGTTTAGATTTCGTAGGTGGATCATGAGACAGCATACATATTTAAAAATACTTAAGATTATGGTCAATTTTATCAAAAAATTGGGGAGTAAACAATCAAGAAACAGAAATAGGTAAAAATATATTTGGCAAGCAAAACAAAATGAACGTGATGCTATACCATGCATGCATGACGTAATGAACGCAAATTAAACCCATGCTCTAATTTCCTGTTTTTACGGTACGTGTAGTTTTGCTAAGATTCGCAAAATGTACTTGATTTCCAATTCAACATGTCTGCTGTAGGCTGTTTTGTGCAAGATTCTAATGAAATATACTTGGTTAGCATTTGTAACCTTAATCAGGTTACTAAAGTATTTATTCGTTCAGAATCGATAAGACGTGTTCACATGCATCTTAAAGAGACACGTTATAAATGCTTCATATCAAGTAAAGGTGGAATATTAATGCTCTACAAGTGGCTAAATGAAAAGAACATAAACAATTTTAAAAATCAGGACTTAATTGGACTTCTTTGAATGAACTTTTGTAAAGATAACGAAACTAGTTATAAAAGTAAAATCTTTTAAAAGGTGTTAAACGTCTAGATCAAAAAATACAACATCCGCAGTCAGGATTGAAAAAGGATGAACGTTAAAGATTAATGTATCTTGGTGTATATATCTTGGCCAAGTGAGATTTCCACAAAATAACATGTACATATGTGCACCACATCGATATCTTATTCAAGATGTAAAACTATCTGCAACGTTTGTTTTTGGATCTGTTTCCTTGATGTAAATAACACAATATTGGTAATCTAAATTTCTATAATAGCAAGCTCTTATATAACTTTTAAAAAGACATAGGAGAAAATACTATACTATATGTGCTATAGCTGCTCTATCCTATGAAACCCTAGCTGATTCAAGTCAAACAGGACCTTAAATTGACAATAGGAGAAACAAATATGAATAGCCCAATATGTAACGTTATTTTTACCATTTCTATTTTTAAAGTAGATCAAAAACATCAAAAAGTGACATACTTCTACAATCATGACAATTGTACATACATAAATGCCAGATCATTCTGTCAATCATTGTGACTTTTCCGATATTGTTTATAATATCCTGCATGAATATATGAATAGTCAAAGCCATTTGTCGACAGAATTTACTTGCTGGTATAAAACAACAACATCCGGATATTGCGAATTCTTTACATTTCTAATTCCATCGTCGAAAGCAACATTCCTATCCAGGAAATCTTAAATCCAATTTACTCCGTAGCAGCACACAAGAGCTATAATTTTCCATTATGGGATTTTTGAAGATGGAGAGAACCACTTTCATAGCTTTTGTCTGGATTAGCAGTCAATCCTTAGTCATCATAGACTGCGGGTGACAGGAATCTTTACAGATTCCCCTTGGTGTTTATGGTCATACTATGCATGTATGGATATTTATGTATCTAGTAGATTCCTATGCTGTGTAAAGGAATATATTAATATTATTAACCTACAAAACAGCATATTTGTGTCAGCATTTAGAACACCTCCCATATAGACAAAATTTTAAACATTGGCATATAATTGAATTATGGCCCTTATTATGAGATGATGTCAATAATCATTATAATGCAAAACAATCCAGCTTGTTGTGTCATTTGAGTCTCTAATTGAAATGCTAATTTGTTAGAAACTCTTGACCGTATGCATTAAATAATCGACTAACTGGGTATTCAGCTTTGATAAGTTTTTAATAAGCATTTACATGGGAGTCGTAAAAAGCTTTCAAATACGCCGTCCGTGAGAAAACAAAATCAATCGAGTGAAAACTTGAATCATTGAATCCCGTAATGCATGCAAATGAAATACCGATGAGTATCGCAATTTCAAGTTGCACCTCAGCAAAGAATGCTGGGACGTGCAGCAACATTTTGTGGGAAATTAAAACGCTATTTACTGAGACACGGTTGTACATTATGTTTGAATATTCACTGACCTAAGGCACCCATATACCTCTTAAAAGTGGCGTACCCAGGTTTTTGGAACAGGGTGGGGGCTGGGGTTCCCAAACTAGTTAATGTACCGACGGAAATATTTTCCCCACTTCTCTCAAGAAATCTAGACAGTGGTGGGGTTGGTAAAAGAAACAAAATGTCAGATTTTTTCATTTTTCATTAGTAACAACTTTTGAACGGGTTGCTGTTCATAACATCACATGCCAGGTTGCAACACACATTTAGCAAGAAAGAAAGAAAGAACGTAAAATGAAAAGAGAAAGAAAGAAAGATGCAAAGAGAAAGATAAAAAACGAAAGAAAGAAAGAAACCTGATTGTGCATTTGGTCATGAAAATCTTCAGAAGTCAAAGTTTGTTTAGAAGACAAATGATATTTTACCATACGATTACCACGTTACCAAATGTTAACAAATTGTTATTCAAAAAATTCAAACTTCTGAACAATAACTATATGCATCAAATACTATCACTTATGGAACTCTTTCTCATACATTAGGGATCAAAATTATATTAAATCTTCGTCTAGACTAGTGATCTTCGTGTAGTCACATTGCATTGATCATTATTATCAAGATACATTATCATCGAAAATAAAATAAAGAGCTAACGGTTAGCACAATACATTTTAGTATCATTAAATCTATCCCGTTCCACCGTAACTAGACTATAATTATTTACTTTCACAGTAAAAAAAGATGCGAAAAGACACATGACCTTTCTTGATATGTGAACTACATAAACACTAAGCGACTTTTAAACAGAAAAGCCTCTTTTAATAACGAAAACATCACTGATGGCAATCAATGGTACATTATGGGGTCTTAGCTATCTTCTTATTTAAGCTCTTCGTTTTATCAAAGGGAAGCTAAAATACTGAGAAAAAAGTGACAATTATTGTCATATTGTTCGTAGCCTTACACCAATTTGCATTTATTGAAAAGGTAAAACAATTGTAACTTATTTATAATACGTTAAAATATTACTACAGTAATTTAGTCATATATTTGTATACTTTGTAATACTGTAATGTATAAACATAAAAGAAACATAAAATAGAGTGTCTCAGGATAACTCCAAGATCCACACTACTTTAACAAACAATTAAAACAATCAAGAAAACAGGACAGGCCAAAAATTATTTACAAGCAAAGAAAAATATCTGACATCGAAATCAATGACGATGCTGTACCATGCATACATGCAGTATGATGATACAGAATGAACGCAAAGTAAAACCTTTCTCTGATTTTCCGCTTTTACGATTCTTAGTTCCGCTGAGATTCGCAAAATTTACTTAATTTCCAAGTTAACCATGTTTACGGTAGGGTGTTGCACACAAGATTCTAATGCAATGTACTTGGTTTTCGCATTTGTAACCTCAATCAGGGTTATTCACTTGCTCGCAATCGATAAGATGTGTTCACATGCTCCATAAGAGACAGGTTATAAATGCTATAATGCTCTACAAGCGGCTAAAGTACACAAACTGTTTTTACTAAGTCTGATTGGACTTCTTTGAATGAACTTTCGTCAAAATAACGAACCATCCACATTATTACATTCCTACTCTTTTTAAAGATATTAAACGGTTATACCTATAGAGTAAATACAACATACGCAGATAGGATTTAAAAGGTGAACGTTAAAGTACATTAAACTGTCAATTATTCATCCGGATATAATGTATCTGGGTGTTTAACTTTACCTGTGGGCAATTTAAGTGAGATCTATGTGTTATTTTAATTTTATCAGAGCGGTTAATGGAATAAATGAAAGTTTTAAATATCAGTTGAATAATTTTAATATTTGATATCTGTCGATTGAAATCTAAGACTTCAATTATTGGTAAGCCATTACTATCATGCAATTTTAACTCTATAATGACCGCCAATCACACTACTCTATTCACTTTTTTCAAGTCCACAGGAGTCTGTATGAAATTGGTGTTTCTAGAAACTGTATGAAACATTTTATCAATAATACTAACGAACAATATAATTAGAAAGAATTAAATGAACTTGAATCAGTGATGGACGGTCATTGCCAATGGTGAAAGATTTGGAAAACGTATTTTATTACCAAACTCACGTGTCACCATGCTATTATATTGTGTTTCGCAATAAGTGATAAAGAAAATAATTTCTTAAGGGGGGACCACAGGTCAGCTTCCCAAACCCTTGTAAAAATGGAGATTTTGTAAGAGGTAAATTGTACTATTTCTGAGCTTTAATTTGGTCTTTGTTTGGTTACAATCGGACATTCCTATCTAAAGTTATTGCCAATACAAGATGATAAGTTACGGAAAAATACTAGAAATAGCAGCTCGTTCTTATGTTACTACTATATAAATAATTTCTTTGGTATTTTATTGTTTTTCAAGCTGCGATAGTTAAGGAATTTCATAACAATTTTTCCTATGCCTCATTTGAACATATTTGACCTTTGACCTCGCCTCATTTGCATATACATATCGACACGCACAAAAAAATATAATTTTCTGAAACTTCAATCTTTGTGTGTTACATTGATATATAACAAGCCATACTTTAATAGTCTATAAACAAGGCCATTCAAAATTCCACCTAAAAACGACCTGTGGTCCCCCCTTAATAATGTGTGCATAGCTATCCATTATATAAAAAGTAAAGAGCCATAGATGTGATATCATGTTTTCTGCTATTACAAGCCCTTGGTGTACCACTGCGTGTTTTACATAACCACGAACCTTTTTGAAACTTACAAATCAGTATGTGTTATTGGTAATTAGCAGATATCCATCATTTAATGACAAGTAACCATTAAATGGTGGGGAGTAAAACAGTATTATAATACAGACAAAATATTGCATACTTTACTAAGCAACTTTGAAAGGTAATTAAAAAAAGCAAATTTAAAGATAAATCCTGCTGAGTGTATTCTTATATTGCATGAAATTATTTGTTTTAAATTCAAACGCTGATGCGTTTTAGGAAGGTACATCTTTAATAAATTCATTATGACAATATGTCGTATCCATAAACATGATAAATGAAAACCCGTGAAAACCCGTCAGTACGTCTTGCGGCTTAATCTTCGACGTGCAATTTAGAATCTACAGAAGCTTGATGTAATGTATAAATCTTTAACAGATGTCAGATAAGCTTCTTCTAATGTTCTTACATTGTCATCTACTTCATTACTCACGGGTGAGCTACCTTTCCCGATGTGATGATACTTATATATTACTAACTTTCCACTTTTATCACTGAATCGTTCATGTAAAATGCATAAAAACTAGAAACCCGTACGTTGCTTTTGAAGAACGCAACAAATCAAATATACATTCGTCATAATAACTTTAACAGCAACAGGCTCTTCGACGTTAATGAAATTTATAATAGCTCTTACAAATAACACAACTATATAAACGTCAATGTGTTAAAACAGCTTTCCGGTGTCACCTTTAAATTTCTCCAAGTAAACTGTATTTCCTTACTCCTGTACTAATATAACTATAGTATTATACTATGTATCCCAGTTGCGTAGTTATTGCCGATAGCAGGTCCGGGCCTGTGATGTTACGTTTCTTTCCTGACATCGTAATACTGAATTCCAATCAAGGTAATATAAAAGTAGTTAAAGACTCTGTTCTTAAAAGTTGCAAGTAAGGCTGTTTATTGAAATGACCCTGAAAACGGAAAACACATCTTTTCTTACCAATAGAACTACAGACTTTTCCCCAAATTAATTCACCAGAACAAACCTAAGTAGTGAGACAGTGCATAAATGATTAACCTCCGTCGTCGACGAGTTGTGTGACTGTTCATATAGTTCTTTCTTTAAATGCAAGCTCATGAATTCTAAAAAATATCCTCACATTCGTTTTGTCGCCTTGATGTTCGCTTTTTTCATTGCTGACTTAAAACATGTTTGAAGCCGAGGTTTTAAAGATGTTTTCATACACGGTGATATATTTATTCAAAGTAAATGAAATGAACTGATTATATGCATTCATTGTCTTTCACCAAACATTTTGTTTTCTTCTTCGAAATCTAACGAACACGCTTTTAAGGACTTTATTATACCTGTCATTTCAAAAGAATATTTTATAAATTATGAGTAAGGGAGTGAAGATATTGTATACCCAGCCATTATTTACACGAAATAAGCCAACTTACTTTAACATGCAAATAAAAATCACGGTAAAATACTGCATGTTGTGGGAATTCTCAAGACTGTTGAGATTTTGACAGAATATTGCAACTAGATTTATTTCATAAATGTATACGCGTAGCGAAGCCGTAGGCTCAAGACAAAAAATCCCACTAAAATACATTCTATAGAAGTCCCGTTATTTCTTATTTTGATACCGGGTCCTGCATTAAGCAAAATCCGAAATGTTCCACTTCACCGCGGCAATCATGATTCAAGTGTGTTCCAATTGACCTATAAATGAACAGCTATTTGCATCTACGAGTATTATTAAATCATAAGTATCTAGAGACGCCACACCATCTTGTAGTCGACTTACTTTTAAAATAACTAAAAAGAAAATCCAAACAATTGGATCATGGCAATCGTATATAAAGCATCCCGTGTCTTTTTACTCATCCCGTGTAATGTAATTTGTTATACATTTGAGAAATAAATTAAAACAAAGTCTACAGTGCTTTATAAAATGAGGGCAGTGTTGATCGCAAAGTCACACAACAACGTTTTATGCTCATTAATCCGCATGGAAGACGCATTATAAAGTACCATTCATAGTCAATTACTGGCGGCGAGCGATTTCTTGCAAGAGATTTGTCGCTACATCTTGCGTCGAAGAGGGAGACCAAATTCATTGGCAACAAATTCGTTTGATCCTCGGCTACAGAAACAACAAAACTTTAACTTTAAAAAGTAAGGCCGAAAATATGCCAACGGCACTTAACGAAAATTGATTCAACGTACCTGGATATATAAAGTAACAAACACTTGACCACATCATTCAATTTAAAAACAAAAATAAGATAACATGATACTTAAGTTGTTCCAGGAATTAAAATGTGCTTGTTGTCTTTGAATGCAGCATGTAGAAACACGTCAAGATATTAATATGTATAGGACAAACTAAGACAACATTGCTGAAAACTAAAACTGCTGAACATTGTTTTCGTTGCCATGTGTAATTCCTGGATATTTGGGTTTCAGGAGCAGAATGTTATGGGGGCAAAGCAGAGGAGCTTGCTGAGCTCTTTGACCTGGATTCATACAATTACGCCATATTTTGTTACAAGGTGTAGGAAACTTTAACTTTAAAACGGTACTGTAAACAAACTAGCAACTAAACGTGCGCGCCATATCAAATATAAACGTACAAAGAAATAAGAACGTGACAAGACATTCTAAGCCTTTAATGGAAACATGGGTCAGACAAATAAATAAACAAACAGAGACTTTGTCGCACGGTAATGAATTTGGGCTCATTTTCAAAGCTTGTTCCTTCAAAACATTAATGCAAAAATATCCGATTTTTGCATCACTGTATATTGGTAGGACACCCTACAGAGGAAGCCTACCTCATTGAATTCACAGGTACTACCAGAAGTGAACATATAGCCATCATGCAATTTGCACCGATGGAGGTGAAAACTCAAATGAAAATTAACTATGTACCGTTGCTGTAAATGGTGATGAAATTTCTGATACTCAACAGCAACGAAAATGGTCCTTCGAGTTCAAGGATGGAATGTGCGATTTTAAGGTGTTTACGGTTCAGTGCGTTAAAACAAGGAAAGTCTCAGGTATGTTTTTTTGACCATTTATATATATTGAGGCTGTCTCATCTCTCTAGTTTAGTTCCTTTTTCTTTATTAATGCCACTGTACCAACGCGTATATCATTAGTGGTGACGTCAGCAAGTTTTTTGGACCTTGGATGATCTTCAGGATGTATAACATTGAATTACCTTTTAATAATATCTTACAATGCTCATATAGAATTATACCAAAGTAATCAGTTGCCATGACAAAAGTAATTTAAAATACGTGGATTTTATTTGTTCAAATCATTACTCAGTGTTTGATATCTCTCCCACGCAATATTAACGAAGCCATTCGAAGGATTCAGAAAACTGACCAAAAAAAATAGTTTGAAACAGAGACAACATGTTTGTGCATGAACGTGAGTTCTACAAGGTAGGTAGTCAGGGCTTGTAAAATTACATTATGTTCCCATGTTCTTCATGAAATAATATTATCCAAACACTTTTGTACAGGGCATATTGGTATTATGAGAAACTATTCGTTTTTCCATTTACATGTGCTACAAACTCATAAAAACATGAATAGACAGCGTTGTGTTCACGTTTCAAACACATTCATGACACCACAACAAGGTTTGTTGCAATGTGTCATTTTCTTACTTTCTTCAAATTTATTTTCCTAGCTGGATGTAGTCTGACATAATCATCAATATTTGTTACAGTAATCGCATTACGTTGTCAAGCATCCGTAACATAATGTTGGGGTCACATTTTGATAGAATCCCAAGACTTGATACGACTATAACCCATGCTCAAATTGGTCTTCATTATATTCCCAAGGCTAGTAGAATAACAGCTACATGATTTAAGTCGTACTAATTCGGTTATCTAAAATAGTCGTGGGAATTCTAAGAAAACAACATGACCACATTTGCTGCAAATTATTTCAATAACTTGGCCAGCGCCTTGACTGATTCTTTGATAATCACATGTATAACTAACAGTATCATATATCACAATATCTTACTCACGGATGAAAAATATAGAAATCTTTTGTTTAGATATCTATAAGCTCATTGTAACACGAGAATAATGCACAACATCTAGCTAGATAGTACATGTAGATAACATAATATTAAAGTCGAAATATAAACATTTCAATCCTATGAAACCCTAGATGATTCCGGCCATCTTTGGACTTTATAAAACGCATCAGAAACAAATATGAATAAGTAATGTTACTTTTCCTTTTCAAGTACTCCTTATATTAGATCAGAACCATATCACGTCACAAACGTCTTTGATTTGAAATTTATGAATTCCAAATCATTCTGTCAATCATTCTGTAGGTTACTTGTCTATACTCATGTTTATGGCAAATGCTTAATCTAAATACTAGTACGTGTCTTGCATAAATATGGTTAGATGATATGATCAGTCAAAGCAATTTGTCGACAGAATTTATCTGCTGATATAAAACAATAACATCGATATATTGCGAAATATTTTTTATATATAATTCTTTTGTCGAAAGCAACATTCTGATCCGAATTTTTTTTTTTTTTTTTTAAAGGGCAATAATTGTCCATTGTGAGATTTCTAGAGACGAAGAAGACCATTTTCATAAATCCTACTACAGTTTTACCCTTGGTGTTTTATGATCGTACTATGTATGCATGTGTGGCTAATTCTGTATCTAGTAGATTCCACTAGTGTGTAAAGGAATATTTTATTATCATTAACCTACAAAATAGCATTTAGTACATATTGATCATTGGCATATAACTTAATTATGCCCCTATATAAAATGCTGTCAATAATGCAAAATAATCCAGCTTGTGGTCTCAATTGGGTCTCTAATTGAAATGCTAATTTGATAGAGGCTTCTGGCCGTATGCATTAGAGAATCGACTTAACTTGGCATTTAGCTTTGATAAGTTTTTAATAAGCGTTTACATAGAAGTCGAAAACAAGTTTCAAATAAGCTGTCCGTGAGAAGAAAGAAAGAAAGAAAGAAAGAAAGAACGAAAAATAGAACGAGAGAGAGAAAGAAAGAAAGAACGAACGAAAGAAAGAAAGAAAGAAAGAAAGAAAGAAAGAAAGAAAGAAAGAAAGAAAGAAAGAAAGAAAGAAAGAAAGAAAGAAAGAAAGACACCTGATTGTGACTTTGTTCATGAAATTCTTCTGAAGTCAATGTTTGTATGTTTAGAAGACAAATGATATTTTACCTATGCTATTTTACCAATGATATTTTACCAAATGGTAACAAATTCTTCAAACTTCTTCAAAATTCTTTTCAAACTTCTGAAGACAAACGCATGTGATACTTTTTAACACATCACATCAATTGATAACATAATGTCGCAAAACCATATTACTGAAAAATACGACAAAATAACTATGCAGCACATACTATCAATTTGGAAGAAAAACACAAGGCACATTCGCACTGTTTCTCAGACATTGGGGAAACTCTCGTGGTCTTAATATAAGATAATAACATCTTCGTCTAGACTAATCTTCTCCATGTTCTCACATAACCGTAAGTAATAAGTCATGTTTGCAATTAATATCGAGAACATTAATGGTCTTACTAACATAAAGAGCTAAAAGGTTAGAACAATACATAGTAGTATCATTACATCAATTATGTTCCACCCTAGACTATGCTATGGTTTATGGTTAATTACATTAACAGTAAGAAAAGTGTAGAGAGACACATGACCTTTCTTGAGGTGTAAACTACATAAAAACTCCAACACTGAAGACTTATAAACAAAATGCCCCTATTAACGATGAAAACATTGCTGCTGGTAATTAATGGTTAATTCTAGAGTTTTAGTTGTCTTGTTATTTCAGCTCATCGCTTTATCAAAGGGAAGCCAGAATGCTGAGATAATTGTTACGCATACATGCAGAATGAACGCAATTTAAACTCGTTCTCTCATTTCCCGTTTATCCGGTTCATAGTTTCGCTGAGATTGGCAAAGTTAAAATGCAACGCTCTTGGTTCTCGCATTTGCCCGCGCATTTGTAACCATAATCAGGGTTATTAACTTGTTCACAATCGGTTTGATGTATTCATAATGCTCCATAAGAGACAGATTTTAAATGCCATGCCAGTAAAGGTGTGAACGTGAATACAAGCGATCATATGAAAAGTATACAAAATACCAACAAAAAAAAAGAGAAAAAAAAGGAAAAAGCTGTCTCAACAAGTACCGCTCAAGCATTTCTAGGCTTGATTGGGCTTTCCCGAAGATAACGAGCCTAGCCACAAAATCAAAGTCTTGATTTTTAGATAAGCTATTAAACGTCTAAACCTGTCAGTAAATTCTACACCCGCAGCTTGGATTCATAAAGGTGACATCTAACTGTCAATTATTCATCAGGATTTAATGTATCTGGGTGTTTCAATTTAAGTGAGATCTCTAGGTTACTTTTCAGAGTGGTTAAATGAAATAAAGAGAGTTATAAATATCAAAGTAATAATTTGAATAATTAATTTTGATTTAAATAATTGTCAAATAGCTCCTATATTAGTTACAAATTAGGTACCCGTGAACAGCAACTTTTAAAAAAACCCAAGATGCTCCCCTTATTTACACGAAACAATAAAACACTTGAGTTCTATTGTTCTACGATATTTTTGCTTAATACAAAATATGTCTAAAACCATGCTATTTACTTTCCAAAGTGTAATATCCTAACAACTCATTAATTCAAAAAGTGTCACCAATCCTACTATACAGTCAACCATTCTTTGATAATTAACAAACATTCTTATTTTACGCGGTATTTCATATCCAAAATTATTGAAAAATAATACTCATATCCAGAATTTTCGAACGCTGCTACAGCACTAGCTGCGAATCACTTTCACACTACTTTTTCAGATTCACTTTCAAATATAGCCTAGCATTGCCATTGATACCCTACATACAAATTCTGAACCCCATTCGCCCCAAAATCAAGTTTTTTATAATTATTCTTTTGTTCTTTCCGTACGAGGCATCCATTCATATAATAAATACTGTACTTTGACACAGCGATTTAACGCAGAGTCCCGTGGCCCAATGCTTAGGGCGCAGCGTTCGACTCCTGATACGATGGTCCGAGTTTTTTCTTCAATATTTTATTAAACAATTTATTGTTATTAATCAAGGATAACATGCCATTGTGATACTATTTTTTTTAATGAAATCAAGATGTTTGACATACTGCAGTTACTGTCCGTTTTCCTATACACAATACACAGTGCTCTTTCCCATTGACGCGTGACCTTTACAAATAGCCCTACGTTAACAGTATGGGGATATGACTAGTTAACGTCGCTGTGTGAAAAATAACCGGCCAATATTAAAAGTACTCTTCTAAAGTTCTAGAAAATATAGTTTTTTAACATGTCCTAAATTTTAGCTAATTTAGATGTTTGGAAATATTCGTACTTTGGTGTTTTAGTTAATGTTATAGGTAATAGTACATTGCCTAGTTAACGTCGCTGTGTGAAAAATAACCGGCCAATATTAAAAGTACTCTTTTAAAATTCTAGACAATATAGTTTTGTAACATGTCCTAAATTTTAGCTAATTTAGGTGTTTGGAGAGGTCGTACTTTTGTGTTTTAGGAAGGACATGTAAACGACAGATAACACCAAAAATATGAAGAAATTATTTCCAAACCGTGTTAAGTCAAAAATCATTATGTTGCTCATTTTCAAGAATGCTGGTTTACAAAAAGCACGCCATTGTCTGATTTCGTGAACAAAGCCACACATAACATTGTTTCCTTTCGTTTCCTTTATAATCGGTTACCCAACTGAAGCTATGAATACCAGCTTTATTGCGATATCGCACATGAAAACAGTCACTTGTGCACAACCAGAGAAGATCCGATTTAATCAGTTGAGCTGTTTCAATGAGTGTTATCTTGGTTTAATAGCTTTTAATGGGGTTAAGTCCTGCAAAGGTCGAGATGAATTCTACTGTAGACATGACTGCATCATGATGTTTGATTTTCAGGCAGGGTAATTGTCTAACCTATTTAAAAAAAACAGCACCGTATACGATAGTCCTTGTATATATACCGAAACCCTTGCTGTTTATAGTGAGACACAGTTACCGCACAAATTATATACCAACTAACATTACCGTACATCTGCAATGACCCGAGGTCACACGGGGAATGTGTAATATTGTGGCGCGAGCTATAAACAGCCCATTCAATAGTACGATCGTGGCGGCGAACATGTAGCTCCTGTTTTGGTAACTCTTGGGGGGGGGGGGGAGAAGCGTTCCGAATGTCCTGGGCGCATCCTACGCACGAAGACGAAGCTACTACTTCCAGTAATACAGCACACAATATATCCGTGTGCGTTTATAGTGCAAATATCTCGCACCAATATCCTTCGATAGAGAAGGATATCGATCAGCGTGTTTATAGTGGGAGCCGATTGCGGTATAATTTCTCTCCGGTCAGAAATTATCCGAAAATTTGGTCACTTTTAGCTGAGCATGATTGAAACAACTGAATAACGATTAACCCTTTTTTTGTTGCAAAATATTAGTTGGTTATATATACCTCGGCAAACATTTAAATTGAGTACTTTTAGTCGTCTTGGGCCTATAATAATAACAACAACTCTATCTGGATACGAATCATAGGCCACGTTTATAAATCAAAATTAAATAAGGTACACTAATTAAATGCGTAATTATTTACATCCTACCTGAATTCGACTGGAAATTACATTATATGCCCCCTGTGATATGCCACTAAGTTTACATTACATAAATGCAATATAGAATTAGGGTCTAAATGTAGCGCAATTCAATAGCGGCCTTGTGCATTTCTATTCTCACCAAATTTAATATAAATAGAAAGAGTCCGTTGTTTTGGATTACTGGTCATCTTTGAGGAACCAGTAAATTCTGTTAAAGATTTTTGCTGAAAATAGATATACCTGTAATCATTAGCATTTCATTGTGTACCAGCAATTCGAGGTCATGCATCAACTTCAATCGAATGTAGAGAGTGGAGGAAGCAAATCATATAATAATAGCCAGTTTCGCTTGGTTTTATGGAAACTTTCTACCGATTATTTGAGATGATTATGTTTTTATAACACCAATAAACAAGATCAATAAACATAGTTTTTATTCAGGAAAAAATAAAAGACTCCTTGTTTTGGTTACGCTGACCATGAATTCAAATTTCTGAGTAGCTATTTGAATAGTTGTATATATTAGTTAGGGCAGCTATTGTATTTTTGTATATGTATATTTTTCCAACATCCGCACGACGATCTCAAACACAAATTAACATTCCTCCGTTGAACTCTCTTGACGTGCAATTGGGAAAGTAAATTTACAGCAGCATTTTACCTGAGAAAAAACACTGACTCAATAGTGATTAACATTACAGACATTCAAACTTCTCAGTCGGTTCAAAAGTTCAAAGAAGTAAAAATATAAATTAAACTTCGGGTTTGCCACTATTGAATAGGTTAAAAGCAATACCTGCATGTTGTATTCACATTATACAGTTTCGTCATGAATAAATGACTGCTTTTCTTTCAATACAATTAGGTCACGTCAATTAAAAACTAGTTATTGATTTGAAAAACTTTAAGTGCTTAGAATGTTTCAAAGGAATATGTAAATTTTATCAACTTTCCAGGCGTACAGAGAGCAATGACTTGTAAGTGTATTGTAAGCATAATATAATCTTTCCAGGCTCTGGACTACCTCGAAGGATTGGCGTCAGTCGATATCCAGGGCTATTTGAAGCGGGAATAAAGGCCATCTTTTTCAAATAAAGGGCACACTGCAGGTTTTTGCGAGCATATCCTATCGATAAAAAAGGGACTTATAATCCAAATGCTATATATACAGTCCTCATCCAGGTGAAGGATGTATGCACTGCTAGTCAATATTGCACAGACAAAACCAATGTTTCGCTTGTGGCGTTACTGCCTTATTAAATTTTGTCTTGTTCTTATGTTTCACTCTTATTCCACTTACCGATCTACCAATATAGACTCAGACTAAAGCTGATTTTCCGTTCATGTGAGAGAAAGATCGTGAATTTTCTTTAAAACCCCACCCAACAAGACACCTGCAAACAACCTTTCTTTCAAGTAAAGCTTGATACATAAGAGAGTTTGTCACGTAATTTGAAATGTTTCTGAAATCCAGACTAGAACAAATTTAAATACAAAATGCCCTATATTTACAAAAGGGCTTTTCCATCCAGTAGGGCAGTTACAACACCAGTTTGGTGCGGATGACCCCCAGTAATGGCGGAATGAATTCTGACCATCACTTGGTTCGTCGGATTGGTGTATACATGATATGCCTCACAAGGTCTGTGACTTGTTTACACTTTATGTCCAATCTTATTTACTCAGGTCCAAATGACACATTTGTCCTAAATCTGGAAATCTATTAACCTAATTCAAGCTGTGTGTGATTTACAAGATAAGGTGGTAATTTGCGTATATTTTACCGATACTACACAGTGGAAGTTGGTAGTCTAATGCTTCTCATTAGTCGGTAGTCTAATGTATATCAGTGTAAGTTGGCAGTTTAATCTAAAAGGCGTCCGACAGAAAACGAAAGTTCTTGGGTTTTAACCCACGTCGGTACAATTCCTTGATCTTTTTCAGTTGGTTTGTGCACCGACCGAGATTTCGTTTACATGTTGTTTTGTTTATAAGTTAAATTGTAACACTTTGGGTTTTGAAACTATTTTAACTCTTTCCTATAAGATAATATTCAGTTATATATCAGTGTAGCGAGCAATCGTTCTCCATTGTCAGATTGTGTTATTTGTTCTTGTGCAGGATGCGTAACCCCATCACCTAAATTGTGTATTGTATAACAACTTTTAACCACTGTTTATCAGTTGAAGCTGGTAATCTAATGGATAAGGCATCCACCTAAAAAAACCCGGGCTAAAAACGGAAGTTTGTGGGTTCGAATCTCATGTCGGCGCATTATTTTTTTTGCGCCGGTCGGTACTTGATTTATGCTTATATGTTGTCTTGTGTAATTGTATCAATATTCAGTTACCTCTTGTAGCGAGCAGTCGTTCCCCATAGTGTTTATTTGTTCTTGTGCAGGATGCGTAACCCCATTACCTACTTTACATAGTAAACCGACAAATCGACATAGTAATTACATTACTTGCGCAAAATGCCTTTAAATTGCCCCAGTACACCACTTTGTTCTTCAACCGTGCTCCTTATTTATCTTAAATAATCCCACTACTTACTTTTACATCATTTGCAAAATTGATTTTTGTCACGAAAATGTTCTTATGCCCTGCAAGTTTCCAAGCACTTGCATTTTTCCTGATTTTGCTTCGAGATAAGGACACACTTAATGCATTTTTCATTGATTGAATTTATGCCGTCATGCGCTTTCTTTTTTTAAAGTACCGCACTGTTTATCATTAAGGCCTTGTAACATAAACACGTACATTAAATAAACGCACATTTGGATGTAAAGACAAGATGTCACAATATTCGACACACGTAGTCACAGACTGAGACTTAGTAATTTATAGAAGTAACTTTCAAATCAAGTGATAACATCTTAGTTCCAAAAGTGAGTAAGTTAAGGATATTAAAGGACAATGTATTAATTTAAGATCAAAATGGTCGCCTCTTTATTTTTCCATCGCACGAAACTATATCAAGACACCATTTTAAAATTCCTGTAGCTTTTTAAAAATAAGTTTACCAAAATTTACCAAACCGGCTAATGTTGTGTAATGATAAAGATTCCTCTAGGTCTATAGTCGTGAAATGTATTCTGCTTTTTTTTTGTATGGGCAGTCCAATCCTATTTGATGCCCCATAGAAAATTATTTAAATAGTAGTTAGCATCGGAATAAGAAAATTAAATGTTCAACAGCATCGGGAAGAAAGTGGTTTAGCTAATCATGATTTGAAAACACTTTAGGGATAATTTCTGGTTTAAGGAAGACGCTAAGATCTCAAACATTGCAATCTGCCAGGTCACAGTTCCCTAACCCCAATGTGTGCCTGCAGCCTTAAAATGACCTTTGGAAGTGTTGTACACAATTCATAATTCACAGCCTAGGGTCAAATTTTACATTGCAAACGAGACCATTATGACTTAAAGTGAGAGAGTAACAGTACGACGTACAGAGGCCACTCTTTAGTAACAAACATATTGCGAATGTATGCAAATCAATAGTTTTCGTAAATGAGACAAAAAAGTCCCCTTTTAAGACTTAACTACGCACATCTACATTTTGAGATGTTCTCTTAAGATAGCTAGCTAATGTAGAATAGATTATATGATTCAATAGTGTTTCGCTAAGGAACGATCTGTAGGGACATACGATACTCAGACACAAATTCACAGTGTCCGTTATATTTGTACCAAATCGATTGAATTCCCATGCATTTTAGAAGCCCGGCATTCTACTGAAATATATAGGCCAGATCCACCCATGCATATGGTGAATATTTTATAGTTCTAAGTCGTTGGAGACCAACTGAAAATTGCCTAATGAGATCATGTCTGGACTTTTCTGAACGCATGCGCCAAGGTTATAAACTCTCCAGCGACGTACACGGTATAAACCGGCATTGACCGATGTGCTACCTATTCCTGGAAGTGCTTCTGCGATTATTTTCACGTGAGTCAAATCTGTATTTTCACCTCAACCGAACAAAAGCTATCTTTCAAAACCAAAACACGTTTGAAACTTTATAGCCACTTGGGTACTAATCTATACACTTTACTTAAGTTGGTCTTCAACTTTCAAGAATCCCACTGATATTTATGGTTTATGCTCTCAAACATAATGATAATAATAATACAAATGTTGATAAAGGCATAAGTCCTAAAGTAGATTTGCATGTTATGCACAGTTGTGGACTACTTTACCAAATTCCTCGTTTCGCCTAAAAAGAACACAAAACGTAATTCTAATACAGAGCATTATATTTGAATACAATGATGCATATCTTCGACTATTCTTTAGTTAATACATGTAGTATATCAATATGACTGGTTGACTAACTAATATTGTAAGATAAACAGCACACAGTTTATGTATTGTTGACATGCTATAACACGCGTGTTCGAGTAACATACGCATTATTTTTCATGAATTGTTTGATTAATACCATGAATACAGACCTACTAGATCTCTCGTACTTTATCGTTCAGCACATTGTTAATCATTAAATGTAATGCAATTGGGTCATATTTTACTGATTGCTTTCAAAATGCTTTCAAAATAAATACACAATTGTCATCTGTAATGGAATGTTTTAAGTGAAGAGTTTTAAGTGTGTTGAAAGTAATATAGCTTTTAAACATTGCGTCATGCTAACTGTATTTGTGGATCGATTAGAATATTTTTACGATATTTGTATTTCAAAGTTTATTCCTCTTAAACTCTTAAAAGCAGCAATTATTATAATCTAGGCTCATATGATTTAAAAGAAGTAATGCGTAAATGTACACCAATAAGTGCAATTAGTATAAAAAGAAACTTTACCTTCTCTCTTCACCAAAACAGCTGACGACAAACGTTAAATGTTTCTTGTCGAAATGTGTGTCACAAGTAAACTAAGAACAAAAACCAAACAATTAAACAGGCCACGTTCTTATTAAAAAAACCAGTCAAATCTTCTTTAGAAATTATTTTCAAGTATAAACATAAAGATGATTGGTAAGAGTTCCAAATCTGCCAAGCCTTTCAATCAATCAATATGAGCTCTATGTCTGGAAAAGTTATTTTGCGATATGGCCAAAAATAGCATGCAATTCCAGATGTGTCTTTATTGTTTTCTACAGTATAGGCCTAAATATTATCATAGCTCAGAAACTTTAATTTAGAATGTTTTAAGTTAAAGGAGCCCTTAAACCCGGGATTCATAACTTATAGGAAAGAAACCAAGCATATTATTTTGCTCTAAAGTTAAATGTTTTCTGAACTACACGAATAAGATTTTAAAAGAGTTGCCAGTTTTCAAGTTAAGGATAAACATAAACAATGAGATTTATAAAGTGTTTTTTTTACAGACTAGACAAAGTGCTATTAAAAAGACTTTAAAGAGAAGCGACAAAAAGGAAAACAGGCTACACACTGTGAAAGAGGTGGGTCTTAAGAAAGTTCTTCACGGTGATGATATTTGACGTCCAATGTCAAAACCAGACACTTTTGAGCAGGATCGTAAATGGAGAAATAGCCAAAAATCTGCCCGCGTGATTTTTGCACATTTTTGGTTTGTTGCAAATTTGTGATGTTATTAATGTTTAAAATAATGTCTGATAGTTTCAGATCGGAATATAACTGACATCTTGTATTATTTGAGATATTTTTCAAGGTAATTCCTACTCTCAACATTATAATATTTTTAAAGGCCGATATCTCAATTTCCAATTTTATAATACCATAACTTACGAACTCTTACGAATATCTTTGCTTAGAAATGTCCGATTTCATTGGGCAGGCGTTGTGGAGCAATATATCTCTATTTAAATTTGCCCAAAAGTGTCTGGTTTTGACATGGGACGTCACATAGGAGCGGGCATAGGAGCCTATTTTCTTGACCACGTACTGTTCCAGAGGTGTCACTGAATTATACCACACAGTGACCTCAAGTCCGCTAACGGCGTGTTTATACACACAGCAGCTGGTACTGTACACCAGCCTATGTATTTCTGAACGGAATAGGTCAATAAAACTTTATTTTTACACACTCAACATGCTACGCTACCTTCATCGTGACCCCCGTTAATATCATAAGGGTAGTGGGGGGGGGGGGGCAATTACAGATCTAGATTGGATCGGGTTAAAAGCAAGATTAATTAAACCATTACGCGTCGATTTAGCACATAGTTGAAGCAATCTGTTAAGGTGGTGGATAAGGTCACAGGAATTATAACTGCGCACCGGCCCAATATGAATGTATAAACCATTTACAGTCGAACGCTACGTGATTTGGATCTCAATACTAAATTATAAACCAGTATGATCTTTCCAGTGACAAGACTCATCATTATCTTCCATTTGTAAATCATCATTGCTAAAATTTGCCCCAAGGTGCAGCCTTTAGGTTATTGCACTTATTCATTCAATGGTCATTTTATGATTGCACAAACATATAAATCATTGATGTTAAAGAACTGTGTTCTGGCAGAATAGAATATTTGAGATGCTATTCCGAGTCCAAATGAAACTGACCATCTTACTATAGCCCCAGTGATATGAATTCTACCTAGGCAGTAAAACGAAAATCAATACACCTAGCACTGAATCACATGCAGGTAATGCATATCATTTACAATTATTCTGCAAATGAATAGCATATACGCAGCGGTATTCATAGATTTCATCTCTACAGGATATTGAAAATAATGCATGGAATACCAATGTAAATAGCATCCAAAAGACTTTATTCGCGATATATTGGATGTAGATTTTCATGTGAAATATATAAATAACTCATTCCTGTTGTTGCTAAACGCGTCGCTCAGTTGTCAAATAGTGTACACTGAAATTCTACGCAAGAGGTCTGCTGTGATTTAGTGACAATTGACATTAGATTTGTAAATTTCCTTTCTCTTGACCCAAAGCTCAAGATTAAAATAGTTCACTGACGTGATTTGTTTATTCTTTGTATGGTAAAGGCACCCACATGTTGGTATAGATGTTTAACCCTAAAACTACGAAGGTGGCGGCGTTGTACCAATACCTCTATAAGATTTTTGTATCCGTCATAACGCACGCATTTACGCCCAAACGACCTAAGCTAATCGTAGATCCATCCTTTGCGCTCATTTTAGCCCAACATCTTACCCGGGGGTAGGACCGACCATCAAAGATGATCATAGAGGGGGTGGGGTGGGGTGAGGACCCAATCATTTTTATTTCCCTCTTGTGAAATTATTCCAAGAGCTACTGACTTTTTACTCGTTATTAAGGAGAAGATAGTAATTTCATTATATATTCATTATTATTTCATTATTATATATGACGTTTATAATTGAAAATTGAAAAAGTAGCGGAACCAATAAAGAACAAACAATAATTGAAAGTGAACAAAATTAAGTCACTTGTCATAATGCATACAGCATATTTATACTCCAGTATTAGTTGTGAGTGTACTATTACTTTATCAAATAGATTTATTCGAGACAGTGACTTGCAAAAGACTGATACGATTACATAACGTTTATAAAATATTGGAAATGACATCATTCAACAAAGAGCAAAAAAGATGTTTTGCAAATGGATCTTGTGGAAATGGTTGCAGAACTTTAATATAACAACATCATCAACAGCAGCAATAATAATAATAATAATAATAATAATAATAATAATAATAATAATAATAATAATAATAATAATAATAATAATGATATTAATAATTATAACAAGAAGAAGAAGAATACTAATACTAATAGAAATAAGAACGAGAATAAGAATATACTAAGCAATAATTTCATTCCATCGTTTTACATCCTAAAATATAGGTCGTTAATATCTTTGGTTTGCGGCTATGCAGGTACGTTCCCAAACCAATGTGGGCGTGGTCAAAATCAATCGTAAGGATACTCATCATTTCATTAGTGATCACTTAGGGTCAATTATTATTCCAAAATAAAACTTGATTTAATTACATAATCTGACATGGTCATATTCTGTCAACAACAATTACAGACCCTTTATTGCAAATATTCGATATGTATACGTCCAACACGACAACTACAAACTTGCCCTTGCACTTGTCTCACAAGCCAATCGTCAAAATATATTTTAAGATGTATTTGCGAAGAAATTTAAATAAGAGAGCTGTCATTTATACTGTTTGGAAATTACTGACCTTCCTTCACAGCTGCTGCTTCAACTGCAATAACTGTAAGCAAAATAAAACCTTGTGATCATCCGTTCAAATATACTGAGCATTAATCATAGTACCCAATGCAAAACGCATGTGTGATGTTACAGTAGTACACTTTATAAATAGCAGCTATCGTTTTTTCAGATGTCTTTTATGACTGATTATTTGATTTAGCCACGAATTTCTACTTAGGTCTATTATTAACAATTACTTTCATTTGAACGAAAGATTTTGTAAGAAATTACGACTACACAATATATCATTGCTGTCTCCGTATAATTTTGAAGACGAAAACAGAAGCTGTTCAAAGCTAGCTCCACAAACAATCGCTATTTTGAAAATCGATATGCGAACTAATGATAAATAACTGCGCGTGGACATGCACAGATGAAGATTATTATAGAATAAGTCGTGTCACGAGAGTTGTATTTCTTTGCGCTGAACAGCTTCAAACAAATATGGATTCTGCATGATGTCACGTATCTAGCCCATGCGAGATGTACCATCCAGCCTCGGCTGCTTAGTAGTCGTCGAAACAAAGTTCCCAAGAGAAACTGTACGTCCAAACCTTATGTGCATGCCGAGGCATCATGGCATAGATTACCTGATTTCTCCAGACTTTTGGTCTTTGCTGTTTTCCTCAGGTATCATTATGTGCCTGAAATAGGCGAATTTGAAAAAAAAAGATATAATTTTATTGCCTTGCAGCATGTGCAGTATGAGCTTCGATTAGATATAGCTCGTTGCAAATAGCATGACGCTACTTTTGGATATTGATTCATGTTGTTTTATTAGATAGATTTGTAGCATATTCTTGCAATTCTTGACAACAGTTCGTTTGAATGTTTAGAAAATGGACAGAATCATCTATGACTGTTTCCTATTCTGTCATACAATTTAAAGATCTTCTATTTCCTGACAAAGAAATGAAGAGAAAGAAGCAAAATGTTATGTCAGCTAAGCTTTCGGATTGTTTCCCAATGTTTACATCACTATAAACTTATGACATCGCAGTAAAGGTTCCAACCAATATTATTTATGCATGATGAAAGAAAGGAAATGAATAGCCAAATGTTTAATTGACCGTATTCTTGTTGTGGTGAATGTAAATGTATATTCAGTTAAATCGAAACAGGGTCAATAACACAATGTTTAATCGCAAATATTAGTGTGTTGTGAACATAACATATAATAAGTAATGTAAAATTTAAGACATCTCTACTTACAAAATGGCCATGGGGCCTCTCCAGTGTAAGTGTCTTCATATCAGTTAGCATTTTGATTGATATTTTCATGATAATACAAAACATAATTACACAATTGACTTCTATAGCCACGAAATGAAAGTTTACAATCTGCTCTGGCCTCTTTCTGTCTTTCTGAAATGGCCTCAATGACATCAATTGCAATGATTGTTGTTCATCGTTGGATCTCTCGTCATACCTGTGTAAAATGCACCTGACATTTCTATTCCATCTATAACATTCCATCTTATATAAAGTGCCTTTCGTCTTGATAAATGAATGTAACAGTACAAGAGTCACGTTTGCTACAACATTTCCTATACTAAAGGTCACAAAATGTAATGTCTCATTGTATGACGTTACATTAAAATGTACAAATACAAGATTGGCGAGTTTGTGTGCACAATATTTTATTTACACATTAGCTCTAATACGAGGTAAAATACGTTTTCGATCGCATATCATCCTTTGGTCTAAGTCATGTAGAATACAGCCCGGGGAATACAGCAGTATAATTACATGCTACTGTTTGTACATAACATCTTTTTGTAGTGACTCAAAACATTAAAAACCAAACAGCATACAAACAAATTTAAAAATTAAAATATACGTTTGAATACTTTTAGTAGTGCTATTCCACTCTATTCATTTACATTACACGTAGCTATGATACGAGTTGAAATACATTTATAATAAATCATCTTTTGGTTTTCGTTTTATAGAATACAGCATTATACAATCATGTTATTTTTTGCAACAAATCATAAACACCAAACCAAAAAATGTGAAAAAGGAGACATACTTGACACACAACCTAACTGCCCCTGAGACCACCCAATAAAATCACTAATGATGTTGATTGATCAGCGTCTATTTTAATAATAGCAAGTCATTATTTTATCCACTGAAATCCGTTATCTCCTTCTTATAGTCAAGAAAATCATGGCAGAAATAATCACTCTCATCAGACAGAAAATAATCATTCCCATTAGAGAACAATTAATTCCCGTTAGAGTTTAAATTGAGTACAAAGTGTTAAAGACATCGTTGCACTATTAGGGCAAAGTGAGATTTGCAGCGCTCTGCAATGTACCTATCTACCTACCTATTCGAATCGCTTGAGCGCTATTAAACTGTCATTAATTATCACACTTGAGCGAGTTGCTTGGTGTCGTTAATCACTGTGTCGTGATATTCAATGCATTCAGTGTATTGAATAACACCAGCAAAATATTGACTTAGATAAATGTTTGTGAGAGGATAAATATTACAGCTTCGATTGACATATTATTGACGTTAAATGGTAGATGCTAGTGCGATTTTTAAAAAAAGTTTATTTTATGAAATATTCAAATGGAAATCGTTTGTGTTTTGTCTGTTATTAGGGTAAACAAATAACTCTATTAATAGCTTTAACGCGCGCACCACCCCACATATAATATATGATAAACATTAAACAAGTTTGTATAAGAGGCTCATATAAGAAGACTTACCCTTCACATTTGATTATATTTGATTGTTTTAAAGATTGCTTAATTAAATAATGATAACATTACTTATTGCACTTAACTCATTCACTTCTTATTAGCTAACAACGTGTCACTACCTAAAGCATGATAAGCAACGGGTGTGAGTGAAAAGGGCGCCACCTTTCAGGAGCACCCGAAAGCAAACTAAAATTTCAAACCGTCTCCTTATAGAACCAATAATATGTAGCCTTATCAATGTGAGTGTTTAATAACCTATATTCAACCTGATTAAATTTGAACCCAATCTGTCGTTCTTAATTTCTGCATCTGCTTCTCAATAGACACCCATCCTATCTGAGCATTCTTACCATGTTTACCTTGGCAGAATTAATACAAAACCGAGTAATTTATCATGGTATTGCAATATTATTTAATACGTTTAAAATAAGATGACGTATTATCTAGGGAGCACGCGAGTCTGACAACACAAGAGATTGATGGAGTCTATTTTGAGATATCCGGATAACCCCTTCTTGTGACAACTTCCTTAAAGACAATTTATCGCTACGTATCACAATGACTGGTGAGGGACACTCTAAATATTGAGAGAATTGTTTATAATATATTGACAATATTACTTCCCTCTGATAGCAAATTCGTACAAAACAGCCATACCTAATATTATACACTGGTGACACATGAAAAATCCTGTCCTATCTATGAAGGGGTTATCTTTATCTTATTCCTTGTCGCTGTTATCAAATTTCATTGGGATCATTAAAACATGTAGTAGTATACATAGTTTGATACTCAATTATAGAGACGTTTAATTTGAATATACCTTGGTCATAATCCTTGCCTAAGTATTATACTCACAATGTAAAACAGGTAACACTGTGAGTAATAAAAGGTATCTCTCTGTTTCATCATAAACACAAAGATATTAAAAATGTCTTTAAAAAAGAGACAATATAAAGTGAAGAGAGCTTTTAAAATATGAGCAAGCAACAACCCAGAGTCGCATCGTTAGTTTGAAACTGTTTGGGTAAATATTCATGTTTGTAAAGAGAAAAACATCCGTAGGCTTGAGCACTCTTGTAAAACTCACCAGCAGAGTATTTCAACTCATTAGCTCCACAAATCCATATGTGTATTTTAAGATAATAGCCAACTAATGTACAAAATATCATCCAATGCAACCATGATTTACGAAAAAAAAACAATCTTCAGAGTAATATTGTACTAAGTCTTAAATTCAAAGTGTCCGTTATATTTGTACTAACTGGATATAATTTATTTGCCCAGATCGGAATTTCCTGCAGCAATATTCTGCTGCAATCTATAGGCACAATCCACCCATGCATGTAGTGAAAATTTTAATTTTATAGTTTATTACGATTTCCTAAAAAGGTAATGTATGGACTTTTCTGAACGCATGCGTCAAGACTACAAACTCGTCAGCGGCGTAAACAGTATAAACCGGCATTAGACTGGCCGGTACCTATATTCCTTAAGGTGCTTCTGAGATTGTTTTCACTTGGGTCAAAGCTGTATTTTCACCTCAGTCACAAACATAAACTGTCTTTCATAATATTATGTCAACATGTCTGTACTTCCCTCCAACATATATCATAAAGTAAACTAAGAACAAAACCAATATATACTGGTCACGTTATAAAAAAATCTGTCATGTTTTTTGAGATATTATTTTGAAGTTTGTACACATAGGCGGCCGGCAGCTGATAGGTAAGAGTTCCAACTCTGCACAGCCTTTCAGTCAATCAATATGAGTTTTATGTCTCGAACATTTATTTTTCGATATGGCCAAAAATAGAATGCAATTGGAGATGGGTCTTTATTGTTTTGCACAGTATAAATATTATCATAGCTCAGAATCTATAATTTAAAATTGTGATGGAGTTTCAGTAAAAGGTAGGCTTTGAACAGAATAAATAATGCATAGGAAAAAAAAAAAACAATACTATTTTGCTCTACATTGAAACTGTAATACTCTTAAAAGGGACGCCAGCCTATGCCACACAGTAACCTCAAGTCCGTGAACTGTTTACATACATGCACCCCCACACACACCTCTTATGTCCCAGCAAGTTATATACACTACATTATATTTCATTTGTATTTCCTCAAAGGAATAGGTCAATAAACTTTATTTGTATACACACAACATGCTAAGTTACCGTCATCGTGACCTCCCGTTATCATTGGGACAATTTATCATGACGCTACAAAACTAATGGGTCAGTTTAAAAATAAGTTTGAGTAAGCCGTCCACTCGTCCCATAGCTGAACTCAATCTGATAAGGTCACATGATGTAAACGGCACAATATGAACGTGTTTAATACTCGTCATACAAAAAAGGAATCTTTCTAGTCCAATACCCGGGGTTCAATAGCCTCCATTTTAAAATCATAATGGCATATTACATGGCTCACCTTTTACATCAAGTTGTGGCCTATAGTTTTTGAACCTATACATTCCAAGGTCATTCTATGATTGAATTTGAATGAACATATCGACGGTTTGAGGGCCAGAAAGCCTGAACTCATAATCACCTCTTCCCATAAAATGAGTATAAAATCGCCAGGACACTATAGATTAATTATAACAAAATGAAACAAAAGACATTGTGGAGGAAATATTAATTTTTGAAGACCAAAGCAAGGAGCCACCTTTATGCTCATTTTGTGAGAGCTGGTCATAGTGAGTTACGGCTTTCTGGTTCTGGAACAATAATTCAATTCAATTCAATTCAATTCAATTCAATTCAAGAAACATTTATTTCACAACTTCAAAAATACATAGTATAAATGACAAATGCCATAATTTTCAAACCAATTACATACAAAGCAAAGTAATGAATCCGATCACAGGCCCACTGATGACAGTCAAATGCGATCACGTAAGAACAAACAACCTATTAAAAGGCAAGAGACAGGTCAAGAGTGGGCCTGAGACAAGATTAAGAGGGGCATCAATAAAAAACCTAAAATAAAGTTGTGGGGCAATTAATAATACCCTGAGCACTACCTGCCGATCTAACATTGCCTCTGATTGGTCAATTACATGATATTTTCACTTTAATCATCAATCAGAATGGAGCTTTGTAAATAATTCACCCCAATTTTTTTGTGTGGTGAAATTATTCTAGCAATGTTGCTGATTGGGCCAATTGATAATGAAAACTTATTTTTGGCCAATCGGCAGGTAGTTCTCATGGGGTTAATTAATAAATGAAATTAATCTCATTTCTGTTAGTGTATGTTGTTGTTGAAACACGTCGCTCCGTATAGAAAACACCTTTGTCCCGACACTCGGATGTGTTTACAAATAGTCAGCACTGAATTAAAACGCAAGCTGTCTGCAATGAGTTAGTGGCAATTGATTTACAAAGTACAGTTCTCTTGACACAAAGCTCAGGCTTAAAATAGTCCATGTGACTTGTTTATTGTGGCTCTCTATTTAAATATGTTATCTTCAATCTATTTGTTATTCTTTTTTCGGTAAAGAACCCACATGTATATACCTTGTTCATAATCCTTGACCAAGTATTATACTCACAATGTAAAACAGGTAACACTGTGGGTATTAAAAAGGTATCTCTCTGTTTCATCATAAACACAAATGTCTTTAAAATTGGAAAAGAGCCAATATAAAGTGAAGAGAACTTTTAAAAGATAGGCAAGCAACAACCCAGAGTCACATCGTTAGTAGTAATAAGATCGAAACTGTTTGGGTAAATCAACATGTTTATAAAGAGAAAAACATCCGTAGGCTTGAGCACTCAAACTCACCAGCAGAATATTTCAACTGTCTGTATAGATAGGGTGTTAAATTTTCGGAGATCAGTCCTATCAGGATTCAAGCCGGTTTTCACATGAAATGACCAATTCAACAAACAAAATCAAGAATACCGGAGCAGAATCAAGAGAATAAAAATAATATTTGAAGCAGAAATCATATCGTATGATCGTATTTCTTTGGTATATCCAATACAAAAGCACTTGGTTTGTGCTACCACCTAGAGACGCAGCAAGAGTACTTTGTTTTTGATTTGTGTTACAAGCAAAACGACGCAGCAATGCTCACATTCCAGATGCGGGACATCCTCACATGGCTCGGACTCTCACACAAAAAGACTCGGCTTGATATTTCTTGATTATGTTATTTCTCATAATTTATTCTCAACTCGTATGCTGTGCGCAACCTAGTGACACTTCGCTGGGTCCAGGGCCCTTGGAGTATATCTGTGAGTAAATGTAGTATGTCACACACACAAACACACCCCCATGATGACTGTTGTCTGATTCATGCACTTGGGAGTTACATTGTACCTGTAGTGTTCATGTGTTTTCGGGTTACCTTTTTGGGTGGCTGTGTCAAATTGGTTGTTTGGTTGAAGTGTCAACTCAACTGTTAGCTATAGTGTGATGAGGGGTGGGGTGGGTTTGGGTGGTGTGTTTGGGACCGTGTGAGTTATAAGAGAGAAGAGTGAACACAACATTACTGATTCTTGACTGAGCAGCAGCTTGATTATTCTGAATTCTCCATTGTTACTAATAAACATTTAAATAAGGGGTATAATAATTATGTGTACTCCCATGGTGGTGAATTAAAGGGGTAGGTAAAGATTTGTTGGCAGAAAGTGGGGAGACCTAGCCCAATGTTGGGCGTGGTCAAAATTGATTGTACATTCATTCAACTTATTTAATAGATTCATTTTATTCAATAGATTTGAAGAATATTCTGTAAAATCTCTTTACAATACCTTGTTTGAAATGTATAGAAAATTACACAGAATCTTCTATGACTTTGTCCTATTCTGCTTTACAATTTAAAACATATCTATCGCTGGCCAAATACGCCAAATCCCTTGGTCCAAGCATGAAGCCTTCATGGTAGGAGCAAGTATCCTTCATGGTAGGACCAAGTATCCTTCAAGGTAGGAGCAAGGAGTGCTTAGCCAATCACATTCAAAATTTGCTTCAGCCAAGCCCAAGCAGCCAATCACACGCTTCAGCGTAGTGCTTGACGCTACCATGAAGGATGTGCCTTCACGCTTGGACCAACCATCCTTCAAGGTAGGAGCAAGCATCCTTCGTGGTAGGACCAACCATCCTTCATGGTAGGAGCAAGCATCCTTCATGGTAGGACCAAGTATCCTTCAAGGTAGGAGCAAGGAGTGCTTAGCCAATCACATTCAAAATTTACTTCAGCCAAGCCCAAGCAGCCAATCACACGCTTCAGCGTAGTGCTTGACGCTACCATGAAGGATGTGCCTTCACGCTTGGACCAAGCAATCCTACATGCTTGGACCAACCATCCTTCAAGCTTGAAGCAAGTATATTTGAAGATATGTCGTATTTGGCTAGCATGGCCAAATACGACAAAACCCTCTTCACGCTTGGACCAAGCAATCCTACATGCTTGGACCAACCATCCTTCATCCTACCATGAAGCGAGTATAGTTTATATTTTGTCAATCGCTATTTTGGCGAGCGACGCCATGCTACTGCCAAGCATATGTCGCCAATTACTTTTGTATGTATACTTCATCGAAGGCCTAATAGCCAATCACACGCTTCAGCGTAGTGCTTGACACTTCCGCGATACTTACATATGTATTCAATCGCAGTCAATCGCTTCGGCCAAGGATGCTTCGTACTACCTTCAAGAGAATGTATAGATCAATCGCTAGCTAAGCGAGCGACGGCGCATTTTACGAAGAAGCAATATCTAGCCAATGACAGCTTGATGTTTACTACATTGAAGGTCAAACAACGAATCACACGCTTCAGCGTAGTGCTTGATACTTCTGCGATGCTTGCCTGCATACTCTAATGATGTCGTCTCCCGGGGTATACATGTTTGCTCAGAGAATTGAAAGGTGTTAATTGTGTTTATGTCCTCCCGGGTTTAACTTGGCGATAAAGTGTATTTTTATTGTGCAAATTACATAAAAAATGTGATATATAAAAAATAATGTAGAGAATATTTAAACAATAAGCAATAATTATTAAAAGTCACATAACGTTAAAACTTACAATGTTTTTAAAATTTGTATTAAATTGTAAAATCTCTCATTAATTTTAATTCTGGATTGTGATGCTATGTATCGGCTTTTGTCTGGTGTTTTATTTTCCTTAATTGCTGTGTTATTATTCTAATCAATATTTTTGTGATTCTATGTATTATTTCCTAAAATGCTGGTTATATTTCTTTTAATTTATAGGTTTATTCCTGTACAGCACGTGCATCCGGGGGGGGCGTGGGCTCATTAAAAAATGTGGGTGGGTATGTTCCTCTGCAATTTTGAGGTGGTGACGGCGGACCGGTCAAAGAGTGTCTTTTGGAGCTGCGAACAAGTAAAATGGGGACTTCTGGAGCTGCGAATAGTCAAAAGCAAGGGTCTTGTTTTTGCCTGAAAAAACATGAATTATGAGCAATGTGCAATTTTGGAGTCTTTACAGCTGGTCTTTCGGAGCTCTATTTTGGTCAAATATATAGCCTGATCTTTCGGAGATGCAAAATCCAAAAGGAGTATTTCCGGGGAACTTACACTTGTGATAAGTATCCCCCCCCCCCGTGCATACCAGTAAAATTAATTTTAGATTGATGATATTGACACTTTATCAATATGCGTCATTTTACTTTATTTTTAGAGTCAATCGTTTGAGAAAACAGTGCATGTTTGTAGACCTATTCATGTGTAGTTTGTTTGTTTTTGTTTAAACGGTCGCTCCATATGGATACACACTTCGGTCCTGATGGGACCAGGCTCAAACAACTTGCTCAAGCCAGGCTGAAAGGCCATTTATAAACATGCTACTATTTAGGGATGTGCTGGGATTTAACTTTAATTCTAAAGCGAGTGTGAACTGCGCGTAAAAGTCCAATTATTTCGTGTTATTATTTATATGCTACTTTCACTTTTAACCAATCAATTTCCCTTTATAAGTATTACATTAAATATTGCCTCATTAATTTAAAACCATCCTTCATGGTAGGAGCAAGCTTAGCCAATCGCTAGCAGCCAAACACACGCTTCAGCGTAGTGCTTGACACTACCATGAAGGATATATCTTCACACTTGGACCAAGCAGTCTTCACACTTGGACCAACCTTTTCTTCATGCTTCTTTGTTCGTCGCACTCGGCCCGTGTTCGTTGCAAATACGTTCCTGTGAGGCCTTCACCCCCAACTATTCTTCCGAACTGGTGATTTCGCCACCGGATAGCATATTTTTGCGTTCGGTGATGTACGTTGACCCAGACCGTCTTAGTGTCACACTACACCGGATCGGTCTTCCGTATAAGAAACGGATGGTATTTTAGCAAATCCGTTAGTGTTCGTTGTATGTTCTTCATATGACCTGCTATTATCCGCCAAATGCGTTTCGTGTTAGGTGATGTTTGTTTAGTCCGTCGACAATACGTTTCAAGTTTTGTGCATGCACAAAACTTGAAACGGAGTGTGCCGAATACACATGTTCGGAAGTTGTCCGATGTGTGTTCGTACTGTTCTGTATATACCCTGGGTTTGTTTGTTATTCTTTCGTCCCCCCCCCCCCTGTGACGCCGCCGCTGCACTCACTGCAGTATGCTGCACATGTACGAAAATACACAAGATGTTTGGAAGGTTTCGCAGGCGCTTGTGCCGGATGTAGGCCTATGGCGAACATGTGCATCGATCATGGGGGGGGGGGGCACTTTCTGAAGGGTGTGGGACGCAATATCATATTCCCCCAGTACTTTAGTGACTGACACGTAGAAAAAGGGGAAAGGAGAGGAAAAAAGAAAAGAAAGTGAGAAAAATTGAAGAGAGAAGAGAAGAGAAAAAGTTAAATTGCTCGTAATTCGTATAGTATTGAGGGAGGGCACTTTCTGAAGGGTAGAGGACGCAATATCAAATTCCTACCAGTTTTAGTGATTGACAAGAAAGAAAAAAGAAGAGAAAACATGGAAAAGGTTAAATTGTACGTTATTAAGTATAGGCCTGTGATTATTATAGGCAGTGCTTAAATCTGGTTCCTTGGCCCAAAAGCTTGTGAAAATTACTGCCGGCCAGTCCATATGCAGGGCCCGTGATATTTTGTCACCAAAGTCAGTATTTAAGACGGACTTAGGTCTATTCCTGACTTTAACATATCAATCCATGCATGCTTTACCTGAAATTACGAGTCTGAAGTCTTATATCGAAGTGTCAGTGGACCCGTGTAACATTTTAAATTTTGCAAATTCAATTCGGGCCTTCTTTGTTTATAATTTGTTTA
Source organism: Amphiura filiformis (assembly GCF_039555335.1). Taxonomy (NCBI): domain Eukaryota; kingdom Metazoa; phylum Echinodermata; class Ophiuroidea; order Amphilepidida; family Amphiuridae; genus Amphiura; species Amphiura filiformis. The sequence goes on from NC_092632.1 coordinate 15,698,637, forward strand.
AGGCAATAATAGTGTAAAAATGATGCACCAAAAAACAATTTTCCAAATTTTCCAATTTTAAAACTAAATTTTTACACAATAGGCCTAATAATATAAATACAGTCCCCATGCAAATGGCTTCAATTGGACCTTCATTTTGAAAAATGGACAAATCTGTCTTTTTGCTTCTGCTTTGGACATCCACGTTTTATGTTTAGAACAATTGTTTATATTATACATTAATGGTGAAAACTTTTCAATTTCTTCAATTAGGCTTTCGTTTCACCAATTTGCGGCTTTTTCAAACTAAAATAGTATCAATATTAGTGCTAAAATTGATCCACAAATGGCTTCAATTGGGCCTTCGTGGTCCAAAGGTTTCTCACCTCTATTGTCCCCCCCGGACGCTGATTGCCCTGATATGTAAGATTTGTAGCCCTTTTTTGTACTTTTTAGCCCATTTTTGACCATTTTCGTCAAAATTATCCCCTTAAAAGTTGTCTTTCCCCACTTTGTCCACCCTCTGAAAACGTGCTTGCTACGCCACTGCCTCTGAGGGGCCTCAAACCCTCTCAAACACCCTCTCTTCCCCCACTTTTCTGATAGGGTTGACGTCCCTGCTGGTGCCATGCACATGGGACGGATTCACCGGTCATTAATCGGACGTTGAACGATCGGATATAAGACGCCTGCAGGATTATTAGCGGCCACAACGCATAGAAACACGAACGAGAATCGGACCCCCAAATCCGGTCATTTGTCGGACGTTGAACGATCGTATATAAGACGCCTGCAGGATTATTAGCGGCCACAACGCATAGAGAGACGAACGGGAATCGGACCACAAATCCCACCGAATCTCCTGCCGGACTGGTGATTTTTCCAACGGATAAAATATTTTTGTATACGGTGATGTTCGTTAACCCAGTCCGTCGTAGTGTGACAGAGCTATTATGTGCATTATTTTTGCGCATTTTTGCACTTTTTAAAAATGAAGTTTAATGAACTTCCCTTCCTTCAGGCTTCAGGCTTCAAAGCCTAAAACTCAGTATAATCTGATAATACATTATTTGCCAACCCAGATTGCAATTAATTTTATGAATTTAAAAAAGGTACGGTAAAAGTACAGAAAAAAGACACAAGAGGTACTTTCACAAGTAGCCAGATGAAAACGCCATTTCCTTATAAATAACATCCCTCCTTCTCTCTGCTCATAAGCACTTACTATATGAGTCAAAGTCATAGTGAGTCCGCCCTAAAATGTTTGATACTTTCAGCAGCCCTCACTTTAAAGTTTAAAGTTTGCTTCCATTTAGACTTAAACATGACATAATTAGAGTATAGGACTATACGGCATATCAGTCCAGCATCATCTCAAACGTCATCGTTCATTAATACACATTACATACTTGGGTAATATTCATTGAGGGAAAAGAGATGAGTTTTTGAACGCAAAACCCGACACAATCAGTATAACATGCTGGTCCATAATGGACCAAAATTCATCAATTTTGGGCATGAAAAGGTGTTCTCAATAATATAAAAGATTTGACCACATGCATATTAATTGAGTACCATTATCTAGCCGAGTCATCCAGTCAGGGTTCTAAGAAATTTTCATTTAAAATTGGAAATATATGCGCCCAGAAAGAATCATCATCTTATTAGTTCCTACTTTAAGGAGTATTTCGTGATCCTAGCATCCTCTTTTTATGACATTTTTCAGTACATATCCATGAAAAAAGCATATTCCCAAAATTTCAGTTGATTCCGATATTGCGTTTGCGAGTTATGCATGATTATGTGTATTTACACTGCTCCATAGACAATACGTTGTAATTTCGTTCTGGTGCACCAGAACGAAATTCAAATTGCACGATATCTTTGCTAAACGAATTAATCTGCAAGAAATATTTTGTACATAAACATTATGTAGCCAGAGGTTTCCAGTGATATAAAAATCTCAACTTTTTTGAGAAAAGTGGGGGATGAGGCTGTGGATCACGAAATGCCCTTTTAATTTTTGTCCGTATTAAAATCGGGAAAAGCGGAACGTTCCGCTTTTTACTGACTTTGAGGTTTAAAAGGGAATAGTTCCGCCTAAAGCGGAACGGTTGGCAGGTATGTTTCTTTTCCTCCTCCGCCTCCTCCTCCTCCTCCTCCTCCTCCTCCTTCTTCTTCTTCTTCTTCTTCTTCTTCTTCTTCTTCTTCTTCTTCTTCTTCTTCTTCTTCTTCTTCTTCTTCTTCTTCTTCTTCTTCTTCTTCTTCTTCTTCTTCTTCTTCTTCTTCTTCTTCTTCTTCTTCTTCTTCTTCTTCTTCTTCTTCTTCTTCTTCTTCTTCTTCTTCTTCTTCTTCTTCTTCTTCTTCTTCTTCTTCTTCTTCTTCTTCTTCTTCTTCTTCTTCTTCTTCTTCTTCTTCTTTTTTTGGCAAATGATAGGGGGCGGCCGCCCCTGCGCCCCCCTGTGACGCCGCCGCTGCACTCACTGCAGTATGCTGCACATGTACGAAAATACACAAGAACGACTGTTGTGTATCGATATCACAGTGCCGTTGCTTAGCGACATATCGACGAACTGAAAATTCACCTCGCCAGGTCAGCGACACGCATGAAAAAGTCGAATTCAATTCGACTGACTGTTTAGACCAGGAAAAGTCGCATTTCAACCACGACAAAGTCGAATTGAATTCGACTTAATGAACCTCAGGAGCATTGTTGAACAACGACTTTTGAACTCGACTTCGGTCGTACTTGAACAACGACTGTACCTGTTTAGACCTGAATTCGACTGAACTCGACTTCAAAAAAGTCGTTGTTGAAGTACGACTTTTCCCTAGTCTAAACGGGGTCATAATTAACTTGATGTTTTTTCCAATATGCCTTTCTAATGCGTGTCTTTTGGAGCTGCGAACAAGTAATGGGGACTACTGCAGCTACGAATAGTCAAAATCAAGGCTCTTTCTTGTTTTTCTGGTTAAAAATCGCCTAAAAAGAATATATAGCCTAGTCTTTCGGAGCTTCAAAATCCAAAAAGGGGGTCTTTCCAGGGGAACATACCCGTATGGTCATTTGTGTTTTAGTGCCCCCCCCCCATGTTCATACGAGTAAATTTAAGATAGGTGATATTTAAAACAAATGACAAAACAGTGCATGCGTGTAGGCCTTTTCATGTGTAGTTTGTTTGTTTGTTTGTTTGTTTGTTTAAACGGTCGCTCCATGTGGAGACACACCAGGCTCAAACAAACTAGATTTTAAAATTGCCGAGAAACGGTATTTGCCCTCCCCCATGATCATTCCCGTTACCGCCACCTCCGCAGGATGACACACGAGTCGCCAAGTTTCAATATTTGAGCAAGTGGATCGATAGTGTGTTTAATTTCGTGCAATAACATGAATAATGACTGAGTTATACATGTACTTGCAGAATTCTTCAACCTTTTTTGCTGTTTTTAATATATAGCTCTTTATAAGTTGTTTTTGTATTTTACTTGTTAGTATTTGCTTAAGGTTTTGTGTATTTTGTAATTAAGGTATTTTTAAGGCTTTTCATATATTTTTTTTGTAAAGCGCACTGTGACGCTCCGTGAAGTGCCCTTAATTATTATTATTATATTAATTTTCTATTATAGTTACAGTGGCATAACTAGGAGGTGGGGGTCAAGGGGGGGGGGGGCAACGTGCCCCGGGCGCCACATTTAGGGACGTTGAAATGACGGTGGATAAAAAAACCCAATCAATTCGGTGCCCCCTCCAAGCGGCCCCTTTTCTACCAAAATTCAGCCCGATCATGGGCCAAAATAGTGCAAAATATAAACTTTTTGTGAAAATAAAGCCCTTTCCATCCTAATTATAGGCGAATATAGTGTAAAAACCCAAATTTTTGCCCGCTACGCGCGCACATCGTCCCAATAAAGCCTTTCTTTGGAAGCTCGAAGACATACAGTCTCTATGTATTGTATGATGCAACTGTAATTTTTTTCGTCTGCGCCCCCAAAATTTTATTTCCCCCCCCTCGTCCAAAAAAGCTAGCTACGCCCCTGTTAACGCCCCTGCTTGAAAAAATCAATATAACATTTCACACACGAAATTGATAGTTGGGGTGGAGATGGGGGGGTAGGTGAGGTCATTAAATAATGCCTAAATATTAGATGAAATTTTTTATTAGACTTTTCTTTATTTGTAACTCAAACTGGTTTACTGATTTTGCCATCTTATTATATTTATCAGTAATATTCCATTTCCTAGGACCGGCAGCTCACCGGAAGCCCGTGTTGTGAGGGCCACAAACTGCGGCTACGTACAGATACGCGAACGCTGGCTTGTTTTGTTCTTTATGACCAGAGGAAAAGTTCGACATATCACACGACTCTTTAGGATATTTGGTTTAAAAGAGAGAGGGTTATTATGAAGCGTGTGATTGGCTGTTTGGACTAGGCTGAAGGAAATCTAGCCTGTGATTGGCTAAGCACTGCTTGCTCCTACCATGATTGTTGGTTGGTGCTACCATGAAGGATGGTTGGTCCAAGCATGCAGAAAAGGTTGGTCCAAGTGTGAAGACTGCTTGGTCCAAGTGTGAAGGCACATCCTTCATGGTAGCGTCAAGCACTACGCCGAAGCGTGTGATTGGCTGCTTGGGCTTGGCTAAATACTGCTTGCTCCTACCATGAAGGATGGTTTTAAATTAATAAGGCAATATTTAATGTAATACTTATAAAGGATAATTGATTGGTTAAAAGTGGAAGTAGCAAATAATAACACGAAATAATTGGACTTTTACGCGCAGTTCACACTCGCTTTAGAATTAAAGTCAAATCCCAGCACATCCCTTAATAATGGCATAATAATGTGCCTTTCAGCCTGGCATGAGGTAGTTGTTTGAGCCTGGTCCCATCAGGACCGAAGTGTGTCTCCACATGGAGCAACAGTTTAAACAAAAACAAACAAACTGCACATGAATAGGTCTACATGACACATGCACTGTTTTCTCAAACGATTGAAAAAAAAAAAGAGTAAAATCACGCATTGATTAAGTGTTAAATATCAGCAATCTAAAATTAATTTTACTCGTATGCCGTGGGGTAGACACTTAACACAAGTGAACATACGGGTAAGTTCCCCGGAAATACTCCTTTTTGGATTTTGCATCTCCGAAAGATCAGGCTATATATTTGACCAAAATAGAGCTCCGAAAGACCAGCTGTAAAGACTCCAAAATTGCTCATTCCTCATAATTCATGTTTTTTCAGGCAAAAACAAGACCCTTGCTTTTGACTATTCGCAGCTCAGAAGTCCCCATTTTACTTGTTCGCAGCTCCAAAAGACACTCTTTGACAGGTCCGCCGTCACCACCTCAAAATTCCAGGGGAACATATACCCACCAACATTTTTAATGAGCCCACGCCCCCCCCGGATGCACGTGCTGTACAAGAATAGACCTATAAATTAAAAGAAATATAACCAGCATTTTAGGAAATAACACATAGAATCACAAAAATATTGATTAAAATAATAACACAGCAATTAAGAAAAATAAAACACCAGACAAAAGCCGATACATAGCATCACAATCCAGAATTAAAATTTTACAATTTAATGCAAATTTCAAAAACATTGTAAGTTTTAACGTTATGTGACTTTTAATAATATTATAAATTGTTTAAATATTCTCTACATTATATTTATATATCACATTTTTTATGTATTTTGCACAATAATGTTTTAATAAAAATTTTAATAATTATACCTGGGACATAAACACAATTAACACCCTTTAATTCTCTGAGCAAACATGTATACCCCGGGAGACGCCATCATTAGAGTATGCACGCAAGCATCGCAGAAGTATCAAGCACTACGCTGAAGCGTGTGATTCGTTGTTTGACCTTCAATGTAGTAAGCATCAAGCTGTCATTGGCTAGAAATTGCTTGTTAGTAGAATGCGCCGTCGCTCGCCTAGCTAGCGATTGATCTATGCATTCTCTTGAAGGTAGAATGAAGGATGGTTGGTCCTACCATGAAGGATGCTTGGTATGCACCCAAGCATCGCGGAAGTATCAAGCACTACGCTGAAGCGTGTGATTCGTTGTTTGACCTTCAATGTAGTAAACATCAAGCTGTACTTGGCTAGAAATTGCTTGTTAGTAGAATGCGCCGTCGCTCGCCTAGCTAGCGATTGATCTATGCATTCTCTTGAAGGTAGGATGAAGGATGGTTGGTCCAACCATGAAGGATGCTTGGTATGCACGCAAGCATCGCGAACGTATCAAGCACTACGCTGAAGCGTGTGATTCGTTGTTTGACCTTCAATGTAGTAAACATCAAGCTGTCATTGGATAGAAATTGCTTGTTAGTAGAATGCGCCGTCGCTCGCCTAGCTAGCGATTGATCTATGCATTCTCTTGAAGGTAGGATGAAGGATGGTTGGTCCTACCATGAAGGATGCTTGCTCCTACCTTGAAGGATGGTTGGTCCAAGCGTGAAGACTGCTTGGTCCAAGCGTGAAGGCACATCCTTCATGGTAGCGTCAAGCACTACGCTGAAGCGTGTGATTGGCTGCTTGGGCTTGGCTGAAGTAAATCTTGGCTGTGATTGGCTAAGCACTCCTTGCTCCTACCTTGAAGGATACTTGGTCCTACCATGAAGGATGGTTGGTCCAAACATGAAGAAAAGGTTGGTCCAAGTGTGAAGACTAGCACTACGCTGAAGCGTGTGATTGGCTCATTATACTCGTTGACTGCCGATAAAACGCCCAATAAAGACTTAGTCACCGGACCGCGCCGGCCAGTTAAAGTACATGCCCTATCACACCACTCCACACCATACATGAATTCTCCCAGTCACATTTCCCAAATATGAAATTAAAAAAAGTCAAATTTTAATTTACTTCTTTTAAAGTTTGGCAGAGGCGGGGTTCGAACTCACGGCGCAACGCTTAGTACTCTATGAGCCTAGCGCCTTAGACCACTCGGCCACTAAGTCTTGTTGTTATTCATTTGAAACTTATTTAAAAATATAATCGCTACCACGTGACAAGCAAAGACAGATCACGTATTATATTTTGGAATTTTATCATTAATGTGTATTATAATAGAGCTACCATTATTTATATTGTTGAATTCTCAAGCGCATCATTTCGAATTGGGTTTTATTCCTAAAGCCCGATACTGACTCCACCTGTACATTTTAATTTCATCGCGGGATGCTGAGATGTTTGAAAAGCATCGCAGCATCGCATACCGCTGCGAAGTGGAGTCAGGATCGGGCTTAATTCGAACCACCAGCATCCATGGTTCGATGTAGAGAGTCTTTCCTATTCAGAGGAAATATTGCAATTACACACCTTATTGCCTTTTAACAATAACCAATGACACTAGCACGTAATTCCAGTCAAGCACCAATCTTTAATCCTATTGTTGAAGAGGATAATAAGCTTATACTTATGTATAGCATTCGTAAAAAAGCTTAAGTCTTGGTTTGCTTTGGTTAAGTCCTGTTCAAGTGGTGGATTAACCAACGATTAACAATGAGAGTACATTCCTGAACCTCGTTCAGTTGGCGATGATTTGAAGTGACCGCCAATTATGACCATTTGATATTTAATAGGGGCCTACCAGCAATGTGGAAAAAAAGAAATAATGTAGTGCCAAAATAATGTACCCTTTTACGGAAGGAGCAAAGTTTAACAAGTTACAACTCCGCTTCTGCAGTACGAATGTCAGCGGCGAATGTCAGGTTATTATTTCCCAGTCTTGAAAAAAAATTGCAGGCAGAGGTGGGAATCGATCTCGGTACCTCCCGGTTAAAAAGCACTGTGCAAAACCACTAAGCCAACTAAATATCTGTCGTGAGATGCTTGACATTAATCTTTGATATTGCTGAATGGAACAAATCGCGGAATTAAATCAGTAATAAAAGAAGTAGATTCTTATTTAGCGGCCAAATTGGATAAAAGGGAAATATTTGTCCCTGCTCTAAAGAAAATATAGGTTAGAAAATTATCAAATAAATTTAAATTAAAAATTGAGACTTTATATTTATTTATTTCACAAGGCGGCATTTTCACAGACAAACACTGTATATGCTAAAAACTCGACCCTCATTACTAGATGATGGCATAGCTCCGTGTTAGAGCATCAGACTGGTAATGTCAATATCGTTGGTTCGAATCCGCCTGCCAGCAATGGTTGTTATGATTTTAATGCTACGCTACAATTTGTTCAATTTTTTTTCATTTATTTATTTATTTATTTATTTATTTATTCATTCATTCATTCATTCATTCATTCATTCATTCATTCATTCATTCATTCATTCATTCATTCATTCATTCATTCATTCATTCATTCATTCATTTATTCATTTATTTATTTATTTATTTAAATAATTTGATATATTTGAAAGGGGTATTTGAGCAATTTGAAATTTTTACCCCCGTATAATCCTATGGGGTCATTTTGAACCCACCCCTCCCAAATTGCCAAAACCTATGAGTTTAAATCATACATAATGATCAGTACGTCAATCATGAGTGAACACCGGTTGGTCACTGCATTTATTTGGGAATGGGTAGGCACTGCAGCTTGATTCAACATCCACAACATGATAATGTGTGCACATGCTACATTATATACACTTGTAGGCCTATGTTGTTGTTGGTGGAAAAGTAATGGGCCTTGCAATTGAAATGCCTCAAGCTTTTAATCCGATATGCAGATTATCTATTTGTTTTCATGAATTGGAAGACATTCTTTGATGTATTACCATTACTGAGCTCAATGATCTGAAATTACTGGAGTGTGAGGTCAGCATAGTATTTTATTAACAGAAAGTATAGAGGCCCTGCATGAAATTATCGATTGGCTCCAAACAAAGGATTTGAGCCGGTGTCCTTCACCGTAGTTATGGCGGAGTGCAGTCCATTCAATCAAATGTTGTCATCAACCTATTTGATTGCAATCATGCTTTGTTGAATGCATTTGAGTAGTCCGCCATATTTACGGGATGATATGTCACATGCAAGGCCTCTATTCTCCAAATTCATTTCCTAATGTATGTGAGAATGATACAATAATGACATGATGAACATAGTCATTGATGCATCAGTTTTAAAATAGACTAGGCGCTAGGCGGTTACCATATTTGGCGGTTCTCGGCTGGGCGCGATTACCAGGCTGATGGTGACATGTCCATATGACAGTTTTACTAATTTGACCTCAGATGACCCTGGCGACCCCAAAATGACCTTCCAAAATTTGGCTCTAAATGTTGACTGTACCCACCAAGTTTCATGCCCATACGACAGTTTTAGTAATTTGACCTCAGATGACCCCTGGGTGACCTTGGATGACCCCAAAATGATCTAAACTTATAACTCTAACTGTTGACTGTACCCACCAAGTTTCATGCCCATATATGAGTTTTTACTAATTTGACCTCAGATGACCCGTGGTGACCTTGGATGACCCCAAATTTACCTTCAAAAATGTTGTTTTAAATGTTGACTGTACCTACCAAGTTTCATGCCCATACGACACTTTTTAGTAATTTGACCTCAGATGACCCCTGGGAGCGGACCCCGGTGTCAGATGACTTTAAAACGAACATAAACATCTTCTTGACAGGACAGAACAACACCCACCCACCGAGTTTGAGCCCCGTACGACCTAGTTTCATGCCCATATGACAGTTTTTAGTCATTTTACCTCAAATGACCCCTGGGAGGGGCCCCTGGGGTCGGATAACTTAACGAACATGAACATCTTCTTGCCAGGACAGAACTACACCCACCCACCGAGTTTGAGTCCCGTAGGACCTAGTTTCATGCCCATATGGCAGTTTTTAGTCATTTGACCTCAAATGACCCCTTGGAGGGGGCCCCGGGGTCGGATGACTTAACGAACATAAACTGCTTCTTGCCAGGACAGAACTACACCCACCCACCGAGTTTGAGCCCCGTACGACCTACGACGGCCTCACATTAGCAGTCACAGACAAAACCTAAATCTACAGAATATATCCATTACTCGTCTCGAAAGAGCTCAAAATAAATAACTTAGAAAATTTTCTTGATGTCCTTTAACATGTTTCCATAGTTAACCATCGTTAGCCATGGATATCTATGCTGTAGAACTGACCGGTGACTAAGTCCGATTTATTGGGACGTTTATCGACCATCAACGAGTAATGGCTAGCGCTTGGCTAAATACTGCTTGCTCCTACCATGAAGGATGGTTTTAAATTAATAAGGCAATATTTAATGTAATACTTATAAAGGTAAATTGATTAGTTAAAAGTGGAAGCAGCATATAAATAATAACACGAAATAATTGGACTTTTACGCGCAGTTTACACTCGCTTTAGAATTAAAGTTAAATCCCAGCACATCCCTAAATAGTAGCATGTTTATAATGGGCCTTTCAGCCTGGCTTGAGCAAGTTGTTTGAGCCTGGTCCCATCAGGACCGAAATGAATATCCACATGGAGCGACCGTTTAAACAAAAACAAACAAACTACACATGAATAGGTCTACACACGTGCACTGTTTTCTTAAACGATTGACTCTAAAAATAAAGTAATATCACGCATATTGATTAAGTGTTAAATATCAGCAATCTAAAATTAATTTTACTCGTATGCACGGGGGGGCACTTAACAGTTAACACGAGATGGATTGTGCATCTCCGAAAGATCAGGCTATATATTTGACCAAAATAGAGCTCCGAAAGACCAGCTGTAAAGACTCCAAAATTGCTCATTCCTCATAATTCATGTTTTTGACTTTTGACTATTCGCATCTCCAGAAGTCCCCATTTTACTTGTTTGCAGCTCCAAAAAACACTCTTTGACCGGTCCGCCGTCATCCTCAAAATTCCAGGGGAACATATACTCACCAACTTTTTTTAATGAGCCCCCCCCCCCATGCACGTCCTTTACAGGAATAGACCTATAAATTAAAAGAAATATAACCAGCATTTTACAAAATTAATGAGAGATTTTACAATTTAATACAAATTTTAAAAACATTGTAAGTTTTAACGTTATGTGACTTTTAATAATTATTGCTAATTGTTTAAATATTCTCTACATTATTTTTTTTTATATATCACATTTTTTATGTAATTTGCACAATAAAAATTACACTTTATCGCCAACATAAACCCGGGACATAAACACAATTAACACCTTTCAATTCTCTGAGCAAACATGTATACCCCGGGAGACGTCCTCATTAGAGTATGCAGGCAAGCATCGCAGAAGTATCAAGCACTACACTGAAGCGTGTGATTCGTTGTTTGGCCTTCAATGTAGTAAACATCAAGCTGTCATTGGCTAGATATTGCTTGTTAGTAGAATGCGCCGTCGCTCGCTTAGCTTAGCGATTGATCTATGCATTCTCTTGAAGGTAGTACGAAGCATCCTTGGCCGAAGCGATTGACTGTGATTGAATATATATATAATGTAAGTATCGCGGAAGTGTCAAGCACTACGCTGAAGCGTGTGATTGGCTATTAGGCCTTCGATGAAGTAAACATACAAAAGTGATTGGCGACATATGCTTGGCAGTAGCATGGCGTCGCTCGCCAAAATAGCGATTGACAAAATATAAACTAGGATTGCTTGGTCCAACCATGTAGGATTGCTTGGTCCAAGCGTGAAGAGGGTTTTGTCGTATTTGGCCATGCTAGCCAAATACGACATATCTTCAAATATACTTGCTCCTACCTTGAAGGATGGTTGGTCCAAGCGTGAAGACTGCTTGGTCCAAGTGTGAAGGCACATCCTTCATGGTAGCGTCAAGCACTACGCTGAAGCGTGTGATTGGCTGCTTGGGCTTGGCTGAAGTAAATTTTGAATGTGATTGGCTAAGCACTCCTTGCTCCTACCTTGAAGGATGCTTGGTCCTACCATGAAGGATGCTTGGTCCTACAATGAAGGATGCTTGCTCCTACCTTGAAGGATGGTTGGTCCAAGCGTGAAGACTGCTTGGTCCAAGTGTGAAGGCACATCCTTCATGGTAGCGTCAAGCACTACGCTGAAGCGTGTGATTGGCTGCTTGGGCTTGGCTGAAGTAAATTTTGAATGTGATTGGTTAAGCACTCCTTGCTCCTACCTTGAAGGATGCTTGGTCCTACCATGAAGGATGCTTGGTCCTACAATGAAGGATGCTTGCTCCTACCTTGAAGGATGGTTGGTCCAAGCGTGAAGACTGCTTGGTCCAAGTGTGAAGGCACATCCTTCATGGTAGCGTCAAGCACTACGCTGAAGCGTGTGATTGGCTGCTTGGGCTTGGCTGAAGTAAATTTTGAATGTGATTGGCTAAGCACTCCTTGCTCCTACCTTGAAGGATGCTTGGTCCTACCATGAAGGATGCTTGCTCCTACCATGAAGGCTTCATGCTTGGACCAAGGGATTTGTCGTATTTGGCCAGCGATACATATCCCTTGTGTAGTTTAATGTATACTTCAATATCCTGACATTGAAACCAAAGAAAGAAGTAACATTACGGTATTTATATCAGCAAACCTTTGGAATTGCTTTCAAATGTTCACTACACTGTGAACCCACGGAATGAGTATTCAAGATCAAACCTTTTAAAGTGTTATTTATGAATGCAAAGGAACAGAAAGGAAATGCTTAGTTTAATTTTTAACGACCATTGTATTGTATTTTTCCAGCATCCACGCCACGATCCACAAACTCAAACTAACATTCCTCTGATAAACTCGCTTGACGTACAATTGGGAAAGGAAATTTACAGCGCTATTTCACTTGAGAAAAGACTAATTGCATCAAGTAATTTAATTTGCAATTGGGGCCAAATACTGACTCAATAGTCAGTAAACATTGGCTATTCAAACTTCTCAGTTCAAGAGTTCAAAGAAGTGAAAATAAAATGCACTTTTCAACAAAGCAATACGTTCATTTTGTACTGCATTCACATAATTATATTATTTTCATGACGAAAATACTGGATTTTTAAAATTAAAATTCAATAGAATTAAGTCATCTCAAACGTGATGTAAAACAAGAACACGGAACGTCAATAATTATTACAAAACTATGGATTAACGAACATTGAGAGCTTTGGAATTTTTAAAACAATAATTATGTAATTTTTGCAACTTTCTTTGTGTATCGAGGGCGATGACTTTTCAGTTTATTGCAAGCATAATGTAATCTGTCCAGGCTCTGGACTACCTCGAAGGATTGGCGTCAGTCGATATCCAGGGCTATTTGAATTGGGAATAAAGGCCATCGTAGTCAAATAAAGGGCGCAGCGCAGATTTATGTGAGCATCTTTTATCGATAAAAACGGACTAATAATCCAAAGGCTATATATACAGTCTTCATCCAGGTAAAGAATGTCTGCATTGCTTGTAATGGATGTGAGTGCTAGTCTATATTGCACAGACAAACCAATGTTTCGCTTGTGGCGTTTCTGCCTAATTAAATTTGGACTTGTTCTTATGTTTCACCCTTATTCCACTTATTCCACTTACCGATCTATATCCCAATATAGACTCAGACTAAAGCTGAATTCTAGTTCATGTACGAGGAAGATCTTGAATTTTCTTTTCATCCAACAATTCTAGTTCATGTACGAGGAAGATCTTGAATTTTCTTTAAACATCCAACACAACAATTCACCTGCAAAACAACTTTCTTTCAAGTGAAGCTTGACAGATCAAGGATTTTGTCACGTACTTAGAAATGTTTCTACAATCTAGACTAGCATAAAGGTACACAACGTCTCTCTGAAAAACTGAAACATAGTTAATGGAGATACTAAAATGTGCTTCAAAATATAAGTTCCCTTGGAATTCAAGATGTGTACAATTATCACAGGCACAAATATCCTTTATTTACACAAAAGTGTAAAAATCATTTCCATCAGAGTTCTGTGAATATATATGATACACCCTAAAAGTTGTGACTTGTTAACAATTATTACCAGTCTTATTTTGTCAGTCCCAAATGTGTCCCAAATCTACCAATCTATTGACCTAATTCAAACTGTGTGTGATTTACAAGGTGATAATTTGCCCACGTCTTACCCATTATACACCTGCAGATTAACATCATGGTAATTGAATTAGTTTCGTAAAAATGCCTTTAAAATTGCCTCAACCTTATTTATCTTAAATAAACCCACTACTTACTTTAACATTATTTGAAAAAAATGTCACAAAAATGTTTTATGCTCAGCATATTTCCAGCATATCGGTCTTTCTGTTTCGCTTCGAGATAAGGACACACTTAATGCATTTTTCATTGATTTAAGCTATTCCGCTGTGCACTTCTTTTTCAAAGTATTGCGTTGTTTATCATTAAGGCTATGTAACATAAACACGTATTAAACATTAAATAAACGGGCATTTGGATGTAAAGAAAATATGTCACCATATTCGACATAGGTATACACAGATTGAGCAGTGCTCTGATAGAGGTAGCTTTCAAACCAAGTAATAATATCTAAGATTTAAAAGTTTATAGCACCGGAGTAATTAAGGATGTCAGAGAACAAACAATTACGTAAATATCAAAATTATTCGCCTCTTAATTTGAAATACTTTTATGCTTATTAGCTTTTTTAATAACATTAAGATATATTAATAAATGTAGCCTTGTTTTTAGTAAACTATAGCAATCTGGTCCATGTTGTCGGATGATAAAGACTCCTGTAAGTCTATAGTCGGGAATTTGATTCTGCTTTTGTTTGTGTGTGGGCAGTTCAGTCTACATTGATGCTCCATAGCAAAATATTTAAATTGCAATTAGTATTGTAAATAACACCATTAAATGCTTAACTACATATTGAGAGCAGCAAGTGGTTTAGCTAATCTTGATTTGAAAACACTTTAGGGATAAATTTAGTGCGTCAGATAAATCTCTGGTTTATGGAAGAAGCTATGATCTCAAACATTGCAATCTGCCCGGTCACAGTTCTCTAACTCAATGTGCATCTACGCTTATAGGATGATCTTTGAGAACGTTGGGTACAAAAACCAATTGTAATGTGTAACACATTTTCAACCTTACATTGAGGCCCACCACCCAAACAGTCCTATTCAAAGTTATGACTTGAGTATTTCTGACGGCTGCAGCGGTTTAGATTCTGGAAGCAAAAATATGCATCAAGTGGCTCATAACCACCACACGACAATTTATTCATATCGCTTAAACTAAACATATTTCAAGCCTCAAATTCCTCCGTGGTTAAAGCATGAAAGTTATGAGCTTTCACATGATACCAAAGTTAAGTAGGGAAATCCGGCCACACACCTTTAAGGTCAACTTTTGTGCTTAATTTTTTTAATTTGGGTTATTGAATATTGCAATTGGCGTTGTAAATGAGACCATAAAGGTTTGCAATGAGAGGGACAGGTTTGTGCCACGCTTGTAAACTATGCAAGCAAAAGCGCACAATTGCCTCGTTAGTAACAAACATATCGCAACTGTATGTTTAATAAATCAATCCTCGTAAATAGAAAAAAGATCCACAGGCTTAATGATTCTCATAAGACTCACCGACATAGTACTTCAAATCATTGGCCACACGTATTCACATATGCCTTATAAGATTTGTGTGTGGGGGTGTGTGTGTGTGGGAGGGGGGGGGGATTAAAAAGTATTATCCTGTTTTGCTAAATGAAACATAGCTAACTCCTAATCCTTTAGTTAGTTCATTTTTGACGTGCGCTGTTAGGGTGTTTTTCATATGTTGTGACAATCAAGCCCATGTACTAAGACTGATTTCAGATTATGTATTCTAATTTTTTGAAAACGCACTTTCTAATACCTTCTATAACCAATGTTAAATCTATGTGCAAACTCCGACAGCCTATACTACAAATGTTTGCCCATACTACAAAAGACTTTGCCAGGTATTTGAATTTTGTGAATGGAAATGTACGAAACAATGCAAAAGTGCATGTTTTGGCCCATTTCACCCGCATATTTGAAAACTAATAAAATTGGACTATTATTGCCAGTTATAACCGACTATAAAGGATTAAGATTGAGCTATGTTTCATTTAGCAAAATAGGATAACATTTTTAAACAGAAAACAGCAATTGTGAGTATGGTTATATATACATGTACAATACAAAATCACAGTGTCCGTTATTTTTGTATCAAATTCCCTTTTATTTTAGAAGCCTGGAATATCCTGCAGCAATACTGTATTCTGCTGAGATCTATAGGCAAAATCCATGTTAGTTCAAAATTCAGTCGTTGGCGACGACCAATTATAACGACCAACTGAAGATTGCATATAATGTCTGGATCTTTTCTGTACGCATTAGTCAAGACTACAAAATCGACAGAGACGTTAAAACCGGCTTTCAATTGACCAATTCTGTGCCACCTATTCCTTAAGGTGCTTCTGCGGTTGTTTGCACGCGGGTCAAATTTGTATTTTCACCTTTGTCGCTGGTATTATGATTGATTTTGTGGGTCTCTTGTTTATGTAATCCATAAACATCGTCCTCATCATCACCATCATGCTCAAAACACAAACAATAATAATTATTATAATGAATCAAATATTGATATTAATGGCTAAAAATCAATGTGCTTGGTGGTCAATTGGCAGTCAATTACCGAGAAGGCTAATTACCATCAGTATTATTAGGTATATAAATAGGAGTTGGCATTGCATGTTTGTTATTCATGTTGTGAACTACTGTACCAATACCTCCATATTACACAGAGATTCATCTCTTCGCTTTGAAATAACATAAATCGTGATTCAAATGTAGAAAATGTTGCATATCCTTGACCATTGATTAAAAATTCTTAGTTAAGAGACAATCAATATATTGTTTGCTTTATAATCTTGTTGATATCATTGTAAGATAAAAGCTCGTGTTGGAGTAATATGCGTATTCTATCGCAAAGGATATTTTGACTTGCTTGTCGCATTTTCCCATGACTAGTTTGTTGAATACAGACTAGCTGTCTCTTACTTTATCACTGAATAACACAGGAGCAAAAACGACGACCACATAGCACTTAAGTACATCAAATGTAAAGCAATCGGGTCAAATTCTACTGATTGCTGCCACAATAAATGCAAAATTTTAAAGTGAAGAGTGTGTTGAAACTAATATATTTAGCTAACTGTGTTTGCTAATCTTTTGAAATAGTTTTGTATTTTTGTATTTTAAAGCTTATCCCTCTTATCAACAGTGATTACCATAACCGTAACACATTAAATAGGGAAAGAAACCAAGAATAGTACTGCTAAGAATAAAATATTTGAGCTCTACCTTTACATACACGAATTTGAAAAGGGTTGCTTATTTTTACATACACCGTTTGAAAAAGGTTGTCAGTTTCCAACTTCAGAATAATGCAACAGCGTGACCTCAAGTCCGCAAACGTGTTTACACACATATCAGCAGGTTATCTACGGAATTTATCAGTAAACTTTATTTGTACACACTCAACATGTTAGGTTACCTACATTGTAATTGTAACCCCCTGTTATTATAAGAATATTGGGACGATTCTCATGACGTTTCGATGTAGTTCGGATTAATGAAGGGTTGTGTAGGGGGAAACACCGAAATACAAGTATGGGCAAAATACAGTCTTGCTTCGTTTCCTTGTTGCCGCGATGGCTGTCAAGAGCAATTTTGAGAAAACATCAAAAAAATCACCAAAAAAGTACTGATATATAGGGGTTTGCAACAAAAGCTGCTTTTGTTGAAAACCCCATTATATCAGTGATTTTTTGATGATTTTTTGATGTGTTCTCAAAATTGCTCAAGTATGCTTTTGTACCCATATATTCAAAGGTCATTCTATGATTGAACAAAAATATATTGGGTTAAGGAACTGAGTTATAGCAGAATAGACTTGAGATCCTATGCCAAGTCCAAATGAAACTGGATCTTATAAATGACCATCTGACTATAGTCCCATCGTAGGAATTGTGCTCTCCCTGTGCAGCAAAACGAAAATCAATACATCTAGGACTGGGTTACATGGCGGTAAAGTATATCATTCCTATATCAGTTACAATTATTTTATAAATGCCTAGCATGTACGCGGCGGTATTCATAGGTTTTATCTGCACAGGATATTGAAAATAACGTATATAATATCAAGTTAAATACCACACAAGAGAGACATTAATCATGATATAATTTTAAGATTTGCATATTAGATAAATAAATCATTTCTGTTAGTGTTATAGTCATTTGTCTTCCTCGAGCCAGCGACATCAGTACTCTGTTGTTTCGCAGGTGTACAGATGAGTGTAATCACGTCTGTTCTATGAGACTACCCTCACTATAGCACGCATTGACGACTGTCTCGAGGAAGACAAATGGAGTATATAATAGTGCATGTTGCTGATTATTTTCACAAGTCACTTCCTTTACAAAATGGCCTGGCAGTTTGTAAATAGTCTGCACTAAAATATTATGCAAGAGGTCTGCAATCATTTAGTAACAATTGCCTTTCTCTCAACTCAAAGCCCGAGATTAATTTCTTCAAATTTGTTCTCTTGATTCGTTTTCGTCATTTCGAAATCGTTTCCCAAGAAGATACAGTATTAAGCCTAGGATACAAAACACCCCAGCTCTTGCTCTTTTTCTCTACCCAACTATAGTGATTACTAATGATCAAGTCATATTACTCCCCCTCCTTATATGCTCATCACTTTTATCGCTCTTCTGTGTGTCTAAAAACATCCCGGTCCCCTGCACACTGTAGATTTGAAAGCCAAAAAAATTGTCACCAAAAAGCATTTTTAGAACGTTATCACATTGGACGGACAAACTATTTAAAAGCACGTACAATTTTTCCAAGATTGATTCAAGCAGGATCAGGATTCCAGCCTGATTCTACACGAAATGACCACTTCGACAAACAAAATGGCAGTCGCGGAACCAACAAATAAATATAATACTGGAACTAAGCAGGCATGTGTCACATTATGTGTACGTGTATGACCAATAACAAACCCCGAGCGCATATTGCTAGGGAAAGTCTGTAAATATCATAATGCTTGATTACATTCTCATATCTACACATTGATATTGCTTTAATATTAGTTTTGAGTATATTTGTATTACTTTGTAAGATAACAATAGATTCGAGATTGGAATTTACAAACGACTGATACGATTACATAGGTTTATAAAATATTGGGAATGACTTAATTCAACAAAGAGCAAATAATAATTTTGTTTTCTAAGTGGCTCTTCCATAGCGTGGGGATAGTTGAATGGCAAGAGTTATATTTGTCCAGTTTGAGTCATTTAATTCAAAAACGGCAGTGTACTTTACTTGTTAATACATACGATTGTATCTAATTAACTTTAATAACAACATCAACAACTTCAAAACAGGTTTCGAGTAATTCGATGATCTATTGGGTTTTTTTAAGCTTTTGAGTCATTTGATATCATTTCATTTGTTTTCGTCATACCATTTTTGGTATTGACATATTCTGTCAAAACAATTACAGACCCTTCGTTGCATTCTCCGATTCATTCAACGAATACTATAAACTTGTCCCTGCCTCATAATCATTAAACGGTAATTTAAGACGAAGTTAAGAAAATTAAATAACAACGCTACTATTTTTAACGTTTCAAAATCACTGCTCTTCCTTCACAAACGGCTGCTTTAACTGCAAGCAAGCATGCAAGCAAAAAACAAAACAAAAACATCATGGAAATGTACCGAGTAATATCACAGTACACAATGTATATAACAATCTTTGAAAACCTTGGCAGACATTCTTTTGTGATTTTATGGTAGTAGAATTTCAAAATAGCAGCTATCGTTGTTCTGGATCTCCGTCTGTTTTTAATGATAACATATGCTAACGATTATCAATCTAGCCACGAGTAACATTTCTACTTAAGTTTATTATTAACAATTTAATTTCACTTGATTTAAACAATTTATAGAAAAAACGCGACTACTTATTTTATCATTGCCATCTCCATGTCGTCTCATGCTAATTGCTGAAGACGACAAGAGGTGCGTGTTCAGAGCTAGCGCCAAAAACAATCATTATTTTCTAATGTGAACTAATGATAAATAACTGCGCGTGGACATGCACAGTTGAAGATTATTATAGAATAGGCCGTGTCACGAGAGTTGTATTTCTTTGTGCTGAACAGCTTCAAACAAATATGGATTCTGTATGATGTCACGTACTTACCCCATGTGAGATGCATCAATGAGCCTCGGCTGTTTGGTAGTCGCCGGGAAACAAAGCTCCCAAGAGAAATTTTACGTCTAAACCTTATGGGCATGACATAGATTACCTGATTTCTCCAGACCTTTGGCATTTTCTGGTTTCCTGAAGTATGAATACGTGAGTTAAATAGGCGTATTTGCAAAATATAAATGTAATAGTTTTTTATCGTTTTCCTATAATGAGCTTCCATCGTGTATAGCTTTTATTATATCGTGTTGTAATTAGCATGAAGCTATTTTTGCAAATTCAATCAAATTGATTTTATTTAATAGATTTGTAGAATTCATGACAATAACTGATACGAATTGGGTAAAAAATTACACAGAATCGTCTATAGAACCCAGGAGAAAATGCAAAAATACTGTATTTATATCAGCAAACCTTATGGAATGCGCAGTAAAAATTCAAACATATTTATGCACGAGAAATGAGGTATACTGACATGTTTTTGTGACAAAATGAAATGTATATTAAAATAATAATGGAAACATGTTCAATGACACTCTATAATTGCATTGCACGGCAGATGAATATGAATAATGTTAAAACGTCCATATTCTAAACAATTTCATAATAAAAACGACAATAATGACTATCAGGTCCAATTAACACCTCAGTAGCTAAGTAAGAAATGAAAGTTTGGTCTGGCCTCTTTATGTCTTTCTGAAATGGCCTCAATAACGTCCATTGCATTGATTGTTGTTCATCGTTGGACCTCTCGTCATACCTGTGTAAAATGCACCTGACATTTCCATTCTATCTATAACATTCCATCTGATATAAAGTGCTTTTCGCCTTTCATCTTGATAAATGAATGTAACAGTACAAGAGTCACGATTGTTACAACATTTTCCTATACAAAATATAACGATGTCTCACTACAGTATGAAGTTATTTAAAAAAAACCTGATGAAATTATTAGATATTATCTTTGTTTTATTCCACAATATCTATTTGTATTAGTTCTGATACGAGCTGAAATACGATCATTTGGTCAACATCATATAACATGTCACGATTGTCTAGCGATGTCAGAAAATCAAAAGCAAAGAACGTCAACATTATGAAAATTGAGATATACTTGACACACTACATAACTGTCCTGTGACCACTCAATAAAATCACTAATGATGTTGATGGATCAACTTCTATTCTAATAATAACAAGTTATTATTACATGCACGGAAATCCATTATCTCCTTTACAATAGACAAGAACAGCACGGCAAAAATAATATCACCCCCATTATAGACAGAAAATAAGCTTTTCCAGTAGAGAACAATAATTAATTAATGTATTGAGTACAAAGTGTTAAAGACATTATTGTACTGTGAGGGCAAAGTGAGATTTGCAACACTCTGAAACATACCTATCTACCTACTTATTGGAATCTCTCGAGTTTTATTAAACTGACATTAATTATCACACTTGAGCGAGTTGCTTGGCGACATTAATCGCTATATCGTGATATTCAATGCATTCAGTGTATTGAATAACACCAGAAAAATATTGACTTAGATAAATGTTTGTGAGAGCTAACATATAACGTCGATTAATATGTCATTGACTTTATGTAATGATAGTGTGATTATTTGGTTTATGAAAAATTTATGGGTATCATTTGTCTTTTGCTTGTCAATATGGTAAAAAGATGACTCTATTAAGGCAAGTGGGATGGCAGGAGGGACATTTTTCTAATTTTAGCCATTTAACTAAAACAATGGAATAGCAAATGAGTCAAGGAAGCCAATAATCGCATTTATATTTCCATAGGTTTTAGGGTTTAGTTAAGGCGAATATCAAAAAGAGCGTTTTGGGGTATTTTTTCCTTTCCGAGAATATTAAGGATTAGGATTTAGCTATGTTTCATTTGGCAAAACAGGATAATATTTTTCTAATAAAAAATTAGTGCTGTATTTTTCTGTAATGGGGAGTAGATGCTTCTATAAGAAAACATTAACAGCTTTCACTTTTCATTGTTCTTAACATTGCTTAATCAAATAATGACTTCATTGTTTACATTGTTTATTACACTTAACTCATTGACGTCTTATTAGCCTAACTATTATCACCATCTGAAGCATGAAAAGCAATAAACGTCCCTTCCATAGCCAATGATATATATAGTGTTTTCCATACGCCAGGGTGACCAATATTCAATCTTATTAAATCTGCATAATATTACCACCATTCAATCTGTTGCCCTACATATCTGCATCGACATCTCAATAAACACATATCACACTTGAGCATTCTTTCCATGGTTACAATACCATAGCATTGAGCCTTTTAGAAAATAAAAATATTGTTTTTAGCCGCTGCCATGCATCAGTCGTCTCATATTATACAGGTGACATTATAATTTTAAGTAAAACAACGAGACGAAGCCGAGTTGTTTTACGCTAAAAATAATGATGTCACGTGTTATACGATAGATGCACGACAGCGGCTAAAAACAAATACCTTTATTCTCTTTCTTAAACATTTCTATTCAAATAAATATATTAGTCATAAGTATACCAAATTTTAATCAAATTAAATCCTACATTTTTCAAAGAATTACCTAGGGCTTGGAATCGATCAGTCCCGTTGTTGCTATGAACTTCCGATTGGACCAAATAACGCTTACGAGTATCGCGTCGAAACGCACGCGATAAAGTGTGTTATATCGTGTCATATCACACGAATTTATATATCGCTTGATACGTGAATGCATCAACCAATCATTTACAACAAACTGGATCTATTATTGTATTAATTAATTTACCTTTCTCGATAATTAACTTGCGGTGATGAATTAATAATTAAAAGCTATAATTATTGACAGCAATGGATGTTCTAAAATGTATTTGTGGAATTTAGAATATTTTAATTGTCGTCTACAATTACCATTGTCGTGATAAATATAAATGCAAAACCCACAGAATAATTAATAAAAACACACGAGCGATGCATCGCAAAATTCGGGGATTGCCCATCGCTTTCCAAAAGCGGTGCATCGCAATCGCTCGGCGATCGAGTATGAATTCAACTTAAGAACCAATAAGTGTTTAAGAATGTTATTTAAAAAGAGAACATCTAGGCAGTACGCGAGTCTGGAAACAAAAGAGATTGATGGAGTCTATGATTCACGTGTATTTTGAGATATCCGGATAACCCCTTCTTGTGACAACTTCCTTGAGGCGATTTATAGGCAGGTTTCACAATGATGGATGAGGGACATGATTTCCTATCCAAACGTTTTGACTTCATATCTGACAGCGAAATTACATGTTGACCATTTTATTTGCCTCTGACAGTGCACTCCTTTATGACGGTTATACTCATTTTATACACAAGTGACAGAGAACTATCTCATTCCATCTCTCTAATATTAGATTTCGTGTTGGGACCATAGCATGCATAGCACCCGGAATATGTGATACTCAATTAAAGTGACGTTTAATTTGAATATACTATGCATGGGTCATCACAAGCCTAGCCCCTGCTTGTATATTCATATTGTAAAAAGAGGTCGGAATAGCGCTCTATGTATGTTAAGTATATTTCTGATTATCTTAAATACCAAAAGAGTTCCTGCATTAATTTGAGGAAATATACTGCGCACAAAAAATATCTTTACAGTTGGAAAAGAGCCCATAATATACACATGATTGCCCATTTTATGGGCTCTTTTGTTTAATGTTTTACGCAGTTTAGGATGGTAATTAATAGGCAGGTCTATCTTTTTACTACCAAAACCATACTTGGCATGCATGTTACTTTGGATAAAAGAAGTAAAATAAGCAAAGAAATGTTATCATTGGTCCGTGAAAAAGGGAAACTATTTTGTTCAACAGCATGGGGGTCTGACATTTACCCACTCTGAAATTGAAACGAAATGTAAATATCCATTTTTTTTTTTTTGTTGGGGATTTATGACCAGCTGGTTAAATAACCCTATGTAATAAGAAAGTCGTAGCTGATTAAGTTGCTGAGATATTGCCCTTTAAAAAGGGTCCTTTGTAAAATGGTCTGCTATTGACCAAATTCAGCTCAATATGCTCAAGGTCACGAAATTTGAGGCAAAAGAAAAGGGAATTTGACTTTTTTCTTGTGACCTCACCCACGACCAAAGGTTGAACAACCCCATTCTGCATTGAAAATTGCACCACACAATTTACCAGAAGGTTATGTATGTTTTACATAATATCTTTAATAATATACAGGAGGCGAAATCATGTTGTTCCTATTCTTAATAATCATTGCATTAATTGCTATTAATTTATGCACTTCTTACTATATCGCCACCTAAAACGGTACCTTTAAATCAGCAATAATATGTAGCCGTTCACATACCTTATGTCAGGTAACCTATAGTCGACCTGATTAAATCTGCATAAAATGACCCTCATTCAATCAGTTGCCCTAAAAGTCTGCATCATCCATCTCAAAAACACCCAGCACAGCTGAACATTCCTTACCATGTTTGCCTGATTATAAAACGGAGTACTATAGCGTAGTATTGCACTGCCCTGTTATTGGTCATGTAAACAAAAATACGTTAAGCAAATCTGACAGCAAAAGAGATTGATTCACCAGTATTTTGAGATAACCCCTTCTTGTGACAACTTGATTGAAGCTGGTTTCACAATGATGGATGAGGTCACGATTTCCTGTCCAAACGTTTTGACTAAATCTGACAGCAATTGCGTAAATATACTGACCATTTTATTTCCATCTGTCAACAAATCTCTACTAGACAGATATACCCATTTCACACACGGATGAGACGTTGAAAATATCGTTCTATCATTAAAGGTATTTATTCCTTATTACTGGTATTATATTTCGTATTTGGGCTATTAAAGCAGGAAGAATGCAGAATTGATACTCAATTAAACTTAACCAGAGAGTTCTTGATTTAATTTGACGGACGGTTGCATATTTTTCAAACATACCAGAAATACAATCAATGTATACGAGTATGATTCAATAACTCACTAATTGAATTATAAAATGGCCGCTTCGTAAATGTGAAGAAATAGCAGGAAGCACAAAAGAGAAAAAGAAATTAGTTTGGAAAATTCTATTTAATATAAAAAGTGACCAGAAGTGTTCTATTGAAAATTTTAGGTTAATTATATAAATATATTTCAATTAGTAAGTAACACAGTAATGTACGCTTATCAGTGTTGGCATATCCAAACAAAATAAGACTGAACAAAAAACATATAGGCGAAGAAGAAGAAAATGAGAAAAAGCAGAATGGACTACGAGTCGAAGAAGAATATCATACGCATCTTAAATGTTTAGGGTCAGATATAAGAGTAATACTTTGAGTATATTATGTGCTACAAGCAAGAGGTATAACAAGGCATGCTTTCCAGTTCCAGGATGTCCTCAATAAATAACATAAAACATGTATCAGGAAGAACTTGACACTCATTTAAAGAGTCCTCTTATTTCTGTATACCTGAGCCACATTGCCCGGTATTAAATAATGGCAGAGATTTCCATATCATTTATTCTATTTATATTTAATACTTTGACAATGTATCACTATTTTGAAGTATGGTAGATAACAAACCATCAGTAATTTGTGACCACCACTTACATAAGCAACAATAAAGTAACCGTTCCTATATCAAGGTAAAATATATTTAACCGTACGGAATCTTTTTCAAGTGTATAAGCACTTTTTGTGCGCAGTTTAAGATGGTTGCTTTAACAATAATTGAATTTATTGCAATTAATTTATTCATTTCTTACTAGGCTCACGATTTATCACTACCTGAAACATGATAGGTAACAAAAATCAATAATTTGACACCTTTCCCCTTACATCACCAATTATACCTAGATGTTCCCATAATTATGCCAGGGTAACCTTTATTTGACCTGATTAAATCTGCATAATATTTCCACCATTAAAGCTGTCGACCTAAATTTCTACATGAACCATTTCAAAACACACCCACCCATTTGAGCATCCTTCACCATGCTCAACAGAATTATTACGAAACAGAGTGAGTTATTACGTGTAAACAAGAACGTTATTATCTAGGCAGCATGCTCATTTGACAATAGAAAAGATTGATGGAGCTGATGATTTACGTGTATTTTGAGATATGTGGATAACCCCTTCTTATTACAACTTCCTTCAGGCGATTTATCGATAGGTTTCTCAATGACAGATGAGGAACACAATTAGCTGTCCAAACGTTAAAATTCCAAATCTTGACAATAATTGCTTATTACATTATATTGACCATTTTATTTCCCCCTGACAGCAAATCTTTACAAGATGAGGCGTGATTGATAAGTTCGTGGCCTAAGATAGAAGGAAATGGGTCATACAGTGTTGAGTGAAATTATGTACAATTCTACTTTTTGAATGATCACACAGACAGTTTGAAGTTATTATCTTGTATTGTTTTTTCTGTTACAGATAATTAAACCTTGAAAATGGAATGTCAAAATCAGCCATTATGCAGTCATCCGCTACCTCGACATTTGAGGAGGATACTTTGTACAAAATAGGAAAGAAGTGGGCTGCTAAGTTAAGTTCCAATGTGACAGGAAGAGCCTGGATGCAGGATGACGACCCCGTTCCGGAAGGCCAGTCACCATCACTACACATGAGTCTATTGTCGTGGATTCATGGCAGAATGAGATGGCCGAGTAACAGAGTAAATTTTCCACCGAGCTGGGTATCTGTTTGTGAACGCGTCCATGTAGCCATCCACAAAGAACTTTAAATATCCTAGGTGTCAGCTCGTTAGGCCCCGTAGCTCCTTGGAACGGACTCGACACAACATACAAAGGATAATGTTGCCATTTTGAGGTGATCCACTATGCCGGGGGGGGGGGGTGAGCAGCGAAGCCACGACTAAGCGGCGAAGCCGTGACAACTGCCCAAGCCCATACCAAAAGGCTAGGGCGCTCCCACCCCTGGGCTCCCACGCAAACCCTTGTTGAAAGAGTGGATCCCAAGAATTGAGACCTGGATCCATCACTCTTAAATTCTCCAGCTCCAAGGAAAGCCAAGGCTATGCAGAGGTGATACTCTTATACCAGGAATACTTCAATTCACAAATCCACAGTGGCCATCCAGCAGCGTGGATTCGAACTGGTCGTACACTTGCTCTATTCTCATGATTTGACACCATCTGACTAATACCTCTTCCCGAGGTTAGTGAAGGAGCTTGGTGCTCGCCATTTTCAGATAATGACGTAATAATATTTGATGCTGTGGATCACTTCCTGAAGGTCAAAGACAACGACTTCTTCACTGAAGGGATCCGTATGCTCCATGACCGCTGGAATATGAAGGAGGGATTACGTTAAAAAGTAAATGCGTTTGATTTTCTAAAACTGACTCTTTCTATCTTAGGCCACAAATACCTATCACCTTCGTATACCCATTTTATACACGGATGGCAGAAGAAATATCCTGCCCTATCAATAAAGGTAATTATTTTATTTCTTCTCAATGTTATCAGATTACGCGTTGTAACATTAAAGCACTCAGCACGCAGAATTTGATATTCAATTAAAAAGACGTTTCATTTCTTTCATTTACCATGTTTACTTGTGTCAAAAGCCATGTGTTAGTAACTATTAGCGGCACAGCATTAGATTGCTAGGGTTAAGGCTTAAGGATTCTGAAGAAAAAACACCCAAAACGTCTCCCACAAGTGAGACGAAAAAATAAAATAGAACAAATAATTCGACTATTTGAATGAGCAAACCAAAAAATCCCTCACCCAGCTTTGCATAAAGGTATACTTAAATTTGGAAATAAAAATGTTGCTAGTATTAAAACAAACCAAAAAAGACGTAAAAAGACAGAAACTTCACATATATACAGCGCTACTTTGATATCTTTTACTAGACGCGGCATTATATTTCCAGGGGGCATAGAAGTTTGGTCTTAAAACCCATAGAGTTCCTGATTTAATTTAAGAGAATAGGATGATAATTGACAGTACAATATAGGTCGATTTTCATAAACTTCACACCCGATATTCTATTGATTTTTCTCGATTTATATTGACACAGCGCTGTACAATTAGATTGACTTTTATTGATCATGCGTCAAATCATAGTTCTAGTGTGCGCAAATTAGTTACACAATATTTTGTTTAAACAAAAACCATTGAGTGGATCGAAATTGATATTTTGACACTAATATTTACACGTTCTTGCAATATAAAATAAATCAAGCATATCAAAAACCATGATTATTATAAACACTGCAAACACAGTGGAGCTTTCAATATATCGTAATGGCTACATATTTAAAAATACATGACGTAGCGTAGATCCAGTCGTGCCAAATAGATTCATGGATTTTGAATTCCTTTGAAGCGAATCAATTTAAACGTAACAGCCATACCTTGTGCCACAACCTGTGAAATTTAATCACTTGCAGCCATGCAGCCAGTCATCCAGGTCTCAGATCATTACTTAAGCACAGGTATGTGTCCATGTTGTGGAATTTGATTTTGCCATGTTAATCTATGGGGAAGATTTGTAGCTCATCTTGTAACTAATAATTCAATTATGATCAACGTATGTCTGGAGACACGCTGTAGGCTTTGATATTATTATCAATATATTATTTGATGGTAAACTAACCATCATGATTGCAAACGTCTTCAAAATAATATGAAAGCATTTAAGTGATAAATTGATGTCCAACTTAGCAAACCATTTGAAGATGAAAATACTGAAATCCAATATACAGCGAATTTGAACTTGTATACATAGCCTTGCTTTTAACGTAAAGCCACATCAATTGAAGTGACAGGTATAAGAAAGCCATCGTTTTATCTTGGCTTTCAGGTAGATGCATAAATAATAATCTAGCGCTTTCAAAACAATGTACGTCCATCCACGTGTGAAACATGTGCTCCAAGTGTTTGTTTAAACATATGAGGGATCAAGGATGAACCGTCATAATAACCATCACCACGTGTGGAAAACATCATTGAAGGTTCAGTTCACTTACCTTGTTCAGTATTTCCATCTCGTTGACGCAATTGACAATTTTTTGTTTAGTTGGATGATGGTATTGGTGTGGCGGATAAGGAGGCGGAGGTTCTGGCGGGCACCCCAAGCCGTTGGCTAATCGTGAACCTGGATCCGGCATTGCACTTGGCAGCAGCCGGGAACACAGTGTTTCAATACAACCACTACCTCTTCCGCAATGCACATGGTGGGGTTTTGAGGCTCTGATATATAATATCACCAATGGCTTCAGCACTTATCGTCAAACACAACCCCTTCCAATCTATACGAGTCTGTCTTTTCCTCTTTGAGCAATACTGGCACCACTTCACAGAATTGCTTATAGGCTTGAATAATAATAACTGGTACTCAGTCTCTATCAATCACAGTGGTATACTATCCTATCCTAGCTTGCTTTGAGACTGAAGAAGATGAAGCTATAGTGCAACAACACGGCGGGGAATCAAACAAGGAATTTCAAACACATAGGTCAGAGGTGGATGCCAAAGATATAAAAGTAAACTTCTCCATGCATGGCATGCAGTAAATGAGTATATCACATTTTACAAAATCCTCGTTTTCGTTTGCATCGCAGTTTAGGAATGATAGAAAATCACATAATAAAGTATCCGCAATCACATTCATTCACTAAATATATCAAAAGCAGCTAGCTGGAAATCCAATTTTGCAAGACGACTAGAAAAAGGTGGCAATCTCCAGTGTTTGATGTGTGATGATGATTGCACCTAGAGGTAGAGTTTGGCACTCACACACTGGCATGATGAGAATGAGAACGATAATGCGCAGTAGCCAATCAGTTTGTGTATATTGGTATGGAAGCTCTGTAAATTAGACTAGATGGTTAAGAGGCAGCGCCTCTTCGACTTAAACTCTTACTCGCTAGCTTGCTTCGATGCGCTATGCTACTACTGATGGGGATTACTGCTGTAGGAAATGAAATTCCCTCGAGTCTTTGCTTTGTGCTCCTTCTTGTACTGATTGTTTCATTGCAAAAACCCTAACGGGCTTGCCCTTTTTGCAGAAAAGCTACATATTATATCTTTCACTGTCCATTTAAAGCAGGCATAAGCAGCTGTAGCACCGGGCAGCATATCTAATGGAAAATACTCGTGAATTTTGCCATTGAATTAATTACGGAATCAGAGCATTATAGATCGATTGGAGTGCTGTTAGCCAGTATTATATTGCGCATACTCATTTGATGTGTTACAAAGAATGAGTTTTGTTCAAGTCGTCAAATGCAGAAAATCATAGAATTACATAACAAATGTATTGACCAAGTAACATATTATAAAGATACAGGTACCTGGGAATCAATGCACGACGACAGCAGCAGTACGTCATCAACTGTTACAGCAAGCGAAATGTGACTTCAATGAGAGTAAAGTTTTACTTTATAGAGTTGATTACGGGGTTGGGAACTTGTGACCTTTTTGAAGAGGCGTGTGTCGAATTATGGAACGCTAACCAATACGCATTAGAAGTATACTATTGATTTCAAAGGGGGCGCTAACGGTCTGTACCAACTCCTTTAAACAAGGATTTAAACTTGGGGTTATTGACACGCAAGAAATATCTAAAGGCATACATCTCATATAAGCCATCGCTGAGTAAGGAGCAATTGGTATTTGACCAATGGGGTAGCTAACTTTTTCCAACGCATCAATCGGTTGTCGCCTTAGCGATGGAGTATAAATTAATTTGTACTAATGTATAAGATACTTTTGAGGTTACTAAGCAATATCCTGATAGTATTTTACTTGAAAAGGTTTCTTACCTTAAGGAACTACGATGGAAACATCATGGTGCTTTGTAGAAGGAAATCAATTGTTCCATCTTCTGCTGAAATATTATAGATTTCACCCAGTTCTGTGAATTTTCAAATAAAAGATAACACTAACAGTGGCGTAACCAGTGGGGTGGCCGGAAAGCTTCCCCCCCCCAACAAAAAAAAAAAAAAACTGGGAAGAAGAGCAAAAAATTGGGAAGGAGAAAAGGGGAGAAGGGGAGAAAAAGAGGGAAGAGAAAGGGGAAAGAAGAGAAAAAAGAGGGAAGAAAAAGGGGAAAGAAGAAAAGAAAAAAGAGGGAAGAAAAAAAGGAAGGGAGAAGAGAAAAGGGGAAGGGGGAAGAGAAAAGGGAAAGAAAGAGGGAAGAAGATCTATAGGGTCCTACTACTTTCATTGTGAAATTTGTTCTCTGAAACACTGATTTTTTAGCTTCTAATATGCCAAAAACAAGGACCTTCAGGGGGACCCCCACTCCCGCCGGGGCTTTGCCCCTGGACCCCACCAGTTTAATGCTGGTCGCACATACATACTACGATTTTTTTTCAGAAATTGGGAAATTTTACATTCTTGCCCCCCCGGAAGGTCAGGTCTGGTTACGCCCCTGAACACTAACGCTATAAACAAGATTATTTGGTGCAAGTAAAAGCATAATTCTCATTATATCAAAATGTTTATTTTTTTAAACCCATGCGAATTTGACAAATTATTCTTCGAAATTAGAAAATTTGTCCATTCCCTTGTCAAGAGTATATATATACCATAAATAATAAGTTATTCCCCAGTGATTACTTATTCTTGCGATTTAAATCAGAA
This sequence comes from Amphiura filiformis, assembly GCF_039555335.1. Lineage (NCBI taxonomy): Eukaryota > Metazoa > Echinodermata > Ophiuroidea > Amphilepidida > Amphiuridae > Amphiura > Amphiura filiformis. The sequence goes on from NC_092632.1 coordinate 15,730,454, forward strand.
AAGTCTCAGTGAAAAATAGATGTATTGCAGCCTGACCTAGCGAAGGACCAGCCCTAAAGCATTCTTCCGCTCGTTTCTCATCAATTTCGTACAATGCAATGCTTCTGGGCCAGATCTAATCAAACCACGAGATATGTTTTTCTTTTGATGAACTGAAACGCCTAGATAACAACATCGATTAAGAGTGTGTACGTGCTCCAAGGATACATACAGCAATTCCAAAAATTGGAAGTAATATAAATGAGTTGTTTAAAATAGAGTGTGTGCTAGGGACCATATAAGCACGTTGTGTGTTTGCGGCAAAATAAAATTACACAACCAGAAAATTTGTTCCACCAAGGGAGTACCAAAGGAGTTGACTTCAATATACTTATGAAGTACCTTTCTTACAGCTGTTGAGTAACCAAGGTGAACCATTACCAAGGAGTGCCTATAAGGGTACTGGGTAGCCAGAAAGTAACTGTGATGCACACCAAAAGTTAGCATAGTCTATTAGGCCCGTACGCAGGGTTTCATTGGGGGGGTGCTGGTTTTGAAAAAGTGGACTTTTTTTTCAAGAGAGGTGGGTGATTTTGTGAAAAGTGGACTAAAATGTTGACCTTTTTTATCCCAAACAGCATCAAAAACCTGATTTTTTGAAATTTTGGGACTTGAGTCCCTTGCGTACGGGCCTGCAGTCTATGCGCGGTGGAGTACCAAAAGAACAAATCAGGATCTTCCCATCAGGCATGATGCATATACGCTGTCCAGTTTGATCATGTTGACCTTCAGCCCATTTATCCAGCACGGTCCCTACTTACTATATAAAATGACCGGTGGATAAGCACATAGTCTTGCAAATGATAGGATTGTGTTACTTGATCCATCCAGTTTATTATGTGCAAAAAAACACTATGTGCAAAAGAATAGAAGGCAAATTTGATTTGCTGAGGTGATGCAACCTGCCACAGTGGTTTCTGGGACGGGTTTGATTTCTTCTTCTTGGAGAGACAAATCGAATGAGGGAGTACATTAAGAGTGAGGTACCTTTTAAAGAAGTGAGCTGGTAGTGTCATAATCTAACCTGTGTTTTGACGCTGACTAAAATATCTCCTTAAGAAACATAAAAAGATCAACTGATTTTCCTTTAAATTATACCGCATCATAAAGCGATGTACAACCAAGAACAACCAAAACATGTCAAAAGTGTTAATACAATTAATTACTCTTTGTCATTAATATTTTGATTTTAAATTATCCGCCTATTAGATATGCGTTACTTGCGTTAAATTTAATGCACATCACGCCAGATTAATTGCACAATTAGATAATATAATTATCCTGCCAAGAAAGGTTAAATATCCGCAATGGTCAAATGTTTGTGGTTGAGCGATCCTCAATAACCTTTTCTAAATTGAACCAAATTCAATATACGTCTGTCGTGTGAAGATAAGCTAATCTACGTTGTGCATAAATACGCGGATTTAAAGCGTCATTGGGAAATGAAATATCAATTATTGCTACGTAATCAACTCCACTGGTAACACCATACAGACATCCATGTGTAATAAATAATCTCTTTTGAGCTAGTAAACTCCTCAGGAATTACCTTTTAAAATGGTCATTGACTGTAACAGAAGAAGGGAAATTTAATCGCTTTTTGCCCTTCTCCATTTACTCATCATCTATTGGTTTCTTGTTTTCACTCTTCTTCTCGTTTGCTTCCCTTTCTACTTCAAATTCCTCTACTTTATCTGAGGACATCCTGTAACGGGAAATGTAAATTGCTTGTCTCTTGCTTACAGTACGCATCCACATTAAACATCCCTTGATAATCTCATTTATCTGATACTAGAATTGGCCAACGAAATTTACTTCTGTGTTTCTTTCAAGTTCCTTTTCATATCTTGCTGTATCTTGCCTGTCTTATTTGTAAGGACATCCTGAACCCGTAAATTAATTTTACTTGGTTTTCTTTGTCGTTTTCAATATATAAGCAACTTAAACCGGTAACAATATAGGAACATTCATTTTATTACTGTCCAATCCACTCTAGTAATTCATCAAAATTTACCATTTAGTGGCTGTTAACTCTAATTAGAGAAGGAGTTTGTGAAGTGATAATAAATCGCTCACTCCCTTTGCCATTTATTTTTTCTCTTAAGTGTTTTCTTCTTCTTTGTTTTCTTCCTTGCACAGGAGTTGAATTCAATATACTTCTGCTTCTGCTTTAAAGTACCTTTCTTACAGTTGAGTAACCAAGGGATCCATTACCAAGGAGTACCTATAAGGGGTACTGGGTAGCCAGGAGTAACTGTGGTGCACACAAAAAGTTTGCACAGTCTATATAGCGCGATGGAGTACCAAGAGAATAAATCAGGCTCTGATACCTGTCAACCCTAAAACCTTACAAATAGGGACAAATTGGAGAAAACAAATATGAAAATAGGGACATTCCTGAATTTCCTATACATTACTATATATAGTCATATATTTTTGCAAAAATAGGGACACATGGTAAAATTGCTCTCTTTTATGCTTTTTGTTTCGGTAAAAATAGGGACAGTCCCTATAAAATAGGGATAGTTTGTTGGTATGTATGGACCGCTCTTCCCATCAGGCATGATACATAATACGCTGTCCAGTTTGATCATGTTGACCTTCAGCCCATTTATCCAGCACGGTCACTACTTACTATAAAATGACCGGTGGATAAGTACATAGTCTTGCAAATGATAGGATTGTGTTACTTGATCCATCCAGTTTACTATGTGCAAATGAATAGGGGCACATTTGATTTACTGAGGTGATGCAACCTGCAACAATGGTTTCTGGGACGGGTTTGATTTATTCTTCTTGGAGAGACATATCGAATGAGGGAGTACATTAAGAGTGAGGTACCTTTTACAGAAGTGAGCTGGTTGTGTCATAATCTAACACGTGTTTTCACGCTCACTAAAATATCTCCTTAAAGAACATAAACAGATCAACTGATTTTCCTATAAATTATACCGCATCAAAAAGCGATTTTCAACCAAGAACAGCCAAAACATGTCCAAAGTGTTAATACAATTAATTACTCTTTGTCATTAATATTTTGATTTTAAATTATCCGCCTATTAGATATGCGTTACTTGCGTTAAATTTAATGCACATCACGCCAGATTAATTGCACAATTAGATAATATAATTATCCTGCCAAGAAAGGTTAAATATCCGCAATGGTCAAATGTTTGTGGTTGAGCGATCCTCAATAACCTTTTTTAAATTGAACCAAATTCAATATACGTCTGTCGTGTGAAGATAAGCTAATCTACGTTGTGCATAAATACGCGGATTTAAAGCGTCATTGGGAAATGAAATATCAATTATTGCTACGTAATCAACTCCAGTGGTAACACCATACAGACATCCGTGTGTAATAAATAATCTCTTTTGAGCTAGTAAACTCCTCAGGAATTACCTTTTAAAATGGTCATCGACTGTAACAGAAGAAGGGAAATTTAATCGCTTTTTGCCCTTCACCATTTACTCATCATCTATTGGTTTCTTTTTTTCACTCTTCTTCTCGTTTGCTTCCCTTTCTACTTCAAATTCCTCTACTTTATGTGAAGACATCCTGTAATGGGAAATGTAAATTGCTTGTCTCTTGCTTACAGTACGCATCCACATTAAACATCCCATGATAATCTCATTTATCTGATACTAGAATTGGCCAACGAAATTGACTTCTGTGTTTCTTTCAAATTCCTTTTCATATCTTGCCTGTCTCATTTTTAAGGACATCCTGAACCCGTAAATTAATTTTACTTGGTTTTCTTTGTCGTTTTCAATATATAAGCAACTTAAACCGGTAACAATATAGGAACATTCATTTTATAACTGTCCAATCCACTCTAGTAATTCATCAAAGTTTACCTTTTAGTGGCTGTTAACTCTAATTAGAGAAGGAGTTTGTGAAGTGATAATAAATCTTTTCATCCCTTTACCATTTTCTTTTTTCTCTTAAGTGTTTTCTTCTTATATATTATACCCTGAAACCGGAAAGCCTCATTGATGTGTCTATTGTTTGTACCATACATCCACATAACATCTAAAGATGCAAAGAAGTCTGATTTAATATTATAACACCAAATTGTCCATACTAAATTATTTCTTATGTTTTTCTTCTTCGTCTGCTCCTGCTATTTGTTTCTCCAAATGTTATTTTGTGAGGACATCCTGGAACTGGAAAGGGTTCATTGGTGCATCTATTGTTTGCAACACATAAGTAAATGATAAGCCGGCTATTCTTCTGAGCCTCGTATTAATTGTCAGCCAGCATAGGAGAACCACATCATTGATTTGGAGGGGGGCAACAGTTTTGTAGGTATGTTATCTGAATGCTATCTCATTCAAAAGGACAATTGGGGAGGCCATTCAAATGAGAAAATGGGCAATAAATCACTGAACCGAGGCGAAGGTATTTATTTTCTGGATCACGTGATGACCTACTGGCTTACATCATCTGTGATCAACCCAAAATGGCAAAAACTAAGAATTGTAAGTAAATTTTAAATTGAATTTGGCAAATTCATTTCTGCATCATTTATTCAATTCTATTAATGCATCTCTTCACGGATAGTTTCTATTGCTTGTACAAATTCTTCAAAGTATTCCTCTAGAACTTGACACTAGAAGTGATAAAACCTTACATTAGATTGTAAGCAAGTCAAACCTAAAATGCAATTTGATCAACGTCTGTTTCACATTTTAGTCCTTTATCCTTTTAGTACAATTATGTTGAATTGCATGGTTACATACATATTATTCAATTTTTAATTTGATTCCCATAGCTTGTCTTACTAATGAGCACTTTCGGTTCTGCTGTATTATTTTTGAATATGAATTATGCAGGACCAGTTTATGATGTTGTCACCAGTTATGATTCAAAGAAAGCAGAAGATGTAGAAGTAGAATATGCTACATATTGTGCATTAAATTTTTATATGACATGACTAATTTAAGCTTACACGCTCTTTAATTAAACCAAGACACAATCAAGTATTGCGTACTCGTTAGGAAATGACAGTAAAAGGAGGATCAAGTTACAAGGTTAATTTCACGTACGTTTCCAGGTATCGCCATTTCTGTTTATAAATGCTTTAAATCACCAGGGAAAGCTGATGGAAGGTGTCATGAATAAAAATGAACCCGGCCATTAAAGGCCCATTGAGTGATTTGCTCATCCGGGTGATCGTAAAAATCATCAAAATTCAGATTTGGTACCTTTGTCATTGTCATAGATGTGCTAACATAAGATACTAGTGGTTCAGCTGAAAGCCGTGTATTTAAAAGACAAAATAAGACATTTTACACGAATCTGTAATTTACATACTGGTACTGATACTAATAACAATGTATAAGTTTCTTTATGAAATAAATCATTAATTAATTAATTAATCAGAAATTAGAAACTCATTGCGAGTATCAAATATCCTGCATGTTAACTATAAAAATATTCATATAAATGTAAAAATATATGGATTTGCATTATTCATAAATATTGGTTCGTTTTTTGTCTTCTGAAAAGATATGAAAGGTAAGAGATTTGTTCAAGTGAATTCACAAGCAACACTTCTCGCATGTCTCAAGGAGAATTGACAAGTTAAGTACTTTGCAAGTCGATGTTAGCATAATTATAAGATATTGGAAATGATTTGATCGCTGGAGTTTATAATTTCTGAAGTAATAACTACGCTCGTCTTACCGTTCCGGAAATCCCCTTGGCACATTGCTTATTCTTTTTGAAAATGTGCAAAAGTTTACCAAGTAACCTCATTTTTGATATTTTTCGTTAAATACACAACAAAGACTTTAGATTTTGAAAAGCATTTTGGTGTAGCAGCTTGATTTGTATAACATGATTAAAATGACTAAAATTAGGAAATAGACTATTATCCTGCATTCATTGCTGCAAAATTATGCTCTATGATATGACACGAAACACGTTAATGTCACGGCACTATATGTGAGTGGACGCGGGGAATCAGCCGTAAACTCGGCAAATTGTATTTTGAGTTAAAGTATAAAATGTATGTGAAGGTCGTATTCATAGGTGTATCAATTCGTTGCGACAAGTATCTTATCAAACGCTGTTTAAATCAATCAATAATACTACTGCTGAAGAGGATAAGGGTCGGTTCATAGTGCATATTCGAAGGCGAATATTCGGCTTCGAATACTTTTTGTGACGTCAAAATATATACGGCAACGAATAAAATATGATGACATGCCGAGTTGAACCGGATTAAATATCGCGCAACTGATAGCGAGATAATATTGATTTATATGAAAGGCTCGAGGTCACCTGAATATCGTTCGAGGAACGATGATTTCAAAAATCCCCAATGAAAATTAAGGGATCTGGAATGAGCGTTTTGAGCGTTTCGACAGTATTTTTGTGGGACATGAGAGCACATCAGACATATCGAATTACATTATGAATACGAAGAATGTCTTTCTGATATCAAATAATTTTCATTTTTTGAAATTCACGATATAATACAAATTGTATGACAAATTATTAAAATTTGATATTTTTCACATATTGATATATAACAGTCCTCGAAGTAAATATTATAAATCTAATGATATTTTCTTAAAGTGTATGTAGCTGGGAGGAAAAGCCGACGATCAATTGAAAATTTTGCCTTTTTCCCAAAAAGACCTAATTTTTTTGGTGTTTTGGGGAAAAAAATCCATATCTTCAATACGAAAGGTCAAAATTTCCAATTGATTGTCGGCTTTTCATCCCACCTACATACAGGGCCGTTCCTAGGGATTTTGCCGCCCTATACAATGCCTCTCCCTGCCGCCCCACCAAAGCATAGCAAAAAAAGTATTAAGGAGGTTACCCCGTTGAAAACTACTCAGTTTTGACCTATTTGTATGCTGCCCACGACCGTTTTCCTCAGTGGCGTAGATTTCTTTTTGACATTGGAGGGATGGGGTTGCCATGGAAAAATAAATCTTCAATTATAATGCGTGCGGAGCGCGCGAAAAATATTCCCATTTTTAAGCTAAACTGTTGAAATGTGGTGCAAAAATGAAATAAATTCGCGCGAAGCGCGCAAAAAAATTGCACTTTTGGGACTGAAATGGCCAAATAAGAGGTGAATTTGTCAGAAACCCACATACAGGCGTCAACATTGGGGGGGAGGGATGATTGTATGGACCATCCCCTGGCAAAATATTGGGGATTTACCCCTACCCACCCCCCACCCCCTTGATCTACGCCTATCAGCCAATGAAAAAGTATTCACCGGAAATATATTTGTGGGAGTTGAAACTATGCAGAACAACCAAAACCACGGGCGTTGGTACCCTATCATTGCGTGTTATTTTAAAATAAATTCTTGTTTATTTCTATAATTTGTGAATCAGGCATTAAAACACACTTTATAGGCCCTAGCAATGTAGGCCTACACAAGTTCGGAACGAGACTTTTTATCTTTTGACGCGTATTTTGGTCGAATGCCAAAATTGATTGCTCAATGAATCATGAAATGAGAGCAATACTACTTTGATGATACCGATCTCAAGTGGATATCAGCCAATGAAAAAAGTATTCACCGGAAATATATTTGTGGGAGTTGAATTTTGTTGAACTCGACAGATATATATTTGGTGGGTCACCGTGGGTGGTCTCATATATAACACTTGTGAGGGCTGTCATATTTGCCGTCGCTTCAATCATATCTTATGATATTTATATATTTATTTATTTATTTATTTATTTATTTATTTATTTATTTATTTATTTATTTATTTATTTATTTATAGTAAGAAATTATAATGAAACCATCATTAGATACAGTGCTCAACTATAAAATATAGGAGCGAAATATATATATTTATTTATTTATTTATTCATTTATTTATTTATATATATATATTTATTTATTTATATATTCATTTATTTATTATATATATATATATATATTTATTTATTTATTTATTTATTTATTTAATTATTTATGTATTTATTGACTTATTTATTGACTTTTTTTGTTTGTATTTATTTATTTATCTATTGACTCATTCATTTTTTGATTTGCTTTGCAGTTGAAACCTACAAGAAGGTATGGGTCAACCTCCGCGCCAGTTACAGGCAGGTCGTAAATGCCCCGAAAAGCAAATCTTTTTGACTCCTATTCAGGTCAGGGGCGTAACCAGACCTGACCTTCCGGGGGGGAGCAAGATTGAAAAAATTCACAATTTCTGATCAAAAGTTTTAGTATTTATGTTCGAGAGAAAGCTCGCTTGCCGCGAAGCGTTAAACGGGTGGAGTCGGTGGGGTCCAGGGGCAAAGCCCAGGCGGGGGTCAAGGGGGCTGAGCGCCATGAAGCTCCTGGTTTTTGGCATATTCGAAAATGTCAGTGTTTCAGAGTACAAATTTCACAATGAAAGTAGTAGGCCTATTATAGATCTTCTTCTTTCATTCTTTCCCTTTCTCGTCTCCCTAGTCCCTTCCCTTTTCTCTTCTCCCATCCCCTTTTCTTCCCACTTTTTCTTTTCTTCTTTCCCTTTCTCTTCCCTCATTCTTTCCCTTTTTCTCTTCTCCTTTCCCCTTTTTGTCTTCTTTCCCTTTCTCTTCCCTCTTTATTCTTCCCTCTTTTTCTCTCTTTCCCCCTTCCCAATTTTTTACTCTTCTTCCGGTTTTTTTGTGTCCGGGGGCAGCTTGCACCCAGGCCCCCACTAGTTACGCCACTGCTCCTATTTAGACCCATTTATACAGACATTAAATCATGACAATAGTTCAATGGAGTTTACCTATTATGATTTTATTAACTTCGTTAAAGAAATTCTCTAAATTTTGCTTACATTGGTCAACGGGCAATACTTGTTAACAGTCGGGCAACGCTGTGAATTGTAGAAATATATCTTTCTCCGGTTCATAGTTTTATATTCGAAGCCGCATATATTTTGACGCCCAAAACGTATTCGAAGTCGAATATTCACCTTCGAATATTCACTTTGAACCAGCCTTAATAAGCTTCTACCTATTTCTATAGAATAGTTCTTGTCTTTGTTTGCTTTGGCTAAATCCTGTTCAAGTGGTAGATAACAAAGCATAGTATTTTGTCTAGGTATGTATAATCAACAATGAACAATGAGAGGATATTTCTGAACCTCCCCGTTGACTTGGGGATGATTTGAAATGACCGCCAATTATGACTGTTGGATATTCATTACCAGAAATGTAGAAAAAGAGACACATGTAGAACCGATAAAAAATACAATTTTGTCGAAGGAACAGAGTTCAACAAATCATAACCCCGCTTTTGGATATCGTTTGAAGTCAAATGATATACCATTTTAAAGCTTATGGTATACATTTTCTAAACACGAAATAAAAAAAAATTGACCGGGCCGACTTTACGGCTGATTCGCCGCGTCCAGTCACATATTATTTGCTAAATATGTTACTATCGTATGGAAAGAATGGTTGCAACATTAGCAATTAGCATTTTGTTTTTGTCTTTTTGTGTTTTTATGTGCTTGTTTTCAGTTATTTGTCAAAAAACATCGGGACATTTTCGTGTAACGATGCTTTCAACATATTTGTACTGTATTGACTCAACCAAATGTAACCGATCAATACTATTATAGCATACTGGAGATGAATCAGGTCAGTTTCCGGAGATATTCTGGATCTGTTGGTGATAAGAGGTATATTGTTTATGCAAATGACTTGATTATATGCCATACCTCAAGGCAGTAGGTGGTCATTTTGATAAACATATAAATATTTGATAAATCAGTATATCAAAAATGAATAATATATAAATATTTGATGAATCAGCATATCAAAAATAAATAACAAGTTTCAGCAAAGACTTAATTTGTTCTAAAAGAGGGCATCCCGAGTTTGTAATCTCAAAAGAGAATGTTATACAAATGTTTTGTCTAGATTGCACTTGTTAGTTGAAGATGTAATTCATGTATTTGGATAATATCTCCAACATTTTGTGTTGACATCAAAGTTGGCCCAGCCGAACAATGTTCTATTCGATTTAGATGAGTCAACATACTCCCGGTACGCGGTTTCCCCCTATCGATCAGACAAACACATCTATATACCAACAAAGGGCATATATTGACTTCGCACTCTTAGAAAACGAGGATATTTGATTACATAAGTCTTAAGGATACGATACATGATTTACCGACAAGTGACTCATTTCGGAATGCGATCATGAATTTTGAAGAAAAACAAGTTTCCACAGGCTTCGTTGGGATTCGAACCAGCGATTCGAAACTTCCTTCGTTTACGCGTCTAGCGCTTTACCGCTCGGCCACGGTGGCAGTTAAGTGGAGGAGTGTAATGATAAATCTCATAATGCCATCTTTAGTCTTTTGTTTACTAAAAAAAGACGCGTTTTGTAAAGATAGATTAGCCGTTTTATGCATAAAGAGCACGAACGTTTGGGAAAGGTTTCAAACAAATAATAAAGAAGCTTAAAGACACTGATGTGATGATGAAATTGCGTAAGTCGGGAAATATCTGCGTCGCAATGTTTTGTTTTGGTTTTAGGAATTTGACCTTAAAATTTACGACTTCATGACATTATCATTCGAAATCAACAAAAGATATTTCAACAGTATATGGCCTCATTCTTTCTCTAGAATGTTTTGTACATGTATGTGAAATAGCTTCAACAATGGTTCGCTGCATAATGCTAAAAACAGCCTTGACCTAAAAAAGGGCGAGAGGTACCATATTTTACGGATTGTTTTTTGATCGATTACAAAAATTAATTTTCGTCATATAAAGAAATTGTGTCTGGCGTGAATTACACTCGCTGAGTTCTGGATATTTTTGTGAATTGGTGAAAATTAATTATACTTGAAGTTCCCAAGGTTGTGCTGAACATTTAAAGATGGCGTCGGGAGAATGAAAGAAAGAATCAACAATTGAAGCAAGAAAAATTGCACATATAAGCTTAAACGAGATGGGAAGTGGTTGATACACTTGGACGGACTGAAAGGTGATGAAAAATACAGGTGGAGTCAAGACAACAAGCCAGGTCCCACTAATTGATGTTGATTATTGATTCCAACAAGAAGCTGGAATTCCATACTCCAGGAGAGGTTGGGGGCGCTTGTCAACGATTACTGGACCCAACTTGTGCGGGACATCTTCGAAAATAATGGAGAAAATAATTTTTATTCTAAGCTCACTTTAAATCACACTTTAAATCATTCCCCCTTGATTTATGTACCAAGCAATACATCATCATATGAAGGGGTATATCAATTATATCTATCATTAATTGAGTTATTTTATTTTCAACGTAGGTCCCACCATTTTCCTAGATTTTTCACCACAATTTGTAATCACGTACTTAGCCCGGGGTTCATTCGTATAATATCATGTGTTGCTATCCTTGAGCAAGCCCTCACATTTTAAGTCTAAAAGACTGTCCTACTTCATGTGAAGAAAACCAGCACTAATCACGCACCTTCCTTGAAATCTTCTTGAAAAGAGGAGCCTTTTCACTGCTACGTACAGTTGGATACAAGAGTTTGTTGGTCTGTAATAAAATGGCCTAGAAAAAGGTTTAACATAACCCTACCATTGAAATTTCTACCCGGGCAAAAATGTAAAATCTAAAATGCTTATTACAAGTTCAGCTTTCTTTCTCTCATAATGTAACGGGTTTCTACTATTTCGCCAATTAAGCGGTATGCTACAGGATATTTTTCAATCAAATCGGAATACCGATACCGATGTTTTAATGATTATACTTTTGATACAAACTTAAATTATTACTTTATGTAAAATGGACAAACTTTTCGCTAATTTGCCCAAATATTCTTACTAAATGCAGAAATACTTAATGAAATATCATATACTGACCTATTCAATTTTCAAGTTTGTGGCATGGTACAGATGGTGGTATTGTGAATAAAACCGAAAATAATATTTCTAATGAACTGAACAAGATAGAAGATACATTATTTTATTTCCATAATTCACATAAATCAATTTAAAAGCAAATAAAGAAAAAGCAATATCAACAAATAAATCATGGAGGAGATGATCAGAAGGCCAGTAAGGCCAGAGGAATTTCATAGACCATTACGTAATTATATAGACCACTACCTAGAGTATAATAAATCAATTACCATGCAATCATAGTGACCTTTTTGATATTATGTGGTGTTAATTATGTAGAAAACGTACAAAACTTTTCTCTCATCTAATTTAAATAATGTAATTAATTATACCTATAGCATATACGTAATTAAATTGTTATTTGATTGGCTGCTTTGTGCTAATAGTAAAGGAATTTATGTGCAAAAATAGATGTTTATGAATTATGCATGGTCATGAACATCATGTGGGCGACACGAATGAGATTAATATGATATTGTTTCGCTAGCGGCAATATTTTGTGTAGGAAAAAATGGAAGGGCCGACCGGCCCTTACTGATATATCTTTATCTGTCATCCTATGAAGGGCTTCGTATATTTTTCATCCAGCATACTAAAACGCCTGTGTTTGTGCCCAAATGACTTAGGACAATCGTAGATCCATCTTTGCGTGCATAACCTGCCACAATGGTTTCTGGGACGGGTCTAATTTCTCTTCTTGGAAAACCATAAGGAACAATTATTTACATTAAGAGTAGTTTTACAGTGAGGTGCCGTAAAGAGCAATAAGATGGTTGTGTCATAATCCTTTTACGGATGTGGACCGCTGACTAAATATCTCGTAACATATTTTGTTTGGTTAAGTAACTAAAGAAATCATAAATGAGATGAAGAATACGAAACATTACTATATCAAACAAGTAAGCAACAACAATAAAATTTAACATTGAAATGTTTTAGTCAAAATATTTGAGCGCCCTCAATTTCTACACAATTCGTAAATAATTTGTGAATAAATAGATAAATAAGCAGATTTATATATAAATGGAGAAAAATTAGCAAAAGGAATAACGCAAACATATCAGGCAACATGAATTTGATAACTATTGTCATTACCCGAGATTAAAGTTAAGATTAAATAATGTAAGAACTAAACATCGGTGTGAAACAACCAAGAACAACTTGGGAAATGGAATATCAATATTGCTATGTAATAAACTCCTGTGATAATACAGACATCCATATATAATAATCTCTTTTGATCCAGTACACTCCTCGAGGTTTACCGTTTAAAATGGTCATTATCTGCAACAGAATAAGGGGGAATTTAATCCTTTTCTACCCTTCACCAATTACTCATCATGTTTTGGTTTTCTTGGTTTCTTGCTTCTTCTCTTTTGCTTCCCTTTCTAGTTCAAATTCCTCTACACATTCTGAGAACATCCTGTAACAGGAAATGTACATTGCAGTGTGTCTTGCTGACAGTACGCATCCACATCAAAACATTGCATTCTTCTGATACTAGCATTGTCGATCGTAATTTCTTCCTGTGTTTCTCTTGTTTTCATCTGTTGTTGTATCTTCCCTTGTTTTATTTTTGTAAAGACTGTCTGAACCCGAAAACCTTGGTGAACCAAGTGAAAAGCTTGGTTTTTAGATTTATAGGCAGGCTGCTCTTCCATGTCTGGGCTTTCCCGCCTGATGTTAAGGTCTTTTTCACTGCTGCCAATCCAAGCCCCAAGGTATTTGAAGTCGTCAACTACTTCCAGCTCGCTTCCATCAAGTGTTTGGATTGGGGATGCAGCCATATTGCAAATCATTGCCTTGGTTTTCTTGGCATTCATGCTAAGACCGATTGTTAGTGCTGCAGTGTCAACAAGATGGAGTAGCTCTTCGGCATATCTGAGACTGATAGTGCTACGTCATCAGCGAAGTCGATGTCTGTGATTGTTTCCGGTCCTATCCTCCGACTTTTCCTGGTTTTTAGTATGAGCCCTAGCCGATCTTCATTCCCATGTAGTGCTTTCCTGAGAGCATAATCTAGGACTGTTACAAATAGGAATGGTGCAATTGTGTCCCCCTGCAGTACTCCAGCCTGAATTATGAAGTCGTCAGTGATTCCATTTGGTGTGGTGTGGTAACATGGGCAACAGTGTTCTCAGGTGTTTCCAATAGCCGCCAAGAGTTTCTCTGGTACTCCATATGCTCTTAGAATGTCTAGCATTTTCCTACGATGGATGGTGTCAAATGCCTTTTAAAAATCGATGAAGACCAGTGCTGCTTGTTGTTGTTGTTTATCTCTTCAATAATTCTTCTCAAGGCCAGTATTTATGATGCTGTAGGCCCTCATCATCGTCATTAAAAGATACAAAGAGGTCTGCCTTTGTATCTAATACGAAGCATACTAATATGAAGACCTGAGCGCAAGAAGACTGTTTGTCCACTTTTGACGAAATTGAGTCACAGGTGGTTTTGAAGTTATTGGATGAAGACAAAATATTTGACAATTTTTTTTTTGACTTTTTTGGCCCCCTCCCCATAGGGGTCACGTGAGGGGTCAAAAATGTCCAATGTCGTCAAGAGACATGTCAAATTACTCGTCTCATCACAACGATTACGAAAATATATAATTTATCATACATTTTGACCTCGATTAATAAGTTAGAGTGTCACTTCCGGTTAAAGGTCAACTGAGGTATAATTTTGAAACAAACTTCAACAAACAAGTTGTCAAATTGCTCATCTTTGCACATAGATTACCAATATGGTTAATTATATCCAACATCTGCATTCAGTTTTTTGAGTTATAAGCTTTTGTTTCAATCCGAGCGCAAAAAGACCGTAAGTCCAAAAAATGATAAATCGATCAATATAGATCAATATTATAGATATTTACTTGGTTGATATACAAAATGATTCTTCTTGCCTATATCCATGTACCTGAGAAGTATTAATATTATTTTTGGTTTCCAAACTATCTTATTTTAAACAGTTCATATCTCAAAATGCCAAATATGGACTTACGGTCTTCTTGCGCTCAGGTTTTCATATTGTTTAATTCTTCAATTCACATCTTCATAAAGGATGCACAGATGTCTGAATCACTTGTATCTGATACCATTGTTGTAACAACCCAGCAAACACAAAACGTTTTCGACATCATTCGCAAAAAGGTTATAAAAGGTTGTCAGAAAACGTTTAAATGTCGGGTTATATAAAGGGTATATTAAGAGTATAAAACGTTTTCATAACCTTAAAAACATTTTTGATAATCTACTGCTCAGCAAACAAAAATGTTTTACAGAAAACGTTTAAATGTCGGATTATATAAAGGGTATAAAAACGTTTTAATAACATTCCAAAAACATTCTTGAAAACTTGATACAAAACATTCTAAACAGAATGTTATTTTGGGGTTGAACAAATATTTGCGAAAAAATGTTTGCCCAAAATATTTTCAATAACGTTTTAAAACGTTTTCATGACCTTTATATAACCCGACATTTAAATGTTATTAAAAGGTTTTGAAAAAACATTTTAAGAACATTTCTGTGTTTGCTGGGTTCAAATATTTTAACATAATGTTATTTAAGTATTGACACAATATTTGGCAAAAATGTTTGTAAAAATAGTTTACAATAACATTTTTTGAAAACATTTAAAAATATTGCTGTAGTGTGTTTTCATACAAAACGTTTTAAAAAGTTATCATGACCTTTATATAACCCGACATTTTAATGTTATTAAAACGTTTTTACCTAAACCAAAAGCCAAAATATAACTTATTTAAAACGTTTTTAAAACGTTTTTGTGTTTGCTGGGAAGTCACCAAACATTAAGTTCAAGTCATGCCAATTTTTTTTAGGTCAAGTCAACTCAAGTCACTGTGCAAATTCAATAGGGGTCATGACTTTAATTGTTACAACACTGTCTGATACTACTATCTTCGAATTTATTATCTTCTTTCTTCCTAATGTTATTTTAATGACAACATCCTGAAACTGGAATTACTTCACTAGTGTCGCTTGCTTGATAATCGACATTCTTATGAAATGCTACCCAAAACTCTTATGTAACTCTAGACTCATTTTTATCCTTTTTGGGGTTCCCTTGGTGTACCATTCTTAAACTGGAAAGCGTTGTAATGCTTGTAGTAAAAAATAACCAAAATATTTTTCTTCTACGTAATACTAAAAATTATAAAACCTTACATCAAATTGCAAGCAAGTCACAGTATTTTGATTAACGTCTTGTTTCTTTATTATTTTAGTACCCTTATTTTGCATTGCATGATGTTAATTTACATTTTACATTATTGAATTTTAATTTGATTTCCGTTACTTTTAACCAGCACTTTGGATTCCAATGTATCATACCGCGACCAGTGTAAAATTGTCACCAATCATGAATAACACAAAGCAGTGCTTGTAGCAAGTGTGGTGCCGAGCAATAAATCTTTACATGACATCGCTAACGTAAGCTTACACTCTCTTTAATTAAAGCCAATGCACAATCAAGTATTGCGTTCTCGTTAGAAAATAATAAGAAAAATAAAGATCACGTTACAAGGTTAATTTCACACGCGTTTCTCATTAATGCCATTTCTGTGATGCTTTAAAGCACCAGGAAAAGCTGATGGAAGGTTTCAATGAATAAAATGGGACCTGCCATTAAGACTTATGTAATCAAATATGAAATGAGTCAATTTGCGTCTTTGATTGATATCTTCTTGTGATTAAAAAGGAGTAAAACGTCTACCGGAAGTACATGTATGTAAACTCATCGAAATTGTAATAAAGAGACATGGTTTGGTGGGACCAACTATCAAGTCAATACAGAAAGGGGATATTATACAATACATTAATTTCATCTTCAGCTAAAAAGTGAGATTCAGTCAAAACGTTTTTTATATATTTATTTGCCTTCTCATACAAGTTTTAGCAGGCTTCTTTTTAGGGCAAATTATCTTTTTATTAGATTGTATATACTTGTGCTGATTTATCGTATTCATCAAAACAACTACCTATACTATGGAATCAAAACATTCTTAATATCACTGAGAAAAAATAATAAATAACGCCGTATTATATGGTATACGGTATGCACGCCAAAAGTGACTTCCATAAGAATGCCATAATGACAGCAGTACCAGAACATCTAGAGAAACTGACTCGATTAATCTCCAGTATGTAAAATGAAAGTATTGATCGGTTACATTTGGTTGGGTCAATACAGTACCGGTGTGTTGAGATTATCTTTCCACACAAATGTCCTAATTTTCATTTTGTTGATAAATAAAACAATACAAACACGTGAAAATACCACAGGACAAAAAACAAAATGCCATTCAGTAATATTGCAACAGGTACACTCGGTTGTTAATTTTTTTTCCATACGATCATAAAATTATTCGCAAATAAAACAGTCACATAGATGTGTATCGTGTTACATTTAATATTGAGCATAATGATTCTTTCGTGAACAAAACAATTTCTCCGTCGTAAATTTTCCTAAGGATATAACACGATATCTGCCTCATGTGTAATTAAGGAGACAGGGGGATCTTAAGGGACAATCGTACCCATTTACCCCATGGAATCGTGAATGATGATAAGATGTGGATCTCTCATTTCCGCTAGAAGCTGTTGTAAACAAGATACACGAAGCACCTAAGGCTTAGCCATCAACAAGCTAACATGTGTTGAGTGACATTATATTTTTTGCTGCTACCAAACCTTATATTACCCTTATGTTTATCTATGATTTAATTACGTACTAGATATACAAGTTTAAAACGATTTAGACTATCAAAATTTGAAACAATTTAAGACAAGGAATGAAATGAACGCATGATAAATCGTCTATTTCCTTAATATATCATGTTACATAAATCAAGTTGCTAGACTAATATGCTTTCTCAATCTAAGGCTAGTTTGATGTTAACGAAAAATGTAATACATTATTCTCAAAAGGTTACTTTTGGTCAAATTTCATACGTTTTCAAAACGAATAAGCATTTTACAGGATGTTCTGAGCTATGTGCTAAGGGAAATTGTCGGAACGGTAAAACGAAAGTAATTATTTCTTCAGAATTTATAAACTCAACACGATTAAATCATTTCCATGATCTCATAACTATGAAAACATCGATTTGCAAAAATATATCACCTCTCCTCGAGACCTGTTTGGAGGAAGTGTTACTTGTGAATTCACTTGAACACATCCCTTACATTCCATATCTTTACAGAATACAATAAAAAAGCCGTATATATGAATAATGCAGGACTTAACTATTTTCCATATTTTGTTTACATTTGTAAGACTGTTTTCATTATTAATATGCAGGATACTTGATACTCGCATTAAGTGTTCAGATGATTTATTTCATGAAGTGGGGAGTGAAGAAACTTATCAGTATTAGTACCTATTGATTCATATCTGTATTGAAAGAGCGATACAAGACACACAGATATGAATATTTCAAGAGGCTCGAAGTTCCAGCAGATAATATAGTTTTGTGATAAATTGCCTACAGGTCTCATCGACATTTCTTGAACCATTAACAACTTTTACCGGAAAACGATCTACATGAGTATCAATCGAGTTATTTTATTTTAAAATCAGTTTTCATCATTTAACTTTTTCATTAATAAGAATTCTGTCTGAATCGGGCATCTCGCCATTTTGGTCAATTGCGTCCGACAGTGTGTTCTCAAAAATCTACTTCTTAACCATTATTTTGCAATCAGGTACTTTAATATCAAACCATTGCTAGACTCATTATGATATGGGGTCATGGGTTAGAGGTTAATAACTGCGCATCAGTTATTTGGAGGCATTGTGAAAAATCTAAACATTTTGCCTTTGGAACCGAGGAATATCCCGAGGGCGCAGCCCGAGGATATTCCGAGGTCCAAAGCAAAATGTTTAGATTTTTCACAATGCCCGACATATAACCGATGCAAAGTTATTAACCTCATTCATAACTCGTCACTTTGATCTTTTAACTTTACAAAATAACACAAAAGTTTGTAAAAATAAACAATTCTTACATCTTCCCTTTCCCAAAATCGATCAGGCTAAAACAAAACGACCAATAACAAAAGTGCGTATCAGAATCTGTGCAAATATGGTAGCGCGCAATCCAAATACGGCAGCCAGCGCGCGCGCAGTTCGTTGGACGCACAATACGGCGCACGCAGAAGTCAATTGTGTGCGACATTGGAACAATTACGCATTTTGCGGTCAATTGTGAGATATTAATGACCTCGATTTGCGTTCGCGTTTTCACAAATAATAAAATATGATTGGATCGCACGCATCGCGTTTATTAATGAGGTTATGAATTAAGATTAAATTCACCTTCCTTGTCTCATACCATTATGTATTTCTACTATTTATCAAGTACAGGTGAAACCAATGTAATAAATAAATAGCAGAAGCAGTTGCCTTCAGATGTGTCCAATATGACAGAGAACAGTGTGTGTTCAAACACAATAGTAGTGAGTCTCTGCACTAGCCTACGGTGTGGTTAATCTTCTTCGTCAATCAACAGGTATTTGTTCACCTGCTATTGGTTATTTTGAGTATCAAATCGGAAGAACGATACTATATACATTGTAGTAGTTTATTTATATCAGTATAGGTGATAGGGACAACCTTTAAGTATCACTTCTATTCAACATAGTATGGGCATATTTTTCATTTAAATAAAAATTGACAATTCCAAATACAAAAAGAATATATGTAAATCTGCACAAGGGAAACGTTTAGCCTATGAGCAAATGCATGAGCCGGGAAGTTTATACATGGTGACACGCTTATATTTATTTCTGATTTCCCTTTTCAATCTCTTTCTTTTTTCTTAACGAAATAAATAAAAGATAGAAGTAGCACAGAAAGAACAAACAATCCTAATAAATTGAACACGATCACCTGCCTCCACGTGACTCACGTTTTACACAATATATAGATATATTGGTGTACAGTGGATCATTGATACGTCTCCACAAGCATTAATTATCTGTAGGTGAAATTAAGTGTATTGGTTCGTAAAAGGCAACAATAATTACAGTGCGTATAATTCAACATTGGGCTAATGTGATCAAATGAATGGTATCAAAATTCCTTCGATCATAAACGTCACTAAGAATCTGACAGTCCTGCGGATATCCTGCAACGGGAAATGTACATTGATGTGCCCATCTTCATCAAATCATCAAAATATTTCCATAATAAACGTCGTATATCTGACACGTCAAACAGAATTTCCCGTGTTTCTTTCCTTATTCATCTCTCTGCATCTTCCTTATCTTGACATCCTGAAACCGTAAATCATGCAATGCTCGACACTTGCTTGCCATACACGTCATAATCACGTGTCTTCTCTGAAAACGTGAAACTATAATGATCTTGTACTTTTTCATAATTGTCTTCGCGTACACTATTACGTCCTGTTTTTGCTTTCTTGTTCTTTCCTTTTCTTCAAATGTTCAGTAAGTTATTTTTGTGATAGCATTCTGCAACTAGAAAGCATTGATTGGTCTATGGCTTCGGTCTGAAGCTCTTGTATCTATAATATGTAAAATTAAACTGTTCGTGTGGCTTTTCTGCTATTCCTCCTTTTTTACTTCAGAATATATTTGTGTAAGCAGGGTAAGGACATCCCGAAACCGACAAGCGTCAAAGAAACACAGAAATGCACTCACTGTTCATCATTTCTTCTCAAGTCCTTTTCCTCCCATCTTATCCTTTCTGGAATTACTTCGAGGGATATCGTAAACGGGAAAGCAAATTCATGAAAATATATAAACCAAAGTATTGCTCTTGTACTAGACACTAGAAGTGATAAAATTATTACATCAGATTGTAAATAATTTAAAACCTATAATGTCGTTTGTTTCCTATCCTTATTCTTTATTCTTTTGATACCCTTATGTTGCATTGCATGTTATAGTTTACTTTATTATATATTATTCAGTTTTAATTTGAATTCCGTTACTTGTCTTTAATACTAATAAGCTCTTTCGGTTTTGTTGTATAATTCCTTAAAAATAAACTATTCAAGGCTAGTTTAAGATGTTGTCACCAATTCTAAATAAAATAGAAGTAGCATGTGCTACGTACTGTGCATTCAATCTTTACTTGACATGACTAACTTAAGGTTTACACTCTCCTCAATTAAGGCAAAGGTACATCTACTGCCAAAGTCTTGCGTACTCGTTACGAAATAATAGTAAAAGGAAAACCAAGTTACAGGTTAATTTAATGTTCAAATTTTCGCAATTCTTACGATACTTTAAGGGCTGGGGTATGAATACGAAGAATGTCCTTCTGATATGAAATAATTTAGATTTTTCGAAATTCGCAATTTAATACACATTTTATGGCAAATCATTAAAAATTGATATTTTTGATATTTAACAGTACTCGAAGTAAACTTTACAAATCTGAAGATTTATACTTAAAGTGTATGTAGGTGGGATGAAAAGCCGACGATCAATTGAAAATTTTGACCTTTCGTATTGGAGATATGGATTTTTTTTCCCAAAACACCAAAAAAAAAAATTAGGTCTTTTTGGGAAAAAAATCCATATCTTCAATATGAAAGGTCAAAATTTTCAATTGACCGTCGGCTTTTCTTCCCAGCTACATACACTTTAAGAATATATATTACTTCGAGGACTGTTATATATCAAACATTTGAAAAAAATTAAATTTTTATAATTTGTCATAAAATTTGTATTATATTGTGATTTTCAAAAATGAAAATTATTTGATATCAGAAAGACATGCTTCGTATTCAGAATGCAATTCGATAGGTGCTCTCATGTCCCTCAAAAAATACTGTCGAAACGCAATAAACGCTCATTCTAGATCCCTTAAAGCACCAGGGAAAGCTGACGGAATGTTTCCATGAATAAAATTAAACCCGCCATCAAGACTTGTGCAATCCAGTATCCTCCAGTATATTCTTAATAAGCAACCCGAGTCAATTTGAGCCTTTTATTGGTATATGGATGTGTTTGTCGCGGCGATAAGCAGAAAAACGTATACTATATATGTACACTCATCGAAATTAACAGAATGGGACCAACTGGCATGTCAAAATGTTGGGATATCAACCAAATACATGGACTAAAATGTGAAATCTAGACCAAACCTTTTTTCAAAACGTTTGATGAAGGCCCTCTTTAGGGCAGATTAGGTCTTTGCTGAAAGCTTTGATTAATATTTTATATTCTTGTACTGATTTATCGCAATCATCAAAATGACCACCTACTGCCTTGAGGTACGGCATATAATCAAGATAGTTGCATCTAGAGTATACCTATAATTACTGACAGTAAATGATAAATAACTGGCAACACCATTCTGATGGTGACTTATCGGCAGTTATGTCAATTCCATACGATGATAACATTATTAGCAAAAATAAAATAGTCACATTGACGTGTATCGTAACATGTATAGAGCATAATGATTCTTTTGTGAACAAAACAATTCCCGTCATACACTTCCCTAAGGATATAACAAGATATTATGTCGGATTAACAATGATTAAGGAGACACGTGGAAATCTTAAGGGGACACCGTATCCAATATCCCCATGGATTGATATAAGATGGGATACGTAAGTGTATCTTTCCTTTAATTTGCATATTTCCACTAGAAGCTGTTGTAAACAAGATACACGAAGTTCCTCAGGCTTAAGCATCAACAAGCTAACATATGTTGAGTGACATTATATAATGTACTGCTACTAAACCTTAAATTACTAACATGCACATCTATGATTTAATTACGTATTTAGTCACACAATCAATGAATGAATGGATGATAAATCGTCTATTTCCGTAATATTTCTTAAAAAATGCTTGTTCAGATCTAATTTAAAAATTACTTTAAATTTGGTCAAATTTCACAATTTGCACACATTTGCAAAAAGAATTGTCTAACAGGAAGTGTTTATCTATATGCCGAGGGAAATGCCGGACGATAAAACAAACGCATTTATTTCTTCAAAATGTATCAGCTGAAGCGATCAAATCATTTCAAATATCTTATAGCTATGCTAACATCGACTTGCAAAATACTTAATCTGTCAATTCCACTCCAGATATATATGCAGGAAGTGCTAATTGCGAATTCACTTGAACAAACCCTTTCATACCTTTGCAGAAGACAAGAAACAAACCCGTATCTATGAATAATGCATAAGCATACAGTTTGCAATTTTTTTAAACACTTATATGACTGTTTTCATAATTAATATGCAGGATATTTGATACTCGCATTGAATGTTTAAATGATTTATTTCATAAAATGTGAAATAAAGAAACTTATCAATTGTTTTTCAGTATCAACACGCATCAAAGTACCTATTAATTTAAATCCATACTGAACATCGATGCAAGAAACACAGACATAGTACGTAATATAATTTTGTGATAATTCCTAAATTCGCCTACACTAATGCAGGTCTCATCGACATTTCATTATACCGTTTTAAATTTTATGGGAAACAATCTATACTATATCTATCCACTGAGTTATTTTATCTATTTTCAACGTAGTCAGTTTTAAAAATATAAATGTCCAATCACAAGAATTCCAAAATTTCTGCAAATTTCTCACAACAATATGTTTTGCAGTCCAGTTAGATCAATCGATAAGGCGCACTCGACTATGGTGCGAGAGGTTGCGGGTTCGAACCTGGCGGTGGTTTGTACGCTCTCGTGTTAAAAATTGGGTTAGCTTGAAATTCCCCTCGAAAAATCCCGTCGTTCATAAATAACCTATCGCTAAAATTTGGACAAAAAAAACCCAATCTGAGGCGAAAAAACCCGATTTTAAGCACATGCCACATTCCTGCGGTATGCAAATTACTTACAGATCTGCAAATATCCGCTGCTCAATAGGATTACATTAAACCTGTAATTAAGCTCGTCATGTACAAAATGCGCTTTTACAGTTTGTTCTAGTTATCGTAGGAATATGTTAAGTGTATTGTAACTGATTTGCTATATTCTTGGCACAGAATACAGGTCAAGCAAAGAATTCTGAGGAGGCTTAACCGTATACTTTAACAAAACAGAAATAGAAGACACATAAAAGAAGCGATTTTGATACGGGGAAAAGGGCCCAACACACTCAACCGGGATGAAGGAAATCACTTCCTGCCGCACATCTATGACCAACTCCTAAAACCACCTAAAACAGCGCCACCAACGTCAAGCTCCGACAGAAAGAAGACGAGGAGGACTGGGAGAATTGGTCAGTCCATTTGAGAGAGTGCTACGATGTAGCACGAAACGTCATTTTTAGGTATGTTTAACATCATTTTACCAAATAAACAATTGGATTTGTTTACATGAAATTTTACAAATGAAATAATTGATCCTCTAAAGAACTTTCATTTCATATTTTACAATTTCAAGTAATAGGAATAAGGTGAGGGTGAGTTTTGTAACACTCAATCAATATAAGCACACATTGCAAATAAAAACTTCATTCTCTTTCATATCAATTTGTTTTTTAAACCCACGTGAATTAACAAATTATTTTTCATAATTTGACAATTTCCCTTGTCAGGAGTAAAAATTAACGCGAAATATGCAAGTTATTCCCCAGTGCTAACTTTTAATTGTGATTTAAATCAGAAAAGAAAACACAGAGAATTTGTATTGAAGAGTTTCTTTTTGTACTGTGTACTGTGGATATTACTTATTACGTCTGATGACCTTGTCAGTAAACTGTGTGGGGTGTCTATTTTAGGGGGGGGGGGTCCGATTTTGTAGTGCAGCAGATGATGTCTGTCATTACCCATTAGGTGTTCTATGAAATGTGCTCGTTCATTTAGGATTCTTTTTTAGTTATACCGACAATATCTAGCCCGGGCTAGTTGGCAAGCTGGGGGTGGGGTCCATTTTAGGGTGTCTGCTTTCGGTATTGCAGCAGACAAATAAGGCTAGTTGACAAGCAGGGTGGCCGGCGGTACTTTCAGGGTGTCTGACACCGGTAGTGTAGGGGAATATGTGTCTGTTATTATCAATACACTACACTCATTCATCTGTTCCCAAGACTGGTGGTACCTTGCCCATCTACGTCTGGCTGATGTTGATATATGGGGAGCGTTGCGCACACTATGGTTGTGGTTTTAAATGGTACCACGCTCATCTACTGAACCTATTTTCTAGCTAATTTTTTTTTTTTTGGGGGGGAGCTGGGGCACACGCCGATATTGGTACCTCGTTAGTCTAAGCAAATGTTTCTCTCCTGACAATCTATTAGGGCCACTACAGAGGATTACAAGCTTTTTAGTGGATTTAGAATATTCGATGTAACTTATCGTTATTTTCACCAGGTACTCGACATAACATATTATCGATTTTATGTCATCAAACAATTTGTTAGAAGTTAAACATTAATGTAAATAGAATATGAATAGATTAAATAACGAAAACATTCCCTCATTTCAAATCATAAGTTTTGGTTTCTCTTTTGTTCAGAAACCAAAAATCAAGGGATTAAAAAGTAGGGCAGATCTGGTCTGCAATCATAACACTATTATGCTGGGAGGACACAGTATAGGGTATATAACCAGAAGTATACAATAGCCTATTGTGCTAACATAATTATTATCATGATTGATATCGGAAATTTATCCCCGCGGACGACAGTTGATGCTCTCTGTCGAAGGTGGCATATTACACCCCGAGTTATAGGCCTAGAAATCATATACATGCGCGTATATTGAGGGGTGGGTGGGGTGGGTGTTGTGGGGTGGGGGCTTTGTTTGTTTGTATGAAACATAAACGATGCATGGAGATGATTTGATTATGAATTAGTTTATTATCCCCGGTAAGCACAACTCATACCTTTTACCTAGGCTTTTACCTGAAAACAAATCGATTTTTCTTGTAATAGCAACATCATATGGGGTACTAGAGCATGCACAAATCGTAATAATGTGTAGAATATAGAAACTCTGTGGTATCTCATATGATAGTCATGGTATGCTTAGCCTGAGTCGCTCGGCCTATCTCGAACAAAATCGCCATACGTAGCTCTTGAAAAATGAGAGGATTCGCTGTACTATCACGGCAATTTTTGACACGAAGATATAGGGATGATGACGATGTGCCTCTATCTTCTCTCTTTCCCCCTCTATCTTCTATTTTAATTTCCAGTAAAAATTGCTTCAGTAACAGTCATTAGCTTATATTGGAAGTCATATATATTGATTCTGGTACATGGGATTAAGGACATGGATCGATTTTGTTTATAACACTTCAGTCGCCGCTTTTGTAATGTCGGATTTTGTTTATAACAACTCAGTCGCCGCTTTTGTAATGACGCATGCAAATATTTCGATGGTCTATATTTTTTCACAGTTAAAATAGCCCTGGCTTATTGGTTTTTCTAAACCATATTTTTCAATGTAGATCGACATGCTCGATTTCTCTCCTCGTGAATATTGCACTGCGAAATTTAAACATTTCTTTTGTATACTTAGATCAGGTAACTTCAAACCAAATAATTTTCTTCTTCACACCACTTATAAGAAACTGAAACGAAAACCGAATCTGCCTGATACAAATGTTCAGTTTTTAACAAAAGGTAGAAACAAAGAATTCGATATCTTGTGAGTCAAGTGGTTAGGCAGGATAATAGGAAACCACGTGACCAAAACCAAAACTAAAACTAAACATTTGAAATGACCGATTCCCTCATTTCAAATCATAAGTTTTGATTTCTCTTTTGTTCAGAAACCAAAAATCAAGGGATTAAAAATTAGAGCAGATCTGGTCTGCAATCATAACACTATTATACTGGGAGGACACAATATAGGGTATATAACCATAAGTATACAATAACCTATTGTGCTAACATAACGATTTCTCTCCTCGTGAAAATTGCACTGCGAAATTCAAACATTTCTTTTGTATACTTAGATCAGGTAACTTCAAACCAAATGATTTCTTCTTCACACCATTATATAAGAAACTGAAATGAAAACCGAATATCCTTGAAACCAATTTTAAGTTTTTAACAAAAGGTAGAAACAAAGATATCAATTTCTTGTGAATCAAGAGGTAAGGCAGGATAATAGGAAACCACGTGACCAAAACCAAAACTCAATATTTGAAATGAGGCATTGTACATCGAAGTTTCTTCATCGAATATTCGGAGTCTGTATCGAATGGCCGATTAATATGCGATGTTCAGAGTGATAATTTTTTTGGTTTTTTTTTTCATTTTTGATCTAGCAGTTTATTATGAACATGATAAGAAAATTGCATACTTTACAGAAATCCCAGGAATATGAGACTTTTCTTTACTGAGTTGATGTAACAACGGTTTCGTGGAAGGGCCTGATTTCCACTCCTTTGGTGTCGTAAAGAATGAAGAACTTACAAATTCGTTTCACAGATAAAGAAGTGATTTGTGTTGCATAATCTAACACGTGTTCCTGGGTGTTGACAAAGGAATGTCCTATAAAGGAACAAAAAAGACAAATGATTGCGTTTATAACACCTCATCACAAGTAATCAGCGATCAGTCAGGAAACGCAAAAACATGACCAAAACGTTAATATGGTCAATAATTATCATTAATATTTTTATCTTAAATTATCACATTAGATCTGCGTCACTTGCGTTAAATTGAATGCACTTCAGGCCATATGTATTACACAATTAGATAATCCTGTCATGAAACGTTAAATATCCGCAATGGTCAGATGCATGTGGTTGAGCGATCCTCAATTATGTCAACAGCATTGAGCCAAATTTAATATACGTCTGTCATGTGAAGGGAATCTAATCTACGTTGTGCAAAAATACGCGGATTTAAAGCGTCATTGGGAAATGGAATATCAATTATTCTTTCGTATTCAACTCCAGTGGTAAAACCATACATACACCTATGTATAAAAATTTAGTGGTCATTGCCTGTAACAGAAGAAGGGGGATTTAATCTGTTTCTACCCTTCACCATTTTACTCTTTTATCATGTTTTGGTTTTCTTGTTTTATTCGACTCTTCATCTCTTTTGCTTCCTTTTCTACTTCAAATTCAAGTATTTCTCCTGAGGAAATTCTGTAACGGTAAATGTATATTGCTGTATCTCTTGCTTGCAGTACGCATCTTTATTAAAAGAGTTTCATCAAAAATCTATTTATGTGACACTCCAACAATCTAACGAAATAAAATTCTTTCCTTCTTCATCTCTTGCTGCATCTTCCTTATCTTAACATCCTGAAACCATAAATCGTGCAATGCTCGACACTTGCTTGCCGTACACGTCCTAATCACGTGTCTTCTCTGGAAATCATGGAAATGTGAAACTATAATGATACTTCTGCCATTCGTGTACTTTCGCTGCTTTTCTTCTTTGTTTTCCTCTGCATTAATTCAATTCTAACAAACTGCAACTGTAAGTTTATAAGTGGTCGGTGATTGTAAGAACAGGAGGGGTTCATGAAGAGGTAATACATTTTTTTCTCTCTCTTCATTTTCTACCGGTCATTGATATTTTCAGGATGACCTGAAATTGAAAAGTGTACATTCATGTATCTCTTGATGTATTTACATAACCTTATCAAAGGATACGCTGAGGTCTGCTTTCGTGTCTAGTACTATCATTGTCCAGACTAAATCAAGCTTCCATCTCTTCTTAGTCTTTTGTCATTTATTCCTCAAAATGTAATTTTGTATGGACATACTGTACCAGAAAGCGCACATTGCTGCGTATCTTGCTTGTAACAAATATGTTTATACACGTAAATAGAACATTGTCTTGTTTCTGACCCTAAATTAATTATCAATCTGATCTTCTTCTTAGGCTCGGATTTCTACTTCATTTTCTCCTTCGCTTCTATGCTTAACTTTTAATCGTATTTTGTGTGGACACTGGCAAGCTTACATTATTTGTGTACTTTGATTGAAATACATTATACTTTAAGACTTTATCATTACTGCTATGTGCTTTCAATGAAAGGTACCAGTATCTTCTTTTTCTGCCATGTTGTCCTTATTTATACTTCGACATCATTGAACGTGTAATATCTATTGGCTGTAGTATAGTGTGAATACGCCAATACCCAAAGTATTACTGTTAATATACCTGACACTAGAAATGACAAAACCTTAACATCGAATTGTAGTCAGAACCTAAATTGCAGTTTGAGCAATATCTCTATTTCATATTCGTGTTTCTATATTCTTGTACGCCTGTGTAGCATTACATGATGTCATAATAAGCACTTTCGGTTCTATTGAATCAATCCTCGAATATGCAGAGCCAGAAACGATGTTGTCATCAATTTTGAATAAAAGTAGAAGTAGCATGTGCTACGAACTGTGTATTAAATCTTTTCATGACATGACTAACTTAAGGTTACACTCTCCTCAATTAAGGGCAAGGTACACTAAGTCTTGCGAACTCATTAGGAAATAATAGTAAACTGAAGATCAAGTTACAAGGTTAATTTCACGTACGTTCCGATTATCGCCATTTCTGCAGTACTTTAAAGCACCTGGGAAGGCTGACGGAATGAAAGGCTCCATGAATAAAAATGAAACCTGTCATCAAGACTTATGTTATCAAATATCATTTTATTCTAAGAGAGAGAACTGAGTCAATCTGTGCCTTTTGTTGGCATAACTGTGAATGTTCTATATAGTTTGATCGATAGAGGGAAACCGCATTCCGGGAGTATGTAGCATTGATCGGTTAATATTCGGTTGTGTCAATACAGTACAAATGTGTTGAGAGTATCTTTACACAAAAATGTCCTAATGGTCATGTTTTTTGATAAATGAAAGAAAACAAAATCCCTTTCCTTTCCATCCTATCATTAACTATTAGCAATTGACAAGATTGACGTGTATCGTGTTGTATATAGAATGATTTGGTTGTAATCAAAACAATTTCATCGCCGTAATCGTTCCTAAGATTGTAACACGAGTATCTATCTCATGTGCGATTTAAAGGGACATGGAAAAATCGTACCCATGCATTTAGCGCATGGAATCGTTTCAACAAGACACTGTTGTATAAACTCAAGATACACGACGCACCTTAAGCTATTGACAAGCTAACATTTGTTGATTGACATTACATAATGTGGTGATTTTAATTACGTACTGCAAGTACAGGGTGTCCCAAATGCTGTGGAGTGGCCTGCACGATCACCAGACCTCACACCACTTTCTTTTTTTCCTTTGTGGCAAAATCCAAGATCTTCGCAAACGTATTACTGAATGCATTCGCAAGTATCCGGCGCACAAGGATGGTACGCAACGCAATTGATTCACTGAGGACCAGGGCTGAAACCTGTATTCGCCAAGGAGGCAACCAGGTAGAGGGCAGATCAGCACAGTAAACTCAGTTCAGAAGAACCAAAGACAAACCAAACAGCCTTTTAGGGCTACCTTTTATCCTAAAAAGAGAAATGACTTATGTTGTAAAGAAAAAAGAAAGCAAGAAACAACAAAGTAAGAAACATAATAAAACAAAAAGGCATAAATAACCAAGCAAAAAATAAGTAATTGCAAGTAAAGCAAAAGAAGTCCCATTCGGCATCCATTTTACCCACAAATTAATGACACTATTAACAAAATCCATTGCCCATAAACCCACCGGTAAAGCCCATTCCATAAATAAAGTTATTTTATAAAGTTATCATTGAGGAATGTTTGATATTCATACAATACAATAATACAATAAACGGAATTTATATAGCGCCTTAGCATAAGTATGAACAAAGCGCTTTACAATGATCTTAAAAGTACAACTTACACTACATCTTAGGCTACACATAATGTACAACTTAATTAAAAATAAAAAATAAAATAAAAAACTTAGTTTTACAGGTAATTTGTTCCAGAGAGCTGGCACAGAATTGCAGAAGGCATTATTCCCATATGTTGTGTGAGTTCTTTTACATTCAAGCAGACTGCCATCAGCATGTGATCGTAGGAACATACCATCAGAAAATGTGTGAGATTGTAGGAGATTTTGTATGTACAGTGGTGTTGTTTCATGTCTACTTTTATAAGCGAATGTGAGTAGTTTGTAGGTAATACGCTCATTTACTGGAAGCCAATGAAGCTCTTTCAGCAGAGGAGTGGTGTGTTCCATACGGTTTGCCTTGAAAACAAGTCTGGCAGCTCTGTTTTGTATCTTTTGTAGTTTTTGTGTTTTTTTTACAGTTGTTCCATATAATAAAGAGTTACAATAATCAATTCGAGAAATAACAAGTGAGCGGACAGCATGGTTGCAAGTATCTTTATCAATATAACAGCGAATGCGTCCTATATTACGAAGATGATAATTTAAAGAGCGAGAGACAGCAGATATTTGAGATGACATAGACATGGTTGAATCAAAAAGAACTCCAAGGTTGCGTACACAATCAGATGGTTTGATAATTGTTCCACATACGTACGTTAAGAGTTGGTTCATATATATATTTCAAATTATATGCAGAGCTAGCAACAAAGAATTCGGTTTTATCTTCATTCAGTTTCAGCTTATTTACATTCATCCAATTCTTGATTTCAATTTGAAAAGAGCAGTTACACTATCTCCAGGTATGCGGGGATTAAATTCTGTATATATAGGGTGGTGCGTTTAAATGTACACTAGCTGGAAATTGCTTTGTCGCCCTCTGGCATTTGGCCTACGGCTGTGTTTAGTCAAAGAAAGTTATTTTCTGCATCTTGAAGACTTAAGCTTTCATTCCATACCGAACTCGACTAATTCTGAACGGATTTTCATAATTTTTTCGCTATCTTTGTGATTGGTGAGGAAAAAGCTCCTTCCGGCCTTAAATTTAAAGGGACAGAACGTAAACAAAGTCACATGATGGGAGGAAAGAGAGGGAAATCTGCCTCTGATGCTGAACTGGATCGTGTTGTTAAGCTTCACAGTGATGGCAATAGCTTGACAGAAGTGGCTAAGATAATGAATCGCAGCCGTAGTTTTGTCTGTAAGGCTTGGGCCAGGAGACTTCATCCAAAACCAAAGGACCGGAAGCGGAAGCGGAAAAGCCGCAATTCTCCCAAATTTGCTGGAAGGCGAGAGAGGATGGAAAAATAGATGCCAAAAGTTATTGAAAACCAGGAGGTGCCAGTTCCTAAGCAAATGTATAAATGTAAGCATACAAACATTTGACAATAACATTTAGAAGGTTTCCAATGGTGTAAAACACTGTTAATGCTTTGTTTACCAAAAAGTTTAATTGCTAGTGTACATTTAAACGCACCACCCTATATTTGTGTATCATCTGCGTATATGTGATAGTTCAATCTGTGTTTCTGGATAATTTTTCCAAGTGGGTATGTGTAGTAGCTAAACATCCCAGGACCTACCACTGATCCCTGGGGGAGGCCAAATTCCATTGTTTGAGTTTTAGAAAAATCACCACCAATACCAACTTGGCTATTGCGTCCTTTGAGGTAGGAGAGTATCCAGGATCGCACAGCTCCATTAATGCCAAGAGATTTTTCAAGTCTATCATTCAAAATATCAAAATCAATAGTGTCAAAAGCTGCACTTAGATCTAATAATACAAGATAAACAGCTTTTTTGTTGTCCAGTGCACATAGAATATCATTTTTCACTTTCAGAAGAGCAGTTTCTGTTCCATGATTAGGCTTGTAAGCAGATTGGTAAGGCTCCAGCAAACAATTTGTAGACATATGGGAAAACATGGTATGTGTACTCCTTTTCAATCTTTGAAGTAGCCAAACCTTCTCCGTGGACAGAGTGAAAAACGGGTACATTTCTTTAAAAGAGCATATCTTCCAAAGTTGTGAGCCGATTGATATAATTGTTTTGGTTTATTAAAGCAACCGACTCAAGGTTTTTTTTACATACCAAAATATATTTGATCTCAACTTTTCAAAAATAGGAGAAAAAGAGGGCGCAATGAGGGGCCTCTTTTTTGGGGGGACACCCTGTATATCCAGACTATCAGAATTTGAAACGATTTAAATCAATGGAATGAATGCATGATAAATAGTCTATTTCCTTAATCAATCATGTTGTAAATGAAGTTGCTAGATTAAAGTGCTTTTCTTAATTTATGTTCTTAATTGTGTATTTAACGAAAAATGTAAAACATGATTCACAGAAGGTTATGTTGGTCAATTTTACAGTTTGCAAACATTTTCAAAAAAGAATAAGCTAAGTTCTTAGCTATGTGCCAAGGGGAACTGCCGGAACTGTAAAACGAATGTAATTATCTTTTCCGAATTTATTAACTCAACGGGATCCAATCATTTCCAAATTCTTAACTATGCTGTTACAAATTCAAAATACTATAAATCTATCACTTTTCCTCGAGATCTATAAAGGAATTGCTAATTGGGAATTAATCTAATCATATCTTTTATACCTAACTTGCAGAAGAAAAGGAAAATGTCTATATCTGTGAACAAGGCAACAGTCCTCTATTTGAAATAGATTTTACATTTGTTGTCTATTATTAATATGAATGATATTTGATACTCGCACTGAGTGTTTAAATGATGTATTTTATAAAGTGTGAAATGAAGGTACTTATAATTGTTATAAGTATCGGTAAGCATCATACAGGGTGTCCCAGAATGATTTGTACCGTGTTTGCAAAAATAACTAAAAATAGAAGACGGGCAGTGTATCTATTTTTGATACCTGTATTATAATGTTGGACATGTCTCCTACTTATTCTGTTAATTTCAGCACGCTACCTTTATTTGTTTTGGCGTGGCATGGAATAATGTAAAATCGATGAAAACCTGCTTTTTATTTTCAGCGCAAACGACTCGCATATCCTTGAAAAATGGCACAACACACTTGATCAACTCATGGATCTTTTTATGTACATTTAATGTCAATCAAACAACTTTAACTGATTCGTATCGTCATAAATAATAGATGGATATCGGATATTTAGTGGAAATATGAACGGGGCACAACTAAAATACCTGCATAACTTTTTCCAAACAACTTTGTGCTGAACGGTTAGTAATTTTACAGATTTTCAAAATAGGTTGCATTGTCAAAACTTAGAATTCACCATTTTTACGCAATCTTCTATAACTTCTACTAAAAACGTCCAATCTTTAAAATCTAAAAATCTGAGAAAGCTAAATATATGTAGAACTTAAAATGCAAAACAATATAACCAATAAACATGCCCTTCATACCTAAAAAATTCCATCTTTTCCGGTATAGATCATTCTGGGATACCCTGTAGTACCTATCATCTCATTATTCGCATTGAAACATCAATACAAGAAACACAGATGTGAATATGAAAGTTCTCGAAGGTAATATAAGTTTGTGATCATTTCTAACTTCGTCTACACTAATGCAGGTGTCATCGACATGTCAAGTCGACATCACCAACTTTTACGGGAAAACATCATTTCATTTCAGTTATTTCATTTTCCATGTAGATAGTCAATAGTTTGAACCATTTGTCTCTTTGCAATTACTAGAACTCTCAAAGTTAAACGCTACCAATAACAGGTAAAACTCGATGATTTAATGCCAAATGATCAAAAACTCAACATAGGCTGACCTGAGACTTTTCTTATTTTAACGCACTGAACCGTAAGCACCTCAATGGCAGTGCGCTCTTAACAATGCTTAAAGTTGAAAGTTACAATTAGGTAGGGCGAATATTTACTAACAACCGATGCCGTACGGATGCATTTTGGTAATATTACAACAAAAATGTCATATAATGAGAGCAAATAAAATTAATGATTTTAAAGCTGATCGTTTCAGATATTTGCCAATCCACCTATATCAGCTGTTTATTTTCAGTATACTTGAAGAAGTGTTTTTAAGTTTGCAATATTCTCGGTCATGTAGAAATATGCTCTTAAGTTTTGCCCTAGTTACCCTTTGTAAAACATTAAAATGTACTTCTAATGCTTTGCTAGCTTGCAATAAAGTATAGAATAAAGGCTTACTTAGCAAAGAAGTAGAGTTTTGAAGAGGCTTTTACTTCACTTCGTAAGAATTGATCCTCAAAAGAACTATCATTTGATATTTTACAAATAGGGTTGAATCGCACATTTGGGTGATGGGTGGCCTTTGTAACATATCTAATCGATATAACAAACCTTCAATTTTGATCAAACAGAAGAGCCATTGAAAACATTCTTTTGATAAACTTTATGAGAGTAGTTATTATAGAAAAGTATGTCAAGTGTCATCTTGTTTCACACATTAATCTGGTTCAAGCTCCCGGGAGCATGTACCATATTAGCCCAAATTAATCATAAATATTATAGTACAACTCACTCCCAAGTCTCATTTGACTTATTAACTTACAGCACAGTGGTCTACAACATGAATCGTGATTGATTATGTTTCTTAATTACATTCTTACTTTCGCTCTACTTCACTCTTTTTCCTTCATTTTCTGCTATACTTAGTCATTGTAAGTTATTTTTGTGAGGACGTCCTTACACTTGAAAGCGCACATTGTTGTGTCTCTTGCTTATGACATACTTGTATATTTTCCCTCATCTCTATCATCATCATTATTTCTTTTTTCTCCTTACCCTCCTATTTCATCCTACTAATATTTTTAGAGGACATCCAAAAATGGGAATGCGTCTATTTGTCATTCCACGATCTTGCTAATAGTTATATAATATTGAATGGCTTTGAGGTGATACAAGAATATTTTTCTATCGCGTGTAAAGCGCTCCACAGACTCCGAGTATTGTACGTACAATATTGTATGCAACATATCTACGTTATTTAATCTATTGCCATTCTATTTCCAGTAATGTTTAAGTTATAACGAATGTTTAATGACGAAAAATCGATAATAAGTTACATGTAATATCTGGTAGAAATATCTTATCGATTTTACGTCATCAAACATTCGTTAGAACTTAAACATTACTGGAAATAGAATGGCAATAGATTAAACAACGTAGATATGTTGCATACAATATTGTACGTACAATAAAAAGTCTGAATACTGCTTTAAGCATTAATATATTCTTGTATCACACGAAAATAAGCCATTCAATATTATTATTATTATTTATATCAGGCTTTCTCTCTGCGGTAAAATGAAAATTAAGCTTACCTAACCACCGGGCCTAACGCGTATTGTAATGTAAGATTACCTTTTGACCTTCTTGTTTTCTGCTCTTTCCTTCCCCAAAGACAAATTCGGAAATGTACAGGTTTCTTTGTAGATGTGGATTATATTTCCTAGATTACTCATCATCCAGAATTGCCGCAAATTAAGTTTGTGGTTTTACTTGTTTATAAAATCAGTGTGAGCCGGTATGGTGGCCGTGTTGTTGTATTGTGGTGCGTGTTGGTGCTGTCAGGTGCCGTGACCATGGTGACGCGCGATGGCGTACGTGATACGCGTACAATATAAAAAACAATATTGTATTGGATCCGGGTATTTTGCAAAAACTATACAATATCTAGTTTTGTTGTATCGCTCAAAAGCCTGATATAAATAAGAATTCCTCCTTATTTTTTATTGTTGTTGTTTGCAATTCTCACATCTCCCTTTCTTCGCCATTTTCTGCTATTCGGTTCCCAAAGAGTTATTTTGTTTGTGAACGCACATTTAGTCCAAGTGATATAGTGAGGCATGTGGGTGAGCATGTTGAAGTAGGAAGTTGAATAAAACACATGAATACGAATTAATCCCACTGCATATAAATGATGTTATTTTGTGAGGACATCACAAAATTGGAAAATGATTGTTGCAGTTTGTTGATAGTCCGCTCTTTCTATACCTTCTTTTGTAAGATATGTAACATTTACCACTGCAGCTTAAAAACAGTAACGCTCCAACCCAATACTTATCCCTAACATATGAATAATATAACCCTAAATATATCCATCTATTGCAATGTTATTCTTTCTAGTGGCGTAGATTTCTTTTTAACATGGGGTATGGGGTTGGAGAAAATTTCTTGTAGTCTAGTGAATCCAGCACCTTTGGCGATCAAATAAGTTTATGGTACAAATGCACGCGAAGCGCAAAAATTTGGGCAAAATTTGTGAAAAAAAACCTTATTGAGCCATTCCATGTCAACTCCAGGGATGTGCACCGCAGCACCTCTTCAAAATTTTCCTTTTTCTGTGTGGTGGTAGATATTGATGAGAAAGTAAAATCCTGAAAATTTGAGCTTCATACTCCATTTCGTTTTCCCGTGGCATCAATTTGAAATGTAGGGGGGTCAGCGTAAAAATGTGTCGCAACGCGAAAGACGATGTTTGGAGGGCCATAAATGTATAAAGGGAACCCCCAACAACTTTGAAAAGTATGTATCCTGGGGTACTTTTTTGTGTAGAATTCAAATCTGGCATTAGAAAACTTGTGCAAAATATATATCAAAATGAAAACTTCGGGGGGTCAGAACTTCAAAAGTAAAAATAATTTTATTGTCCATTTTTTGCCAGTCAGAGCCCTTTGGTAGGAAATCTTATCCCATATTGAGCCTATTAGAATACTTTTAGCTGAGATATTACCGATGCAAAACTCCAATTATACATTTTTTGTACATTTTGACCCCCCTGAAAACCAATGTCAGACATCAACTTCAGATATGTTGTTCTTGGACAACATTTCTGAGAGATATTGGCTTTGGGACTCGATGACTTTGCTTTAAAAACATCAGTTAGGTTTGCCTACTCACATATATGTCATTCCAACCACATCAACAAAATGGGTTGGTTGGTCAGTGCACATCCCTGGAGTTGACATGGAATGGCTCTATTCCACTGTGGACTAAATCTAAGTGAGGAAACTCCTATAATATAGCTTAACGTGGAATTCAACTACGTGCTCAAAAGGTAACCGTGACAATTGTGTGTGTCGTTTAAATTAGACCTGAGCGTGACTAAAGCGTTAAAATCCAATCGCTGCAATTTTGAGATTTTTATGATCAACTTGATTAAAAGTTAACTTTTCACATTAATTTGCTTAAAGTTTGACAGCTTACAGAAATGCACTGACAAGACAAAGGCGACAAAGTATGTACTACAGTGCAGTAATTATTTCTGCCCCAGTAGAGAGACATGTTTGGAATTTGAAATTTCATGTGGCCTTATGAAATGACACTGACAATTGCCGAAGCGGAATCAGACTAAAGAACATGCCCGCTTGAATTTTACGATGTCGCATTTTGCAGCTGTAATTTAAAGTACTTGCCTTGAAACAAACTTCATTCATTGTTGGAATATTTAATAGCTTTGTGTATCCTACACGACACGTAATTCGAACTGAGCTGTCTACGGATCTCAACAATCTTACCATTAAAGTAGAGCTAAGTAGGAACCAGAAGCATCTATTTCAGACGCCCTGGCATCAGGAAGGTTAGAGGCTGAATTTCCCCTCTCAGCCATATCAACCCTCATCTTGGGAATGGAAGAATATTAACGAATATGCGAATATTAAAAATATAATATGCCGTGAATCCCTTATTTACGTCAGCAGGTCGCAATCAAGATTTCATATCAAACTCGATTGATGAAATAACGTTATATACCAGTAACAGTTGCATCCTACTCAATAACTTAATATCCCGAGCATGTCTAGACAACGGTACTAAACTTTGTAAAGATCTCGTGGTAAGACTACAAGTAGTGAGCCAATAACATGAAAATGAAAGCCCACCCGTGACCTGTGGACATGGAATTCTTAGATTGCACATCGATTGTAACGTGAGCTCCAACTAGAAGCTTGAAATATAAGATGCAGCCATTGCACGTATGTCACAACACCAATAAACTAATCATGAAGCATGAATGGATGGTATGGAGGGTTACGGCGGATTGGTACACTATCACTCGTATACATCACTTTGTATGTTAGAAGACACCGCGTTCGATAAACCAAGTGTGTAAGGGTAGACTAGGTATTGTTGGTCGAAGCAGCGATTTTTATCATCTAAATCAACATATTATTGAAAAATGACACTTTGATGTTTTAAATTAAGTTCATTCTACAAATCATATACTTTAAAAACTTATAAACTGATTTATTGATGTTAATGAGTTATGTACGTTTTACAAAACTGTTGTTGTTCCAGCCCTCTTTACAACATAACTCAAGATCCACAGGACCTACAAAAGTATATCTGTGATATTTGAATTCTTCTACACACTCGCTATGAAATGATCAGTGCATTTTTGCCAAAGCCCACTACCATTCATTTCGCGAGATGCTTTGAGCTACCAAATCGCAATAGTTTAAAATAGTTGCTTACCTTAATAATACAACTTGATCCTTCAGCATCAAATGCCACGAGAATGAGATGAGAGATCATAATTCAGGGTCGTGGGTCAGGGCAAGACCCTTTCACTTACTCGTTATTATCCTCTGCTTCTTTCTCTGTAACAGTTGACATAAATATATAGTTTTACTGGAAAAATAGCATGATACACAAACTTCGTCCCTGAAAAACAATAGGGAGTTTTTTCCACGACGGATAGTTCTGCGGCGGTAAAACACCAAACGTTGTTGTCGTGAACTTTGTAATCGTCGTCGTCCAAATTCTACAACACGCGGCACCCGTATATGCACTACTAGATAGTGCAAAAAGAGTTAATCTGCTACTGTTTGGTACATATAACACCATGGTTTCACTTACAGGTAAATAAATACAGGGAAGTAATGTTAGCTAATGTTGTTAGTTACTATGTTAGTTTAAGACGCTAAAAGGTTAAACCAAAAGAACAGCTAATGGGCGAGGTTCAGGTCTGTAAAAATCAAACAT
Source organism: Amphiura filiformis (assembly GCF_039555335.1). Classification (NCBI taxonomy): domain Eukaryota; kingdom Metazoa; phylum Echinodermata; class Ophiuroidea; order Amphilepidida; family Amphiuridae; genus Amphiura; species Amphiura filiformis. The sequence goes on from NC_092632.1 coordinate 15,770,129, forward strand.
CTTACCGTTAAATATACAATTTCATGCCTAATTTTAACACCAGGATTTTTTTAAAGGTATATCCAAGTACTATGTTCTTTTCTGACATTACTAAACAAATAGAATTATTGTAGTTTATTTGACCGAGAAAATTAATTTCAAAGCAAAAAGGTGTACCTCTGAATTGTGTTGATTTCAACATGTATCGATCGACTTTTTATGCAAATCCATAATAAATGAAGATGCTAAACTAACACATTTAGTGACGTTTTATCACTACACTAGTGGTTTCATCAGACTGGCAACTCATCACATCTGACTGCTTCCTTTTATAGGCAACAGGAACCGCTATAGAGGGCGTGATTGTTTGTTTGTTTGTTTATTTCTTCTTTATACTGGGTCCATATTCAGGGGAAAATTTAAGTATTCCCCTGTTCTTCCATATGGCCCAGTGATGAGTTGGTCAAAGATGTTGTTGAGTGAGTAGTCCCCCTCGTCCTTGTTTAGAGTCCTTTTCGGCGTATCCAGATGGCTTCTTTCAGCCACCTAGTGGTCTTGTCCGCTTCTCTGTCGATGACTTTAGAGTCCTCCCAATTGATGGAATGATTTGTAGAGGCAACATGATCGGTAATAAATGACTTGTGAATGCCTGTGATAGATGGCGGCTGGCTCGTGTGTAGGGCTTAGTTTCACATTTCTCCACCTCTTTTTGGTGTTCTTTGAGGCGAACGCCGAATGGACGGCCGGTTTCTCCGATGTAAGTACCAGCACAGTCTCCGTAGGGGATTTTATAGATCGCCTCTGTCTTTTGTTGAGGGAGAAGGGTGAACAATCATACTGCGGATACTGCGGTGGGGTTTTATAACAGTAGCCATGGGTAGCCCCTCATCCCTTTGCTTGTAATATCTTTATGGAGTAGCTTGAGCAGAAAGCTATCTCCACAGCCCAGGAAAGCTGTTGCAAACGTCTCTGGAAGAGATACGTTGATGACGTGTTAGGAATTATACGCAAAGGTGACAATCTAACTGATCATTTAAATACCATTGATCCCACCGGCAACGTCAAATTAACTTATGAGCAAGAGCAAGACGGTTCTATTCCCTTCCTCGATACCCTGATCACAAGAAAACCAGACGGACTAGTGAAACTCAGTATATACAGGAGGAAAACGCACACTGATCAGTACCTTCAGTTCTCCCCCCACCATCCTCTCCATCAAAAGTTAGGAGTCGCCAGAACCTTACTAGACAGGAGTGAGGCGTTAGTCACTGAGGAAGCGGACAGACAGAAAGAGGAGACCAATTATACGCGAAGCGTTATCTGGCTACGGTTATCCAGATTGGTCGATCAAAAAAGTCAAACAAAATAGAGCCATTCCAAAAACAAAGTCTACCTCAAAGAATAAAGATGTCAGTGAAAAGTCTAAAGGCATGATTGTAGGTCCCTATATAGAGGGATTTTCGGAGCGAGTTTCACGAGTTTTCAAAAAACATGTTTTTTCTACTGCTATGAAACCCCACACTCCCCTCCCCACCATCCGCATTATGCTTGTTCACCCTAAGGACACACTTCTCCCTCAACCAAAAGCAGAGGCGATCTACGAAATCACAGACACTCACAAGTCAGCTATCACCGATCATGTTGCCTCTACAAATCATTCCATCAATTGGTCGGACTCAAAAGTCATCGACAGAGAAGCCGTCAAGACCACTAGGTGGCTGAAAGAAGCCATCTGGATACACCGAAAAGGAAAAGACACTCTAAACAAGGACGACGGGGTCTACTCACTCAACAACATCTTTGACCAACTCGTCACGCCCTCTATAGCGGTTCCTGTTGCCTATCAAAGGAAGCAGTCAGATGTGATGAGTTGCCAGTCTAATGAAACCACTGTGTAGTGGTGAAACATTACTAAAAGTGAGTTTAACATCTTCATTTATTTTGGATTTGCATAAAAAAAAGGTCAACAATCCCAATGAACTTGTTCAAAGATGTATCGATCGACTTTTAGCACACATATTTGTTATTATTATTTATATCAACCTCCGAGTCGTACAATAAATCCGATTATTGCCTAGTACGTGTGTTTGAAGTATCCGGATGATTACAATATATTTGTGTGCACGAGACGCAAAAATATTGCACTCTTCTCCAATTTGTGCAAAATAATTATTTATATCTCGTGTAATCGCACTCAAAGCCATTCAATATTATATAAATATTCTCTCACTCACAAACTGAAGGGTGACATGGTTGAGAGGGGAAATTTTGCCCGAAACCTTTCTGTGGCCAGGGGGTCTAAAATATATGCTTCTGGTTCCTGCTTTCGCAGCAAAGTTGTTAAGATATCCGTAAACAGCACTTTCGATTCATACATAGGATAAAAAGACATATTAAATATTCCAGCAATAAATGAAATTGGTTTCAAAGCTATATTTAAAAAATACAGCTGGAAAATGCGATATCGTGAAATTCCAGCGGGCATGTTCGTTACAGTCTGATTCCGCTTCGCCAATTGACAATGTAATTTCATAAGGCCACAGTGATTTCAAATTCCAAATTGCCTCTCTTCTGGGGCATAAATAATTAAAGGTACTGTAGTACCTACTCTGCTGTTCTTCTTGTCATTACATTTCTGCAAGCTGTCAATCTCAAGCAAATTAAAGTGATTTTAACTTCTTATCATGTTTACAAAGTCACAATATAGCAAATTGGATTTTAACTCCTTGGTTCCGTTAATGTCTAGTCTAAATTAAACAATTATTGGTTTATTTATTAGGCCAAAAAATTGTTTGGTTGCCCTTCCAAGATAAAAAAAAAAATTGGAGGGTCGGTAGGTCTATTAAATTTTTTTTTTTATGGGCTCTTCCTCCATTTTGAAAAGGCTAAAATTGACAAATTCTTGATCATTTCACATTAAACAAATTGTGCGTTTTTGGACAGAATTTAAATGAAAATACTTCTTATTTTTAGTCAAATATGTATTTAATAAATGAAATGAGTGAATAACAAAATATAAAATGTCCTTGATACTGTCCAAATTTAAAGTTTGTTCTAAAAAGAAGTAATTAAAAAAAAACCCGACCCAAGATTTCTGATTTTTTTGGGTCGGTCTCTGAGGGCAACCAAACATAATTTTTTTGGATTAGGGTGCTAGTGTAAATGCAACGTTAAATTACATACACTGCGCCATAAAGTATCCATACACTTGGAAAAAAATCCTAATTTTAAAACTAAACCATATTTTGGTTACTTTGTAATAAATGCACAATCTTATCCTGCACATTATGACACCCCATTGAATCCAATGTGACCCTTAGAAATATAAGTTATAAACATTTAATTAGACGAAGATCCCGAAGTGACAAACTAGCCTATTACAAAATCCACGGACTAGACTCCTGGTTTGAGAGTGGTGGATGGCAATTTTATACACACATACTTTTTAACAAAAGAACAAAAGAAAACTGAAATAAAAGAATTTAAAAATAAAATAAAAGTTGTAAAAACAGCAGACAAAACTGAAATAAAAATTTACTACTTTGTTTGTTGCGCTTGCTGGAAACTTGTCGCCGTGTATGGGCCAGTTTATCACTTTTAAAACGGGACGTTCGTCTAACCAAATGCTTGTAACTTTACTTCTTGAGGTCACCTTGGATCAATGAGGTGTCATAATGTGCAGGATTAGATGCCGGAAAGATTCGCCTAATTTTCCACCAGCAAATAAGGGTACAGAACCTTAATTCTTGTTGGGATTTCAGAGGAGGGAGCTTTCAAAATTTGCACATGGAATTTACCCCAAGGCAAAGGAGCCCAGTTCGCCATTAAGCGAATCTTTATGGTAGTGCATATATATATTTTTTTAATTACCCAAATATTAGGATACTTTTTTGGCGCAATATAGCAGCTACTTTCATACCCAGTTTCATAGGGATCAGGTGGATGGCAAAAGCAAATGATAGGAAACTTTGGTGCCAACTTGGGGAGGCCTTCGCCCTGCGGTGGGCCGAATACGGCTGATGATGATGATGATGAGCAGCTACTTTACATTTGGTTCAGTGTCAAATCTGGATGATGAATTCTAAATAAAGTTGTCCAGTTATTTAGTTAGTCTATAGTTGTGTAAGTTCCCGTATTGGATTTAATTTTGTACTTTCGTTTAACGAATAATGTACACCTAGATATAAAGTTCTCTAACATTCTTTTGATGAAAAGTTAGTCGATAAGGAAATAATAAAATCAAAGGTATGTACGTAGGACATTATCTGGTAAACTGTAGATGTAGCAATTATTGGTAAAAGTATAAATACATGTTTTTTGTATTTGTTCTAAAACACAAGTGACATTTGAAATGTGCTTTTGAGTGCATTGAATTCATCTCTCATATGACATGCCCAACACATTTATATATTTCATACAGCGAAGGTGATCATTTATTTATTTCTGTTAACAAAGGTGTTAAGTTACCGGTCTTCATGCTTCATTTAAAAAAAATTGAAGAAATTCTTTTATTATTCACTATGATTTCTTTATATAGAATTCAAGGATTGAATGCTTGGCTGTATTTTTCGACTGCAAAAAAGGCATGTATCAACTAGACTTCTCCGTAGTCCACTTGCCCATTTTGCATACTCTGGCTATTACATTTAAGCATAAAACTCTGATTTATATTGATTTGTGTGCAACTGATAGATTTTCACATCTGTATCTGATCTTTTCAGTCACCGCACTCCCTCTACTGTTAGCTTCCCAAGTGGACTACTGACTTTGCCTTGCGGTTAAGATTTTTAACACGGGACTCTATGGAGAGTTAGGCCAATTTCTGGCCTAACTAAAATTGGCCATGATGTAATGCATCTTTAAATGGATCTGCCTTGTGATTGGTCGCCCATATCTCGCTATGGTTTAAATCTTCCGGGCCCGTGCCATTACCATTAACTACACCGTACACAACTATCTGTGGTATTTGCGGCGCTTTTGTGTTGACGCAAGTTAATCTCTCATCAAACACCTAGCGCGTCTTGTACTATACCATGTACTATACCATGCTTAGTACTTGTGGTTTAATGGACTGATAAACAAGTATGCTTGACAGTGTGTTTTTAGAGAGCAAAGTCCCGGGGCAAAGTTCTGCTTAAAATTCAAAGTCCATAGTCGGATTTTCGTGGTTCGCTATCAATAAACTGGTAGATTCCAAAATCAGAATTGTTCAGTATTAAAGTGAGCCATTATAATTATGCAAGATAATGTTGCATTCAATTACTTTTATTGTCACTAATCATCTGATATTCTTAATTCTTTATGACCATTTTACTATTGAATACTTTAATTTTGATAAACATCAGTATAATTTTGAGTTCAACGAAATGGGTTCATCATGACTAATAATAACATATTTTTAATAAAATTCGACTATGGCATAGTCTATGTATCAACCGGCTGAAATATACAATTTGATCTTAAAAGAATGTTTTTGAGTTGTCCAGATCCCGAGTTTCCTCGAAAATAAACTCAAACAAACTCAAATATTTGTATAACATGAAGTTCAAATTAATGGTATCCAATGTTAACTTTTTTTTTCAAAACTGTTGTTATCTTAATCTGTGACAATAAGTAAAACTTGCAGCTGATTGTGATTTATTTACATGGCCTACTACCCACGCTAAAATGTAATGTATCATGTTTCCATCATAATATAGCTTTAAAAACCGGTCGACGAGAGAATATGTAGGCGGACATCGAATCTATTATACCTCGGGCTAGAAGTAATGTTACACTCTAGTTACATAATTCCTTTTATAAATAGATTAACCACTGTTCTCACTCATGTAAATAATGTAGACCGGGGACATTTTGCCGTAATGAAGTGACAGAGCCTACAAAGTATCCTCAAACAGCGAACATAATACAAAATATTACATACACAAACTTTTTCAGATGGTATTTTACAGGCCCGTATGCAGAAGAAGGGGTTGCACCCCCCCCCCCAATTTGGAAAGTATGACAGCTTACAGAAATGCAATGACAAGACAAAGGCGTCAAAGTATGTACTACAGTGCAGCGATTATTTCTGCCCCAGTAGAGAGACATGTTTTGAATTTGAAATTTCATGTGGCCTTATGAAATGACACTGTCAATTGCCGAAGCGAAATCAGACTAAAGAATACACGTATTGGCCAATAACATGCAACAGAAAACTCACTCGTGACCTGTGGACATGAAATACTTAGATTGAACGTCGGTTGTAATGTGAGCTCCACCCCGCGTGGAGAAGGGATAGCCAAACAGAAGGGATAGTCAAACAACTGTTGAATCTAAATCCATCCAAGGCATGCGGCCCTGACAAGATGTCACCTAGATTTCTCAAAATTGTTGCCAATCGAACTGGCTCCAGCATTAGTTTTCATGTTTCAACAGGCGTATGATAAAGGAATTACACCTACACAGTGGCGTCGGGCATTAGTTATGGGGATTCACAAAGGTGGTACAAAATCTGAACCCTCGAATTACCGTCTTATATCTTTGACCTGCGTGTGTTGCAAGATTATGGAACATGTGGTCCTAAGTCATGTTGCTAAACTTCTCAGCTCGCATAAAATATTAATTGATGAATAACATGGATTTCGTGATCCCTTATCAACTGTGACACAGCTCATTACCTCCGTTAATGACTGCACAGACACCATCAATGGGAAAGGCCAAACTAATGTCATCCTACTCGATTTTAGTAAAGCTTTTGATAAAGTTTCGCACCAACATCTGTTTTGAAAATTAGAGTACTATGGTATCAGAAACAGCACCCTCGCATGGATAAATAGTTTCCTTTCAAACAGGAAACAAGCTGTCTCAGTTAATGGCTAAGGTTGATGTTACCTCAGGTGTCCCACAATGGTCAGTCCTTGGACCGGTCTTATTTCTATTATACATCAATGATATTAACGAACACATACAATCAAAAGTCAAGCTTTTCGCTGATGACAGCATATTGTATAGAGAGATAAAGAACTCAGATGACCAAGAAATCCTACAGAAAGATATTGACTTTCTAGCTGAATGGTCTGGCAAGTGGTTAATGCAATTCGATGTCAAGAAATGTGCTGTGTTAAACATCACACGCAAAAGAAACCCTGTATTATTCCAATACAATCATCTCGGGGAAAACTTGAATATAGTCCAACAACATGACTATTTAGGTGTTACTATTTCGCATAACCTGAACTGGAACGACCACTGTACCAAAGTCATCAATAAAGTCAGTCGTACATTAGGTCTCCTGCGGAGAACTTTGTCCCCCTGTTCAACAGATGTCAAAGACAAATCGTATCAAACACTTGTGAGACCACAAATCGAGTACGCAAGTGAAGTTTGAAACCCGTGCACAACCAATCAATAGACTGGAACAGATTCAAAGAAACGCAGCCAGATTTGTTTTCTCTGATTACCGCAGGGAAACACATGTGTCACCTCTTGTAAACAAACTCAACTGGGACTCACTACATGTTAGACGACTAATCCAACAGTCATGCATGTTTTTCAGGATCCAGTATGGACTAGTGCACATAATTCCCCCAACTCACATATCAGCAAGAACTGATCACCCATTGAAATTTGTCAACTTATTCATTCCTACTATTAATGCATACAAATTTGCATTTTACCCAAGAGCCATTGCAGTTTGGAACAGGCTACCACCAGCAGCAGTTCTACACATCGCACCATCTGTGTCCATTTTCAAGAGGGTTGCGAATGACTTTGGTACCAAACCAAGAAAAAAGCTCACTCGTGACATGTGGACATGAAATTCTTAGATTGAACATCGGTTGTAATGTGAGCTCCACTATAGATACTGGTTTCTTTCCAGGATCTGTGGCTCCACACAGAAGCTTGAAATACAATGCAGCCATTACACGGATATGACAACACCAATAAACTAATCACGAACCATGAATGGATGGTATGGTGGTGGAGCACTGACTGTCAGAGGCGCTCAGAAGGCGCAGTTCTTAACCCCGGAATCTAATCATGTAAATTAACCCCCGAGACTGACCCTTGTCAGAGGCGCTCAGAAGGCACAGTTCTTAACCCGGAATCTAATCATGTAAATTGACCGCCGAGACTGACCCTGTACTGAAAATCAAACCTCGCCTTTGTCCTTACAACATAAGTGATACCTTTTCTTCTTTTCTCTTCTTAAGAATGTAAAAAGCACAAACGGTTTGCATTTCAAAATAGTGATCGATGATGACTGAGGATAATGTAAATCTATTCGACTCTTAACACAATATTGAAAACGAGGGTCATTCATTAAGTTCTACCTCATCTCTTATAACTTTGGTTCTGTTTTAGCGTAATTATACATTTGAATGTCAACTACAAATGACAATGTATATTGATACCTTTTCCAGATTTCTGTAGGTGGTCTAAGGACCAAAATAAGATTTGATACACCGGAAACGGTCTAAATCGTAAAATATTTACATGAACATATCGTGTGTATCCCTCTTATGAAATGTGTTATGGTTTTGCTTACATGACTATTATAACTTGGTGTAGATTATTCATCCAGTAGTTCAAAACATTATTTTGTAAATTAAATCAAAACCTTGAACTAAAATGTGGAACTCACTTTGCTACGTTGCGTCCGAAAGCATCGGACTTCGTCAGGCATCTGATTGAAGATGTTGTGATGACGTCAGATAAGGAGGAGAAGTGGTTTGAGCGAGGAGTTAGAGAATCCATATTATGGGAGAGAGTGGAGGAGAAGGCCAATTAAAAGAAAGGGGGGACTCCGCTTCCAGTTGTCATACGCATGGGACCCGGCGTTACGAGACATTCCTCGCCGTCTGACGTCACAACATCTGACGTCATCACAACATCTTCAATCAGATGTCTGACGAAGTCCGATGCTTTCGGACGCAACGTAGCAAAGTGAGTTGCAAATTTTAGTTCCAGTATTTGATTTAATTTACAAAATAATAATTATTATAACTGAAACAACATCAAATGTGGAAGCAAACATTAAGGGAGAGTAAAGTTTTAGATCACTTGTGCTGTATGCTAATAGGTCAACTGAAAAAAAAAAAAAAAAAATCACATATTAGTGTTGGGAGTATTTTTTGATCATATGATAAGGATAATGAACTGAGTGCAATGCATTAGTCAAGATAATCGCACGCGCCGTGGAGTTATTGCATTTTAACTCGAGAGCCGATAGGCTCGAGAGCTAAATGCAAAAACTCCATGGCAAGTGCGATATCTTGACGAATGCATTTGCACGAGTTACGGAGTACATTATCCGTCATATACTTTGAGTGTATTAAAACAATAGGCAATATTAATTGCTGCATTCATTATATTAGTTTGAATATTAGGGGAAATATCTTAAATTTTAAAAACACCGTCAGGCCATTGACCAGGTAGCATTTAACTGGTCACGAAAATCAATCACTGTATAAGTTAGTTATCAATGGTATCGATTGCGCCATACTTTAGTAATTTATTCACGCATGGTTTGTAACCAATTGACTTTATGTTGTGATCATTTAATATCGTGGTTCCGAACACAGAGAGCACTAGCTGAACCAGTTGACCTGGAAACGATCGATTTGACGTCCCACTAGTACTACGATGAATGGAGATGAGAGAATAAACTTATATGTGACTGGACACTACGAATCAGCCGTAAACTCGGCCCCGGTCAATTTTGTTTTATTTCGCGTTTAGAAAATATATATCATAAGCTCTAAAATAGTATATCATTTGACTTCAAACGATATCCAGAAGCGGGGTTATGGTTTGTTGAACTCTGCTCCTTCAACAAAATGGCACCTTTTTTTCGCTTATGGCCATGCGTTTTGAGTTGGGCCAGTAAATAGGTGGAGATGTTACATGCGCGCGACATTTTAGGGTTCATCTTTTTAATTTTCTCAGTTAATATGCAGCCTATGTAGTTAAATTTGGTGTCAAATTAAAGCTTGTGATGAGACCAATACAGTAAACCTTAAAAAAGTTGTAAAAAGTTATTAATATTTGAATAATTTGCATCTAATTAGCATAATGTGCGGGGTGGAGGAGGATCAGGAGGAGCAAATTTAATAAAAGTGACCCCCAGGGGGTCATATGATGCAAGAGGTCCATTTCTTTTTTCACATTTTTACAATTCATTTAAAACTGCATACTATAACACCATACAATCATATTCCAGGTAATTTAATTTGCTTTGAGAAGCAATTTTGCATATTTTATTTTCCGTTCGGGTTACACATTGAAGTCAATGGGAAAATATGCCTTGAAAGAGGCTGGCGCAAAATCATTTTAATTTTATTGAACCCTATGATGTTATATATGTATTTAAAGCTCTGACTGAGAGGAATTCAAATATGGAACTTTTAAATATGTGGGGTGAAGCTAACTTTTTTTTTTAATTTGTCAAATTTTACATTTTTTTCCTAAAATATTTGGTATTTTCAGTTTCATAACTCCTTAGTGTTACACCCTATGTCATTTTAAAGTGCATTTTTGGATTTCTTGGTTCATTTGCAGCCAGAAAATGTATACTTTTATATATGTTGGGTATAATATGTGAAAGATATTCATATCTAAATGAAAAACATGCAATTTTCATCTCGCGAAAACATGTAACGCATTACCGGCCCAACTCAAAACGCATGGCCTTCTACGTGTGTCTCTTTTTCCACATTGCTGGTAATAAAGTCATAATTGGCGGTCATTTCAAATCATCCCCAAGTCAACGAGGTTCAGGAATGTCCTATCATTGTTAATTGTTGGTTATACACAAAGAGCTTTTAAATAGAAATAGAGTCGCAATAGATTATATAATCTTTTGTTCGTTTGATGCCGATTAGAAGTTGCGACAGGCTATTCATAAAAGTGGTACCATTGTTTCGAATAAAGAGGTTCCGCCATTAAATTGGTCACTGATCCGGCATCATATTAACGCTCTACACAACAGGCGAGTATCAATAAGTGACCACACTACAGTCATGTGTAAGGGCAGTCATGTGTAAAGTGGTACCATTGTACTCATGTATCCCAAATGTGTGCTTGTGTGGGTCTGAATACTATAAGGAGGCTTTAGCTGTCGATGCAATCATCTTTACCACCCACCTGACGATAGGTGTTTCATTTAAATAAATTGAATGCTCTTGGTGATCGATTACAGATTAGAATGTATGAAGGCTGCCATGTTCAGTCCATATATCTATATTACACTATAATGGTAATCGCTATACATGTAAGTATAAGTATAGGCCTATAAAGGTTGTTTTTAAGAAATTTCCATTTAATTTTATTTTAAGGAGATTGGTATAGAAATAGTGGCGTACCCAAAGAGGGGAGGGGGTTGGGGAGGGGCAGATTCACCTCTGTGAGAAGTCTTGGGAGGGGGGGAGGGGGAGGAGGGGATATGGAGAATGAGAGAAATAAAAAGATATAATAAAGACAAGTAGATAAATAGAAATATAAGAAAAATGATGGGAATGAGAGAGGGAGGGTGAGAGGGGACAATGAGAGCGAGTGAGTGATAAAATGTAGGCCTAGGAAAGAATAATAATTATTATTAGGCCTATATAATAACTAAACACATAACAGCACTGGGCAGCCATTCGACTATGTCAATGCCTTTATTCGTTACGTAATTAAAACGCCCAGTCAGATGTATTTCACACCTACCAAAACACAACTCACCCAATTTCGCAAACTGGACGTTGAATGTACACTCTCATGAATATTGATTGGCAACATTTTCCAATATGTCAGCGCTCTAATCGGAAACAATAGAATAATAGACCCTGCAGAGCGTTGGTTATACATACCTAGACAAAATACAATGCAATTGTAATGCAATTCGTAGTGTCCAATCACATATATCAATATCAACTGGACTTTATAGTTCTATAATTTGAACTTTAAAATCTACTTATATTAAAACACACGACAGTGGAATTTTACAATTTGTTCAGTATCATAAAGCATGATCATGATAATATGTGACCGTACAGCACGAATGAGCCGTAAATGTCCTCAATTGTATTCCGAGTTACAGTGTAAAATGGGCATGAAGGTCGTATTCATTGGTACCTCAATTTGGTGCTACGTGTATCTCATTTAATGAGATACACGTAGCACCAAATTGAAATACCTATGAATATGACCTTCATGCCCATTTTACACTGTCACTGGAATACAATTGAGGACATTTACGGCTCATTCGTGCTGTACGGTCACATATGCGCTAGTGTGTGTTTCCCGGGCGTGTTTATGTTATTTTACATATATGCCTACATGTATTTCATTTGTAAAATGCTGACTATTTTGTAATGGTGTCATCTTGTATAATTATGGTCCACATGTTTTAGCCCTTTTTAATTAATAGAAGCTCTATTATTCTCATTTGATGTTTGATTTATTTGAGTTCATTAATCATAATTTATGGCAATGATAGTTGCAAAATAGAACACATATAGTGTTATATAGTTATGTGAAAGTAGTATTTCTAGTATTTGAGCGTGCACGTATTATCTAAAATCTATTGTTTAGCGTGCGGGTTTTAGATAATGCATTGTTTAGCGTGCAGGCTTATATAATTTGGGCTATGAAGGGTAGTTCGCGAAAATAATGCACGGGAGAAGAATACATAACGATGAATAGAAACAGGCACTAGAAGTATATTTATAATTAAGAGGAGAGCCACCAAGTTACTGTGTGAGACAAGATGACACTTGACATACTTTTCCATAATAACCACTCGTCGAGTTTATCAAAAGGATGTTTTCAATAGCTCTTCCATTTGATCAAGAAGTGTATACCTTGGTTGCTTATATCGATTGGATATACAAAGGTCACCCAAATGCACGATTCAACGATATCTCGATGATTCAACCCTGTTTTCAAAATATCAAATGGAAGTTCTTTTGCGAATCAATTTTTACCCTTGTCCTGGATCTATGAAGTATGTACAGTTCAGTCTCTTCATAAAAATACTACCACATAACTTGGCCTAGATTCAGTATAGTTAATCTAGCAAATCAGTAGAAATACATTTAGCTTCTTGCAAAGGGTAACTAGGTCAAACGCACTATTTTTTACATAACTGAGCTTATTTCAAACATTGAAGTACTCATATTATTTTCTGCAAGTTGACAGCAATAAGCAGCAGATATTTGTGGATCAGCACATAATACCGTAGGCAAGGATCATATGTGCTTCAAATATTTTCGTTTGTTTTTTATTCGGGTCAGATTGTGTGGTTTTTTTTTCAGACCTCAAACGATATTTATGGACGAACAACGGAAGTGGCTAGAAAAGTGAACAAAAATCCATTCGACTAGCTATTAACATGAATTCGAATACGAGGGCCATTTAGTAAATTCTACCTTTATCTAATATAACTTTGGTTATGTAAATGGAAACTTCTGCAAAAGTAGCCTGATTGTACATTGGAAGGTCAATTACAAAATGACAACTTTTCTGTTGTTTCAAATTCAGATACATGGAAAGGCTTTTCTTACAATAATAATAAAGAAATAATAAGAAATTGAAAGGTATGTTTGTCCTCAATTCAGCTTCAAATATATCTAAATTCTCCAATTGGGCTAAATTAGATTGGAATTGTTAAAGATATAAGGAAAGCAACATTAAGAACAGCAGCAACAACAGTTTTAGCTAGTTGATGTTTTTAAATATTACGTTAATCTAGGGGCTACTTCTACTATTTGGTTCAATGTCGAATAGATACATGATGTCAGAATTGTGTGTATAGCATTACTGTTTAAATTCATGGTAATATAAGTGATTAAGTGCTCTCTGCTTAATGCTTTTTAACAATCTGTTTGATGAATTGTAAATAAAGCCCCTGATTAAATCAATTATGTAAGTTCCAGAATTTGATTTTTAATAATGATATATTTTGTTCCCGGGATTTTGTTTTTCAGATTGAATTATAATCTGCACCAATAATTATAAAGGGAAGTATGAAATCAAAGGAAATATGCGTGATAGAGTAGAGCATAATTGTTTTATATTCATGTTGCATTATTTGGTAAAGTTTAGATGTAGCACTTGTTGGTAAAATTATAAATAAAGAATGTTTTTTGTTTGTTCTAAACCATAAGTGACATTTACAAGGTGCATTTGAGTGCTTTGACATCATCTCTCATATAATCAATGACTTCAACACATATTATATAATAAGAAGATTATTTATTTATTTCTCGTAACAAACGCATGTCGTTAAAATTCTCCGTTCTTCATTCAAATGAAATACAGAATTCAAAGCTTGTGAGAACATAACACATTCTTGAAATTCTACTTGCAATGCCTGGCTATATTTTTACACCTGCATAAAGTATCAACAGGTTGAAGTATATTTTTAATCTTTGAATAGTATGTTGTCCAGATCTCTGGTTTTCCCGTAGGAGAAGCGGTGAATGACCTCAGCCAGAGCCTTGTTGTATCAATGGGATATTTTTTCTCAGAATAATTTGATCCTCCGTGCGAAAATTAGCATAGTATGAGAATCCTTTTGAGAACAAACTCTGTGCGTCTTTTGACCTCAGAAATAATGTGATCGTGTCAATGTACATAAAAATAATCTGCCTTATAATGATTAGGACAGGTATGCCACAATCTTCTCATAAATATCGCAGTATGCGTATAACAAGTTCAATGGTATCTAAAGGTTGTTTTATTTTCACGGCAGTGAAATGATGCCACTTTCCCCCACATCTCATATGCACAGTTTATCCCTTACATATCCTGTGTCATGAATAGATATTGTAGCCCGCCAGCCCTGTGGTTAAGAGTCTAGGAAATAATTCCTAATATCTCATACTCTAGTTTGTATGCCTTTATCTAATCTTGCCGCACATGACAACTTACTAATTAGCCCTAACCCGGAAAAGAGTCTATCCAGTGTAGGAATTTTTTTGCCTTTTTTTAGAAACATGTTTGCAATTGGCTTATAGCCATCACATGCTGACAATACACATAACTGATTGGTTAATCAAAACTAGACAGGTCATGGCCAGGCCTATTTACAAAGTAAACATATCATTCTGTATAGATAACTGTGCAGCAGACGATTTACTTCAGAAAATTACTACATTGCACAAAACTAAGTCCATTATCTATAGTTAATTGAATGTTTATTGACTCTTGTAATAACCCATGTGTATTAACCTGTATAATATTGGTGTTCATATTAAAGCAGGACAATAAAGAGACAAATATCCCTGACCCTGACAAAAGCTAGCAAGAGCAGGCTGTGTAATTTGTTTAGATACACTTTTCTTCATAGTTATAGCCAAATTTGTAAAACAAACATCACTCTGAAGATGATTATCGCCCAAGATGGTCGAAACTGTCAGGTCAGTAAATAACTTTTGGCTTTGACAAGATGAAATGTATATAATGGATATGTAAATCCATTCGACTCTTAACACAATATTGAAAACGAGGGTCATTCATTAAGTTCTGCCTCATCTCTTATAACTTTGGTTCTGTTTTAGCGTAATTATACATTTCAATGTCAACTACAAATGACAATGTATATTGATACCTATTTCAGATTTCTGTAGGTGGTCTAAGGACCAAAATAAGATTTGATACACCGGAAACGGTATAAATCCCTCTTACGAAAAGTGTTATGATTTTGCTTACAGATTATAACTGAAACAACATCAAATGTGGAAGCAAACATTAAGGGGAGAGTAAAGTTGTAGACCACTTGTGCTGTTTGTTAATAAGTCAAATAAGTGTTGGGAGTATTTTTTGATCATATTTATAATTAATTTATGTTCACATGGAACCTCTTCCCGAGAGGAGAGCCACCAAGTTAATGTTTGTGACAAGATGACACTTGACATACTTTTCCATAATAACCACTCGTCGAGTTTATCAAAAGGATGTTTTCAATAGCTCTACCATTTGATCAAGAAGTGTATAGCTTGGTTGCTTATATCGATTGGATATATAAAGGTCACCATGGTCACCCAAATGCACGATTCAACCCTGAATTTCAAAATATCAAATGGAAGTTCCTTTTGCGAATCAAATCTTACCCTTGTTCTGGATCTATGAAGTATACAGTTCAGTCTCTTCATAAAAATACTACAAAGCTTGGCCTAGATTCAGTATTGTCAATCTAGCAAATCAGTAAAAATACATTTAGCTTCTTGCAAAGGGTAACTAGGTCAAACGCACTATTTATTTTACATAACTGAGTATATTATTTTCTGCAAGTTGACAGCAATAAGCAGCGGATATTTGTGGATCAGCACATAATACCGTAGGCAAGGAACATATGTGCTTTAAATATTTTCGTTTGTTTTTTATTCGGGTCAGATTGTGGGTTTTTTTTTCAGACCTCAAACGATATTTATGGACGAACAACGGAACTGGCTAGAAAAGTGAACAAAAATCCATTCGACTAGCTATTAACATGAATTCGAATACGAGGGCCATTTAGTAAGTTCTACCTTTATCTATTATAACTTTGGTTATGTAAATGGAAACTTCTGCAAAAGTAGCCTGATTGTACATTGGAAGGTCAATTACAAAATGACAACTTTTCTGTTGTTTCAAATTCAGATACATGGAAAGGCTTTTCTTACAATAATAATAAAGAAATAATAAGAAATTCAAAGGTATGGTTGTCCTCAATTCAGCTTCAAATATATCTAACTTCTCCAATTGGGCTAAATTAGATTGGAAATGTTCGAGATAAAAGGAAAGCAACATTAAGAACAGCAGCAACAACAGTTTTTAGCTAGTTTTTTGTTAAGATGTTTTTAAATATTACGTTAATCTAGGAGCTACTTCTACTATTTGGTTCAATGTCGAATAGTTACATGATGTCAGAATTGTGTGTATAGCATTACTGTTTAAATTCATGGTAATTTACGTAATTAAGTGTAAGTTCAAGAATATGATTTAATGATGTACTTTTGTTTTACAGATTGAATATATGATCTGCACCAATAATTATAAAGCTCTTTGGTGGTCTTTGGATGGAAAGTTACGCAATAAGGAAAGTATGAAATCAAAGGAATTATGCGTACATGATAGAGAGAGGGCATAATTGTGTTATATTCATATTGCATTATTTGATAAAGTGTAGATGTAGCACTTGTTGGTAAAATTATAAATAAAGAATGTTTTATGTTTGTTCTAAACCATAAGTGACATTTACAAGGTGCTTTTGAGTGCTTTGACAACATCTATCATATATAATCAAAAGCTTCAAAAATATTACATAAAAAGAAGATTGTTTATTTATTTCTCGTAACAGACGCATGTCGTTATAATTCTCCATTCTTCATTCAAATGAAATACAGAATTCAAAGCTTGTGAGAACATAACACATTCTTGAAATTCTACTTGCAATGCCTGGCTATATTTTTACACCTGCATAAAGGCAATGTATCAACAGGTTGAAGTATATAATTTTTAATCTTTGAATAGTATGTTGTCCAGATCTCTAGTTTTCCCGTAGGAGAAGTGATGTGAATGACCTCAGTCAGAGCCTCGTTGTATCAATGGGGATATTTTTTCTCAGAATACTTTGATCCTCCGTGCGAAAATTAGCATAGTATGAGAATCCTTTTGAGAACAAACTCTGTGCGTCTTTTGACCTTAGATATAATGTGATCGTGTCAGTGTACATCAAAATAAGCTGCTTTAAAGTGATTGGACAGGTATGCCACAATCTTTTCAAAAATATCGCAGTATACGTATAACGTTAAGTTCAATGGTATCTAAAGGTTGTTTTTTACCTGTTTGAATGTACCTTTATAATTAGATTATCCACTTTCTCACCGATGTAAATACTGTAGACATGCCAGTATTTTGCTGTATTTGGTGTGACAGGGCCTGAAACATTGTCATCAGTCATGGAAAATGATTCAAAGAACATATTGATGGATATATTAGGTTATATTGTTCGTTTTATTGTTAGGTTAAGTGTTGGTTTGGAAGGCTAGTTTTAGCTGTAGAGCTTCTTAGCGGCAATTGTAAATGTTCCCGATCTTAAAAAAGAAGAAACATAAAGAAGAGGACTAGTTAGAGCAAGCAGGAACAGTCGCTTTCCAATGGGTATGTCCTTGTAAAATAACGTTATTTAAACTGAGCTCAAAAAGAAACTTATACTTTTTCACAACTTGTAAATCACAAGGTCATATCTTAAAATCATGTCCATCAAAATGAACCAAAATTACACACAGGATTACGTCAATACTCTAAAACACATGTCAGTGTCCAAGCAGTTGTCCAACTGACCAAACAGCAAAATGCACTGACACGGAACAGCTTCCTGGACCACTTTCACAGCCCAATATTTGGCACCCAGCATAACAAATGTGAGAATGCATACAAGATCCTTGCACAGATGATAAAACGGTGCTGCTTTCTGCTTTTCACGCACTTTCTTCAAGAAACAGGTCTTTATTCCACGCTATTCTACTTACTCTTTAGGAATTATCATGTGTACAAGGATTCTGTACTCATTCTCACAGATTTCTTTTGCTGGGTGCCAATTATGGTCCAGGAATCTATTCCAGGTCAGTGCATCATTGCTGTTGTGTCAGTTGGATAACTGCTTGGTTACTGACCTGAGTTTAGAGTAGAGTAGAGTATTGAAGTAAACCTGTGTGTAATTTTGGTTCGTTTTGATGGACAGGAATTTAAGATATGACCTTGTGAAAAATATTTTTTCTTTTTGAGCTCAGTTTATAAAGAGTGGGATGAGTTAAATTTGTACTTATTCAGAAAGAGGTTCACATTGCACACGGAGGGATGGCTATACCAACCTGTTTACATGGCTTACTATTCAATATCGCTCAGAATAAATGCGTATTCACTCACAAAATAACTTTGTGAGAACAGAATAGCATGAAGATGAAGAAGAAATGGAGATGGATGAAGACGAAGAATTGGAGGAGATAGCAAGTGACACATATAGAATAAGGGAAGGGAAGCAATAACAGAAAAAAATAAAAGATCCTATAGCTATGTAAGAAAGAGATAATATATGATATTTCTTTCAAAAATAACGTCATGACAAAATAGGAAGATAAGAGGAAGAAATAATAATGATGGAGGAGATCGATGAAGACAAAAAGAAAGAAAGCAGTATCATAAGCAAGTGACACAGCAATGCGCGCTTTCTATTATAAGGGCGTCCTCGCAAAAATAACTTACAAAGACAAAATGGTAGAAAAAAGTGAAAGATAAATATGTGATATAGAACATTGATAAGTCAACTGAGGGTTGAGAGTGAATTGTTCTGTCATGTTTATGATTAATTTAGGTTCACATGGAACCTGCTCCCGAGAGCTTGAACCAAGTTAATGTGTGAGACAAGATGACACTTGACATACCTTTCTATAATAACTACTCGTCGAGTTGATCAAAAGGATGTTTCCAATGTCTCTTCCATTTGATCAGAAATTGTTATATATGGTTAGTTCTGTCGATTGGATATGTTACATAGGCTACCTGTCACCCAAAATGTACGATTCAACCCTGTTTATAAAATATGAAATTCTTACTCGATCCTGTGAAGTATATACAGTTTAGTCTCTTCATAAAAATACTACATGTACAAAGCTTGTCCTAGATTCAGTATAGCCAATCTAGCAAATCAGTAGAAATACATTTAGCTTCTTGCAAAGGGTAACTAGGTCAAACCTTAAGAGCGCATGTTTTTGTTTTACATAACCAAGCTTATTTCAAACTTTGAAGTACTTGTGTTTCTGAAAGTTGACTGAAATAAGCATCGGGTATTTGTGGATCAGAACATATACCATACCGTAGGCAAGCATCATGTGTTTCAAATATTTATTTATTTATTTATTTATTTATTTATTTATTTATTTATTTATTTATTTATTTATTTATTTATTTATTTATTTTCTTATTTATTTATTTATTTATTTATTTTTATTATTTTTTTTTTTGACTTTTTGTTCAGTTCAGATTGTGTTTATCAGACCTCAAAAGATATTTATGAACGACGGAACTGGCTAGGCTAGAAATGTGAATAAAAATCCATTCGATCATATTTATTAACATCATATCATATAGCCTACATACCATATTCACTGTTAACTTATTTTGAGTCAATACTTTTGATTTCATGCTCATATGTAGTAAGCACATTGTGGAAACGTATCAAGAACCTATTGCCTATTTTTAGATGTATATTTTATTTGAGAGGTTGCGATTCCATACGTTTTGGTGCTTATGCTCGTCTATTCTAATCACGCCACAAACGATGAGCAATAAACACAGTTGTCTTTTCAGTGTAGCATTACTTAATATGTTATAGTAACCATTTTTATGAAAACATGTCACTGGCCTATTATAGTACCACACAGTACTAATTGCACCTTAATCAATAACTCGAACAAACCGAACTTGCTAACTTTTTCTGGGTAAGTACAAAACTTAGTATTAAAACAATATGCATCTGCATCTGAAAGCTCACTTATGACCTGTGGACTTTGTGAAAACCATATTACCCAATGTTGGACAAACGTTGCCACTTTACTAAAGTGTTAATCTAAAAATGAGATTGTTCAGAATGGACCCAATATTATATCAGACTGTATATCATTATGTATAATACGATATGTGGTAAACTAACTAAACTGACTTAAGTCACTGGGTTGCTATCCCGACCCCCTTACCGAACTCGAATATGAAACCATGCCATGGGCTTACACCACACAGAAACAAATGCACTTGCCTAATCAAGCACTTGGCAAGTACAAAACTTCGTAATAAGATCTCATGGTAAGGCTACACGTAGTCGGCCAATAACATGCAGCAGAAAGCTCACTCGTGACCTGTGGACATGGAATTCTTAGATGGAATATCGATTGTAACTTGAGCTCCAACTAGAAGCTTGAAATACGGTGTAACTATTGCACGGATGTGACAACACCAATAAACTAATCCTAAATAATCAATGGATGGTATCGGGGCGGCGCGGCAGATTGTCAGACGCACTCGAATTCTATATGCCAATATCTAAGGCGCAGTTATTAACCCATCATCATCATCATCAGTCGGCTGCGGAGCAGGCGACTACAAGCTTTCTCCAACTAATGCGATCTTGGGCAAGCGAAACAATTTTGTTTGGCTGCAGCATCCCTTCAGTATCTCCCAGGAGGTGCTGGACATACTGTAAGTACAGTGTGCGCGGCCGTCCCGGTTTCCTCTTCCCATGTGGTGGAATATAAAGCGCATATTCTTTCACAGGCTCGCCATCTTCAAGACGCAGTATATGGCCGAGAAATTTGAGTTGATGAATCTTGACTCTGGCAACCAGTGGAGTGGTGTTGGTCAGGTTGTAGATGGTTTCGTTTGGAATCCGATCCACACGCTTGATGTTTAACATGACTCTGTAGCAAGATGTTGCAAATGCATTGATCTTGTTTTCCATGTCCTTGGTAATTACCCATGACTAGCACCCGTACAGAAAGACAGTAACACACGTTGTCTGAAACAGCTTGATTTTTGTTTCGATTGGCAGGGACGGGCTTCTCCAAAGGCGTTCCAGTTTCCAGAAAGCTGCCCAGGCTAGTGCTTTTCTTCTTTTTAGGTCTCCAATACTAGAGCCCATCTTGGAACCCAAATACCTGAAGTCTGTGACATGGTTGATGGTACTACCATAGACTTCAAGTGCTGGTTGGGCGTTACAGTTTGCAGTCATATATTCTGTCTTAGGTGCGCTGATTACAAGGCCTAAATCTGCTGCTGCAGTTGCAGTCCTAGTAAGCTGTGACTGGGCCCGGTCTATGGAAGATTCCAGCAGGGCAATATCATCAGCAAAATCCAGGTCATTCAGCATCTTGGCAGGATACCTGCTTGACCGACGTGGGTAGGTAACAATTCCAGCGTCAATTCCAGAAGTTGATTTCATCAGAAGGTAGTCTACCAGGATAATAAACAGGAATGGTGCCAACACATCACCCTGAAGCACTCCAGTTGTTACTTGAAAGGCTCTGAGATACTGCCATCTACCATAACGGCACTATTGGAGTCTTTGTAGAGCACCTGGATGGCATTGACCACAACCTTTGGTATTCCATAATGCCGCAGCACTGAAAACATGACGGACCTGTTGATGGAGTCGAAGGCTTTTTTGAAGTCCACAAAAGTGACTGTTAAGGGAAGTTGGTACTCCTTGAAGCCTTCCATGATCCTCCTCAAAATGTGTATTTGCTGAGCACAGCTGCGACCAGATCTAAAGCCAGCCTGGTTGCTTCTCAGTAAAGGATCAATGTGGGGTCGGATCCTGTTCAGAAGGATCTTGTTGTACACTTTTGCGGCAATGGACATAAGCGAAATACCACGGTAGTTTGTCATGAGAGAGAGGTCACCTTTCTTTGGTAGAGGAATGATTACATTCGTAAACCATTGACGTGGTGGTGTCAGCGTTGAGAATACTTCCATACAGAATTCGAGAATCATATCAATCATGCTATCCCCTCCTCCCTGAAGTGCTTCTGCAGTTATAGCACAGTCCAATCCTGCTGCCTTGTTGGTCTTCATGACTGCTATTGCTTTGACTACTTCTTCACGAGTTGGGGGCTCAGTGATAATAGGAAGATCTTCAACAGCTGGTGCAGGAAGTTCTGAAGCTGCTGTGCCACTGTCGTTGTTAAGGAGTGAGCTAAAATATTCCTTCCATTCCTCAAGCAGTTCATGGTCACTGGTTGGAGCTGATCCATCTCTCTTTTTGACTTTCACCCCTTTCCTTGAGTTCTTCCCAGAAAGCGAGTGTATAATTTTCCAGGTGGTGGTATAATTTCCCATCTCGTCGGCCAGCTTCAGGTCTTCCATCAGCTTATTGAGGGTAGCAAGCTCATCAGATTTATAGGAGTTGTTAAGGCTGGTGTTCAAGTTCCTCCATCTTTCTCTAGATTGACGAGACTTTGAAATGGAGTACCGCTTTTTGGCCTCATCCCTTTCAAGTTTAAGTCTGATGGTTGCATCTGATACCCAACTTGGTAGTCCGCATGGCTCTTGCTTTCCAATAACTTTCTCGACAACTTCACGGACCGCTGTTTCGAAGGTCTCATACCTGTCAGAGATGGGTGTGGTGTCATCCATGCTCAAGATCTGGAATCTGTTTGATAGCTCCAGCTGAAATTCCTCCTTTGTATCAGGATCTTGCAACTTCTTCCAGTTGAATTTTGGTCTCTTGCAAGGTTTTCCTTTGCTAGTTCGCAGACTGGCAGCTAGACGGATGCTCACAATACGATGATCGGAGTCCACTTCTACTGAGTTGTATGCTCGACAGTTGCGGAGAGAATTTACCCACTTGATGTTTATTAGTATGTGATCTAGCTGTGCATGGGTTGATCTAGCTGGACACAAATAATCATGTAAAATTGACCCCTGAGCCTGTTTTGTATATTAAACTAGCCAAAATTTCTCGATTTAAGAGGTCGCACTCACAGCATCGGCAAAGCGCCATAATGCGGAGCATGCCGGTACTTATTTTATGATGTCACTCGATAGAGGTGACCCATTCCTTTGGTATGTATTTTCACAGTGGGTGAGTAGTAAATCGTGTAACCATAATAAAATATACATCAATAAGACTATGCCATTGGAAATGAAACCATCTGGACTCATGGGGAGAAATCAGTCCTATGAAGACACATTGTCAAATGCACCAATACACACATTGTTACCAATATCTTACCATCCAAACTTATGCTTTTAACTATAGCTCCTTACTAAAAAGGAAACGTAACGTTAATTCAAATTTCGATTTGCAAGACATCGTTTTACATAAAATATCCGTATAACGTTAAGTTCAATGGCATCTAAGGGTTTTTTTTATAGATGGATTGTGTTCAATGGAGGTTACTCCGATACTTTCTCAATATCATGTAAATATTGTAGACATGCGAGTAATTTGCTGTAATGATGTAACAGAGCCTACAGCATTACCATCAATTATAGAAAATGATTTAGTTTTATCACATCTATTCAAAGAAATTTTTTAAAATAAGATACATACAGAAGAGGACTAGTTATAGCAAGCGGCAACAGTCGCTTTCCAGTGTGTATGTCCTAGTAAAATAACGTTAACGACAATAAGGTAAGAAATAACAGAAAAAAAGTAGAAGATCCTATAGCTATAGAAAGAGATAATACATGCTGAAAATAACGCCAGGACAAAATAGGAAGATAAGGGGAAGAAATAATAATAACGTAGGAGATGGACGAAAGAAAGAAAGCAGTATCATAAGCCATAAGCAGGGAGTCCTCACAAAAATAACTAAGACAAAATGGTAGAAATGAAAAAAGCGAAAGTAAAAAAATTTGATACAGAAAGCATAATCAATCACTTTTAACGTTAAATATCACCAGTCATTGTGCTGTAAGTTGATAAGTTAACTAACTTAGGGTTGGGATCGAATTATTCTATCATGTTTATGCTTAATTTAGGTTCTCATGGAACCTGCTCCCGAGCTTGGTCGAGCCAAATAAATGTGTGAGACAAGATGACACTTGACATACTTTTCCATAATAACTACTCGTCGAGTTTGTCAAAAGGATGTTTTCAATAGCTCTCATTTGATCAGAAATTGTATGGATATAGTTATACCGATTGGATATGTTACAAAGGCTACCCGTCACCCAAATTCTTACCCTGTCCTGTGAAGTATATACAGTTAAGTTTCTTCAGACAAATACTATTACTTATTACATGTAGCTTGGCCTGGATTCAGTATAGGTAATCTGGCAAATCAGTAGAAAAAACACTTTATAGCTTCTTGCAAAGGGTAAATTAGCCAAACCATGTTTTTGTTTTACATAACCGAGCTTATTTCAAACATTGAAGTACTCGTGTTTTTGAAAGTTGACTAAAATAAGAATCGAATATTTGTGGATCAGAACATAATACCGTAGGCTTTTTGTTCAGGTCAGATTGTGTTTATCATATCTCAAACTATAACGACGGAATCGGCTTGGCCAGAAATGTGAATAAAAAGCCATTCGATCATATTTACTAACATACCGTATCGTATAACATACTAATTAATTGTTAACTTATTTTTAGTCATACATTTGATTTCACCCACAGATAATTTTATGCTCATATTATTTAGTAAGCACCTTGTGGAGGCGAATCAATATACCGGGATACCTATTGCCTATTTTAATTTAATTTCAATATGTACATTTGAGAGGTTGTGATTCCTTACGTGTTGGTGCTTATGCTCATCTGTCTATTCAAATATTGTCAAAAAACGATGAGTAATAAAAAGTTATGTAAAAAAGAATATAAAAAGCTATATGAAAACATGCCATGCCTATCATACCACATTGATTGCACCTAATCAATAACTCGACCAAACCGAACTTGTCAATTTTTTTGGGCAAGTATAAAACTTAGTATTAAAGGTGAACCTCATTGAAAATAAAGTTATATATCAATGGAAAGCTTATGATGTCAGGAAGCAGAAAAGAATATTTTTATTTGCCTAACGTACCAGGCTAGACAAAATCTCCATGCAAAGATTGGATATTGGCACCCCCCCTAAATTACAAAACGAAATCGTTCAAATTGGGCGCTTTCGTTGATGACGTCAGCTCGGGGACACACAGTTACTTCCGGGTTTGATTGTAAACACAATGTCCATGCATTACAGTGGCATGCATCGGGCCAATGTACGAATTAAGTCATTGTCAACTTACTTTACATGAAAAATATCTTCAATAAAATAAGAATAACATGAAGGAAACATCATGATCAAGTCAAGAATGAATAAAGTGTGTGGATAAAAATGGAAAAAGTGCTGGCCGGGGTGATTTGGGATAGACCAAGCCATCCACGATATGCATAGGGAATATTACAGTAAAGCACGAAGAGCGAAGATTCGCCGAAGAACCGGAATGAAAACAGATTGCAAAAAATAACTGCTAGTGCTACCAGTTCAGATCGTCACACCAAGTTGAGATAAACTTATCACAATGAGAAAATGAAGGAATAGAATAAGGTACATGTACAGGATTTTTTAACTATTTCTTAGCTTTACAACCGGTCATGTATGATAGGCGAACTCGTAGATACATACGGGATGAACTCAGTGGCTTAATGAGTCTCAGTTGCCGAGTGTTCGGTATCCGCGACTGTACTGTACTTGCAGACAAAATGACCGATTTGATATTCACATTCTGATATTTCCAACTTATTGCTACTTCATCAGCAAAATTTATTCCTGTAAATGTTCCAAATATCAAGGAACGATTGATCAAATCAGCTAATACACAGAGATGTGCTCCCGGAAGACGAAGGCTAGCGCTGTTTGGGTATATCCGCCTCGCAGACATCAGCTCCTGCAATTTCTTCAGTATTTCGCTACTACCATCATCCATACAACAATTACATGGATGTTTTTCTTTTTCAGTAGGGCTACACCGATTGTGCTATCATCAAGAACTGTGACAGAAATGACAATATTATAATTTAGATTTCAGAATTCAATCAAATAACGGTCTACCAAGCCTAAATTGTATTTATAAAGTATTTGTTTCTTTCAATTGTCAATTCATGGAAAGAATATTTTCCGCAATGAATGATATCCGACCGGGGAATGATCACGGCGCTAGATATGAAAACCTTTTTATGAGCTGGATTTAATGAAATCTTTTTTGATTACTGCAAGACAATATTTTTAGAAATCAGATATTTTAAAATGAATCAAGAACAGGGAATGTCACTTGATAAGCAAGTATTTAATTTGATGTTTATATTTATTATGCCATGACCGGTCACCGGTCGCAGCAAGCATTTGCGATCACAGCGCGAAATTCGAACTCAATAACCCAATTATACCCAGCCAGTTTCGACTGATTTTGTCCAAAATTTACGGAAAATTTATGTGTTGACAATAATTCTATTATTTGCAACTTGAATATTCCTATAATTTCAAGCTTAATTGCGAAAATGCATACAAAAGCAGACTTGATCACACCTGCTGCAACACACACCGCACCGCAAGTGCTATACCGGAGGACGAACTTGGCGACTCGCTGTGTTTGCGCATATCCACTAGGGTGATTCACAAAAAATGAAATTGGTATTTTTCAACGGGACACCCCCTCATTTTGTTCATTTTGGTAATAAAATTATACCTGCAAAATATGAAAAAATTCAAAAAAGTTTAGGGGTGCTACCGGTCAATGAACTTTTGTACACAAAGTCAATGGGATTTTTGTCAAAAATTTCAAACGCTTATTTCAGGGCCTAAAAAGTCTACCAGGCTTGCAAAACTGAAGTAAATGTTCAATGATATACCTAATTTTGTGAAAAAATGGGTTTTTACCAAATTAAAGTTCATAGTTGACTGTAATAATAAAAATGTTTCAAAAGTGACAGAGGAGTGTAGCTCAAGAAAAGAATACCCTGGGATATCCCCTGGAATCCCACCAGGCACCCCAAATTTATACCTTATTGAACTGAACTGTTGATAAAAAAAAAGATTAAAATTCTTCACATATTAGTTTACCCCAATGGTGATACCAGCTTTTGAAATCTTATGTAATAGTAACTATCAAAATCCATACATCTGTATCAGGGGTGGTCATTATGGCCATACCTGATGAAGATTTGTATTGTTTGAATTGAATGACCACAGGAAGGATTAGATTCACCATGGTTGAAAAGAAATGTATATAAATTGGGGTCACAACATTGGATAGTGGCCAGTTCAAAACTACACCTTGTGCAAGGTACTTGTGACAAGAGCTAGAGTGGCTAAGACACATTTACTACTGGATTACACATTAAACATTACACTACACTTACATAAAATTACAAACCTACACACATTCAACACTTGAATAACATAATTTACAGTTACAAACCTACATACATTTAAAAAAAAAGAAAAAGAACTAGAGCCCCATAAACACAACTTTATATTAGCCAAGTACCATAATATTTTGGCTGTTCCAGCAACTGCCTTGCCCCAAATGTAACTGTTTTCACAAAAATGCAATTTTCTGGAAAGCGGGTTAACATTTTTACAATTTTCTTTAGCATTTATTTTAAGGACATTACTCACACTATGATCAAATATTTTTGGCACAATCAGGAAAATTAACATGGCTTTTTTTGTGTTGTAAAGAAAATGGCTCATAAATCCCATTGACTTTGAGTACAAAAGTTCATTGACCGGTAGCACCCCTAAACTTTTTTGAATTTTTTCATATTTTGCAGGTATGATTTTATTACCAAAATGAACAAAATGAGGGGGTGTCCCGTTGAAAAATACCAATTTCATTTTTTGTGAATCACCCTAATATCCACCTTGGTCGGGTAAACGCTATTTCTTCATCAGCAATTTACGCATCGTGTTCGGTATAAATCCATAAAAACATGAATGTTTCACTTTTTCAGTACCGTACACTGATTGTACTATCATTAAAGAATCGTGACACAAGTGACAATATTTTAATTTTATTCAGATTTCAGAATTCCATCTACTAAGCCTCAATTGTACTTATTTTATAATAAAGTATGTTTCTTTCAATCGTATGATTGCGTGGAAAGAAGGTATTTACCGCAATGCGCTAAATATGAAAACCTTTATGGGCTGGATTTGATGAAATCGGCGGTTTTTTTATTAATTTTTTGATTACTGCAAGACGATATTTTTAAATATCAGATATTTTCAAATGAATCAAGAATAGAAATGTCACAAACAAGTATGTAATTTGTTTTTCGATCATGTTTATTCAGTCCATGACATGAGCGGTAGCAGCAAGTTTGCGCATGGAATTGATCCCAGCGCGAAATTCACTCAATTACCCAATTATACCCAGCGAGTTATGAATGATTTTGTCAACAATTTACGGAAAATTTATGTGCTGACAATAATTCTATTATTTCTAATATATATAGAAGGAACCAGCAACTTGAAGATTCCTCTAATTTCAAGCTTTATTGTGAAAATCAGACTTGCCGGGCAGCTTGCAAAGTACAGGAAGCAAGTCTTGTTTACGTGTTTCCGAGTAGGATCACGTGACTGCGAACCCTGAGCTTACGTCACGAGCATTCTCAAGGTCATAGACGATTGATTTGGGTGCTTTTTGGGCGCCTTAAAAAGACCAAAAATTCATTCATTTTTTAATTTTTCAGCTTTATTGGCCATCAAAAAATCGGAAAAATAATTTTAGTATCCTGACATCATAAGCTTTCCATTGATATATAACTTTATTTTCAATGAGGTTCACCTTTAAACAATATGCAACAGAAAGCTCACTCATAGTCATGACCTATGGACTTTGGGAAAAACATATTAACCCAATGTTGGACAAACGTTGACCACTTTACCAGAGCGTTTGTCTAACTTAATTATGTTGTTCAGAATGGACCCAATATTTAATATATCGGTGTATATCATTATGTATAATGTGGTACACTGACTAAACTGACTTAAGTCACTGGGTTGCTATCCCGACTGACCCCATTACCGAACTCGAATATGAAACCATGCCATGGGCTTTACCACACAGAAGCAAATGCACTTGCCTACTCAACAACTCAACCCGACCTTGTCAACGCTTTAGCAAGTACAAAACTTCGTAATAAGATCTCATGGTAAGACTACACGTAGTCAGCCAATAACATGCAGCAGAAAGCTCACTCGTGACTTGTGGACATGGAATTCTTAGATTGCACATCGATTGTAACGTGAGCTCCAACTAGAAAAAGCTTGAAATAAGGGACGCACCATTTGATACTCAGGGGGGTAGGAAGTTAGGGTCGGGGAAAAAAATTTTCCCCGCCAAAGGCGGCAAGTTTTTTTTTTTTAATTTCATGCATTATACACAGTTAGGTGGGGAAGGTTTTTTTTTTTTTAGTGTTAGTGGGGAAAGTTTTTTTTTTTGCTCATGTAGTGGGTGAAGTTTTTTTTTGTTGAAAAACTTCCTACCCCCACCCTGAGAATCTAATGGTGCGTTCCTAAGATGCAGCCATTGCACGGATATGACAACACCAATAATCTAATCCTAAAGAATCAATGGCTGGTATGGGGGCGGCACGGCGCGGCGACTGATTGACTGTCAGACGCACCCGAATTCTATATGCCAATATCTAGGGCGCAGTTATTAACCCCAGAAACTATGTAAAATTAACCCCTAGGGCTGACCCTGCACCAGGGGTGCAAAATGTGATCGGCAAGGTTTTTAGGCTCAAGATTTCCTCAATCATACCATGCATAAAATAGCTGTATTCTGCACTTATTCTTAGAGCGACTCTATGTTAAGTCTTCGGGCTTCCAAAAAAGGCTTTACGAGGACAATGTGCGCGCGTAGCTCACAAAACTTTGGTATTTTACACTAATTTGGGGTCAATTTTGGTGGGACATAGGCTCATTTCTCCTTTTATTTTATTTTACCCCCATTTCCTTTTTCATTTTTTGTCTGAGGGAGCACAACTCGTTCAGTGCTTTATGGTTCTTCATTTTAAATTTCCTCAATATTTTCCAGTTTGTCCTCTTGTATTGATACACTGAATTCCTTCATGACTTTTGTTCCCATAAAATCCTCATCGCTGCCTCTCTATAAATTTCCTCAGATACGATTGTTGCCTCTCTGTAAATATCCTCAGATATGTGCCCTGTTTCCACCTGCCTTCATCCAAGTTCTTTTTTTCCTGTTAGATTACATTGAATACCTCCTTTGGTGATGAATTGTGAATTTCCTCATCCCATTTCCATATTCTAACACCAACACCTTCCTCTTTTTTGCTCTTATTTCTTGAACACTAATGTGAATTCCTCAAAATTTTGCACAACCAGTGTCTTTAAAGATTTCCTCTCTTCCATTCAGTAGCTTCACTGCCTCACAGCCCTCTCGTATTATCTTGTACCTCATTCCTCTTCTTTTTCATTCCTCTTTTCCCCTTCCTCTCCCCTTTTTTCTTCTCTTCCCTCCTTTTTCCTCTCTTTCTTTTTTCTTCCCATGGCAATATTTCCTCAATTTTGACTCTCATTTCCTAGGAGCGGTGCCTCGCTCCCGCACAATTTGCATCCCTGTGGCCTGCAATAACATAAAACTTCGTCCTCTTCCCCACGAGATCAATTTTTAAGAACAGGTTTATTAAATATTTTATTCATTAAGAAGAACAAGAGCAATAATCCTCTAACAAAGTCTAAGGACAAGGCCTTCACCCTCTTTCCTTTTTAAAGACGTACGCGTGAATACCACAAACAACTTGCATTTCGATGATGACCCGAGTTTTTATTTTTATCTATTTATGTGTTTTTAACGTTTAGAAGTGCAAACCCTTGAAAACGATCTATTTATGTGTTTTTTTTTTTTACATTTAGCCAGGTGTTGAAAACGATGTTTCACCATGTTCACGGGAATAGAAGCTAAATTTCCCACAAGATAGCAGTTTCCTCAAAATTGTTTTTCATAATAGGAACGCAACATATTCCTTCTGATGTCCCTGACTTATTCCTTTGGTATAGATTTTCTCAGTGGGTTGATATAACTCTCCTTAATAGTAAATCGTACGTGTAACCAAAATATAAAATATACGTCAGTAAGACTATGCCATTGGAAATGTAACCATCTTGGCTCATAGGGAAATATTGGTCCTATAGAGGCACATTGTCAAATGCAGCGATACACACATTGCTACCAATAATGTTACAATCCAAACTTACGCTTTTAACTATAGCTCCTTACTATTAAAAGAAAACGTAACGTTATGTTGAATAAAACTACAACATTAATTCAAATTTCGATTTGCAAGACATCGTTTTACATAGGCTAAAATGATTTGAAAATCATGGTACGTCCCAACATTACACACCCGAAATCAGAAAAAACTGTACAAGCTCGTAATACGATCATCAATTCATGTAGTGAAGACACCATTCATGTAATGTTCGAAGTAAGTTTTCCGGGTAAGGTTACACTTGCAACATCAATTGAAAGCAGGCTTAACTGGTTCAAGTTACCCTGTAAATTCACTTTTCTTCTTCCCTCTTAAAACACACTAAATCTGATGTTTTACTTTACGTTCGAGTTATAACATATGCATTCATTGTTCCAGACATACGGGTCCCTTCTGTAAACAATATAACATGCTCTGAAGAGGTAATCTGATATTTAATCGCCATAATCTGATGTTCAAAATTAAACCCAAAAGTAATGAGAAATTTAATCGTCACTATGTTTAACATTATAAGCTGTCGTCATTAAACCATTCTCAATAGGTATGATGAAACTTATTTTGGTTAACCCAGATACATCTTCTCTGCCCAGATAAATCAGCCACAATTGTCATTCATTTGTAAATTACTTTTATAAGTGTGTATGGAAAGCGCTATGTAATCATTGCTATCATAGCTTCAAAGCCCAAGTACTAAAAACAGCACTGAAGTCGCAAGTGTTTTTATGTTGCAAATCATGGTACGTCCCCAAACTTTTCCCCTCTACATCTTAAACATCCAAAAAAAAATATAAGCCATCATTTTTATAGCCATATAGGCTCCCTTCTAAAACAAAATGGCATTCTCTTTAGTCTTATGAGGTAATCAGATATTTAATCGCCATTTATTTTGTTCAACATTAAACCGAATTAACAGTAAATAAATTTAGTCCTGACTATGTATAACATTTAGTTGCCGTAATTAATCATTCTTTAGTAGATATGGTGCAACTTTCATGTTGGGTTGAACTAGATAAATCGGCGACAATTATCATGCATTTGTCAAATTACTTCCGTGGGGTGCTCGCAAGTAGGGCACTATGTAATCATGACGTTGAAAGCTTTGCAACATGCGGCATTTTCTATAAGAATGGTATTTATAAACTCCCAGCAAAATTCGTTTGCCCGTAATTTACTTTTTACAAAAAGAAAAGGGGCTTCTTATTAATATTATAGAAAGAACTAAAAGGTATGCTTGTCTCAACTGCAACTAAGATTCACGCCTATTTCAGAGCAAACACAATTCTCGCTATTCGCAATAAGGGCGCCGCCAGCGGTTTTCGATGTAATCGTGATGTATCATGGGAAAAGGTCGACATCAAGTCCGCGCAATACGAATATTACCATGCTATTACATAGGAACACGTGACAATATTTTTTAGTTTGTCAAAATAAAGGTGTTACACGCGAATCGATACTCAATAATACTTAATAATGTGATTTGAAATGTGCACAATTAATTTTTCTCTATCGATTTGCGTGTAATACCGTTATATTGACAAACTAAAAATATTGTCACGTGTTCCTATGTAATAGCATGGTAATATTCGTATTGCGCGGACTTGATGTCGACCTTTTCCCATGATACATCACGATTTTCCCATGATATATCACGATTACATCGCAAACCGCTGGCGGCGCCCTTATTGCGAATAGCGAGAATTGTTAAGTTTTCCAATTGGCCTGAAAATTAGAAATGTTTGTACATTGGAAAAAGGCAACGATAAAAATGATTAAAAAAATGACAATTATAACAATAAACATATCACAACAACACACTTTCAACTAAAAGGAACAAATATTCGTGAGTTACTTTAAGTCTCCGCTCATACCAAAAATGTTTACATAAATCATACAAGTATTTCACATTAAATAGAAAAATTTAATTGTGAAATTTGTAAAGCTTTTTGGAAATTTAGAAGTAAAAAAACATAAGCAAAGAGACTGGTTAATTTAAACAAAAAGGCAGACGCAAAATATTTAGTTAACTGCAGCATCTCCATGGCAACATGCACGATAATAAAAGAATCTGCAGCAAGGCTTGCAATGTGACCCAGTAACTAGGCATCACTTACAGTTGCTTGATCGAAATCAGTATAATCTAAACAAAAAGTCCATAAACTCGGCTTGCTGTTAATTTTCTCGTTTGAAAAATAAATAAAAATTTAAAAAGATCAGGCTGGTTCATGGGTGTAGGCTGTAGCTTTTAAAATTTATTATGTTATTACTTTGAAAACAGAAATTGAAGGAAACAATGTAGACCTACGTAAACACTAGTTTATCACCTGATAAAAACAGGACTGATCAATACTTATGGGAGTAAGGAGGAGAGAGCAGAAGTTGCACTTATTACGAGGCATGTTTTCAATTCTGTAGGAATTTAAATAAAATATTAAGACATACATGTACATGTACGTACGTGGCTTTATAAAAGGCGCTTCTTGTAATGTTCCGATCAAAACAATACACCATTACATATATAGCAAAAGGTAATAAATTAAAGTGGTTCCAGTTTTGCTTCCGAGTATATTTCACTTTTCACAGATATATGATACTTTTATTGCCATACATCTAGCAACTCAATAAAACTTGTATAATTGAGTTAAGGTCACTATCAGTCACTAGCAATCAGTTTATCAGCAATGGATATCTGTCCAGTAAACTGGATCATATATCATCTGCAAGATACTGTAATTAAGACCTCTAAAATACAGTAAAGCAGATCATTGCAACGACAGCACACATTTTGAAATTAGAAAGCGTGTTCAAGAGTACAAATCAAAACCAGAATTATATTCTTGCAGGATGCTTACTCAACTGAGGGGTGTTATTATCTTCGCTCATATCCTAAATGTTGAGAACACTTCATCCCTATCACCAATACTAAGTTTTGAAGACTTTTATCATGAAATTCACAATTCTGAAAGTGTAGTAATAAATCCGCTCTACTTAACCAATATTTAAACCAATCTCTACAAGAACAGCAGTATAATTTTGGTCACAAAGAGGAGTCTTTCCAAACAAGTGATTCTATCTATGATAGCAAACATGACACTGATAGAAACATAATGTACAATACTCGATACAAATATACAATTTCAACATGGCAAATGTTCACTCAAATTGTATTTTATTTGGTCAAATATATGCCACAGATGCTGAAGATAAAACATAACATTTCAATAATGTATCTGGTTTTTCTCTAATCCAATCGTGGCTAGCATACATGCATGGTTTAAAAATTTCTTTAGTACCACTTTGTTAGAAGTTAGCTGAAATCAGGTGTCAACATAATTGTTCATATTACTGAGATCACAAAGAGATGATTTCCTTTTTTGTTAAACAGTTTGATGACTTTTGAACTAAGTAGCTCATGCATGCAGTTAACACCTGTTAACCGTGTACCTAAAAAAATATTTGGGAATGTGGACCCAAATTTACTACCAAACCGTGGAACTAATCACATATTTGTATCATGGATCCATTAAAAAAGGACATGTAAATATAGACCAGCAGATTTGTTTAGTGTAAAATCTCCTGGTAAACCATGGACTTTCTTTACTTGAGGCCTTTACCACCCCACCATTTTAGCCCATAGTGGCTCATAATCAGACCTGCTCTCATCAAATTCATGGTTTTTTTTATCGTCAATGCAGTGGTGATGGTGGGAACAGATGATGGTCCAAGATTGGTGTGCATCCCTCTGTTATGCTGAATGTATCATGATCATGGTCCACAGTATCAGAAGAGATATGTCATGTTTAGCTTTTTTTCGTCTAAGTTTTCTTTTTCTTTCTATAGAATGAAAATTTTAAGGTTGGCTTTGGAGCAAAGCTTGGGCCACAATTATGTGGGTATTACAAATGCATGCACACACACCTGATCATAAAAATAGATGAAAACCGGAATATATATTCAAAGATAAGAAGGTAACTTCAATTTAGGTTGTATTGATGGGTATCCTGAATTTTGCTTTCAATGGCCTAAAGCATACAATTCTTTCAAAGTAAAAAGATATGACTAGGTCACATGTGTCACATATCCCTGTTCAATCTAATTCCTCAGTATGACATATAGGGTAAGTAGCTTATGACTACAGGCAATAATCAAGATTTGTAAAAAGCTTCTCAATTTAACTATCATTTTCCCAAACAAACAGCTTCAATCAACAAAAACTTGATCATCTTCTTTCTTTACGATCTGCATCTGTCACAACCAATTATTACTCCATACTCAAAATTTCAAATGAATCAAACAAGCTTGAGAAAGTTTCATGCCTTACTTTTGGTATGATATTCCAATCTTCTATATGATAATAAAAACTATTTTGCCTTGGGGAAATCTCTGTCTGAATAGTAATACATGTATACAACTCACAGCTTGGGAAATCCATCAAAACCAGCCATTCTCTCGCCTGAAATGCATACAATCGAGACACAAAATTGCCTTCATTTACCCTGCTTATAAGCCATGATTGAAGTGTTCATATAAAAGTTAGGTCAAATCTGTCAGCTGAAACATATATATAGGTCAAGTGTCTTTGTTATTTCTTCCCTGTTTTCCTCCTTTTGCTGGGTTTCTTGTCTGTTTTGCTACTGGGTGATTTGTGTTTGCTTGGTGCTGCTGATTCATCTATAACTTCCATACTCCTCCACAGCTCTTCTGCTTCCTCATCCCCGGGTTTCTGGTCATCGCTGGATTTATGTTTTCCTTTCTCGAAATGTTCCTCTGTTGAGTTCCCCTTTAAGAAAAAGAAAAAGAACAGAAACAAATATTATATTTAAACAAGAACTTACAGGAGTTTGAATGCAATTCTATTCTCGCTATCCATGTATCTACGAGTACATGAATTGTATTTGGTACATCATAAGAACGCTAATAGAATGTATTTATATTCTATTCCTTTTGGCAGCCATTATACTTCAACTACAGGTAAATTAGATAATTCTTGGCCAAGTTCAAACACTCGGGAACGCTAGTGGCTCCGCGATAAACACAACAGGTATGTTCGAGCTTGGCCAAAAATTACTTAATTTGCCTGTACATGGATACATCAAACCATACATACATAATGATACATTTCAGCAATATGTTGATGTCATGACATGATTTTTCAAGAACAAATGCAGATTTAAAAAGCTATCATAGCTTTGTAATCAGCAGTTTTAAAATATGAACTACACACTTAAGAACAACTTCCACAGCCTTGAGCAGCCAACGCAAAACATGTGTGAAAATAAAACAACAAAAGGTGCCATTTGTCAAAAATTACAGGCCACTACATTTATAGGACTACTAAAGAGGCTTCCTTTCTTTCAGCAGGTCTGTATATCACTTCATAAATAGAAGCTTTCAATGCAGTGAAATTGTGTAAATCAAATGCACTGAGTCTAAAATAAGAAGCACTTATTTGGCTCATCATAAGAACACTAGTAGGCCGTATTATATTCCCTTTGGCAGTTACATTATACATTAGGCATTATACTTCAACTCAACTACACTAATGCATCAAACCACACATACATAATGGTACATATTAGTAATGTGCTGTTTTCATGATATGATTTTCAAGAAAAATTCTAGCTTTTTAAAAGCTAAGTAATCAGCAGTCTTAGACTTTAGTTGTAAATGGATTTTCTAAAAAACAAAATTACACAATTAAGTTCATGCACATATGTAACATTTTTTTAAGAACAACTTTGTAAAAAATGCAGTTGTGCAATTAATGGAAACATGTAAGGTGATGGTTAAATCTTACAAGCATAAGCTGTTTGCCTGATGAGCATCTTTTGTTTCCAGCATTCTATGCAACTCTGTTACTTTAACAACATTATTCATAAAGAGTGCTTTGAAAAAGCCACAGCCTTGAGCAGTCAATACAAAACATGTGTGAAACTAAAAAACAAATGGTGCCATTTTGTCAACAATAGGCCACTACATTACAGGACTACTAAAGAGGTTTCCTTTCTTTCCGCATTTGCAGCTGCATATCACTTCATAAATAGAAGCTTTCAATGCAGTGAAATTGTGTAAATCAAATGCATTGATTCTATAATAAGAAGCACTTATTTGACACATCATAAGAACACAAGTAGGCTATATTTTTCCTTTTGGCAGTTCCATTAGCCATTATACAGCTTTCATGATGCATCAAACCACACATACATAATGGATACATTTTTGTAATGTGTTGTTGTCATGACATGAAGTCAATTGAACTACTTGTTTGTCAACCATAATTCTTTTGCACATATTGTCTGCTTATTAAAATCGGAACTGCTGAATACCTTCCATATTTCATGCAAAGTTTAACACAAAAATAGCAAAAACAAAACAAAACCAGGTGAATGTAATGAAAGTTGGATGCCCTTACAAAATAAAATACAGTCAAAAGAATGAAATTTTGATGGCCAGATATATACAAAAGGCATGAGAATATGTTGCTGGGCAACTAGCAAATTATGAGACTACAAAAATAATGAAAGCCCATCATAATCGGAAATGTGATTTATGATATACAACTAGTCCTGAAAAGATGATACCATATATGCGATATGATGTGATCCAATCAGACAAAATGGGCAATAACGAAATAATTGAAAAATAGGCAAAAATAGGGACCAAAAAAAAGCAATAAAAAACATAAGAAAATGGACATATAAAAAGTTCAAACTTCGCAAACCAGGTATGCCATGCACTATGCAATTACAAGATTAGTAGGTACTACTAAGTTACCTGAACAAGTTGGTAATGGTACTAACTCAATTTTCAATGATTCTGACTTTGCTCTGCATGGATCAAATCATGATTATTCGTTCCCTTATTAGACTATTATTATTAGACTTCATTTCAACACAGAGGTCCAGTTTAACCAAAGTTGTT
This sequence comes from Amphiura filiformis, assembly GCF_039555335.1. NCBI lineage: Eukaryota > Metazoa > Echinodermata > Ophiuroidea > Amphilepidida > Amphiuridae > Amphiura > Amphiura filiformis. The sequence continues at coordinate 15,808,764 of NC_092632.1, forward strand.
CTTCTGTCCTTGGGACCATCAAATACCCAGGCCATGCCATATAAATTGTTCACACATCACCTATACATCACATAAAATGTGGCATCCAATATTGCGTCATAAGTTACGGAACAAATGCTTGTGCAAGTTTGCTCATTTATCTAACTCTACTAAGATTTTAGTTACCTGTTCCCTGAAGTCTGCACTTGAAAATAAAAGGCAGTTGAGTCTTGATTTCAAATAGACCTGAAACAAAATGATGGTACAATGGTTATTGGCATTAATTGTTGTCAATTATTACGATATTGTACATTTGTAGTCACAACAGTGCTTAGACATCATGTTGCATAATAGTGAAACCAATATTATAGATTATCATCTACAAATATATTGAAAAAGCGCTTAAAACTTATTTGTTCCCTTAACATGTTCTTATTGGTATAATAATTTGTATTTTAAGATGCACCTTCAAATGTAGTTTTAAGTGGTAGTTTTAAAGTATTTTGTAAGTGCTCTGAGCCTTATGGAAATTACGCAAATCGTCAGCCTGCTACACTAATTTCCTAAGTCATTCTTACATGTTTCTCATTTTCAATTTTGATTTTCTGAGTAATAAACCCATAATTATCAAATTTACAGCCGCATTCTTCATTAACTTGTGGAATACATCAAAAGAGATGTATTCCACAAGTTAATGAAAATGCAGCTGGAAATTTGATTAATTATGGGTTTATTACTCAGAAAATCAAAATTGAAAATGAGAAACATGTAAGAATGACTTAAGCAATTAGGTGTAGCAGGCTGAGGAAATGCTCTTTGTATTGTATTGTATTTACACCAGCCTTCCAAATGGTACAATAAATCCACATATCACATAGTGTCTTTGAAGTACCCAGATGGCTACAATATTTTTAAAAATATTGTTTGCGTAGATGCTGTTTGCGACAAACATTTTGCTGATCGGTATCACACTCACACTGATAATATTGAATGTTTTATTTTCGTGTGATACAGGAATATATTGCACTTGACACAAAAATATTTTGACTTGTGCAATAGTTTTATATTTTGTGCAATATAATCTTGTATTACATTCAGAGCCATTCACTATATAAATATCTGCCGTTGCCAAAACATTTGAAATTCTATGTCTCTTTCATTGAAACTATTGCTCATTGCATTGCAAATTCAGTTTGGATCTATGTCACATTGTAAAATTCAAACCTTTTTCTTCAAAAACAAAAAATATTGTTACACTTCTTCAAAAACAGTCTCAGCGAGAGATCTGAATACAGATTACATTTGATCTGCCAATTTGCAAACAAAATAATGGGCTGGTGATTATAACAAGATCTGCTATTCCTCAAAACAAGTCTTGTGACCAAAGAAGGGTAGGATTATTACATGCATGATCATGAATACACCCACACCACAATCACATATCACTGTAACTGACACAACATGGCTTTCCCATGACTATAGAGTAAACAAATCAGTGTTTGGCCTCAGTACATGTTTTCTTACCTTAGTTTGCAATTTCCCTGTGACAGTGTCATGTATTCTTAAAAATCTGTCTAACCCACAGCTTGCTACTACGGGTAGTGTGGGATGACATTGTAAAGAGCGTATACTGCCGGCAAAACCTCGGTACACTCGCCTTACTAAACCTGTAAATACAGACACAATTAAAGAAAAATATGCGATTGTTGAAAATCTATAGTAAAACATTTTACAATCTAAAGAAAATAAATAAAAAATATAAGGGTTCTTTCTCTTTGTGTACCACCTCATCTGTCAGTAGCAAGCAAAGTAATTACTCAATACAATGGCTTATATCCCATCTCATTTAAGTATCTACATCCAAAGAGATGTTGATTTACAAAAAGCAGAGAAAATACAAGTTGGTCTACTTTTCCCTGTACTTAAGTTTGTTCAGTTTATATAAGGTGGAAAAATTAAGACCCATAACACTGTGTATCGATATAGAAAGTTATGCATGCATTGGGCGCAATACTTACGCTAGTTGTGTGTTGCGTAATGCGCAACTGACGCATGCTTTTGTGAAGTTACGTGAGCATGAGTTGGGACTTTATTGACTCGCACAGTAATCAGAGCCGAATAATTTCTGCCTTATATAAGCTGATCAAACTTGAGGTGTGATTAATACCTTTTGAATTGCCAATGGCTCCATGTATAGAAATTAAACTCAGTGAAATTTGGCAAATTACACAGAAACAAATTGAAACTTAGCCACTCACAAACAACAAAAAATATTTGATACCCCTTTTCTTAAATAGGAGTCCTAAATATCCCAATCGATCAACCGAGCAACTTAATGAATGTCTTATCTCATCTGCTAAAAAGGTTCAAACCTTTAGGTCATTAGGACAAGTTTAATTCATGTATTCATCGAATGTTTGAAGCACTCTCCAGTGGGACCAGTGCTGTATATTAAGATTATAAATGTGATTGAACAAGGTTCTTTAGGGCAATTGCGGCAAACTGTAAGAAATTCTTTGATTCTTATGTAACCAGAATATTGTGTGCCAAATGAAGTGTCAAAGTATTTTCATGGTGTTTTTTTCATATAAAATGATAATATTTATGTTAGAATGGCAATATTCTTGCATACAATTTCATTCCAAGTGTCAAGATGTGACCCACTGAGTGTACACTGATACTTCCAGTTTATTATGCTCACAACTTAGAATCCTAACAAACCCAAAATTAAAACTTTATATGTTTTTATTAAATTTAGTTTGTATAAATCTCATTTTTCTGCTTAGTAGTACCTCAGTTTAATATTTGTCTTTGGTTACAATATACAGTATGGATAAAAATCACATTGATGTTAAAATTAAAAACGGGTGACAGAAGTTTAAAAATGTTCATGTTTTGGCGTTATATTTGTACAGGTGTTTCAACATGTCCATGTTTATTGCTATCTACCAAAGACAGCATTTTATTCACCACCCTTCAGCCATTATTACTTCTTTGCTGTCTGCTGTACTATAGGCCTACTAGATATTCTAATTGAATGGACATGGATTTCAACAGCTGTATGCACTACAACCGCGATTGTATATCGCGCATTTCAAAATACAACGCAAATGCATGACCTTGAATACAATAATTAAAATACTAAGCAATCATGATGGTCAGATTCACTTCCGCGTTACGTCTAGACAGTCGCGTAAGCTGGCGATCGCGCAATGTATGCGAAAAATCGTCAGGCTATGTCAGACTGTGTTCATTCAACTGAAATTGCTATTGTATGTACTTGTGATACGATCATTGCTATCTTCAGTAGATAGCATTGTAAAATGTATAGATCGATTGATCAATCAATCATTCAATCAATGAAGTCATTCAATATTTATGAAGCTTCAATACAAAAAAAGAATTGTTCACTTCAGCAGTCATAATGCAATAACATCATAAAACTTTTGTCTGTCTGATTTGCCTACTGTTATTAATTTCTGCCATTTTAATTACTTCAAACTCAGACCTCAGATATCTTTATTAGTTTTCAAGTATGTGTGACAGTGCAGCTTTCACAACACTTCACAATTACAACTTTTAATATAAAACTGTAAATGTATTTTAATAACAGACAGACTAGTATAAGATACACACACTCCATTGCTTTATGAACATGTAAGAGGGTCATTCATAAATTTCTACCTCTACCCTTATATCTCAGCTTCTGCTATGATTATAAGTGAGGGTTCTATCTAGCTTGTGAGAACATTTTGTTTGAATATCTTATTCCATTTCTTTTGAGCGAAGTAAAAATGAAATCAGGATTGATTTGGTGAAAATCTGTACGTATGTCTACAAAGACATAGTAGACCCATTAAGGGATCGGATTGCAAAGTTTGCACAGTATTTTTTGTGGGATATAAGTGCACTTCAGACATATCAAATTGCATTCTGAATATGAGGAGTGTCCTGATGATATCTAGTAATTTAGATTTTTTGAAATTGGCGATATAAACCAGATTTTATGGTAATTATTAAAAATTGATATTTTTTTATTAAGGTCACCTACAAAATTCTGGAAAAGGTTTCAGCATACTATGAATTTGCAGTCAATTGTATGTGACATTTCCATGTATAATCATGCTACATTTGCAGAAGCTACTATTTACAGAACCAAAGTTACACTAATTCGGTTCTAATATGGTACAAATATGATTAAGTGATGATATAAATCTAGTAGCCTTTCACTACAATGATTAGCAATTTTGTAGCTTTTCATTACAATTCTTTAAATGAACAATACATGTAGACACAGAAATGGAAAATATGAGGCAGACAGTAAACAATATAACATCAGAGAAAGACAGTGATTGACACAAAGAAAGAGAGGAGATGAGAAGCAAACAGCCACTACTCCTCAAACAAAGCATACATAATGTGTACAATGTACACAGCCAAACATGAACACCAACTGGCAGACAAACTGACTGTTGAAACACACCCAGACACTATGAATATGTAATGTATAACATAATCGCACACACATTTTACATTAAGGCTATTTTGCCCACCTTCCTTCCTAATTTACACAGCTTGCTGAGTGCTTTATTGAAAAGAGCATGTGTTTGTTAAAAGAGCTTAAAGCAACATTGAAGAAAGACATTATCTTCTAGCAATTTATATGTATCACCTGCCTTTTGTACATAATACTTTATTTGTACATGGCTCATATAGGTTTTCAACCTTACAGAATAAGCCGATACTGATTTTTTCTCATCCGCTATACAATGTTACATGATATCTCAAACCCAGACTACACTTCTGGCAATTCATTTTACATGTTTTTTGTTATATATATATTGATGTCCATTTTGATAAAGCTTACCATCAATAAAGCAATTCCTTGAATGCAGAGTAACAATATTTAATAAGTCATATGTACATCAATAGTTTCCATTCTTTGCATACAGAAAGAATAAATTGTGACGATTTTGACGGGGTCCTCTCGCTATTCCGAAGGTCCGCCATTCCGAAGGTTCGATATTCCAAAGGTTCGCTTTTCCGAACGTGTAATTTTACCATTCGCTATTCCGAATGTAATTAAAGGTTTGTTATTCTGAAAAAACGGTTCTCTATTACGAAGGTTCTCTATTACGAAAATTCCCAAAACACAAACAGGTTCTCTATTCCGAAAATAGAAAGGTTCTCTATTCCGAATATGAAAAAAAGGTTCTTTATTCCGAATATTCAAATATGGGTCCTCTATTCCGAAAATGAATAAAGGTTCTTTATTCCGATCCAAGTCACTGTGTTCTCTATTCCTAATACCAATTCCGCTTTACAATGTGTAATGTGTTTTTTTGGGTTTTTTTACCTTGAGTTCTTCTAATTACTTGTAAAAGTAGAGAACAGTTTGAGGTTTGTAACTGTGGAGTCGGCAATGTTTTGCACGTGAAGAACAATAGAAAATTAGCTACTTTGCATACAATTTGCATATAAGGTAGTCACCTCACCGTCATCATGCATGGTCATCAAGTATTGCCAATCAGTCGAACTGAAAATTCAACATACAAGGTGTCCCAGAATGATTTATACCGTGTTTGAACAAAATATCAAAAATATATAGTCAACAGTGTATCTAATCTTAATAAGTGCAATACAATGCCACACATGTCTCCTACTTATTCTGTGACTTTCATGGAAATAGCTTGATTCGTTTTCGTGTGACATTGCTATTACTGAAAATGGACAAAAACGGCATGTGTGTAATTACAGTGCAAAGGCATCATAACACATGGATCCTTTATCATCATCATCCAGCCGCACTGTGCAATATATTGGAGTAATCCTACATTCTTTTATAGGAAATACACCAAATTTGGCAAATATGTAGAGCTTACAATGCTAAATAATTCTTGATATGGAATTAAGTGAAAAATTTCAATATGACATCAGATATTAAGGTTGAAAAACATACTTTTTATGTGATTATTACCACAATTTTACCCAAAAATGTCATTATTACAGAGATTATAACTTCCTCAAGCATCATCCGCAGTAAAATTTTTATATTCTTCGCCACGTAGCTGTGGGTTTGCCAATATACTGTGAACATAAATGCGTGCTGTGACACTAAGGACGAACCTTCTCTCTACTTTTATGAAAACTCCATCTCTGCCGGCATTTCAAATGATGAAACTCACACACCGCAATAATTGTCTTCAAAACTGCTGCCAAAGAAATAATAGTTTAAGGTCACTCAAATGTAGCAAATCCTTTATTCCATACAAGAATTGCTTCGTAACATCATAAATAAACGATAGATATCGACTATTTAGTAGAAGTAAGAACAGGACACAATAAATATACTGCATAACATTTTCCAAATAACTTTTACAGATTTTCAAAATAGGTTGCTTTGTCAAAACTTGAATTCATCATTTTTACATAATCCTCTCTAACTTCTACTAGAAACGTCCAATTTTTAAAATCTAAAAAATCTGAGAAAGCTAAATATATGTAAAACAATATGACCAATAGAAATGCCGTTCATACCTAAAAAATTCCATCTTTTCCGGTATAAATCATTCTGGGACACCCTGTAATTTTACCATTATGTAGGCCTACATCCAGTGGCGCCGACAAAGGGGGGTAACCGGGTGTGTGGCCCCTAGGGGTCCGTAAAAAGTGAAGAAAACATACCTTACTATGGGGCAGTAAAAGCAAAGAAAGGGGACCTCAGGGGCCCGTAAAAGGTAAAGAAAAGATACCTTGTAATAAGGCATATTTTCTTTGCTTTAGGGCCTACGGGCCAACAAAGGTCTTTTTTCTTGTCCATTAGGCCTAGGGTATCTCTTCTTTGCCTTTTACGGGCCCTCCGAGGTCTCTTTTTTATGGGTCCATTAAGGTATCCTTTCTTTGCTTATTAAGCTGTTTTACATACTCACTAAGCTTTCTTCTTTCCTTTACGGGCCTCATTTCGGAATGATTTTTAGATTTTGGAATGGAGAACTCTTTTTCATATTCGGAATAGAGAACCTTTTTTCATATTCGGAGTAGAGAACACGGTGACTTGTTTCGGAATAATGAAACTTTATTCGTTTTTGGAATAGAGAACCCATTTTTTCATATTCGGAATAGAGAACCCTTTTTCATATTCGGAATAGAGAACCTTTTCTGTTTTCGGAATAGAGAACCTTCAGTAATAGAGAACCTTCTTAATTTTCGAATAGTGAACCTTCGAATAGAGAACCTTCGGAATAGCGAAGTTCTCCCATTTTGACTTGTGGTCCTGGGCAACCGTAGAAACATAATAAATAAGATGATACAGTGTATATGTGAATCTGCTAGTGTATTTATATTGAAATGAAACATTAATTGTCAGAACGATAAAACAGGTAGCGAGCAAGAGAGAGACAGAGGGAGAAAGAAAGAGAGGGGGGAGGAAGGGGAGATAAAGAGAGAACAGCAAAAGACAACAAAATGGTACACATAATGCATAACACATGTACAGAGACAAAGAAACAATGAGAGATATTAAAGACACAGTGGAAGGCAGATGCATACAGAGACATAATAGACTACAGGCAACAAGATACAGAGTTTAAAGAGAGAAAGACAGACAGATGAAAGGGAGACACATTGAAAGAGAGAATCCTGAATACAATAATGAATACACAAGCCTAAAGGGAGAGTGATTGACCACCAACGATACAAACTGGCGGTTAGAAGTGACACTTCACCACAAGGATGTGTGGATCAGGTAAAAACACCAGGTGATATTAAAATCAGACATCCCACCCTCAAGGAAAACTTGCTTGCTTGAAAGGCATAATCCAAGATTTTATGTACAAATATTTTTCCACGCCGTACTTATCTGGCAAATGATCCACAAGCATAAATGGGTAAATTTTTACATGAAAGCTCATGCTTATTTCATGAAACATTACAAGTAAGTTTTTCCTGTAAGTATTAACTATGATAAGGATAATGAACTGAGTGCAATGCATTCGTCAAGATAATCGCGTGCCGTGGAGTTATTGCATTTAGCTCGAGAGCCGATAGGCTCAAGAGCTAAATGCAATAACTCCATGGCAAGTGCAATTATCTTGACGAATGCATTTGCACGAGTACATTATCCATCATACACTTTGAGTGTAGGCCTATTAAAACAATAGGCAATATTAATTGCTGCATTCATTATATTAGTTTTAATATTAGGGAAAATATCTTACATTTTAAAAACACCGTCAGGACATTGACCAGCTACGTAGCATTTAACTGGTAAAGAAAATCAATCCCTGTATAAGTTAGCTATCAATGGTATCGATTGCGCCATACGTCATACTTTAGTAACTTATTCACGCATGGTTTGTAACCAATTGACTTTATGTTGTGATCATTAGAGCACTGAACCAGTTCACCTGGAAACGATCGATTTAGATGTCCGACTACGGTGAATATCAACTGGACTTTATAGCTCTATAATTTGAACTTCAAAATCTACTTATATTAAAACACACGACACACGTATTATCATAGGCCTTCAAACACATGTGTTTGAAGGCCTATGGTATTATAAAGCATGATCATGATATTATGCGCTAGTGTGTGTTTCCCGGGCCCGGCTATGTTATTTTAGATATAGGGCTACATGTATTTCATTTGTAAAATGCTGAATATTTTGCAATGGTGTCATCTTGTATAATTATGATCCACCTGTTTTTGGTCCTTTTTAATTAATAGAAGCTCGATTATTCTCATTTGATGTTTGATTTATTTGAGGTCATTAATCATAATTTATGACAATGATCTTTGCACTGAGCGATTGCGAATAGGGTGCAACTCTACTAGTCTTATTACAAGACTGCCCTACCCCAACCCTAAACCCTAACCCTAAACTCCGTAAACGAGGACTGGACTCAAGTCTAGCGAGTTGCACCCTATTCGGTAATTGTACCCTATTATAGAACACCGTTTGTAACTATACCATTTTAACACACAGAATGTATATTCGTACTTTTTTGATGGTATATATATCGAACAGACAATTGTATAGTTATGTGACCTCTGTGTCGAAAGCGTCACCTAACTCTACTATGGTTATGTGAAAGTAGTATTTCTAGTATTTGAGCGTGCACGTATTATCTAGAATCTATTGTTTAGCGTGCAGGTTTTAGATAATGCATTGTTTAGCGTGCAGGTTTATATAATTTGGGCTGTGAAGGGTAGTTCGCGAAAATAATGCACGGGAGAAGAATACATAACGATGAATAGAAACGGGCACTAGAAGTGTATATGACTATCTCCAATCTCAACTGCTCCTGTGTTTATATTTAAATCATGTAATGTCTGAGGTTTGTGTGAGAATCAAAGTATATCACACTTAAATTTTTAAGTTAAATGTCTGTTTTTGTCTTGATTGCTAATTGCAGGGTTCATGCTCAATTCAAAAATGACAAAATCAGAATTGCTGGTTAGCTAATCACATTGTTGTTTAAATGGTTACTCTTTGCAGAGACATGCTTGAGTCATGGTGGGCCCAGGCTCAAACAAAATGCTCAAGCCAGGTTAAAGTGAGCAATTTTACTCACTCACCCCAACACTGAACTACACATGTAACAGTAAAAAAATAAGATTCAATCAAGTTCACTAACCTTTTCTCAAGTCTATTCTCCCCATGTAGCCATGTGAGTTTCCTACAATAACAGAGCTGTAGCAAAAAAGGAATACACTTATCAAGACAGTCTCAAGGTTATGACAGTAACAATATTATGATATTGAACTTGTGTCAAAGGATAGTCAAAACATATGAATCACATCTAGTCTGGATATAAAGCTGCATGTACTCTCATAGGACCTTTTAAGGTTCTAAAGGCTTGTAGGATGTTTTTATAATTTGGACATGCTTCAGAATATCAAATGTAACAATTCCATGGAGGGCATTTCTTGAAACAAAACCACAGAAACTCCATCCATGGGCATGATTAAGACCGTAACAATTCATATATGGGCATGGTGTTGTTATCACCATTATCATCATGTAAAAGCATAAAACATAATTTTTTTAAATTGAAGACTGTAGTGTACAGCAGGATATTTCAGAAGTATTAATATCAATTGTTCGTGATTTGAACTGTTTGGAGCAGTTTTGCTGTTTAAAGTAAAATATTTTGTGGGCTTTGCAATGCGTTGACATTTAACACAAAAAGCGCAAAAAACAAAACAAAATCCTGCTATACAGTAATTGAATTATTGATTCACGTATATACACAAACCAAACAAATCCATCATACAAAGGGGCAATTAATATTGATAGCTATGTACTATATATATCACCAGTAATTATTGCAAAGGTTAAAATAATTTTCTATCATTAAATGATAATAATGTGAAACTGAAAGATCATAAATATTTATAAAAAAAAGGTTGAAAGAGCTGGCAAACAGTGTTGTTTCTGCTGCTAACTACTTTAACCGTTTGTCAATTATAATATGATCCAATCATGTCAAAGGAGTCATTTTTGACAATTATGTCATTTGTGCTATTGCTGAATCATTGAATGCCTTGAGTATTTGGTTGCAAAGTATTGAGTTTTATTGCCAATTTTCTGATGTATTATTTCTTGCTCCCTATGTGTACCTGTTGTTGTTGTTGTTATTTACTGTAGGAGCAAATATAACACTTCATGAAGAAACAACAGTAGTGGGTGACCTTTTCAAGAAGAAAATTTACCTTTTTCTAAACAACTTTTGGATAGTTTTCAATCAAAATTTGAAAAAAAAATGATCAAGGTGTAATGTTGATCACTTCCCTCTGAGCAACTTATATCATTGCTTCAACTTACTTTCCATCAGACAAGGCTGACAACGACATGATTGGATATTCATCAAATTCAACATCTAATACCGGTCTCCTCCGTGGCGTGCTCGGGTCGTACAGTCGCACCTAGGTAGAGAGATAAGGAATAAAAAACATGAATCAGGGCACCCTAGCTAACATGTCTGCTCCATGATGGATAAAATGGCATTACCTTTCGCACTTTCAATATAAATGCAGGCAGAGGCATTGATTAAATGTCTACATCCTGGCTTGTTATACTCTGTTCTGTACAAAATTGGCACAACTAATGGAACTGCATACAAAAAACTCTTACAACATGTTCAACCCTCTAAACAAAATCAGGTGCAGAAAACAAAATGATTGATTAATGCCTTCTTCCTGGCTTGTTATATACTTTGTTCTGTACAAAACTAGTGCAACTAATTGAACATGCAAAACACTTTTTAATCCTACTAACAACCCTGCAACCCCATACCCTAAGATCCCTATATCATTCTTCACTGAAAAGGTTAATCTGTCCATTCTTACATTCCAATTTTAGCTTGCTCGCTCTTTCTATCCTTCTTTCTCTCTTCCATTCTTTCTTTTTTTCTCTCTCTTTCTTCCTCTTCTTCTTTCTCTCTTCTTTCATTATTTTAGCTTCCTTCCTTCCTCCCGTATCCCTTAATCCTATCCCGTACCTTAAACCATAACCATGTATACCCCTAACCTCATCCATACCTTATTTTGTTCTCCTTTTCTTTTTTTCTGTATATTGCGTCTACAGGTATCTGGCACGCAAGTTGGTCTATGCGCCCCCATATGTGCACATCATGTGGTGCGTACGCCGACATGCTAATGACGGTGCCCTTTCTGCTAGATACGTTGACACGCCAGTTGCCATAGCCCGTACCTAGCAACCGCTATTAATTATTTGCCACAAAAAAATCACTTTTTTACAGATATTGGGGCCAATTCTTGACTGTTTTTAATCAAAGAAAGTTCCTTGCCCTCTCTATATATTCCTCGATCTCCGGTATGAATTTGGCGACATTTGGATCGAAATTGACAGAGACTTTCACATACATACCCACCCCACACATACAACTTTTCCCTATTTATAGTAAGATTCTTTATGAAGGCTGCAAACCTGTATCCTATAGTTGTTTAAATAAACACCAATCAAAGATATATAGCTCTAATGCAGATCTCTGTGTGCTCCTTTTAACTAACCATGCTGTTGATAGTTGATTAATTGTAGTAATTGAATGTGTTGCTCTATTGTAAATTCTGACTAAAAAACGTATCCTCTGTGCGAAGCTTTCACCAGCCATGCTTGTTCAACTGTAATAGCTGATTAATGGTAGTAATTCTTGCTCTTATCATTTAAACTCTCTCCTCTCATAATTGCAGCTGTACTTCAACACCTTGTAATAAATAATGCACATCATGACAGATACAGATCTGTGAAAGTCATCACCTGCATATGAGACCCGCTCCTACAAAACCCAAAAAAAGTCAGGGAATCATGATTTGGAGATGTTCGATTTAAAATGCTTTGTCAGATTTAAATTGATATATCACATATTATGATTACTCAATGTTTTGACATCCTTCAAAAATACATCTTTAGTTTTAAAACAAAATTCCTCTGTTTTCTATTGATTCGGACTGTATATCAAATAAAGACTTGCAACTTTGTCCAAATTTTGTGGTAGTAGATCTTATGTCCTCCAGATTCTAAATTTAATTGTGGAACTCCTGTAAAAGTGGAAACATATATTTTCACACATTTCACTGTACAAGCAACTAATACAAAAATATCAATACGCAAAAGAATTCCTTTTGTATATATTGATGTGTCAATCAGGCTTCACTTTTGGCACTTGTCCAACATTGGCATGTCAATATGTTTGTAATACAGTTCTAAATTTGAAGAATGCAAGTGAAATATCACCTCAAAGTACTACCGGTAACTAACAACTTAACTGCAAGTAGCTAAAAATACATTACAGCTGGGCAACTGGTTCCATCTGAACCAATTGAGCAACTATACAAGATATCAGCATGTTAAGCATGAACCATGTTAATGTATGGCAGAGCAAAAAGTGCTGTCATTTCCGTTTTTCAATCATCCACCCATATCACTTCCACAATGTAATTTTACACTTTTCAGTACTTTCCTCACACTCTTCCCATTTAATGATTTACTATGCACTGTTTAAATGTCAACCCTACACACATGATGATTGATGGATCCTCTTCATGTGAATTGCATGGGCACATTAGGCTTTAAAACAAAATCAAGCTTGTTTCCTAGGGTGTGCACATTTCAATTTTACCTCATTCCATTTTTTTTTTATTTGAGATATATCAAAAACATTTATCGCAATATCTTTCTCATAAATATTGTTATTTTATATGAAAGCACTAAATATTCAATGTGAATCAATCTTGCCATATCTAACCTACTCTGCACTGATTTGGCAATAAACATTAATGTGATTTTACCATACATCCCAACTCTTTAAAATAAAAAATGCATTTCCCATTAAAAGTTTTCAGGCCACCTACAGGAAACAAACTTGTGTTTTTTTTGCCCATAGATATTACGCATTAAATATATATATATATATAGCTACCATGCAGCTTCCACAACATTATTCACACTCTGATACAATAGATGAAAGAACATTCAGTTTGATTTTAAAGGTGCAATTTGATATATGACTTTCAAATGCTTACAGAACATTTTCTCAGCAAATATGCTGCAAAAGTGGACATTTTTGAATCTACGTGCATCCACATTTTACTCTTCATCCTGTTCCCAAGAACTGATAAATAAATAAATATTCATTTTTGTGAATGAAAGGAAGGTCTTAGATCTAGAACAAGCAGTTCAAAAATGTTAAAACCGTAAAATTATTACTGAAAATGTTCATTTACACTTCTTTCTGATGAACACTGTAATCATGGTAATACATCATTTATGCCATCAAACTGAAAACAAGAGTGAAAACCGCACCATAGCTGAACCATGTGGCTTCAGCAGTATATTGTGGTAGGCCTATACCACTGTCACCCGGAGTCTGTAATGGACATAATCTCGAAATGCTACGAAGGTATGGCCGCCCGAGTGGTGTTAATGAAAGAGGAAAAGTAAAGAATTTAAAATAAATTAGAGCAACTGTGCCCTTTGCTAGGGCACGAGGTAAGTTAGGCGGATTCCCGGATGACTGTGACAATCTGATCAAGCAGCAATACTGTGCTGGATATATTAATTTTAATAAGACTGTTTCATTAATTGCCGTTTTAATATATCTTGATCGTGGAAAGCTGGCATTTTGAAAACTTGACTTTTGACCTCTGTATGACCCCCTTAATGACCTAAAATGAATTTTAAAATATTTAAAACATGTTAAGAATGTCATAAGGATCATTGCATTTAAATTTCACCTCAATTGAAGCATTTTGAAAACCTTGACCTTTGACCCCTTTATGACCCCTTAATGACTTTAAATAATTTTTTTAATGTTTTAAACATGTTTAGAATGTCATAAGGATCATTGCATTTAAATTTAAGCTCAATCGGAGCATTTTCGGTTAAAATGACCTTTTTTTACCCCTGTGACCCCTGGATGACCTTGGACGTTTGGAAATATTTTTTATTATATTCTTTATGTTTTCCTCTTTCATATGACACCACTCATGGGGTCATACCTTCGTGGCATTAAGAGATATGTCCATTTCAGACCAAATGGTTAGTCAGTTAGTAAGCTAGTAAGCTAGTAAGTAAGTAACCACACTCATATAGGTTGATACCATTTCATGGTTCAGCAAAAATCATAACATACTCATATCATCACTCATTTCAAAGAAAGAGGGATAGGGGACATATGTAGTACATGTTACATGAAATGACATTCCACTAATCATATCATACCTTTCAGGAACATGATTTGCATGAGGGCATATTTATGTACATGTAAATTTGGATTGTTCAGGTGAAAAATGTTACATGACATGTGCTGCCTTGTATTAGTTTCATCAACATTGTTTTTAAACTGATTAGGATGAATAGGGATTGAAATACCCTATCCATTCTAATTAGTAGTGCTGCTCCTAATTAACTAATCACAAATTATGCTAAATTAGAGCATAATGAGTATGACTATATGCATTCAGTCTTTTGAGGGTATTGTGAAAAATCTGCACATTTTGCTTTTGGCCAATTCCACCGTTACGGACGTTACAGATACATGCAACTTACAACTTTTAAGCGAATAGCACACATGTTTGTTGTTAGGATAACACTTTATTTCTTAGTATGCTACTAGTACACACTCTAATGTTCATTATTATGAAGCAATTTTGTTTTGGCTTTCTTAGTTAACTAGCTACAGAAATTAGAAACGAGCGTTACGGACGTTACGCGAAAGTGCCTGCCTTTTTGACAGATGGTACATATCCTTAAATCTCCATTCAGTTCTGTGTTTAATTTTTTTCTGTTAACAACATTGAGCAAGCCCTGACTCCATTCTATGTAAACATGAAAAGCAAGTTTGAAATTAATATTCCTGTATCGTCCTACACTGTTGATTTAGTGTTACGGACGTTACATTTTATCTCAAATGTAACGTCCGTAACGTTTTTCATGATGAAAAAAAACTGTCAAGGTGCATCCTCAGATTTTTTTCTTTACTATCTTGAAGTAGGTGTGACATCAATCTATGGAGGCATGATTAGCAAGTTTGAAATAAATGCTCCTGTTTTGAGCAATAATGTTCCAAAATTTTGTTACGGACGTTACAAAGGCACTTTTGGCATGGAATTGGCCTTTTGCTACTAAGGAAGAGCCCTCAAAGATATTCTGTGGTCCAAAAAAAAAGTTTTTTACCCCATAAATACTTAACCTTGTTCATAACCATCACTTTTCAGTTTGTTTGATTCCATCTGCATAATATTATCATATTAGTACAATTCTAACTTAACCTTTCATTTTACCTTAAATATGAAATAGCCAACCCGGTAGTCACCAACTACAAAAGGGCTTAATCATGCAATGTACAAATATGGCAGTTGCATGCACATAAATTGTTTGTTAGCATAGGATTCACACTCAGAGGTCATTAATGTTATGAGGAGGTCCATTGTTGTTTATTAATAAATGCGCATCGAGCTCACCTTTTGTAAACTTGTATAATTGGATCTCATGCATTGCATATATTTGTGGGTTTATGAGTGTATCTTATTAGAAATAAACCTATTTGAAGTATGTGCACAAGGCAGCCTTTGGTTGTGTCACATTTTGCATCTTTCATTTGATGACCTTATCAATATTTGACACACTTACTAACAACTCCAGGCAAACCTGATGGATCTTTCAAAAAGAATTAAGTGATATTCTTTTGTAAGCAACCTCTTGATTTTTTTAAAGATCCAAATTTTCTATTTTTGGAGTAAATGGAAGCCCAGAGGTACATTTCCAAATGAAATATAAACAGGAATTAAAACTAAAAGTTTTTGACTTTATGTATGGCTTGTTGCAATTAACCCATAATGTGTATAATTTATGTTGTTACTATAAATATTGACATAATTTACCCAACAAGATCATACTGACAGTTCCACTAAGCGCCCTAATCCTGTGTGGGTGTGCAGCCTACATTTGGTTGAAATGAAATATGTCGTTTAAATATATCTCATACCATATTATCCCTAATAAACACCCAAGGGACAAGAAATTTTTCAAAAGGGGTGTTTTAAGAGAAAATTGAAAATGCGACTCACTTGCGGGGTTAAATCAAGATAAACAGTGTGTTATCGGTAAATACTACAAAATTACATCTGTAAGTTCATTTTTATTCAAGATTCAAGAATATGATTTTATTAGTTCTTTAAATTACCATCCATTCTATAATAAATTGGCAATGAACTGGAAGGAAGTTGACCTTTTGTTTCGCAATATCAAACAAATTTTCATTCATTTCATTTTAAGAAATGTAACAATGCTAGATAAATTTTGGCATTTCAGTCACTTTTACATTGCAAATAATTATTAGGGAGGGGGCATTTATTAATCCGGGTGCTGGTTACAGTCAACATGCAGAAATAATTTAAAATAGAATGCTACATAAAGCATGTAAATATACATTTCTTTTTTGTAGCATGCTACAGTTTTGGACAAAACCTACTGTGACCTCTTAATCAAAACCTATAATACCTAATATAATAGTACATGATCATGTTTTCTCTATTTTAATGGGTGCACATGTTAGAATTTGGCAAACATACATTGTGTAGTATAATATTAAATTAATTATAATATTTTAATTAACCCCAACTCCCTCTCTGCTTTTTGCCTATGTGACAGCACAGATCCTGGTGACAGGAAAGAAAGAAGAAAGAAGATGATTCGTTTTCCCCACCCCGGAATGGACCCACTGACCCCTCAGCAGAACAAGGTATAGCAAGCCATGTCTGTGACCATCTCCTGCCAACGGATTCGTGCTTATGTAGTTTGGCATGATTATGCAATCGGATCATGGGGTATGCATGGTCTTGCAGTCGCTTTGTGCTGTATGGTTTTGTATGGTCTAGAAACTTTATCAATCAACAATCAATCAATCAATCAAATAAGCGAATGGACGCACCGACCCCTCGGGTGCTAGCCAGCATAACAGGGTATAGCGAGCCATGTGTGACTGTCCTCCGGCCAATGGTTTCATGCCTTTGTAGTTTGGCATGATTGGATCATGTGAGATGTATGGTCTTGCAGTCGCTTTGTGCTATATGATTTTGTATGGTCTAGTAGTGTTAGGGTTAGTTGATTAGTTACAACTGATACAATATACATTGAATGCAAGTAGGTTGTAAGTACATAGTAATAACAAAGCACTTACAACCTTCTTGTATTCAACTGATACAATGTACATTGGATACAAGAAGGTCATTATAAGTGCAAAGTAATAACAAAGCACTTACAACCTTCTTGTATTCAACTGATACAATGTACATTGGATACAAGAAGGTCATAAGTGCATAGTTATAACAAAGCACTTATAACCATCTTGTATTCAACTGATACAATGTACATTGGATACAAGAAGGTCATAAGTGCATAGTTATAACAAAGCACTTACAACCTTCTTGTATTCAACTGATACAATGTACATTGAATACAAGAAGGTCATAAGTGCATAGCCATAACAAATCACTTAAACTTCTTATATTCAACTGATACAATGTACATTGAATACAAGAAGGTCATAAGTGCATAGTAATAACAAAGCACTTACAACCTTCTTATATTCAACTGATACAATGTACATTGAATACAAGGTCATAAGTGCATAGTAATAACAAAGCACTTACAACCTTCTTGTATTCAACTGATATAATGTACATTGAATACAAGAAGGTCATAAGTACATATTAATAACAAAGCACTTACAACCTTCTTATATTCAACTGATACAATGTACATTGAATACAAGGTCATAAGTGCATAGTAATAACAAAGCACTTACAACCTTCTTGTATTCAACTGATATAATGTACATTGAATACAAGAAGGTCATAAGTGCATATTAATAACAAAGCACTTAAACCCTTCTTGTATTCTACTGATGCAATGTACATTGGATACAAGAAGGTCATAAGTGCATAGTAATAACAAAGCACTTACAACCTTCTTGTATTCAACTGATACAATGTACATTGAATACAAGAAGGTCATAAGTGCATATAACACAGCACTTACAACCTTTTTGTATCCAAGCGTCAAGCATACATACATGCACTGGCAATTTATGCAGACCAAGAATCTATCAGAGTCCACAATACAGTGACATGAATTCATGCTGCTTACATTATCAAAGTAGAAACATTGTTTCCGGATTGTTTGAAATTTTTTTTGTTATGGTGGTATCTCTAATTTATTCATTTAACAGATTGATTTATATTTAAATTAAAAAAACACTTTAAGATATTATATATGAAGGGTGGTATCTCCCAAACCAGAAATAGAGGGTAAAATTGCCAATAATTCATTTTGTCAAAAAACATGTTGGAATAGTGGGCACAAACTTATATGTTATTAAAGCCATAATTTACAATGAAATTGGTTTATTTGTTTCAAATTTTTTGGGACATGACTGTGTAATGTGTGCATATGTGTCGACTTATACACCTAAATAAAATCAATCCAATTTGTTGTGTTTGTCAGGTCAACAGCCCAATTTTGAAATAATGTCATAATTATAGAACTCCAGTTAAACAGCCTAAATAGCCATTGGGGTTTATTTCACTTAACTTTGTAACTTTGGCTTAAAATGGACAGAAACCTTTCGTGACAGTTATTACTATATTATTTCAGCAGTTTGAGCAAAGAATAAGAAATTTAAAATCTGATGGAGATCATACATAATTTATGGCTATAAGAATAGAAGTTGAACCTGGAAATTGTATTGAAAAAGGAATATAATGTAGACATGGTAAATGACAAAAGAGAAAAATCAAAGAAGAGGGCAATATCTAGATGGCATGACTAGAGCAGCTTTAATACTAATTATTGATTATTCAGTGTAATTAAGTGTAACAGCTTGCTGTTCAAACACTGGTTGCCAAACTAATATCACAAACACAACAGCAATATAAATGCTCTTTTATTACTCAAACACGACACTACGACAGTGAAAGGAACATCATTATTACAAATACATCTAGAGCAAATTATCCAGCAAATATATACATTGAACAGAAAATTACTGATGATTGATTGAAGGTCATGGTTGAAATTAATGACACAATTTATTACATGTTTACCTATCATACTTGATTGAAATCAAGGACATAATGCTTATGTATTATCAAGAACAGACAACAATGCAAAGTAAACACTGGAAAAATTGTTTTCTTAAGGGCTTGGATAGCGAAGTTTTCATGTATTTTTTGTGGGACCTGTGAGCACATCAGACATACATGTATTGCATTTTGAAAACGATGAATGTCCTTATGATATCAAATAATTTTGATTTTAAATTTGCGATATATTACACATTGATGACAAATGATTATAAATTGATATTTTCTAAATTTAACAGTCCTCGAAGTAAATTATAGAAATCTAATGAAATGTACCTAAAATGTATTTAGCTAGGATGAAAAGCCATCCATCATAGATTTTTTCCCCAAAATACAAAAAAAAAAATTGGTCTTTTGGGGAAAAAATGTATATCTTCAATATGAAAGGTTAACATTTTCAGTTGATAGTCGGCCTTTTATCCCAGTTACATACACATATCATTAGGTTAATAAAGTTTACTTTGAGGACTGTTAAATACCAAAATAAAGTTTAACAATGTGCAACAACTCATTTTGCCCTTGCTGAGAAATGGACAATTCCAAGTTGTTGTTTACGGGATCAGAGGTCAATTTTATGCTGACAATGTGTTGCTTGACCCAGCGGCCAATGAGAGTTGTTGCGTGTCGCGGGTATTGAAGTGTTTCCTTGATGATTAATTCACTGTTGGTTTGAAATCGGACAATACAACTACTAAATTTTTTTAATAATTTGCCATAAAATTTGTATTATATCGCAAATTTCAAAAAATCACTTTGCAATTCCCCACCCCTTCATTAAATGAAGGTTATCTCAAATGCTTAAAGTTGTTTTTGGCTAGGAAAGGAAAGAGGAATGATAAAAGAGAGAAGATGACCAAAGAAGTTGTTTGTTACCATTGGGATTGAAAGCCCAGATTCCTCCAAACACTCCAAAAAACACCTCATACTGAATAAGTTGAGGTGAATTATCTTACCTTATGGTGGCCTGTACATGTTACTATCTTGTCACTTTCTGGAAGGAACTGCATATCTGTCACCCACACAGGAACTCTTAGATCTAGAAAATCATTGCGAACCTGCAATCACAAAATCATGAAAAATGTTATGCTCAAAATTTGAAATACATACAGAAAAATATAACATATTTTGTCAATTTTCAACAAAGAAATCAATTTGAAATAATTATAAATTTATGTAAGTGGACCAGGACCGGGTTAATTCTCAGTTTGATAATTTCAAAATTGATTTCCGCAAATTAATACAAGTTCATTTTTAAGAAGCGGCATAACTATATAGCATTGTCATTCTGTACACATAAACATTTAATATTTTTATACCGTAAATGCAAATATTGCTTCAGCATGCAGGTAATCAATTACCACATAATATTTTCTGGGTCATTTTAATGCACATTTTCACTTTTCAAAATAAATTTTGTAAGGGCAAAAGATCAATGCACAGAAAGTGATTGGAGAGCAAGGTCATTCACATAATGTGCAAACAAAGATGTGGTAACATTGGACCAGTGTGGCTCTATTGATGTTATACAAATTTAGAATGTTGGCATTATTGGGGTCGTAGGTCCTTGATGACATGATTATAATATTGCCATGTGCTGCATATTATAGATAACTTTTAACAATAATTGTGATGCATGCTGTGCAGTGCCGTATGAATTAATTTAATTAAAATGGCAAAAACAAACAAAAAAAACACAAAAAACCCGGACAAATCAAACTTTTTAAGGCATCTACTGCTGAAAGCTGGAAGAGGCCATTTAATTCCAATGGAATATGGTACGAATTTGTTAAAGGCAGTGAAAAGGTTGTTGGATTTAAATTAAATGCAAACTTTGCTCATGGTCAGGGACAGACGATTTGCGCGGAAAAAAAATAGCAAATTGCGCGGAGATTGCGCGGAAATATTTTTCAGTGCAAATCATGTATCCCTGCCCATAGGAAAAAAAATAGCCAATTGTGCGGAGATTGCGCGGAAAAAAAGTTCCGCGCAAATCGCCTGTCCCTGCTCATGGTATGACAAACATACTGTACATATGAAAAACTTTAATAGGTAAATCCTGCTGCATTGCAAGATGCAGGATGGCAAACAAAGACTACATGTACTATATTACTGTTACATGTACATTACCTTGGCCAGGGTATAGCATTTCACAAAATTTTATAACAAGCAAACTCACCTACTTTTGAACCTGCACTTAAATTGCACCTCATAAGGAATTTCACCCCAGCTTGAAAAAAAATTTTAATTTGAGGGCTGCGGAGAGCAGGACTGTATACAATGTACTTACATTTTTTGCTTTGAATATTGGTTCTGTGGGGTCATTGAGGTCCCAGACTTTGAGATCATTCTCTTTGCCACCTGTAGCTACCTGATGAGGTTCATTGAAGTTTTGTCTCATCTTGGAAATATTAGCGCCAACTTCAATCTCTGTCTGCAAATTATGAAACAATTTAGACAGTCATATCAACAACAATTTCCTGCATGTTTTGAAAAAAGAATACTGCAGGTATTCAGAAATTATGAACATTGAACATTTTCAAGATAAACTATACATGAACGATTGCAATCATTACAGCAACATAGCTCCAAATTATTACACAATGGGAGCAAATAGAAAACTAATACCTGCTCAACATTTGAGTCGATCAAGGAGGTCAAATTCCCACCAGTCAGTTGGTCATGTGATTTGCATGTTTACTAGCCTGACATCATGCAACATTACATGTACTTGCCACTTGGCTGTTGTAAAAAAAAAAACTGTGCATGTAAACATCACTTGTTTTTTGCTTTGTTTTTTACACCTACCCCCCATTAGTCTTATTAGAAGGCTTAATGTTCTAAAACAAACAAAAAAGGCTTGACGACTGATTGTGTCTTCCATTAAAGTTACGGAAAGGCTTGTGTTAGTGCATATCGTTATTATGATTAGAGTTAGTTGTTGGGATTAGCTTTTGTAACTACTAGTACCCGGATGATGTAAGTAAAGGTGTAAATACCACATGCACTAATGTCACATGTTTATGTACCCGGTCCATGCATGACCAAATAATCTAACACTTATTATAAGAAGTGTTAGTGTTAAAGACAGCAAGGGCTCACTTTTGTTGCACTTTGTGTACCATTCAACTGATCGTTGTGACTTACTGCAAGCAGTAGGGATTTAATGATCTAGGGAGAATAAATTCTGATTCTCACAAACTATGTTCAGGAGAATTGTTGCGAGAATTAATTATCCAATTCTCGCTGAATTGGAGGCTCTGGATAGGGTGAGGGTTCAACTACTGTTGAAATTGGATACAATTTATCATAGTTTACACCTGCTGCTTACGCATTCTTCAGGTTCATCTTTCCACACTTTAAGAAGTCCTGATTCCACACAGGTGATGATAGCATTATCATTGGCTGCTAAACCTCTGAAGATTCCCTCGCCACCACTGCAGTCTTTGTCTTTCAAATACACACCAGCATTGGCATCAAATGTTCTTACAAGTCCATTCCTTAGACCAGTCAGTATCTGAAGGTTTGGTAAATTATCAAAAAGAAACACACAAATAATCTAAATGTACATCAATATTCAAAATGATTTTCACAAAAATAACGAACTAAAATAAAGGCATATGAAGTCATACTACATGAAGGCGCACAAAATTATGACAATAATAATCATTATTACTTGCAATTGTGAACTTTTTGTTTCAGTTCAGCATTTTCAAATTGGTTATCAGTCATCTTCCACATTTTGTTATTCTAAGCACCAGCTTACACTAATCTGAGTGAAAAGAGCACAGTGCTCAAAATTATAAGACTACGGTGAAGTTCAAGCCTTATTGAAGCCGTGCATGAACTATAGCGCTTGGAAATGTATGTGTACAAGGCCCTTAATCTGAATTTGTTCCATGGGCACTGGCCCAAAGTACCAGGTATAATATGCTGTAATGGTAAATGGACTGGATGTACAGAGGTCTACAGAGACCAATAACAGCAATGTGACACAAATTCAGACAGCCCAATAGCTACATGTACTCCAAAAGACAGATGGGCACTCTGGGCTAGGATGTCCCAACAGAGGTAACTAATACCTTGGAAATTATAATGTCTATTGTTAAATTTAATATACATGTATATTGAGCACTTTTCAGCCATCTTCCATTTGCTCACTGATGTATTTGCTATCTCATACAGTGTATGAATTAACAAGAGTATTATTGTCTATAATCAATCTTCAAGAATACACATTGTACCTCCTTTGCTTCATTCCATCTCATTATAATAATCTACCTTATCTTCTCCTTTTTCTGCCCAATTGATAACTGTGATTTCTTGATCCTTACTCAGTTCTGTTAAGTCTGCATAGTTCACACCTGACTTTTTAGCCAAATTAACACCTGTAAATAAAACAACAAATAAAATGCTCAATGAAAGTTCATTTCATATTGCGCAATTTGCGTATTTTGGCTCCAAATGCGCTTTTTTTTTCTTTAAACAGATTTGGAGAGTACCTAAACCGAATATCAAGTGCTATCATCATTAAAAAAAAATTTGGGAAAAAAAAAAAAAATAAATAAAAAATAAAAAAATTGTTTCGCGGATACCTAGAGCGAAGTACTGCAATCATTTGGGATTGATTCTAAAACATTTACAAAAAAGTTACCAAAATATTACAAGTTTATATCCAAATGGGACCAATTTGTAACTTTTTATTATTGCATTTTTATATCTTCAATAGATTATGCAGTGAACACAATTTGTTTTTAATATTTTTAGATACCAAACTCTTTCTTCCTGATTTGTTTGAAGGACCCATGTAATGTAATGTCTTTCTAAATCCATTTATTTTTAGCTACATACAATGTAGCTTTCAGAAAAGGAAAATATGGGGTTTACCAGTGCTCGAATTTCGCGGCGGCCACCGCGGCCATTGCCGCGGTGCCCTTTCATTTGGCCTTAATGCCCTGAAAAACAAGAACTTTACGCGGCCACAATGGCCTTGCCCTAATTTTGCAGTGGCCAGTAGCATTTGGGATCGAGTCTCGGTCGGGAACAAAAAAATGCTCTCGATTCCCGGAAGTGGAACCAATTTAAAAGTAGCCCTTTTTATTTTGTATCACAATTGACTGTAAAGCTTAAGCTTTCATACAATCGCAGGTTACACTCAATCATTATGATCCCACGTGTCGCTTCCTCCAGCTTCCTCGCCCATAGCGTTTAAATCACAACGGAGTTGCCAGATCTTTTGCCGCACAAGCGCAGCAAATGCGCTGCAGGCTGCACATAACAAAGTTCATCGGAGCATGTTCCCTGGCTGACGAAAGCGCCCAACACGTGTCTCCTTAGCGGGGTTGGCAAATATGTTTTTCGATCGTTCTGCAACAGGTAGAGATCCTGTGACATCCTGCAATTTGTTTATCGGAGATTTATTTTACGTATTTTTGCGTGATTTTTTTTTCTTCCGTGTTTTTTCAGCGTTAAAAAAAAATGCTGGAAAATAAAAACGCTGACATTTTCATGCCTGAATGTATTCTAATAACGAACCTGGAACGAATATGGAAATTGAAGCTGTATTATCATTCTAATAACAGGTAAAAGTTTGACTGTATCACACCTCCCAGGTGTTTGTTTCTGTTTATTTACATACTCATATTTCACTGAATGAATCATGAAATAAATAAATAAATATATATATATATAAATAAATGAATGAATCATGAAATAAATAAAGAAAGAAGAAATAATGGTGGATGGATGGATGAACGAATAAATATATGAAATAAATAAATCATGGCCTCGGTGCCCCCTAAAATGTTAAATAGCCAAGGCCAAGTTGGCCTGCCCTAAAAATAACGAAATTCAAGGCTTGGGGTTTACCATGACAAGAAAGATAATTTTGTTGATGTACCACCCTGTATATTTCTTACCTACCCTGTATTATGATGTTATACTTTGTTGATTTGGCCTCCTTGTAATATTTTAAGCTTTCCAGAAATATACATAAGTTTATAATGGTCCAAAATGTATTATTCAAAAGTTGTGTTGAAGGGAATCAAAATTGGTGATCTCATTTTAAATTATGTTACACAAAAGATGACCAATTCATGACATGAGACCGTATGCGATGTTTATCACAACACAGTACGTACACAGCGTGTGGGACATGCACCCACAGTCACACACCCACCAGAGGATCATACCGTATTACAACCGCAGGAGCAACATGTACAATGTAGGTATGAGAGGCAAACCTTAGTTAACACATTTGCTTATAGTCAGCGAAATTGGCCTAAACCGGGGCACAAACACAATACATACTCTGAGTAAAGATAAACACTTGTGCTGAACGTCAAATTGGTCACTTATCGCTCACTGTTCAAAATGTGACATCTACACCAATTACAGTCCCGAAACTGTCTACTTTTTAGCCGACCTCAATTCCGAAGCATTTAGTGATAGTTAAAAATGCGATCCCCAACCCTTTGGTTACCTTTGGACGAATTTGTAGAAATCTCCGCGGAGTCTCCGTGTCTGAAATTCCCCGGTACAAACATCGAAAATGTCGCATTTCTCAGTCCCGGTGATGATACTATATCCGCATCGCTGTTTTCATACATGAATATGCATATCTCTGACCCCTGTAAGGTCAAAAACATGGCGTTGATTTCAACCAATCCGATCCACCGATTGTGACCTTTTCATGAAATAAGCAGCTTGATACTGACGTCATATCTGAGGTGACAGGAGGCAGCAGATACCATTTTGGTCATCTGAACTCGACTTGTGCGTTCTTTTGGTTGACATAAATCGAACTAAATTTTCAATAACGGGTAATAGTAGGATTTCAATTTTTTATTAATGAAATGTGGGATTAGGGTTTGAAAAACCGAAGAATGAACCAGTTTTAGTTGGCTACAACAGCCCACTTTCCTTGCCAACAGTCCTTGAACTGTTGAGTTCAGAAGTGAACTCATCAAAAGTGCCGTTTAGACCGAAAGGTGGGGAAGTCTTTGTTTACAAACCGGGATCACGGATCAAAAAAGACGACTGGAGAGCGGATGGGCATAGGTATTTTTTATTATATTACATTTTATAATATTATAGATAAAGAAATTGCATACGGATCCGGATCATACTGACCGGATCATACACGGATCTTCTGATTTTAACGATCCTTTACCTGTATTCTCTCTTTTATATAGTTGGGTCAATGCGGGTGTTAGGCAACAACCAAAAAAAAATCCTGTAATTAAGAAGGCATTTTTCTATGCCAAAGAGGGGAGGAAAGATGGCATTGATAAAGCCAATACATGAATAAAGCATTTAGAAGGGAGGCCTACTGGAAACCGGATGATGAGGTATTTCAAAATAAATTTTTAAGTTTATTTAATTATAACATTTCATTAACATTGTTGTAAGAAATAAATAAATAGATTTTATAAATAAAGAAAATAGTCTCTCGTAAAATCACGGATCCGGATCATGCGGATCCGGACCATACCCGGATCATTCTAAACAAGTTATCTTGTTTTCATTGCAGGATACAATGTACGTGGTTCATTATTGGGGGGATGATTCGATTAGCAAAAAACTCGATGCACCAGTGCAAACAAAATTAAAAATACGGACGATGCCTTCCGTCTTACGAGCCATCGAGAAGGAGACGGTCAACAAGGCAGCGCATATCGTCTACAAGGAAAAGGTGGTTGAAAATCAAAGCAATCATGAAGCCGTTGCCGAACCAAAAAATCTTAAGCAAGTCCAAAACATACGGGAAAAGGTTAAAAACGAAAAAAGACTCTCAAAGGATTCGATCATTAATATCCACTTCACATGAAGAATATTCCAAAAACTTAGAAACAAAATCCGTAAAGTGGTCCGAAGCATTTGTGGAATACTTTGATAAAAACATAGCCCCCAAATTAGATCGCTTTGCCTCTTGGATAATTAAAGATACATGCCCCTTAGATAAGGATACAGGAATAACCACAAACTTGTCCGAAGGTTTCAACTTCCTTCTTAAGGACCTCCTGTCTTGGAAAGAAGTTCCCGAAGACGTAATCATAATATCATTAAGAATGCTCCAAGAATATTATCTATGTGAGAGCTTACGTGGACGGGCTGGACTTGGAACATATCAACTGCGCCCAAAATATATCAAATTCAACATCCCGATTGATGAACTTAGACTCCCAAACAGTTACTGTTCACCATCGGACATCGTCAAGTCAATCCGTGAAAAAGACTTCTTCCCTCTGGACGACCCAACACCAACAACATCCAACACCAAGTTCACAAGGGCATGGCAGATAGTCAAAACTGATGGGATTAGTTTTTCCGCTAAACTAGGTACAAGGATATAGCGGAATCCACAGTGTAAGACTAAACCCTCTGTCATGCTCTTGTGGGCTCAAAGGAGACCAATGCGTGCATAGGCTTGCGGTGTTGTTGGCAAACCACTTTGAAGTATCGGACGATCCGTTACCAGAACTCAACTTAAATGTCTTAACTAGGAAGAGAAAGGGGAAAGGAAAAAAGGCAGGGCGAAAAATCCCACGGAAAGAAGACATAGACGAGGAGTCAGTGAAACCAGCACCAGATTCAGTTAGAGCCAAGACGGTCATTGACGCTGATGCGGCTAGCGGATCTGGCAGCGGATCTGGCAGCGGATCCGCCAGCGGATCAGCCGTAACAGACGGCAAAATATGGATCCCGCACAATGAAAAAATGGGACTAAGAATTGACCTATATGAACATGACCGCGACGTTATTTTGGGGACCAATGGACAGACAAAGTGGATATGTGATCGAATTATAGACGCCTCCACCCAAATAATCAAACATCAATCAAAAGTGGCTGGTCTTCAGACATGCATATTTGGGGCAAAGCCGTCAAATTTTCATATAGAAGTGGGAGAGTGGTACCAAATTATAAACACAACCCCTTTACATGGATCCCACTGGGTGCTTCTCTCCACGCAAGGCATCGACAACACATTAGAGGAGGTCCCAATTGTCTACCTCTATGACTCCCTTTGGACAGGCAAAGTATCCGAGTCCATGCTTGAGACAGCCGAAGCTATCATATTTGCCCCCGAGGCAGTGGGTAAATTGGACTTTCGTCATATGAGATGTGACAAGCAACCCAACTACAACGATTGTGGCATCCATGCCATAGCAAATTTAGTGTCATTGATCAATGCCATCGATCCAACCCAGATTAGATACATGTCCCCGGATGATATGCGGCATCATCTTGTGGATTGTTTAGAATTACAACAATTCAGCCCCTTCCCTTATATAGAGTTCAAAAATGATGATGATATTCACACACAGAGCATTTTAAATACAACTTCATTAGGCATATCATCTCAAAAATCCCAATCACAATCTCAGCCCCAATCTCAACCCCCTCTACCATCACAATCCATAACACCAGCAGTTAAGCCTATTACTCGACGGGGACGGAAGCCAAAACAACAACAATCTCTAGTAGTCACCAGTACCCCCAAAACCTCCACACCATCAGTTATTACTAGACGAGGAAGGGTTGTTAAAAGAAACAAAAGATCCAGTTTTTACTACTCATAATTATTAATTACTTTACTTTCATTGATCAGTGACACTAAATTTACTATGACATTATCAGTTCACAATATCAGAAATATCATAAGTTACAAAAAAAACAGTACAAAATAACAGAAAAATAACGCTTGGTAAAAATTATTATTAAAATATTTATTGTGTCGAACACCGTCTGAAGTTGTCAAAGTTGTCAAACTCCATCGAAGTTTTACTTATATTATAGGGGGCGCTATTTATGTTTTCCGTATCGCGTGATCAGTTCCCATGGCGCGTCTGCTGATACCAATTTTCTTCGATCGCCGTGCATCATGAACCAGCATACGATGTACGTGTACGTGTTCCTGTGAATGAAACATGAGAGATGAATTACTGTGGTCGATCGATCGTAAGTTTAACTTTTATTGAAGCAATTTGTTTCAACACTTAGGATTTTACCATTTTTTATGTGGATCCGTTGATCCGTTGACGGATCTAGGTCCGTGTTCTAGTATTTACCCAACAAGTCATATAGAATATTTTCTCAATTTGAATTTTATCCTTTCTAGGTAGGACTGCTTTTACCGTAAATTTGCGTAAATTCCTGATGTCATGAATGATACATGTATGTGCGCCACATTTTTAGGCTCCGCGATTGCCTATTACATAGACGAGAGCAACTGGTAACAAGCGAACCTGTGCAGTATCGGGCTGCTATTCAATTGCGTGGTGCATTGGTGACATGTATTTTCAACGTAAAATGCCTATCATTATACAGTGTTCCACCCAAAATAATAAAAAAATCATCGTATAGATCCCTTAGACTGCCTAACTAGCCTGTATCTCGTTTCGGCCAAAGAACGTCTGTAATACATACCTGTTTTTAATGACTTTGCAATGTGTTTCTATTGTCAGCAATAACAGCTTGCATTCATACTTTTGAGTTTATATGGTGAATTTTCGTACACATCATAAATACCGGTAAGTGAAATCAGAATATCCTGAAAGGAATTTAGGTAACTAATTCAACGACACTGACCTCGCAGCAGCTAATGTTTTCATGTAAACATGGCGTCATTAGACATTTTTAGCCTACGTTTCGTATCCTACTATCGGATCGTTGAAACAACAAAACCTCAATCCCCGGCCTCATTCACGAATTAACTCACCTTCCTACACCACCAGTTGAAATAAAACTCGAAACATCCCGTGTTATTCCTCAAAACTACATGCACCTTCATTAATAAAAAATTGAAATCCTAGTAGAAATCCGTTATCGAAAATTGTTTGATATAAAACGTCAACAAAAGTAATTTTTCTGAAGAGTAGATACAGCGTGTCAAAATGGCGGCCGCAGTCGCATCCCCCAGCTTTGTACATGTACCCAGGTCATGGTATGTCTACGTGACGAACAGTCAAGGTCGATCAGAGGACAGCGCAACCTGTCTGCTGTCATGCCGTAATATAATGGCTCCATCCAATGAACGGCGCTGTCAATCATCCTTAGGCCCTTCACAATTAATTCTTAGTTTCCTGTTTCATGGTTGAAAACCAGGGATGAGGCGACTTTTAATTATTAATTATTAATTATCTTTTATTTTCTTTATTTTAAAATAAGTGGTCGCAACCTACATCAAGCCATTTTGACAAGGAGCATGCATTTAATTATTTTACTACTATGTTTGATTTTATACATAAGTAATGGTACAATTAGATTCTATGTTTATTCATCATTATAGATGATATAATCAAAGTCAGAAAGTAGCAAATGGTAGTCATTAAAAGATATTTTTAAAGAGAAAATCCAAAATATAAATAAAATAATTAAATATTTTGCAATTCTCTACTTTGGACGCGGGCGGGAAACAGGAAACTAAGAATCAATTGTAATTGGCCTTATTCACAATCGCCTTTGTCGAACAGACTTTTACGCAGGTAAGAGCTCACGCTGTCCTCACTTTAGCGATTAGGATCGACGAGCGTCAGGCCGACACAATCTGGTTGTGTAGGAGACTATCATTGTGATGCCCACATTGTAACCATTGGATTACGGAAGAAATATTCATACCAGGACTGAAGCAAATGTGGCCATTTCTATGTTTGTACCGGGCAAGTACCGGACATTTTTCAACACAGAGCTAGCGGAAATTACTACAAATTCGTCCAAGGTAAGCAAAGGGTTGGGGATCGCATTTTTAACTTTGAGTTTGACTAAACTGTTTCGGAGTTAAAGGCACGCTAAAAGTAGCTAGTAGACCATTTTGGGGGCTGTATTTGGTGTACATGTGACGTTTTGAACAGAGTAAAAAACAACCACTTATTCGCTATTGCTGAAGTATACTCGCCGAATCATGTACCAATACACAAGGACAAGGACAGGTATTGGTACATGAGATCAGGTATAGATCCCTGTACTAGATTGTGTCTATTGCAAATTTGAATTCACCTTTACCTACATCCAACATGCATTGCATGATTGGCGCTAGTTTATACAGCCTAGTAATAAATACTAATAAATAATCTATTTTTACAGAAATGTTAAAGCCTAAGGCAGCCTGGCAGCTTACTAAATTTTTATGTTACAACTTACAAGTAAGCTTACTACCATGACTACAATTTAGTTAGAGGTTCTAATATAACACAAAATGCCACACGAAAGGGAAAGCCACATCTGCAATGTTATTCTACATGAGAAATCATTCCTTCAAGAATAAAGCATCGAAATCAACATAATAGTTCACCTTTTAATATGCCTGTTTCTGCACCAATCCACACGTGTGTTCCGTCTACAGCAGCCATGATTTGTTATTGACATTCTCACTTTTCAGCCTCAGTACCTCAGTATTCTACAGACCTGCTACAGATCCTTCACATGACCTTTTTAAAGTGACATCCGTTTTCTAGTAAATGATGCTAAAAAGGTCAAATGGGAATATATGTAACGTGTACTTCATGGCTCCGATTCAATTTTTGCTTCATAGCATCGCAAGCAAACAAGGTCAATTATGAGTCACAGAGAGTGCGTTACATTTTTTAATTTATTTGTGTACAAATGAATGGTGGATTTTGCTGTGCAGCTGACGTGTACTGCTTGACTGTGCCCAGTAAAAAAACAAATTATGTTTTCTTCTTTCTGACCTAATTAGCTAAACCTACATCGAGGATGGCGTCCGGCACAACAGAGTTTCGTTTGCTGCCAATGTCAGAATCAACATCACAGCTGTGCTTTGACAAGGAACAATTTTTGAAGGTAAACATTAACAATTGATTTATTGATAACATAATCTAATCATATCATCAAGTTCAAAAAGCTTTCTCTAACTAGTTTCAGCTCATACTCACATGTTCATCATGCTATTACATACATTACATGTCATGCAATGATGCACTTATCATGCATGATATATACAAATATATTATAGTATTTTGCAGTAAACCTTTGACGAGCGCGACTACTGTGATGTTGCAAATTCTGAGACTGAGCTAACAACACATACATATGGCGCACAGTTCATTCATAAATTTCCACTCGGCAACAGCAGATCGCCTCAGCTCAGCAGCTAATTAGAGTAGAGACAAGTGCGTCCAACACAGTAAATACGCGATGTATGCTTAAAATACGCGCTCGTCAAAGGTTTACTGTGCATTGATAGTCATGATAGTCCCAATAATTGGAACTCACAGCTCCGACCGTGAGTTCCAAGGAGCTACACATGTATATGGTCGTGCGCCATGAATTGGGGGCCAAATGAGTTACATACTAAAAAATTGAACAATTTACATGGGTTTGTACTTAAACTGATCTAATTCATAAACTGTTCATCAAAACCCTATAAAATTATATATCACTGTCAAGCTTAGAGTACCAGGAATACACACATACAAACAACTGGTCAATATACAGGGTGCCACAAATGTCATATAGGGTGGAAAAGTTAAATTTTGGTTCAAAAAGTATAAAATTTTGTTCCTCTCTTATTTACTAATGTAAAAACTTTTTCTGGTAAAACCTTTTCAGATGTGCTAATAACATTGTAGGCTTCCAAAAAAAGCAAACATGTAATGATGAGTTATGTTGACTTACTGAGATACAGGGTGTTCAAAAGTCGGACATAATTTTTATGATTTTATAACATTATCAATCAAAACTTTTTTTCTCCAGGCCCTACACAAAAACCAGTGGCATATTTGAATTCCTCATCAAATTTCCATCAAGAAAATGCTAACTTTCACAGCAGTAGGGTAACTCCTTCAAGAAATATGATAGTCAGAACATTTCGGAGCATAAATAAATACCTAGTACAGTAACGTATAGGAAATGTCTATAAACCATGACACAGAATGCAGCACACTTGCAACAAATTAATTTTACTTGGAGTAAAACTAGTCACACTTCAAACTAAACAGAAATACCAAAACAATGGTACATAATCCATCTCAATACCTTGCTGGGTTATGAAGTTACAGTAAAAAATATATTTGAGAGTCTCCAAAAAACAATATTCTCTATACTTTAACACATGCCTCATCCGTAGGCTCCTCACCCGTAGGCTCCACCACCCCTGACTTAACATCCTTTGATTGGCAATATCTCACAAAGTACAAATAGTATGAACGTTTTACCTTCAACAATTTTAGCCAGATAAATTAGCAAGAAAATAAGACCAAAACCAGTTCAGTACCCCAATCCATTCTTGAGATCTGTGACAAAATGTTTGGGAAAAAATTAAAAAATGTAACACCGCCACCTTTTCCTATACCCCAATTCATGGCGCATGACCATATAGATATGTGTATGTGTCGCCGCGACTTATTAGCGTGCATTCATCACCATATTTACATGTACATAGTCGTGGAGTCTTTTCGCTGAGCACTCACAAATCACTTTTTTTTTAAATATTTTTTTGGACAAAAAGTTGATGTGTAGAATAAGTTGAGCAATCACAGATCATAGAGATGACATACATCCATGACATCAGTGACTTTCCAAGTTAAAATTTAGCAACCCATGGATAGTATCCATTGGATACAGCCTGACATAGCGTGCAGGGTTCACAGTTTATCGCGTTTTCGCGTCCAGGACGCTTTTTTAACTCACTGGACATGGAAAAAATAAGATTATGTAACCTGAATGGGTCCAGCAGGCAGGCTGTGTTTGGACCCTACTTCACAGTTTTTTAATCCCCTATTCATGTTGCGTGAATCACTCTATTGTGGACCATCCTTTTGATACTTGAGTACTTGGACAAGAGGAACAGTTTTGACAGGCCTTTTGTCGACCTCTCTGTTTGTAAACAAACGAGGAGATAGAAATTGTCCTCCTCGCCAAATACGAAAGTCAACGTAATAGTTCCGTACGGCACTAGTCATTAGGTAGTAAATGTAGTTCTTTATGAGAAAGTGGGCGATCGCGGCAAGTCGTCTTTACACAGTAATTTGACTCGACTTTGGTAAGTTTTGGGTGCCGAATTTGGCATACTTTAATATTTATTGTGTGCGCCAGTACTGAAAATACATTTCCGGGTGTTTCTGAAGTTTCGTACATAAGTACAATTTGGACCCACATAAATCAATTTGAGACCCGCAAATTTCAAATAAATGGGATCTGAATGGGTCCAGCATAAAAAAGTGGACCCGGTTATTTGAGAGCAAACTGTGAACTCTGATAGCGTGACGATTTTTTCGTACACTGCGCAATATACGCCAGCGTGTGTGACTGCGTGCGTAACACGAAGTGGATCCAACCATACCAACACACTCGTGATTGGTTATAGTACTCATGTAAGTGTCATGAAGGTCGTGCGTTTGTGTTGTATAGTTGGATTTTGCTACGAAAAAGGGGATTAATCCAGGCCCAATTACTGATAATTACCCCCTTTGGTCAAGTACACTTCCAGCCCACCCCAATGATAAACCACAGCAGACAATACATACAAAAGATAGAAAATTGTTATGTATGATGTAATAATGTTATTATGAAACCTGTTGGCACAATTTTTACACCATGTTGATAGGTCTATATTAATGGGAAATCAGCAGGAGCTAATTGGAGGGATTAGTGGTTTTGATTTTTATACCTTTTTCGTAGAGCAACCAGAGTATACTAGTTTGAAATGTATACGCAAAATTTAATCGCGGTTGGATCATTCAATTGAAATTTCCACTAACAATTTAACTTGCTTGAGAAGCCTATAGTCATGAATTTGCTCACCGATGAGCTTCACATTCGAGGGTAGAGACCGTCACATTCGCAATCTAGTCGGATTTGCTGAAGCATTACACCGTGTAAAGCAATGGAAGTTCAGAAATAAACACAGGCCACTGGCGAATCAATAATGTTGCTAAAATTGCACAAAATTTTGGACTGTTCAAAATAAGGAAATCTTTATTCAAAAGATACAGTTTCAGACTCATCAAAATGACTTTCATATAAATTTCAACATTAACAGAATAAATAACCCTGTTGCAAAAATTGCAACGCTGAATGACAGAAAAACGATAGCAACGTACTCCAGCATTGAATGCGTTTCGTGTGCAAATTTGAAGCTAGAGTTCTTGAGTAAAATCTAACATGCATGATGCATGACTTCTAAGGCCAAGAAAAAAATAACCTGTATCGTCTGGATTTTTTCTAAAATCTGTGACGTGATGAGGTAGAGAGGCCCTAATGGCAGGAGACCATTTGCTATTGTATTAAAATACCATTCATTTAATATGCGTAAATTTGTAATTGCAAAGTGTTTGTCAACACATAAATGAGGAGGCCAGATAATATTTTTGTTATTTCCCCAAAGCCCTACCCCTAGGAAGAGAGTGCTTTCAATGTGTTTATTAATGACCAAGAACATGTATTTTCATAACAACATTTAAGAAACAAAGTAAGGGAGCAAAGAAGAAAAATAACACAAATATTTGAATATGATATAAAAATATAAAAAAGTGTTTGGTGAGCAATAAATGGTAAAGGTCAATGCGCCATGGAAATTTACGGAGCGGGGGGTCAGCATGAAAGTCACACGAAAGTCTTTAGACTTAGAGGGCCATTTCTCCAAAACTTAATAATGTTTGTAGAGTCTTTATGCTGAAACATGTGCCAAGTATAGCAGGTGCAGTTAATTACAAAACCAGTCTCTAACACAGTAGTTTGATTTATTTTTAAAATTGGTTGTATAAACATAGTAATAACATTGTACATGTAATCGCATCTGTCCATGCAGGCTTAAGATCAATAGAAGATAAAATGTATTTCAGTTATAAGGTGAATTTGTCTATAGAAATTGACTCTCTTTTACTACAGGATGACTTTGATGTTGATACCTTTGTAGCTGATTGTCGCCGATTTGAGTCCAGCTGGAGACTTTACGGGAGGATCTACATATTTACTTCAAGTCTCTCAAAAATGCTATGGTGGAACTCATCAATAAGGACTATGCTGACTTTGTGAATCTCTCATCAAATCTGGTATGGTTGACTGAACTTGAAATGTTGTTTATTTTTACCAGTTTTGTTCCTTTATGGAGAATCGTGGTTAGAGATTTGGAAAAATAGTATAAATGTTTACATTCAGTTTTGGTTCTTGGTTAGGTTTTTTTATTTATTTTTTCTGGGAAAAAAAAAGAGAGATATCAAACAATCAACGGTGTAGGCAGAGCAAGCAACTCGTATGTATAAAACTGACTAAAATACTAACCTAAACTCAAATACATGACAATTTTGACTTTATCAAATTCAGGATATTTCAGTTGTAATTAAAGCATTGAAATCAAACAGTGGTATATCAAATTATCTCATTCATTCTCAAACTACTTGTGCCAAATGGTAATGTAACTAATGTTTGTAATCCTTTATGTTATTGTGCAGGTTGGAATGGATAAAGCTATTAACAACTTATCAGTGCCACTGGGACAACTGAAAGAGGAAATTCTGGTAGGTTTGAAATATGATGTAAAATTACAGAGCTGAAAGAAGACTTACTGTTCTATTTTTAACAAATACATTGTATGTAGGTTATAGTGACCATACATGTATGTATCAAGGACCATTTCAGGTAGTACCGTGCATACATGTACATTCAACATGCTAAGGCACTTACAGAACTATTTTAAATAACAAATTTACATAATTTACAGAACTTTGGCAAGGGACACTAGGTATGCAAAATATCTAATTCTCGATCATGAGACGATGTACTAAAAACTGTGCTTGCTCCGTAAGTGTGTGGTCTTTGGGTAGTATGCTCGACATAAATATATGTGCGTACCAAAGTTGGCTATCATCTTCAAGAATTATATATTTTGCCTATACCTACAATTAATTTGATTATTACACTATCAAATGTTAAATTTTGCTTTTGATCACAGAGTGTCAGATCTGGCATGGATGATGCTATCAAAGCAGTGGAGGATAAACTTACAGCAAGAGCCAGAATCAGAGAAAAAAAGGTAAGCACAATACAATACATCCATTTCAAGTATCAGGTCCAAAATCATGAGTCCAAAATTGCACATTTTTGTTGAATTAGTCAAGAATTTGATCAATTTTGACAACAAATGGCCAAATATGCAAGATTTTTATCAAATGCCACCCAGCACTAAAAATGGCCTAGCTACAACCCTGATGATGGGACAGGGATATGGGAAGAGGTCCAATTTATTGATAATGAGAAAGTATAAAGTCTGAAATTAGAAATTAGAAATGGCAATTCATTGAAAATGTTTCTGAAAGCCAGAACTCACAAAATCTACTTGCTGGTGTTATAATTTGCTGATTGCTGCCATTACAATCATTAGTAATGCACCATGTCTGTGTTCATTCTTTTCCTAATTTGTGAGAAAGCTGTTATTAAGAATGAAGACAAGCGGTAATCAGCAACTACAATAGTTTCTTGAAACATTAAGATTGTGCCTAACTTTAGATGAATGATTATTTACAGGCATGTCTTCAAAGACTTATTAACATCACCAAATCTGTGGAAAAAATGGAGAAAATACTTGGAATAAGCAAAGAACTTGACGTAGATGATGCTGACTTAGGAGAACATTTGTAAGTGTTTGTTATGGTACTTTATACTTACACTATGAACACAGCTTTCAACAGCTGTACTTGATCCAACCGTGATCGTATATCGCATATTTCAAAATACAACTCAAAAATACTACCTTGGATACAATAATTAAAATACTAACCAATCATGAGTGAGCTGGCATGGTTGGATTCACTTCTGCATTTTGCATGCACAGTAGCATATGCTGGCGTACAACGTGCGGTGTACGCAAAAATTGTCACGCAATGTCGGGCTGTGGTCATTCAATCGAAATTTCTACTGTAAGGATTTTCTTTTTGTAATTTTCACAGCCAATTTCAGAGCCCACAGTTTAAAACTAAAAGCATGTGAAAATACTTTTGACCCATTGGTATATTGTGTAGGTTTTAAAACTATAAAAGAAGCTGCAAAATATGTGAAAAATGAATACTGCTAAGTACATACCTATTCTCGTATAATACAGTATGTGCATTCTTGTTCCATTACATGTGACGTGGCAATCAAAACTTGCAGTTGTGTTCTGTGTACATCAGTTGTCAACTTTACCTAAACCCACTACACTCAATAACGATGCACCATGTTAAGATTGGGTTGGACATATAGATTCATTACTTAAATATCACTGTCATCTTTTTTGATTTACAGAGAGTTGTCTGGGCAACAAATTGAGCGTGTAGCCTTGGAATTCAACCAGCTGCAGTATTATGTAACACAAAGTAAAGGATTACCACTAGTAGAAAAGATCAGACCAGTAAGTACAGAATACTGTATTCAATTTACAAATCCAATGTATGTCTATATTAATATTTATTACAAGTATTACAGCACCAGTTCCATGTAAATTTGTGTGTGG
Source organism: Amphiura filiformis (assembly GCF_039555335.1). Classification (NCBI taxonomy): domain Eukaryota; kingdom Metazoa; phylum Echinodermata; class Ophiuroidea; order Amphilepidida; family Amphiuridae; genus Amphiura; species Amphiura filiformis. The sequence continues at coordinate 15,847,856 of NC_092632.1, forward strand.
GGTATGTAACTGTGTGTGGTGAATCGCCATCAAGTGAGGACAAAAGGGGTGCATTATAAACTTATCGCTGTGTAAAATAATATTTGGCCTTTTATCACCGTATCCCTGTTTAAAAACTCTTTATCTCATACATACATACATTAAATTCTTATAAGGCGCAATATCCAGTATGATCAAGGCGCCATACAAAATACAACAAATAATACCACATGAAATATAATACAAAGCAAAAATACAAATTCAGATTAAAACAAATGAGTTTTCAAGAGTTTTTTGAAAACTGCAATTGAGCCGGCATTTCTTACATACTGCGGAAGTGAGTTCCAAAGTGATGGGCCTGCAACAGAGAAGGCTTGTTCACCTATACATTTCTTACTAAATGGTATTGCAAGAAGAGTCTTGTCTGTTGCAGACCGTGTAACTGGAGCCGTTGAAGGACGATTTATGTGAGCTAGTAAGTTGGCAAGATATTCAGGACCACAGTCATTGAGACATTTGTAAACATGAAGACATATATATCTTAAATTGAATACGTTTTGTGACCGGTAACCAGTGCAGTTTTTTCATTTTGTGTGATGGACTATCGAGTCTGGATGCATAGAAGATCAGTTTTGCCGCTCGGTTTTGAAGGGACTGGAGGCGAACTAGGTCTTGTGAGTTTGCGCCATACAAGAGAGCATTGCCGTAATCAAGACGGGAGAGGAACAATGCTCGGACGACAAGGTGACGTGTGTCCTGGTCAAGATAACGGCATATGCGGCGGATATTGCGTAATTGATAATTTCCAGATGAAACCAGACTGTTAACTTGTTTACACATTGTCATATTTGAGTCAAAAATTATTCCAAGGTTTCGGATGTTACATGATGGTTCAATATGGATGTCGGCGACCTTTAACTGTACTTTGGGGAGCTTTTGAAGGCTTTGGTATGACCCGGCTATAAAAATTCAGTTTTATCATTGTTCAATTTGAGTTTGTTTTGATTCATCCATTCCTTTATTTCGGCGATGCACTGCTCAAGTTTCGCAAGTGCTGTTTCAGCAGCACCTGCGATCTTTGGGTTGAATGATACATAAAGCTGAGTGTCATCAGCATATGAATGAAAAGAAACATTGTGACTACGAATAATAGCTCCCATCGGTTGTGTATATATAACAAATTGAACTGGTCCAATGACGGAACCCTGTGGGACACCATAAACTAGTTTTGACTGTTCAGAAAACACATTATCAATACTTACGCTACTACATCGAGAACTCAGATAACTATCGAACCACTTAAGTACAGTACCAGACACACCTATATCATTTTTCAGACGACCAAGTAGCAAACCGTGATCCACTGTATCGAATGCTGCAGACAGATCAAGAAGGACCATGAAAACCACTTCTTGTCTGTCTACAGCATTCAGCACATCACTTTTTACTTTGAGTAACGCTGTTTCTGTACTACAATTTGACTTATACGCAGACTGGTAGACTTCACCCAGATTATATTTGGCCATGTGGTCGTTCAGTTGGTTTGTCACAACCTTTTCAATAACTTTTGACACAAACAAAATATTTGATACTGGCCTATAATTCTTTAAATTATTCCGATCTAATGATGGCTTCTTTAAGATCGGAGATATCACAGCTCTTCCAAGTGATTGAGGGAATATACCAGTACTCAAAGATGAATTTATAATACGGGTGAGTGTTGGAAGAAATACTTCAAGATTTTCTTTCAATAACCATGTGGGAATGGGGTCTATGACACTAGACTTGCTATTACAATCCCTCACTAGTCTTCTTACTTCATCAGGGGACATAATGGTGAATTCATTAAAACTATGAACATTATGATTTTATCTAACATCATAAGCAGTACATTCATTAGTTTCAGACTCAATACTGTCCAGATCATTTCTGATTTTCGAGACCTTTTCTTCAAAGTAGTTTGCAAACTGATGACACAGTGACTTAGTTGAGTCACATGATGGTAAGGTACGGTTATCTTTGTTCAACAGATTGTTTACAGTTTTAAACACACCCTTTGTGTCAGCATCAGATAATTTGTCTTTGTAATACTTGGTTTTATTAGTTTCAATAAGTTGATTAACCTTTTGCTTTTGATCAATGTACGACTTCCTATCTTCAGGCGTTCTAGATTTTCGCCACCACGTTCATATTTTCGGCGAACCTGTGTTTCAGTCTTGATTTCACTACTGTACCAGGGGAAGCGGGTCTATTTGCGCACCTTCACCTTCGAGGGGCATGTTGGTCAAGAATTGTTAGAACTTTAGAGTCATACTCAGTAACCAACTCATCTAAAGTTAACTCATCTGAGATAGTACACAGTGCTTTAGTGACATCAGCCTGAAACGCTACCTGGTCCATTTGTTTGAATTACGGACCTTGACAGATTTTTTGGTTAGAGTAGGTTTATTTCTGTTTACATAACAATGCATCATGAAGTGGTCAGAAAAGAGATTTACTTGGGACTCACATCTAAGAATAATCCCATCCTCAAGTCGAGCCAGGAAAAGGTCGATGGTATTACCAGATATGTGCGTAGGACCCTCAGCATACTGATAAAAACCAGCAGTCTCATAAGATCTAATGAACCTCTTAACTTCAGACTTCCAAGGCTCATTTACATGTATGTTAAGATCGCCTAATAACACTACTTTATTGGGGAAAAGTGATACCGCTAATAAATTCATCAAACTCAGTTAAGTAGTTTGAAGTACGGTACGTAAACGATTTACGGAAGAAGGGGGTGGTCTATATATTACAATATACTGAATTCCACTCGTTAAATCAACAACACTTGCATGTTCAAAATTTACAGTAGTAAAACCAGTTTGTACAGTACGAAGGTTCACAGAGTCTTTGCTTATTATACCGATTCCGCCATGATTGCTTGTGCCTCTTGGAAAGTTGGAGAAAGAGTAAAATGGTGGTGTACATTCTCTAATGACTGAATCATCGTTCTCATTTATCCAGGTCTCAGTAAGGAACATTACATCAATGTCATTTTGAATCAGAAAATCTGCAAGGAGTGTTGTTTTGTATCTAATTGACCGAAGCGTTCCAAGCGGACAGATGAAGGTATCTGTTCAAGTCAACAACATAAGGCTGGGATGTGGTTTGGGACAAGTTTGAGAAACCCTCTTGATGCTCAGGGTTAGGTCTAATATAACGCTTGCCGCCTCTGCTGCCCCTATGTCGCCAACGTCTTCTTGGTTGCTTCCTAATTTCTTTGTAATCAGGCAGCGAGATCGAGTTATTATGATTTGGACATGGGTTGCACAATATGTTCAAAGAATTCAAGTTTTGGCATGTTTCAATGCTTAATGGACACTCATCATAGGTAGTATTCATTCCATGTAGAAATATGGTGGAATAGTGCAGTAGGCCTGCTATTGCATACACAGGTAACTGTAAAACTGGTGGATCACACTCCATGATGATGATGGGCTCTTGAGAATCACAAGATAAGGGATAATCACTTACAGTCAAATAATCAACAGTAGGATAATCACTTTCAGTCCAGCATTCAATAGTAGGATCAGTTACAGTTAGTTGGTAAAGCACTTCACTGGAAGGTCGATGATGATTAGGATGAGTAGGATGATCACTCCACAGGTAGATAGGCCTAGGCCTATATGAAGATACCTGATATACTGTAGTTGTATTTTGGCATAGTACTAGTTCCAAAATAACACATAAAATGCAGAAAAACGGCAGCATTTTTCTTTCATTCGAACCCATTTTGATGATCAGTAGGGTTAGTTATTCCATCAGTAAAGTTTACAGATTTCTGCATGGTCTAAATCTGCATAAAATGATGGAAATGTCAGAGAGCCGTGAAAGCGACCACACAGGCGCTGCAACTGGCAACTCAGTGACACGGACCAAAAAAGCGCAGTGATTTATAGTGCGCTACGCACAGGCACAACAACTAGACGTTGATCCACAAGCCTCAGCACACTTTACAAGTTTGCCTACCAGCAATCAAGTTAGCTCAATCGATAATGCGTTCAACTATGGTCCAAGAGGTTGCGGGGTTTGAACCCTGGTGGGGTGTAATACTCTCGTGAAAAATTGAGTTAGCTTGGAATTCCCCTGGACACAGGAAACTACTGCTAATTGTCCCGTACGAAACTGGGAGGAGCTGATCCTGGCAGCAGTGGTGAATTGTGGAATGTCTATGCTACGGTGTACACTCCTATTGAAATTCCCCTGGACACAGGAACCTACTGCTAATTGTCCCGTACGCAACTGAGAGGAGCTGATCCTGGCTGCAGTGGTGAATTGTGGAATGTCTATGCTACGGTGTACACTCCTATTGAAATCCCCTGGACACAGGAAACTACTGCTAATTGTCCCGTACGAAACTGGGAGGAGCTGATCCTGGCTGCAGTGGTGAATTGTGGAATGTCTATGCTACGGTGTACACTCCTATTGAAATTCCCCTGGACACAGGAACCTACTGCTAATTGTCCCGTACGAAACTGGGAGGAGCTGATCCTGGCTGCAGTGGTGAATTGTGGAATGTCTATGCTACGGTGTACACTCCTATTGAAATTCCCCCGGACACAGGAACCTACTGCTAATTGTCCCGTACGAAACTGGGAGGAGCTGATCCTGGCTGCAGTGGTGCATTGTGGAATGTCTATGCTACGGTGTACACTCCTATTGAAATGCCCCTGGACACAGGAACCTACTGCTAATTGTCCCGTACGAAACTCGGGGAGCTGGTCCTGGCTGCAATGGTTAATTGTGGAATATCTAGGCTAGGGTGTGCACTCCTAAGCTGCAAAATCCCCAAGATGGAATAATATAGGGCCATAGTGGTCACCGCCATCCTGTGAAGTGTGCTGAGGCTTGTGGATCAATGTCTAGGCATTTACCTGTGCATAGTACACTATTAATCACTGCACTTTTATCATTTTGTCACAAAGGCACTGGCCATTATGATGTAAATATATCAATAACTGGTTATCCATTGGTCTGCTCAGGAAAGTTGAGAACTTGACTTTGCTTGTCTGCTAACTTGGTGGAACTTGGTGTTAATGTCCACTAACCTAGGAAAAGCTGTCACTCATCAAAATAGGGGTGGTTCCAACAATTCAGTGTCCAATGGAATTGGTTGTTGGACACAAGGTAGAGGAGAAAATAATGATTATTGCCGTCTGTGTTCCTATTAGCTATCGCTTGTATAGTTTGCCTGTGGTGCTGTTGTAAATTCAGACCAAATTTCACACCATGCAAGCCATAAAATCACCATTCAATTACATGCACATAAGGTCTGTGTGGTGTGGTAGATTCTTGCACAAAGTGTTATATAAACCATGGGGGTACCTAGAAAACATGCTCTTATTTTATTTTTTGAAAGGATATTAATAATCACAACAAATTTCTGCAAATGATGATCATGTTCCTAAGAAGTTGAATTTAAAATAACACTGCCACACTGATGAGTTTATAATGGGTCTATCACCTGCGACTGCAGGTAAAATATCGTACCTGATCGTCTAGTTTGGTGGCAACAATTTGAGATAAGTATGAAAAATCCAAGAGGACACAAATTCTGTAGTCAGGCTGGTGACTTTTGACAATTACATAAGCCATTCTCTCCTTGCATCCCAGACAATTAGTTAATGCAATACATATTGAGAATAACATTTTCATTATGATTTTCACTCCTCAGAGAATCGCAGCAATAACAGTAACATTGCAACATAGCTTGGAAAGATCCTTTGAAGAGAGCCTTGAGACGGGACAAGCAGACGTGTTGAGACAGTGCTTGCGTACCTACGCTACTATAGACAAGATGAGAGATGCCGAGGCATTGTTTAGGAAAATAGCGGTCAAACCATATATGGATGAGGTTTGTTTTTGTTTGCTTGTAAATTTTTGGTATTGGTTTTCTCCAGAGAAGATTTACAGGCGGTCCCATAATACTAGTGAAACATCCGGGTACTTGAGAACCAGTCCATAGAAATTTCAATTGAATGAATACAAGCGTTGAATGAATACAAGCGTGAATGAACGCCCGCGTGTGCGTAACGCGGAAGTGAATCCAACCATGCGAACTCACTTATGATTATTTAGTATTTTCATTATTGTATCCATGGTCGTGCATTCACGTTGTACTTAAAAATAATTTTTACTTCTATTTCTTGTACTTTTCGACCTTTATTTCTCATTCAAAAGTGGGTCGATAGTAACAACATAAGCTCATTTGAAGAGAGTACCGATGTAATGTTCAAAGATCATCTTAAAACGCTTATCGACTCAAGTTGGACATATTTTGAGTATTTGAAATTTCAACTTTGGAACGGATGTCTCAGTAGTACCATGGGACTGCTTATAAATCTTCTCTGGATTTTCTCTATGCTATTATCCAGGTTGCAATGTAGTCCAGTTTGACCATATTTGACCTAATTGCAAAGGGCACTTATGTTTTTTACAACATTGGAAAGTTGAACTGAGAGTTTCCATGCATGTTTTAATCAAGATGAAAGTGATAAGTATACTAGATTCCAAATCATCTTGGTGGTTTGGGAAAAGGTTCAATTTCATCTAAAACTGGATCACCACTGGCTCTGCAATGTGGTCATAACTGAATAGCTAATAACATTTGTCACAATATGTATTAGTTTTTGATCACCAGCAATATCATTGCTATTGCTGCAACTGCTAGAACGGTACAGACGTTACTTTCTTCTTTCTTTTTTTGTCATTATAGGTAATAAATGAGAGTTTCATAAAGAATCACCCTCAAGGACTGAAAGGCATGTACAGCAAAGTTCTAGAGTTTATCCCTAAACACTGTACCCTTATTAAACAAGTCACGTCTCAGACACCAAGGTAAGAAAGTATGTATGAAAGTGGCCATTTGGCACAACATTTATGTTAATGCTATTTCACAAAAATAACAATTGTCGTACAGGCTGAGTCAAAAAGAAGTAAACTCATGTTTGAGTGGCTGTAACTAGAGATATGTAAGGTATCTGCTATAAATGAAAGTATCATTGTAAAGAGCAAACTCTACACCTCTAAATAAAAAAAGAAATGTTGCAATTGCTCACAGTAAACTAAAGTTATACTCATTTGAAAACAACCACCTATTTTTGTAGCTGCACACAGCTGATTGATTTTCATCCACTTCAATTTTGACAAATCAGCAAAGTGCTAACAGGATTTGTTGTTGAAATGACAACTATGCTTTTAATTAATATTCAACAAAGTCCATGACGGTACTGTAGTTTGTAGGGATACCAATTCAAGTCTTTACGAACGATCCGGCAGAAGCTTGATTGGGAAATGTTGGGTAAAGGATTGCATCTTGAGCTGATCTTTGGGTCTTGCTGTAACGCATGTCTAACTCTAGCAATGTTCACTTGTGATCTATAAAGTTCGTGGTCTGCCTGAAGCTTCCGGCTGTCTGTTCCTTAATGTCCCATACACATGGAGCTTGTTCACATTCTTATATACTGCTCCCTTACATGGAATCCGATTAGCTGTGGAAAATTGGAGACGAAAAAGACGCTGAACTTCAGTGGGACTCTTAGGTTCATGATACTTCGTTGACAGAAACGTGCGCTCCCGTGCGGTAAATTTGTCATCTGGCCTGTTTCATTATAATATAGTGCAATGAGGTAAACTCATATTGAAAAGAACCCTTTAACATGTAGGAATTATTGATCGAAACCACACCTGCCACGTAACTTTATTTGCATTTGAATACCGCGTCTTACCAATCAATATAATAGGCACTTGGGAAGTGAAACCGTGTGCAGCTACAAAAATTGGTGGTTGTATTCAAATGAGTATAACTTTGGTTTGCGGTGAGCAATTGCAACAATTCTTTTTTATTTAGATGTTTAGAATTGGCTCTTTCCAATGATATTTTCATTTTTAGCAGATTCCTTTCAGATCTCTAGTTACAGCCCCTCGAACATGAGTTTACTTCTTTTTGACTCAGCCTGTATACACCCTTTGTGTGAAGGTCTTATGTAAGAAAGCTTAAAGGTCCTTGACCCGATTTACAGCCTCATCCCCATTTCTTCATCAAAACTGAGATTTTGGTATCAGAAGAAAGCTCATATTTTTCTCATTACCCCAGTAAAATTTAATGCCTCAGGTATGTTCCATTTTATGTTTTTGTTCACATTATTTAAATTTCAAATGGTGTTAACAAAAACGTGGTGAATTGTGGTCACCACACTGGTAGCGTATATACTATCCTATGGGTTATTGTTATATACATTTTTGCTTCTCATATCAAAACTGCTGCAGCAATACAACTCACAATTTGCAATATGTTGTTTTAATGGTAGGTCTCAATGTAAAATAGAAAACAGAACATAAAAAATCGGACCACATCTCTTTAACAACAGAAACATTTCAAAATGAAAGCAAAATATTAATCAATAGAGTGATGAATGGGTGCTAAATATTAGCAATGTCTTCTTTTAAATACCAGTCATAACTGTTATATCAAACCCTCAATTTGTTACAATTGTAGCTCCAAGTTGATTAATCAAAATCAGGACTAAATTTATGATTTAATCTTGATAAAAGCTGCACAAAAGTCAAACAGGAATGCAAGCATTTTTTTAAGTAGGCACATCATCATTTGTAGGTGTTACCTCATAAGGTATTTTTTTAAGAAGACAGGCTTTGATAAACCACTTTGGCATTTCCTGAATCCTTTCCCAAGTATTGAAACCATAGATTGAAATTTTCCATGCCTGTGCCCTCTAACAATACTTTAATTCAGCTGACGCTGTTACAGCATACAGACCTGATGACATCGCTCATCTAAGCGTACACGGAGCACTCAGCGTGTCCGTGCATACGCGCAAACTTTCTTTTGTGTACGCTCCAGAGTTTGCTAATGCACTCCTCAATTATCGCTGACCCCCATAGGCAACATGCCTACCTTCGGTGGTATGATTGAAATTATGTCATCAAATACCAGAATGAATGCATATTGTTGAAACTTGTCAATGATGCAACCTTGATGCAGTGCCATGCAAGTAATTATGCACATGCTTAAAATAGTGTTAAGCTTGCACACAGTTTCTAGTCATTCAATTAAGGATTTTTGGGATCCCAGAATGGTTGGCTCAAGAAGTTATGTATAAATCCACCATTCATCCTATCATTCACAATCAGTATGTTCTGTGCATCTATACTTTCAGTTCAGCAGGTCAAGAAGTAGTGCGAGGCTATGATTTCTTAGTGAATGCCGTGTGGCCAGAGATTGCTAACAGTCTGGATTCAAGGAATCATCAAATATTTTTTGCTACCAACACAGATTTATTTCACGAGGTAAATAAATATTCATTAAAAAAAAAAATAGAACAACTTGAAAATATTAACAATATCTGCTCTTCAATTCTCAATTTCTATCAAATTTCATTGTAAGGATCCTTGAAATTCAAAATTGCTTTTGTCAGATATCTTAAATCTTTTGTTTATGCTACAGCCAGCAGGTCACAATCCCCAATAATGTGACAAAAATGGATAAGTGGATAAGGAGGAGGGTAAAACTACTGCTGTGTCATTTTGGGGCTAATCATGCTTAATGTATTAAGCTTATCCCCTTAGCTATCTGAAACACCCACCATTATCAAAATTATGTATTGCTGTAGCATACTACAATACCTAAAAGTTTTAGTCAGCAAACATAAGCTATAATGGTTACATTTGACTGTACTACTGTGATTTAGAGAAACATGTAAACCACATTAACTGATTACCAAACGAGTATCACTTAAAGCATTGCATGTATGTGATATAGATCAAAGCTGCATGCAATCATAAAATGTAATTTTAAGCCGGGATCTCCTAGCTGATAAAAATGATAAACTTTGATCTGCATTGAATGTACATTTCACTCTAACCTATCCCAGTTATTTTCGGCCCTAGCTATTACAGGCTACTTGCGGGGAGGAGATAAGTTTAAGTGACCGCTTATAGGTTCAAATTTCAACCAGCCTGTTCACAAAGCTCCCGTGGCCAAGTGGTTAAGGCACAGGCCTTGTAAACCGGAGGTCCTGGGTTCGATGCCCAGACGGGATCACTTTTTCTGCTTGTCTACTTTATTATTTCCGACGGCAAACCTGGTGAAAATTTACGATTATTATATATAATTCCCGTCAATCATGCCACCGTTTTTATCTAAGTTATTATCTGTTAATTTGTATTTCTACAGAGATATTTACAAACTATGGATTTTGTTGAACGATTTGAGCTTCAATGTGCGACCCAATCCAGTGTGAAACGTCTGAGAGAACATCAGTCTTTTAATACATTTATGTCCAAGTGGAGTCTATCAGTATATTTCCAGTTAAGGTAAGATTATGTGCAGCAAGTATTTCCTCCCAGCAGGTTGTTGATATTGTTGATTTTGCCTCAACCACTTTCACTAGGAACCCACAAAGGCAAGAAACTATCCATTTTTGGCAAGATGGCAAGGCAAAGGCAAGGTTACCTTTGAAAAAGGTGAGGAATAGTGAGGTTGAGATAACTAAATTAAGTCTTGTTCAAATACTGGGCAAGTTTGGCGAGAAAATGCGAGGTACTTCCAGCACATCTAGACCTGCCACAGACATTTTGTCTGGAATATAAGTAGCACCCAATTAACACAATTGTTATCATGTTGACGCAATTTGGTCATATTTCTGTCCTGGGCTCTTGGGCTGAATGGAATAAAATTGGTAATGACCAATTGCATCAACATGATAACATGTTCGCCATTCTATATCAATCCATAATGTTATGAATCTTGCCATTTATAAGTCAAACAAAGTATTGAGAGAGCACTTGGTAATTACAATATACCCAGATGTCACCATATACTCACTGGAAGAAAACAGGTCTGTACTGATTGTACTAGCTAACAGCATTGTATACTGAACCAATCTAAGAATGCCAAGATATAGGATGGGATATGAAGTACACATACATTTTTTCCAGTATCTATGAGTTCGGGAGGTATTACCAACCGAATTCTTACGAACTTAATGTTTCAAGCTTGCCTTCGCAGCAAAGATGATGTGGGAGCAATCTCCACTATATGACTGGACCAGTTTAGCCAGAAACAGCAAGCTATTTGGAAGTAGGGAATTAGTGAAGAGACCAGACACCTACCAGTACATAGAGCTATTAAAGCATGTGCAACATCTACAGTTGAAAATATTGATTTTGTGTTTCCCATACAGGTTCCATGAGATAGCAGGCTCCTTTGAGACCGCATTGAGTACACCTTTTAATAGTACATCTGGTAAGCATAATCAGTAACATTTTTGTTCGAAAGGAGTCATGAATTTCTTGAAAAATCCTGAAAAATAACTTAATGTAAGTAAAAATGGAATTGTCATATGGTCTGAAGCCCTGGAAAGGTCATGGAATAGTTGCCAAAGAGAATGTGAGAATGTCACAAGTATCAAAACGAGTGTAAAAAGGAAAACAATCTGTTTGGTTTGCAAAAGGGGAAAGCAAGGTTTGCAAATAGCTGTGATCAAAAGCTGATTTCAAGAATGTTACCATATCTGCTGATCTGGAATTTGGTGATTTGGTCAGTGAAAAGTTGATGAAAAAAGCAGGATTGTCATTTTTTTTTTGTATATTATCTTGATTGCCATTTCAGATGCCCAAAGTCCATTCAAACTGCATGTATTCCAGACGTTATGGCAGTGTCTTCATCGTTGCTAGGAAGACAAGGTGTACCTCATTCCACTCTGTCATCGATTCTGGAAACTCACCTTGCAGCTACTCTCCAGATGTGCGCAGTGGATTGAAGAAGTGTATGCAAATGAAGTGAGTAGAATAGTAGGCAAGCACAAGGTGACCAATAATTCAAAGAGTCATAGATGATAGCAATTCAGAATCGTGAAATTCCCTAGCAAATTTATTAAAGCCAAACAATTCAAGATATTAGACACAAAGAGTCCAAACTTCTCAATGAATGTGTATCATTCATGGAGGATAAACTTTGATTGCAAGTGTGTGCATGTGTGAGTTCAGCATGTAGTGCATCATGCCAATAACACATACTATGCCCACATGTTGTGGACCAAAAATGGTGTCCCCATTTTCAGTGTGTTAAAAGTTCCTAGCCAATGTAACTGGCACAACTCATCATACCAAGATATCGTCAGCCTGCTACGCTTAATGCCTTTGTTATTGTGCAAAGTTTGGTGAATAAATATGTTTAAATGCATGCTTGAACCATATTTTGTACTTTGTTCTCAAAATTACAAAACATGACTTTGACAATAAGCATAGCAGGCTGATGATATACTGTTCAGCAAGATCCTTTCTCACTGCCAGAACACTCTTTCTGATTATTGTGTAAAAAGCAAAAAAGTCACGCCTGAATAATGTGATGCTACACAGCTTGTTTGACAAATGAGGTGCCAATGTTATGATGACATGATTCAATTAGCCACTCAGAACCCCACTTCAATGTTTACGCTGTAAACAACACCAACTTGGCAGAGTGGTAAAGGATCTTGCTGAATACTAGAGCAAACAAGTATGCACTTACAATTGGAATGTGCCTGAAGGTACACTTTTTCCCCTCCAGCAACCCCAAACATGAAAGAGTCTAATGTTTCTGAGTTCAATTCAATGTGCTGTACTTGATTGCTGTGTGTCATTTCAATATGTTTAACACTATAATTTCATGTCTTTTCCATATTCTAGTTGAAAGCGCCAAAAGAAGAACCAGAAACTTCCAAGCCACCAATATCATCATCCTCATCATCAGCCTCCTTACCAAATGAGTCAGGAGAACCAGCGGATGGAGATAAACAGCAGCGTGGTCCTTCACCTGCCCCGTTACCACCCCCTATTACATCATCACAGCTTGTGAGCTTAGTGGCAGATATTGATATACTGTGTACTCAGGTAAATAACCAATCACTTTGAACCATCATGTAATGATGTTCCACACACTTGCCAGTTCGTTATTGCATGTTTGCAATGATACTTACTTGTGCATTGAATTGAATTGAAGGCAGTTGAATTTGGAAGCATGCTTATATAGTACATATACATAGACTTGTAGATGCCAATATGATTTTTTTGTGGAACATGAGGGCACCTCGGACCTATCGAATTGCATTCGAATCTGAAGCATGTCTTTCTGATATCAAATAATTTTCATTTTTGAAAATCACAATATAATACAAATTTTATGACAAATTATAAAATTAGATATTTTTCAAATTTTGATATATAACAGTCCTCGAAGTAAATTATATAAATCTAATGATATATTCTTAAAGTGTATGTAGCAGGGAGGAAAAGCCCGACGGTCAATTGAAAATTTTGACCTTTCATATTGAAGATATGGATTTTTTCCCAAAAAGACCTAATTTTTGTTGGTGTTTTGGGGAAAAAATCCATATCTTCAATAATTTAAAGGTCAAAATTTTCAATTGATCGTCGGGTTTTTCATCCCACCTACATACACTTTAAGTATAAATCATCAGATTTATAAAGTTTACTTCAAGTACTGTTAAATATCAAAAATATCAATTTTAATAATTTGCCATAAAATGTGTATTAAATTGCTAATTTCAAAAATCAAAATTATTTGATATCAGAATGACATTCTTCGTATTCAGAATGCAATTTGATATCTCTGATGTCCCAAAATAAATACTGTCCAAACGTTCATACCCCAGCCCTTAATGCTAGTTGATTAATTCTTTGACCAATATTGATATAATATTGGATGGCTGAGCATGATACCATAACATATCGGATGAGTCATAAAAATATCGGACGAGCCAACGGCGAGTTCGATATTTGTATGATGAATCCGATATGTTATGGTATCATGCGAAATAAGCCATCCAATATTATCATTATTAGGTTTTCTTAACTCATAATAACCCTGAAAACATAATAATGAAGAATATCGCTGTATGTCACTTTACATAGTCAACAATGGAGGTGTACTGTTGCATAAATTGTGAATGGTTTTTACCTCAATGTGTCATGATTTTAACAAAACTATAGTCCTCATCAGAGTCCTTTTATACTTGGTGACATCCTGATTATCAAGTGAAGAGAAGCAGGTCATGGCAGGGTCATGAGATGCAACATTACATATACGGTGAAGGAGGTTCCGATATATCATGTTGTGATTCAATTATTATAGGCTCTGTAGACTTGTGCTGTCAGTTGGCCAAAAAATTGGGAAAAGAAATATGATAAAATATGTACATGGAGAGCCAAGTTAAGAAGTCCATTATTAATCTTTATTATTTTTGTTCGCATTTTTTTGTCACTTTCCAGTTGACACAGCTGTATCAACATGTGATTGGACCAAAGTTGGCTGAAATCAATTGCCAAGGAATCACTGTACTGTCAGGTATGTCTGGAATGTAATTCAAGTGTACCGGTACTTGAACTCTCAACATTTGTGATACCGAGTTAATATGTGTAATATTGAAATGGCTTGAAGTGCAAATGATATCATTTAACATTGACTTATATTTGGTTCAATACTACTTGAATGAATTGCTTTCCTGGAATGGTACGCTTACTTTCTGCATTGTTATCCAGAGCTGTGGCTCAAATGATTTCTTGGAAATGGCAAGTAGCTGCATATTTGAAAATTAGTCAGATAATGTCACACTTTGTGACACCAAAGAAGTCGGTGTATTCCTGTCTTTGGTCTTGCTGGGTTGTATAAAGTTGTCCTACACTTAATAGAATTAATGAGTATACTGAGTGTTTCTTCAATATCACATCACAGGTAACCCCATTTGAAATTTCCAACCCCTGTGTAAAAGATTAATGTCATGATATCCTCCATGGGGGTGTATCAGAGGATGTTTAAAGACATTCCCATAACCCAATGGGGTTTCTGACCTTGGTATGTCTGGCTTTTGTACACATTGGCACAGTTGACCATACCTTGAATTGGGATTGTGTGCAAATATCTGGTGTTTTCATCCTTTTATTTAACATTCAAAACATTGAGACTTATGAATAAAATTAATGCAGTGGGACAATATGAATGTTTCCTGTAAGAAAGTCAAATATAAGTTATAAGTCTCAACTATGAGCTCGTTGGCTGCAGTTTTAAAATTACCATTTTGTGTGTGTGGCAATGGGGACTTTGCCTTTAAAATTAGGTTATATTGATCAAATTTCCCAATCATAGTGCATTGTAGGAATGCCTTTAAGACTCCTCTGGGGGTGTATAGATTTCAAATGGAATACTCCATTGCATATCAAATAATATGGTGCAGTCAATAATACTTGAGCAGTATATAGCTCAACTATTTTTATGGAAGTAGTTTATCATGGGTGTTTCAAGATATGTTCTTCAGGATTACACTTTTAGCCAGACCAGTTCCATGCAGAGCTTGAAAAATTAACTATGGCTGTGCAGATAATTAAGTGTGTGAATTACTGTATACAAAATATACCAATTGTGTTATTTTGATGTTTAATTTTCAGAGGCATTCCTGGATTGCAAAGAATCTCTATCTAACAGACAAGTTGAATTTGGAGAATACATCACAAAGGAAGTGTGTGCTTTGTGTTCAGTCCATCTCAAATCTGCCAATGATATACCAAGGTTGTATAGGAGAACAAATAGGGAGGTGAGCTGTTTTGATGTTAGCTATACTAGAGTGTTGATTTAATTAATATTTTATAAATATGTGAAACAGGCCAAAATTTTTAAGTGATCAGCTTTAAGGTGGTACTAAACCCCTGATAAATTTTTGACTAATTTTATTTTTCTCAAAAATAACTACACACTGGTAACAAAAGTTATGTATATTATAGGGGCAAGGAGTCCAATTACTACACTGAAATTTCAGTGATTCAAGACAATTGGTTCATTGTATATGTTAAGAAATGAGGTACATTCTAGCGGTACCTCTTTTCTTATCATAAATAACGTACCGCTTGTCTTGAGTCACTGAAATTCCAGTGTAGTAATTCCTTGCCCCTATAATATACATAACTTTTGTTACCGGTGTGTTATTATTTTTTTATATAAATGCAAAAATAGTCACAAATTTATCAAGGGGTGTAGTACCACCTTAATTGGGGCATCTTATGACCATCTTGGATAATTACAAAGCATAAATTGATACTTTTGTGCTGACAATGTGTAATGAAAGTAATACTAATCTTGTTACCTTGCATATGGAGCAGCCTATTTATCACCCATTGTTTATGAATAAGCAAAGAATTAAATATTGTACCAACAAGTAAAATTAATTGAAATAGCTATAAGTATATTTTAAATTTTTGGCATTTTCAGATTCCGAGCAAACCCTCTGCTTATGTGTGTAACTGTCTCAAACCTTTACAACTATTCCTTGATGAGCATAAGGCAAACTTACAGCAAGATAGGCAGCACCAATGGCTAGTCAGTATTTTATGTACAGTTACTGATGGGTAAGCTTTTTATTATTATTAAATTCCTTTAGAATACCCTACCACATAGGTTTTCAATACAGGTCCTTTTAAAATATCCTTCCACATAGATTTTCAATACAGGTCCTTTAGAATACCCTACCACTTAGGTTGTCAATACAGGTCCTTTAGAATACCCTGCCTTATAGGTTTACAATACAAGTCCTTTAGAATACCCTACCACATAGGTTTTCAATATAGGTCTGTTAAAGAATGGTATAGATACACAGGCTCAATAAATGGAATTAATGATACAGGGTTCAAAAGAAATAACTCCCCCTCTAAAATTACAAATTATTTCTTTGCATAACTTGACATACATTTTGTTAATTTGAAAAATTCAAAAAGCTGTGAATAGAGGAATCGTTTTGCAACACTCCCATAGTTGTTTTATTTGCAAAAACAATATTTTTGGTCAAAAATAATGACATTTTCCAAAAAGTATGCTTTCAGAAAAAGTTGCACTTTACCACATTATGTACAAAACGTTCTCAATATTTTTTTATTAAATCAGCCAGTTTATTCTCATTAATTACATATACAAAAACAAATAATGATACATGAATAAAATAAATATAGCAACAATAAAATACATATAAAGTAATACAAACTGGCAGTGTAAAATCTAGGACACAGAGATACCCGACCAGCGAGTCTTCGGCAAGATAAAATATTTATAAAAAAAACAATTATTAAAAGACATTATAGTTTAAACAGTGGTGGATCAATCCATGATAGTTCAGATTTGGAACAATATAAACTAAAAGATGTGCACAGGACGATTTTCATAAGATTATTCCGAACGTTCTTAAAAGTTTGAGTTGTACCAGAGAGATGTATAAGTGACTTAAGAGTAGATGTATTTTCAGGAGATACGTAACCTCTACTACCAATTTCAAAAGCATGAATATTGACTTTGAGCCCTTTTTCGGTAAGATCATTAACAAGACTTGCATATTTGTCGAGTTTCTTCTGATGGGCATCAACAATGTTTGTTTTGAAGGGTATGGTTAACTCAATAATACAAATCTTGCTGAGATGAGGCCAATGAATGACAAGATCAGGGCACTGGGAGGTAGGAAGAACATCAGGTGGAACTGTTGTGACTGTTTCTCCTTTTTTACCTCCGAGATCAGCATAAACATGATATAGTCATTAGTATTGTCAGAGTTCTTAAAAAAAGACACCAAATAGTTCAAAACCGAATCATGGCGCCATGTGTACCTTCCTTGATCAAGTTTTGTTTTGCAAAAGTTCAACACATGATGGAGAGTTTGGCTGTTTTGACACAAAGGGCATTTGACATTATTAGCTGATCTTAGGCGCCATCTCCCCAAGTTGGTCAATGTAGGGAGGGAATCTGTGGCTGCGTTGAGCGCAAATTGTAAGACACCATGTGGAAGCGCATACATTATATGTTTCCAAGTAAAACAATTCTGTTCTAAGTGAATAAGCTGGAGAAACCGGCCTTGAACCAGCAATTCTTTAACTTTAGAATTCCACAGGTTACGGATTTCATCAGTGACAAACTCTTTTAAGGTTGATTTAATCCTTGGTTTTTCCCTTCACCTTTTTGTCTCCGATCCTTCAGGCACCCATGCAACCATCATTCAGTGCAAAACAAAGATTTATTGAACTTAATTTTGACGTAAAATCAAATTTTCTTTGAAGTTTTTAATCAGCAGTTGTTTCAAAATGATAAAATCACTAGGAAAGAGAAATGAGCTCTCCACGCATACATTTGACCAAAAGTGTGAACATTTACCTGTATATATACGTCTAGCCCTCTTCTTTTGTTCCATTATCTATTGTATTTCTTTTGTTCAAAGTCTGATCAACTGTCGATTATATCATGTAATGTGGACAGGTCAAGATAATCTGGACAGGTCAAGATAATCTGGACAGGTCAAGATAATCTGGACAGGTCAAGATAATCTTGGTCAGGTCAATAAATTTTGAACAGGAGAAGAACATGTTCATATTTAGAAACACTGGCCACATTATTTGACTTTTTGGACATTTCAACAAATTTAAAATGCATCAAAGTTTAATATATTTCACACGATCAGCATAAATTATTATGCAAGTTTATGCATATTAGATTTAAATGAAGATGGTAAACAATACTTATGTGTATTGAATGACACCAAGAACACCTTTATTGAATAATGCAAATTAGTTTGTATTATGTCTCTTAAAGCCTGTATAATTAGGACGAGGATGTCAATCTACCTTTGTCCCCCTCTCCCAACTAACGATATTCCGACAAAGTAGGTAACAAAACAAGAGCCATGAGGTCTTACAAATTAAGTTCAACCAAGGATATTTTGCACCTAAAATGCAGTACATTACAGGCCACAAGACTAGATGTAGAAAAACTACAACAATCTGCGGCCTAACCCCAACCAAAATAGGTCGAGGAGGGTACCCAGGAATGTGCGTTGATTTGGTTCAGAACATTTGTTCTATAAGTATATTAAAGACAGATATAAATTCTATGGTGTTAAATAGGTTACCGTCATGTCTAGGTAAAACACACCCACTTTGGTAATTTGACCTTTGAACTATTTACATATTCATTATTAATATTACGAATATGTATAAAGAATTAAGGCTATCGAGTGGGACAGGACCACAAGTAAATTGAATAGCATCTCCGTTAAAATCAATGTTGTATTGATTTGATTAAATCACTTTCAATTGACACTAGATAAGACTCATAGACTCGAACGCAGGACACACAGGAAGAATATTACACTGTCTCGGTGCGTTTTTATTTTTGGAAAACCCTAAACTTACGCAAAGATAATCATATCAGCTTTTCCAGTTTGTCTTTTGGAAAATGAATAAACCATAACAACAAATTCGTTTATTTTGGCTCATCAGTATATGTAAGATAAGCGGTTCAAAACAGACCATTACCATAGATAATCGGGTGTCTTGTAGAGGTATGGTTAGCATGTTGAGTCAGCTCGGAAGCTCGACCCCTTGTCTCGCCTTCGGCGACCCTAACTGCTCACCATACCTCAACAAGACACCGATTATCTATGGTAATGGTCTGTTTCTCACCCTTTATCTACTACTTAGTCGGTTGAAGCATCTTACCTTTTGATTTAAAATGATGGCTTTCTTGGATAAAGGTGTAACACTCATGACGTGGCCACAGGAGATTGGCGGCATGCAGTTAATTGGCTTGATGCTGACTTCCAACCTCCAATCTCTGTTGGCCATTTCGTCTTTGTCATGTACGCCTTTATTCAAGACAGCCGTTGCTATAGACCTTTGCTACTGTTTCAGTCTACCATTTGCAAGTAAATTTTTCATCTCTTCTAGCTACCGAAAGAAATAAGCATCACACTACAAACCTTATTTCTACTCCTATAGTGATTTTACCATTTTTGAAACACTGACTGAAAACCCCATTCATGTCAAAATTCATGTCAATGAATCATTGTTTTATACTGAAAGATGATTGCATGGGTGACTGAGTAATCGGATGCATAAAATTTAAGAGAATTAACTAACAATTAAATCAATCAAAACATTGATCACGTTGATATCGACAACGTTTTTGTACATTACATGTATAGTATGTTGAAAAGTGCAACTTTTTTTGAAAGCATCATTTTTGGAAAATGTGATAATTTTCGACCAACAAAAATGATTTTAAAAAAATAAAAAATTGGAAGGGTAGCAAAAAGAATCCTCTATGCACTGGTTTTTAATTTTTTCAAATCAACCAAATGTACGTCAAGTTATGCAAAGAAATGTTTTGTAATTTTAGAGGGGGAGTTATTTCTTTTGAACCCTGTAGTTATTATACAGGATAAACCTTCTTTCTATTTCTTGAGTGTTTAGATCTTGGTTTTATTGAATTTCATCCGAGCTGGTATTCAGCTTTTTCCTGGTCATAAAAATAAAATAGCAGCTAAATCGCAATATACAAAAATATGTGTTAATGAGAGTCAATCATTCCATGCAAGACAAAATTGCTATGCTCACTCTGTGCAAATAACAAAATAAATGAATATGGGCTATTCCTTTCAAAAATAATACTCCCTTGATTACATCACCTGGATTCAAACCCGTGGCAATCATGAGTCTGTACCAATGACACACCTTGCCCTCAGGCTCATTCAGTATTCTGTATGTTGAACCAATCAACAGGTACCTTACCATCAGCTCAGAGTTGTTGACATCTGTGAAGAAGATGGAGGACAGTCTGAAGAGATTGAAAGCATTGAGAAGACCAAGTGAGGTAGCCCTGGCCAGCATGGCATCACAACAAGGCGGTGTCAGTGATGATGACAAGATCAGATTACAGCTCTCTTTTGATGTCAACTTTTATGGAAAACAGGTAATTTTGTTCAGAATTCAGTAGCATTCACGGCTCAAGGTACTCAGGGACTATGGACAATTTGCCCAAATTTTGAGGCAGTCATTATGCCCAATGTTGGTCTTGATAAGTTCATTAATGGCAAAAAGTGCACATGAGGGCTATGTTTTGAGAGAGATGAAGAAAAACAGAAGGGAGGAAAAAAAAAGAAAAAAAACAGAAGGGGGAAGGAAGAAAGACAAAAGATAAACATTTGTTAAGGAAAGTAAAGAACGAAAGATGGCAAGAAAGGAAACAAGAAAGATAAAAAACAGGGAAAGAAAAAGAAGCAGTAAAAGAAGAAAGAGAATAGAGAAAAGTAATTATTTGAAGTTAATTGCTAAATCTGTCAAGTAAGAGACTGAATGCAAAAAAAGATTTCAAAAGGTTCAGAGATTTCACAGTGGGTTTGATGGTGTATATAAAATTGTGTTAAGGGTTCATGTGCATACAAGTATAGCACACATTTTTACTGAAGCTGTAAATGCAGATGCAACTGTTGCCAGAGCATTTTTTTCTGACATATCACGTTTGTGTCCAGCAGAATATCGCATTAGTGATCAGAAAACATCGTATTTGGCCCAGCAAAAAATAAATAAATAAAAGAAAGAATTGTCAGAATAGGTGACGAGAAAAAGAAAATGTTTTTGGAGGCGCCCAACCCAGATCTTTTGTTTTGGGAGAATTTTTTTCTGTTGCTAAAATCATGTAAAATCAGCTGTGTTTTGGCCAATATTAATTGATTTTGACTGAAAATTTTGAAACAAATTCAGAACATTTTCAAAATATGTTTGTAAAAGAATTAAAAACAATTGATATTTTAAGGTCATTTTAGCCTTAAAAAATACAGACTGACTGACCTAACTCTGAAAAGTCTATCAGCCCATAAAACAGGATTTCTTTTCATCGCCTAATATATGTTAGCTCTTTTTATTAGTTAACCCATGCAAAATATATTTGTGAGATAATTTGATTAATTAAGAAATGTGTGAGAATACTAAGTCACTCATATCTGAGCCTTCACCTCTTTGAATTTGGCCTTTATCACAATAAATGATCCAGGGAGTCATTTTTCCCATGAGTAATTTCCCGTTCAAAGCAATCATAATATGAAATTCAACACAAAAAGTTAATTCATATTTGTAATTTCAGAATTGCAAAGGTCACAATATGTATTCATTTTGTTTTCTTGGCATGATATTTGTAAGTTCTATACCAGTGTGTATAAGTTGTTTTCTTTCTTATTATTTCCTTTAGATGTCTGAGATGGGAGTTGAAGATAATGAAGTGCCTTCATACATAGAGCTGAAAACACTTGTGAATTCTAGTGTGAAAGGGATTATCAGTGAATTGGAAGAAATTTGACATTTTTCATGGGTGTAGCTTAAAAGAGTTACATTGGACTATTCCAGATGAAATACATACACGCCTATAGTGGACTTGACCAAGTCTTTTTGACATTCTTAAAATAGTAAATTTAATCAATGACAATTCATGCAGGTCTATGCCTAAATTGTTAAGTTATGAGCGGTGTGTGACATATATTATGGTTAAGCTATAGGCCTATATCATGTGGTTAACATACTTAGTACAGATAGCATACTTGATACAGTAGTATATCACTGAATCACCAAAAAATTAAAAATTCATGTAGACTTATACGATTGTGAAGATTATCATTCATCCAGGTAATAACAACTATGAACTTGAGATTATAATCTGATCTACTGGACTTACGTTTTGATGAGTGGCAATATTTTTTTGCGATCAAGGAATCCCAGTGTCATTCAAACCTCGGAACACCTTGCGGCAATCGCTGGTCCACCCTAAGGACAAACAACCAAAGGACAAACAGAGCAACATTGTTATGCAATACAGTGTAATGACAGTGGATGCGACGACCTGTACATAGGGGAGACAAAACAAACTCTAGCGAAGCGCATGTACCAACATAGGAGGGCTAGCACTGGTTGCGGAGACTCGGGAGTGTACTCGCACTTAGACAGCACTAATCACTCGTTTGACAACAAAGACGTCAAGATATTAGATCGCGAAAGTAGATGGTTTGAGAGAGGTGTCAAGGAAGCGATTTATGTAAAACGGGAGGAGCCTTCACTCAACAAGGGAGGTGGCCTACGACACAACTTGGCAGGTGCCTATTGTTCAGCGATCAACAAGATCCCTCAGAGGTTTGGCTCATCTTGACCTGTGACACAACATCCGCATCACAGGTCAACAAACTTTTCCCGCGATAACATCAGTGGGCCTGATGATGCATCCGAGATAGGATGTGAAATATTGCCACTCATCAAAACGTAAGTCCAGTAGATCAGATTATAATCTCAAGTTTATACATGTAGACTTATACCAAAATTAAGTTAATATCTTGCAAACAAGATAAAGGTATGATACTTAAACTTGTGAGGGCACTTATTTACTTGGCCCTACATCAAGTACATGTAATCATTAAAAGACCAGGTGTAGGATATTTGATCTGTTAATAAATAATATAAACGCAAGCTAAAACCGTTGGGGTTCGATAATGAGCCCCACAAAACTTCAAATTAATTAAATACAGTAAAATTTTGATTATTACTGGGGGTGAGAGTCGCTGTGACGGTTTTAAATTCACCGTGTTAGTTAGGCTCCGATCACTCAGTGTGCAACTTGAACGGCGCGTACCAGTGATCTCGGCAGCTGCGAAATTCAGACCCAATTACTTCCGTGTTCCGATTGTATGGAAAGTGATATACTGCTGAGCAGTTTTGCCGTCTCTCTCTATCATGCCACTCGCGGGGCCACTCGCCGTCTGGGTTGAATAGGCCTTGTATTGTGTGATTTTCTGTGGCTTTTTAAAGCTTAAAAGCCCCCAAGCCTTGGACCAAGGCTATCCCTATAGGTGGTGTATAGATTTTCTTTAGAAAAAATAAAAAGCGCAGTGATTTATAGTGCGCTACGCACAGGCACAATGCCTAGACGTTGATCCACAAGCCTCAGCACACTTTAGAGATGTATGGATTTCAACTGGAATTCCAGTGAAGTGTTACGTGTAATCGGATGTGTTATCACTATGTCAACTGGATCATGCTTTTGAGTTCTGCACCATGATAGAAATGATCACAAAACAAAGTCTATGGCATGTACTACCAGTTTCAAAAGGTGCGTGATCCAGTTACCAGGGAGTTATGTAACCACTTCGTTTGCTGGCAAATAGCCCATTGTGATATAAAGCCTTTTCTCATAATTTGACTTGGTAATATGCTTCTATTGTAATTAAAATGTGACATCAAATTCCATGTCATGCATGCCAAGATGTGTAGCTGGTTCACCACTAGATATGTACTGAAACACTTTCTCTTCCAAATAAAATTGCTGCAGAGGCACGATCAATCACTCAGAATACAACATGTATTGAAAATATAAAGGAAGATATTAAAATAAAATACATAGAACTATACATTTTTAAGCATCAACATGTTGGATTTCAGTATTTGGTGAAATGTATAATTTGTGCCACTATTTATTTACAAAGTACATGTAGCTGATCACTGCACTAAGAGTTTGTGTGATTTCAGAAAGTGTTATTCCATGATTAGGACAACATTACAATTGTCCAATTTTACCCCTTTAGACCCCAAACAAACCCCTCCATGTTTAAGCCAAATCTGAATACAATCCTTTACCCACATAATGCTATAGCCATTTTGGCACTATTTTGATGATCACATCATTTATTATGCAGCAAATTTCTAGTTGATTTTCAACCCTGTTTGACCCATGTATGACCTTGAACTGAAAATCTGTGACAACCCTATAAACATCTAAGCTCACACTTGGCGGCAAAGGTCTGGCAAAATTTTAAAGTTTTGTCTTTTGATGTAAGTGAAGACTAGACGCCCATCCTTCAGCACTGGTATGTCAACTCTGGTGGACTTACCAGACAGGGTGTCCCACCATTCCTTGTCTTTCCTCAACTTGTTGTTATAGCTCCTCCTGGCTACCTTCTCTCCATGATTGTACACCTTTCTAGCATTTGTAAATTTTTCCTTGTTTGCCTTGGAATTGTTCTTAGCTTCCTGAATAAGCGCCGCTTCTTGGTTGCTGCTCGTTTCCAGTGGTCATCAAACCATACCTTGTCACCATTCATGAAACAAGCTTTGTTCTAATTTTCTTTGTAGGCCCTAAATGCTATAATACAGAAGATAGCAAGCAAAGCAAAAAACATGCAAAATAATAATGTTCCAAAAAACATTGCCTAACACGCGTTCTAGATGATGATTCAGTACGCAAAATCTGAGGATTCAATACGCAAAACACCGTGGCAAAACGGCTATAATTAGCCGCGTGCTTAGAAAAAGAATAGCCAATAGGCCGAATGCAAAGCTATAAAGAAATGTTAAAATGAAGAAGATGACTAAAATTTACAACAGCACTTATATAGCAGGAACATGAAGGAAAAAAATAAGAAACAAAACAAAATACAAAAACACTTCTTATATAGCAGAGATTATCAGGAAAATGAAGGAAAAAAATAAGGAAAAAAACAAACGAAAAACTGACGATTCAGTACGCAAGAAATTACCTTTTGTCTTATATAAACCCGCCGTATTGGTATCTTCGGTAGATAGTCAAAAGAATAATCATTAAAAAGTCATTAAACATAAAGAAAAGAATAAAACATGCAAAATAATTGTGTTCCAAAAAACATTGCCTAACACACGTTCTAGATGATGATTCAGTACGCAAAATCGGAGGAAAAACACAATGATGATTTAGTACGCAAGAAGTTACCTTTGTCTTATATAAACCCGCCGCCGTGATTGCTATCTTCAGTAGATAGTCAAAATAATAACCATTAAAAAATAATTAAACAAAGAAAAAAATCAAAGGCATTAATTAAATTATTTTTAGGCTCTAAATGCTATCTACAGAGGATAGCAAGCAAAGCAAAAAACATGCAAAATAATTATGTTCCAAACGGTTCCAAAAAACATTGCCTAACACGTGTTCTAAATGATGATTCAGTACGCCAAATCTGAGGATCCAGTACGCAAAATCCCGGAGCAAAACGGCTACAATTGCTCAAAAATAGGCCAAATACAAAGCTATAAAGAAATGTCAAAAAGAAGCGGACTAAAAATTAAAAAGGCATTTGAGATTATCAGGAACATAAAGGAAAAATAAGAAACAAAAACAATAATGATTCAGTACGCAAGAAATTACCTTTTAAACCCGCCGTTATTGCTATCTTCAGATAGTCAAAATTATAATCATTAAAAAAATCATTAATAAATAAATAGAGGTATTAATTATTTCTGTGTATGCCCTAATTGCTATCTACAGAAGATAGCAAGCAAAGCAAAAACATGTAAAAAATAATAATGTTCCAGAAAACATTGTCTAACACGCGTTCTAGATGATGATTTAGTATGCAAAATCTGAGGAGTCAATACGCAAAATCCCGGGGCAAAACGGCTACCGTATTGTATTAGGCAATGTTTTCTGGAACATTATTATTTTGCATGTTTTTTTACTTTGCTTGCTATCTTCTGTAGATAGCATTTAGGGCATACAAAGAAAATAGTTAATACCTCTATTTTTTTCTTTAAATTTAATGATTTTTTTAATGATTATTATTTTGACTATCTACATCCAGAAGGTAGCACTTACGGCTGGTTTATAAGACAAAAGGTAATTTCTTGCGTACTGAATCATCATTGTTTTTTGTTTTGTTTTTGTTTTGTTTCTTATTTTTTCCTTCATGTTCCTAATAATCTCAAGTGCCATTTTAAATTTTAGTCAGCTTCTTCATTTTGACATTTTTTTATAGCCTTGCATTCGGCCTATTGGCTATTTTTTCTGAGCGCGCGGTACTGAATCCGCAGACTTTGCGTACTGAATGTCACGTGTCTTGGAACATTATTATTTTGTATGTTTTTTGCTTTGCTTGCTATCTTCTGTAGACAGCATGTAGGGCATACAAAGAAAATAATTAATACCTGTATTTTTTTTCTTTAAAAGGGCATTTTGTGATCCACAGCCTCATCCCCCCAATTTTTTCAAAAAAGTTGAGATTTTTATACCACTGGAGACCTCTGGCTACATAATGTTTATGTACCAAAAATTTCTTGCAGATTAATTCATTTAGCAAAGATATCGTGAAATTTGAATTTCGTTCTGGTATACCAGAACGAAATTACAATACACTGTCTATGGAGCAGTGTAATACACATAATCATGCATAACTCGCAAACGCAAAATCGGAATAAACTCAAATTTTGGGAATAAGCTTTTTTCGTGGATATCTACTTAAAAATATCATAAAAAGAGGATGCTAGGATCACGAAATCCTCCTTTAAGTTTAAAGACTTTTTAATGATTATGATTTTGACTATCTTCCGAAGACAGCAATTACGACGGGTTTAAAAGGTAACGGCACTTATATAGCAGAGATTATTAGGAACATGAACGAAAAAATAAGAAACAAAACAAAACAAAAAACAGTGCTGATTCAGTACGCAAGAAATTACCTTTTGTCTTATATAAACCCGCCGTAATTGCTTTTTTTAAAGCAATCAATTCCACTTTAGCAAAAGTTTCTTTTTGAACTAAAAAGCGACATTGCATTGTTTTATGCCAAAACAATTAGTTTTTGCATTGAATAATTTAATTTTTTCATGAGTTGTGTCATCTACACTTATGACGAAGACTTCGATTGCTACTTTCTGCTACAGTGCTACATGATGTGTACTTTAAAAACAATCCACCTCGCTATTGTATTTTTCTAAATGATAATCTCACTAACGAAACTAATCACATTAAATAGAACATTAACACATCCAACATAAGTACAATTTAAGAACCGCCAAAAAGTGAACGTGAAAGATTGTGACCGCGAAGCACAGGTGACCGCTAGTACTACTAATTGTAAAGTAATAACGCAAGATTGTAGCATAGCATCGGAAATTGACAGGTAATAGTTACAGGGTCATTGTAGTTACGTGGTGTCAACTTATTTACGGTTTTAAGTTGTCAGTAAATGGTAGCAAAACCAATAATATGATTCTAAACACCACAACTGACATCAGTCAAACAAACTAATAATAGACCTATCATCTTATACTTGGAAAGCATGGAGAGTGCAGCATGCAAAACGTCTGGGTGTACTGAATATCTATAGGGCCTACGTATCATGGAACGGTTAATAAAGTCATCTGTTTTTAAAACGATGTCGAGAAATATTGTCGTCTTTGATGGTGAGAATTTTTTTTTTCATTTTAAAGGGCAGGTCTATTGCAAAAACAAGTTTATCTCTATTCGAAGAGAATGATTATTACATTGCAAGTTGACACTCGTTGCAATTTTTTTATGCGTATTTCTCCTGAAAAAAGAGAAATTGTGTGGGTAAAGTTCGGGCTCTTACGTGTTCTTCCCCCGTTTGAAGCGAAATTAATTTTTCTGATGACGTAAGTAAATGAAGCGGACACTATATCATGCTCTCATTTACAATCACAATCACTTTGACAAGTTTGACATTAGCAACAACGAGTTGTACTATTATTTGCCATAACAATGCTGCATAACAATATGCAGACTATTGTTATCATTTCGGAAACAAAGCCTCACACAGTATTGTTACTATGCGTTTGCTTTGTAATATTTCATCCAACTGAAATTATAATAACTATATCGCACAGGGAAATCAGATACATGAGTTTGTGAACTTAACACGGTTTATATGCTAGTCTCAGATTGATCACGCTGAAATTCTAAGCTGAAATTATTTTTTTATTTTTAAGCCCAAATATTTCTCATGATATTGATATACATATATGAATTGTTTCACAATTTACTATTATATAAAAAAGGAGCGGCTGATTTCATCCATATGTTTAAAAACCATTAAATTTGTAATACTTACTTCAGAGTTTTTTTTCTGTGAACAACAACAGTATACGTTCTGTGCATTGAGAATGTTTATAGTCCCTTCTCGCAAAGCAGGCACAGTCATTTCATGACGTCAACCTTTTTCTAGGTCAAATCTGTCTTGTTCGAAGGAACTCATCGCTTAAGTTGGTTTTTGCAGAATATCAATTTTAAACGTCATATTTTCTCCAAAACAAAGAGCCATTTTCATTGTCCTCATAATATTAGCTTGCCAATGATATGATGTTGTCCGAGCAATATATATGACCTTTAAGGGATTGGCTTTTCACAAAAACAATTGGTCAAGCGAGAACTATTTTTATTTTAAGGAATTGGCTTTTTTCTGCTCACTCATCGGTGAACTAGGTTTAAGACATGAAAGATTTATATTTCAACAATATCCTAAATCCATGACCCGGTTTTCCGGGCAGGCTAATAGTAACGGTTAGCTCCCGGGTTAGCTATCGTCTGATTTGTCTTTTTTACATGGTTGACAAGACGAGTGGTTTTTAACGAAATCGGAACAACTTTGAATTCTACGGTCATTGAAAAGATCGGATTTGGAAAGTCCTATTAATTGTGTAAATTGACACAAAACAAGGTTTATGTATAAATAAGCCAAAGCTAGAGTATGGGCAAGTGGACTACGGAGAAGTCCACAGCTATGTAAATATCTTGCACAAACACAGTCCGTCGGAGATGAGTACATATAAATCACTTAGCATCACAAGTGTGTCTTTCAACTGTTCAAGGGAAACTTTTGTTTTGAATAGCCTTTGATAGCAACATCGCCACGTATAACTTAAATTGACCAAAGTATAGACTTGCGCCGTTACTTTATTCAGGAATTCAATTGTATAAAGTAAAACGTAGTCTAATTACCGTAATAAATCCATTCCAAAATGAAAGTATCAAATATGGTTTTGGTACAAAAGTCAAAGATGGGGTCTTAAATCACCTACCAAATGTCTTACAAATGAATTTATTCCACACAGTTTGATACCTCATTTGTCCAAATCGATGCAGAATAGATGACATAATGACCTTTTAAATGCACCTACCCAGGATTTTAAAGTTGCGGTAATTCCTATTGATGTGGTTTTCCTGCTTTTCAAAATTCTTCATAAAGGTACACAATAACAGAGACGGACTAAGACTTTTTGACTTCATTTTTCATGTGTTTTATTGAAAACAGATACTCTTTTACTCCTTCGTCAATGTGTTACCCTTCACTCTTCACAGTCAATATCTGGTATGTCCTCCTCCTGCATCAATGACTGCCAGATACCAAGCATAGTTTCATTCATTTTACAGGAGCCTCTCTTCACTATTGTGTACATTGATGAAGAGTAATAAGCAGCAGCAGGACCAAATCAATAGAAATTACTGCAACTTTTAAAATTGAGGTAATTGCATTTCAAAGGTCATGGTGTCATCAATTCTGCATCGATTTGCACCAATGAAGTACCAAACTCTGCGGAATAAAGAATAAACTTTTGATAGGTTTTGACTTAACACCCCTTCTTTGACTTATGGACCAAAATTAAACTGGATACTTTCTTTTTGGGATGGTTACTATAATTATTACACTGTATCTTAGCTATTGTTATCATATGCCTGTGTGATGACGGGGGGGGGGGAAGAAATTTATTTCCTGATGTACACCACTTTGGCCCGGTATTTATTGATGGAGGATGCGTATACGACCGGCACCCCACACTCCGTGTATTCGCGGGTACATGTTCGTCGGAAAGTTTGTGAAGTATTGGGTGATTTTTGCTGAAGAAACGTGATTCGCGAAACACATAAAAAATAATTTATTTTTCAAAACACATTCGTGAAATTCGAGCATGGGTACCTGTAGACACATGGAGTACACATGCCGGGGTATACCGGGTATTTTATTTACAAAAAAAACGTGCTTCCACGGTTTAATCATTTGATTGGTGTAAATCGGGAAACACAGAAGATTCACTGGGTAGTTTTTGTGTGCTTCTTTCCTTTTGTCATTCGCCTTCTTTTCCTTTTCTTCTCCTTTCCGTTTTCCTTTTTATGTGCCTTCGCGATTTTGTTTCGATTTTGTGGCATATAACGCATATTGGCCCCTCACCCCCCACCCCTGTTGACTATACTACTGTGTTAACTATCTATGGAATTTGCGGCGCGAAAGGTTAACTCTCAGTTGCTCACTTGGTCCTTGCTGTGTAGCTCAGAGTCACTTATATATTTTAACAAAATGTCTGATGTTGGGGACAGGACAAAGTTCCCGGGTAAAGTGCCTGCTCAAAATTGAATGTTATTAGTCAATTTCTTACTCGGGGTTTCGCGGTCAATAAACGGATAGATATAATCGTCCAAAAAGTGAACTCTCATTATAATCGAGATATGTTGCCTTCGATATCATATCTATATATACTCAGGGGCGTAAATCCATTTTTGAAAGTGGGGGGGACACACTGACAGTGGGGGAAATCAATAAATACAGTAAAAAATGGGCGCAAAGCGGCCATCGCGTTGCGCTTGCGCGACGCAGGGGGGTGTCTGAGGGGGGATGTGGCCCTCTCAGAAGTAAGAAACTTTTGCAAAATGAATACCTAATTAAAGCGATTTGGTGGCCCATTTTGGCACTATTAGTGTGTAAAATTTTAGTTTAAAAAAGCCAAAAACTTGTGAAATGACGGTCCATGAAGCCTTTTGTGGAAAAGTTTTCCCTATTATAGGCCTATTAAATTACATAAATTGGCAAATGTGGAAAGCAGAACCGAAAATGGCTACTTGTTTACCCACTACGCAGGCAGGGCCGGATTTACCATAGGGCCAGATGGGCCTGGGCCCAGGGCCTCCAAATTTTGGGGGCCCCAAAATTGCCCTGTCACGCCTGTGCAGTGTGCATCTTCCATTTTAGCTGAAAAACACTGTGTTTTGGGCCAAAATAGCCTACAAAAATCGCAAAATTCAGCTTCAATTTGTGTTAAAATAGCCTTATATTAAAAAATTTTCGCACGCTTTGCGCACAAATGTCTTAGTAAAATCTAAAAACTTGGCCACATGCTTTCCTCATGGTGTGTTTGGGGCCTCCAAATTTTGGCCTGGCCCATGGCCCCCAAAAAGGTAAATCCGGCCCTGTACGCAGGGGTGTCTGAGGGGGATGTTCCACCCTGAGAAGTTGAAGCCATTTGGTGCATCATATCATATTTACACTATTTAAATCATTGCATAAACAGAAAAAAGGGTCCGAACTCAATTAGCAAAATGTTACACAGGTCCACTGATATGTTAGGCCTATAAGACCTGCCCCCTGAATCCGCGCCTGCGGGTGTAGAAGTGAAAGTGACCACTTGTTTATAGGCCTATAGGGCCTACACACAAGGGATAGGGGGTGTCTGAGGGGGATTTTCCCCTTGAGACGTTGGAAAATTTACAAAATGAAGGTCCAATTGAAGTCATTTTGTCAAAATTTTACTTGAGATTTGAGATTCACAATAAAGCATGCATGGATTGATGTTGAAATCATTTTTTTGGTGATAAAATGTGACAGGCCTTGCATATAGGCGGGCCCGCAGGAATTTTCACACGCTTATGGGCCGTGGACCCACCTTCACGCAACGCCTAAAATAACCAGAGGCCTATTATATAGACGACTGTGCCGTTTTTGTAAGCATGGGCAGTGATGGGTATACTCAATTACATGCAATTTAATCTTTTTCTTCTTTTTTTCTCCCTTTTCTCTTCTCTTTTTCTCCCTTTCTCTTTTCTCTTTTCCTTTTTTTTTTTCGGGGTGGGGACCAAAAAGTGGGGGGGACATTTGATATTGTGTCCCCCCCACTTTAAAAAGTGAGGGGGACGTGTCCCCCTGTCCCCCACCCGATTTACGCCCTTGTATATACTGTACTTTTGATTATTTATTCATTGCATACTTGTGATAACCTTCTGTATATTTTTTAGTTTACGTGAATGCGTTAATTTACCATTTTTCAAAAATCGACTGTGACATCTGTTGGGTGTCTAAACAATTCCACTGGCGGTTACCACTAGTACTATTACCACCTTTTTCACACCTTTCTAAACGAAACGTAGCGCAACATTATACCGGAATAATTAGAAAAGTTTGCGATTTGAGATGAGGTAAAGGTGGGGCCAGGCTGTCGATCTTCGATTCAGACGCCATATCGCAGCGCAATGCGATGCTGCGACGCTTTTCATCGCGCGATGAAATTAAAATGTACATATCAATTTCATCGCGCGATGCTGCGATGTTTTCAAAGCATGTGGGTCTGCATCTGCCGACCTTTTGTTTTTCAAGTAGCAAATTACAACCGTGTACGGCTGCGATATCGCAGTGCGATGCGATAAAGTTAAACAAAATCGAACAACATCGCGGACCGAAATTTCCACCGCGCGATGAGAATTTTCACCGCCGAGCTTGCCCTGAGCTTGTAAAACCTGGCTAATCAGCTTTCAGTTTTTATAGCATAGCAGCATCGCATTGCGCTACGATATGGAGTCTCGGATTTCACACCTCCCCGGGTAAAGTCCGATCCTGACTCCACTTTGCAGCGCGATGCGATGCTGCGATTTCAAACATCGCAACATCGCGCGATGAAATTAAAATGTACATTTTAATTTTATCGCACGATGTTGCGATGTTTTAAAAGCATGTGGGGTCTGCATCTCCTGTTAAGGTCATTCTACCAACCTTGATTTTCCAGTAGCCAATCAGAAGCGTGTACGGCTGCGATATCGCAGCGCGATGCGAAAAAGTTGAACATTGTTCAACTTTTTCGCGGACCAAAATTTCCACCGCGCGATGAGAATTTTCACCGCTGAGCTCGTAAAAACCTGGCTCAGATTACAGTTTTATAGCATCGCAGCATCGCATCGCGCTGCGATGTGGAGTCAGGATCGGGCTTAAATATCGCATATGTTTTCAGTGAAATACAATATAGGCATATGTAAATCCAATGAATTTGTGTGATATTCCCGTATGGTACGTTAAAGGGGCATTTCGTGATCCACAGCCTCGTCCCCCACTTTCCCAAAAAAAGTTAAGATTTTTACACCACTGGATACCTCTGGCTACATAATGTTTAAGTACCAAATATTTCTTGCAGATTAATTCGTTTAGCAAAAATATCGCCAAATTTGAATTTCGTTCTGGTGCACCAGAACGAAATTACAACACATTGTCTATGGAGCAGTGTAATACATGTACACATAATCATGCATAACTCGCAAACGCAAAAGCGGAATCAACTGAAATTTTGGAAATAAGCTTTTTGCGTGGATATCTACTGAAAAATGTCATAAAAAGAGGATGCTAGGATCACGAAATCCTCCTTTAAGAAGCAACAATAACAAAATCTTGAATAAACGTTTATAATTGCGTGACCAGAAATCCGTATTGTAGGCAATTACGCATCTGGTGAACTTATGATTTGGCACGCCGCTGCACATGAGGACGCAACAATAGAACACTCTGCAAAGTGAGTCCTGTTTTTGAAAATTTTTGACTCGCTTCGAAAAAACAGTGGATAATCTTTATCTTTGACATGGACTCTTTCACAAGAGTGATAAAAAGCACACAAATTACCCATTTGAATAATGACCATTGTTCCTCAATGGTTGATCGTATGCCAAATTTGGAATATGCAGTCAACCCAGAATTTATTTCTGCGTATTATGACACCTCATTTGTTGCAATGGTCCCAATATTGATGTTGCAGCGTACATTTATATGAAAGTAACTCAAGATTTGAAAGTTGCAGCAAAGTTTTATTGCTTTGTATTCAGTGTAAATGGAAGGAAATGTTTTCTACGCTCATTGGATTAATCGCCTTGTTTCGTGAATTTGGAGGAAGGCAAAACATGTAATAATCAATAAAAAAATGTCATTATTCACATAAGTGGTCATTCTAAATTTACCACTGAAGGACAACATGTAGCTAATATAGGTCAGTTAGGACCTTAGTCAGTTAGTCAGAAAACAATATTGAAATCTTCATGTTTCAATTTGACATTACGTGAATAATGATCACTGATGTGAATGACAATTGCTATTGATTATCAAATGGTTTGATATCTTCCAAAGGCATGAAACAAATAGAATAATCAATTTACTTCAATGGATAATGAACACAATAGGTATTAGCTGTAACTTTTCAAATCTTGGGTTACTTTCATTAAATTGTACGCTGCAACATCAATATTGGAACCATTGGAACAAATGAGGTGTCATAATGCGCAGAAATAATATAATTAATGGTTTAGAATAATGGCCATTATTTAAAGGGGGTAATTATTTTTTGATATGGTTACATCCTTTCCATTTAGTATACAAAATGGAAATATCATAATTATTTAACATTGAAGAAATAATTAGAAACAAATTATAACTTTACATGCACTGGTGCACTATACGCGTCTTCATGATTGTCTCGGTGAGTAGTTAATTATTTCAACAAGCGAAATGTCTGCTTTTTTTTGTTTGTTTAAAGACCCATTCAGTGATCACAGCGCTAGTGTAAAAAATAAAATTGTTTTTATAAATTGCTTAAAAGTGAAGGATAGGTCATTCAAATTGTCATTTGGTATTTTTTAAATGAAACGAAGAAAACAACAGGATTGACGAAGTTGAAGCACCATTCAAATACATGTAGCTATTTTATATACTATCAGTATATAAATTCATGTAAAATGTCTTATTTTGTCTTATTACACGGCTTTCGGCTGAACCACTAGGAGGCTATGGTAAAAAATCTATGAAAACGACAAAGGTACCAAAATCAGAATTTGGATGATTTTTACGATGTGTGGATGAGAAAAGCCTTTGATTACACATCCATCAACATACATACACACCCACCACCTGCATATCCATCCCACCTACATCCCATATCTGCACACCACGTCCTCGCAAACAGCCAGGAGCCAAACACCTCTACACCCCTACCATCCCAATCCATACATGACCCACACCCATATCATCCTCACCCACAATCACAGCATTTTTCGGTTTTTGTCCTCGACTGTAGATTTGCCTCACAGAGAACTCGGTTAACCTCGTTGGTATTCGATCTGCATTTGCCCTTGAAGATAATACCCAACCCATTCATTTGACTTGATATCAATGGGTGTCTTGTGCACTGATTTGCAACCTTTCCCCTGATACATTATAGTGTCCGTCGCGTATTTCATCTTTCAAAGGTATCAAGTACCCGGGTCAAATCCTATGCCGTTTTAAATGTGACCCGATGAAGTGAAAATGTCTTCAAAGTTTTTTGAGGTATAGCGTACGATGTAAATCTCTTTATTGTTTGAATCATTAATGTTGTAATGTTTGTAATATCACACTCTTTTGCATCAAATATTTAAAAAGTTGATTTAAAAGTTGTGTCCTCATTTTACTTGGCGGAGTACATCTTCGGAAGTATTCATTACCAAGGCGGTTACTCCTGTACCAAGTGCAATTGTCTAAACCGATTCCACACCAACCTGATTCTCTTGCGATAAAACGCTCTAATACTTCTTTGTGATGCAGCATAAAGGATTGGATCGAGTAACGGATTGAATTGTACAATAATCAATAAGGTGTATACGATTTCAGGGCTGTTACATTGACTACAAAATAGTCCGAGAACAATGTAAATACAGTATGGCAACAAACTAATACCCATTGCTACAACCAGAACTCCTAATGTTATGGCAGGTTTTATGTAGCGATTTTTAGTAGCATTCTCGTCCTCACGATCATGATCTCGAAATCTTACTGATTTTCCGCTTACACTATTCACTGGCGTCGTTCCCGGTCCAATTTGTCTGCACTTCTTTAATTTTCTTCGAAGTAGAAAATAAAATGATGTACTTAAACAGCAAGTGAGCAAAACTGGAAGGCAGAATAAGCCAATCGAGTAAAACATACCGAACCATTTCAATCTGCGCGCTGGTGATAAACAATAACTGTTGAAATCAATTTCGGCAGCTTGAATGCTTTTTGTTTTGCAACATTCCATAGACTGAGTTCCAATGTGGCGATTAAAGCACCGATGGAATAGCATAAAACTATAGCTAGCTTCATTCGTGACTTCGTTTGCATCTTAATGTATGTTGTATAACTTAAAGAAACAAGTAAGAGACGATCTACAGTAATAGTAACTAACAATAAGTTCCCGACGATGAAAACGGCACCAAAAACAGCAGATACCATGCATCCAATTTCTCCATATGGGTAACCTGACGCGAATGTAAATATCACTGCATTAAATAACATAATGTAGATTCCATAAAGAAAATCAGTGAATGATAGAGCATATATCAGGGGGCTGCTTGGGTGCCTCCATAAACTTCTGATAGAATGAAAAGCAATTAAAATCATTAAGTTTAACGCGATTGTTAAACTTGAAATGACGAATGCCGAAATACCAAATATGAAAAGTAAGTCAACTGCCATGATTCTGTAAGACACAGGTTAATGAACACCACAAATGACGACTTTTCCCTGATTGTTTCATCAAAATTAATGATACGACGATTTTTCACCAACGACTATTTTCATATATATATTTCTGAAGTCAGGCGATCGTGTAATCACAATAATACAAAAACATGAGGCATGGGGAAATTGTGTCCATTGCGTTTGCGCAAAATAAGCGTTGAAGTTCGTCGTTGGCTATAGCTGAGGGCCGACTGAGCAATAATTATCTGTTGAGGAAGACTGGGCATGCTAAAATCGCATACCAGCTCCTCGACGCACCATCAGATATCTGCCTAACAAGAGCAATATTAAGTTGTAGGTGATGCAGGTGTTATAGTTCCGGAGTTTACCATTTTTCTACGCCATTCGTGACCATCCACCAATTTATTGATTTTCAATACATGGGGACATACTTTTCAGCACATTTATGGTTGACGGTCACGTTTTATGCAAATGGAAAAGTGTCTCCAAATTGTGGCAACAAATGCTTAGCCCCCTTTTGTGACCTAGCAACAATTTATAGAAGTTTTCATTGAAAGATTTTTTTTTTTGAACTTGAAGACATGCTGTAGTACAAGTCATGCAGAAATCAAGGATTTCTCTAACGTCATTTGCTTTTTATAAATTTGATTTATTGGATATTCGTAAACAGTTATAACAATCTTGGCAATCTGATTAGCTTCCTCGTGGCGTATTATAGCGCTAGGCAATATGCGGCGTACGTACTACGCCTCGTTGTCCACCACTTAATACTTTAAAGAGTAATGGTATCTATTGTGTTATATCAGTCTTTAGTCTTAAGTGAGTACTGTCCAAATCGCCAATGGTGTCAAACTGCCAGGTTATGTAATCTGCGCATTGTTACTTAGGTGCTTGGTTACTGCTGCTTTGAAGTATTTGTTATGATTAGAAGTATACT
The DNA here is from genome assembly GCF_039555335.1 of Amphiura filiformis. Lineage (NCBI taxonomy): Eukaryota > Metazoa > Echinodermata > Ophiuroidea > Amphilepidida > Amphiuridae > Amphiura > Amphiura filiformis. The sequence goes on from NC_092632.1 coordinate 15,886,004, forward strand.
TTGATCAGCTCTTAATCGACGGACCTTATAACATCGCGGATTAATATTTTTATTTCGAGAATTGTCTTGTGACATCTCGCCAGAAGTATCAAAAATTATTAATTTAAGCCCTGTACTTTTTCTACTTTATTTGGACTTGGACTTATTGCTTTCCTCCCTCGGATCCTGGGAACCTTGGAGCTAGCAGCCGTTTCACCATGGAAGTCCATATGCCTCTGTTTGTGACCATATTCCTCGCATTATAGATTGATGTAATCCCAAGTTCTTGGCAGCTGCTTTTTATGTTGTCAAGCCAGCGCTTTGGGGGGACTACCTCTAGGCCTGTGTCCAGGTATTCTACATTCAAGGGCAAGTTTAGGGTATCTGTCCTTTGGCATCCGTACGATGTGTCCAAAGTAGAACAGTTGTTTGGATTTGATTTTGTCTAGTATTGTGACCTGGCTGCTTGTTGTCTATGTGTTCCGCAGCCTATCTCTTCTGGAGACTCACATTATCCATCTTAAACAAGACATCTCCAACACCAACAATCTCTTCTCGTCTCTTTTCTTGAGCGTCCAAGCTTCTGCCCCATATGTTGCTATTGACAAGATTAGCACCTGGTGGAGTTCCATTTTTGTGTCAATACTAATTTCTTTTGACTTCGAGATTGTGGTTAACTTCCGCATGCTTCCCATTGCCAGTCCAATCCTCCGTTTGATGTCTTCCGTACTGGTTGAATTCTCTGTAATAACTCCTCCCAGGTAGGTGAAGGTTTGGACTTGCTTCAGTTGGTCACTTTCTATGAAGATGGTTATTGGGTGGCTGACTTTGTTGATGATCTGTACTTCAGTTTTCCCCTTGTTTATAGTGAGGCCAAATTTCTTGCTAGAGTTTACAAGTGATTGAAGATCTTCCTCTGAATCTGCCATTAACACAATGTCATCGGCATCTTTTCAAGATGGCGCCGGCGGCCGCCATCTTGGATTTCTGGGTAAAATGAGGTTGTAATGTCAAAGTAATGTCAGATTTGAAATCCTTGTGGTCGATTTATCCAAAAAGTGTCTTTGTACACGATTTTAGGTCCTCTGGTTCAAAACTAAATTTTTTCAAGATGGTGCCGGACACCATCTTGGATTTCTGGGTGAAAATGATGACGTAATGTCAACAAACTAATGTCAGAATCGGAATCCTTGTGCTAGACATACCCGAAAAAGTGTCTTTCTACATGATTATGGGTGCTCTGGTTCAAAACTTAATTTTTCAAAATGGTGGCGGCGGCCATTTTGGATTTTGGCCTCTAGCGAAAAATGCCGGGATTTTCGCGATGGACATGGGGGCTAATTTTTTTCTAAATAGTCCATAGAAGTCAAATCAATCGTCAAACCTTACTAGCCAGAGAATGGTCACGGAATTGAGATTTTTAACTACACTAAAAATTAGTGTAAAAAGCTGGTCAACAGTGCTACGGCCTGGTTGTGATTCTACTTTTTCATCCGACTGTGAAGTATGTTGCAGAAGAATTTCCTCAGTATACTTATGCCTCTATAATTGGCACAGTCTAATTTGTCCTTCTTTTTGAAAATGGGGACAATGATTGCTTTGCCCCAGTCCTCTGGTACGCATTCGGATTCCCAGATCCTTCGGCATAATTTATGTATCATCATACATCTCAGAACAAAAGCAAAACGGTTTTTCATGTTTCTCTTTCACTTAATTGACATTAGTAAATAAATTATATGATATTTATTTCAAAATTACAAATTAAAAAACCACTTCAAATGCTCAATTGTTTGAAATTACCCATCTTAAGAGCACCGACCAGATGGTTCGTGATGCAATTAAAATCAGTTACTTTTGCTACACATAAGACACGAAAGTGGCCCAAGCTATTTAAGGACTAATTTACACAATTGGCCATATCTTCGCTTGTAGACCACCGATTTGAAACAAAGCTTATGTAGTAGCTTAAGAAATTAGCTAGACAACGACTAGTAGAGTTCAATAAATCAATAAGTATCATGTTTGCCTAATACTATTTTCTAAATTGTATAAATGTTTGTTATATCCTGTAATACTGGATATCCGGGAATGATACTACTTACTTCTTGCATTATGCGTTTCTCGCGTTGGCTAGGTGTGTTTACTTCTTAAGTGGAGTTGACCATGACTGCTTGCATGTGTAATTGACCGATAACTGTCATGTGTTTAACAAGGCAATGTTTGAGGAACGAACAATCTTTTTCTTGAAATTATTTACGTGTCTTTAAGGCGGGCCGGAGAGGAGCATTACCTATTATTTTATATAATACCGTAGGTGCATTCAAATATTGAGACAAATAAAGCTGACACACAACAAGAACTGTATGGGTTCTATAAAGGATATCACGCGGCATGATATAAGAGATATCATTTCCGCCCCATGTGCATGATTCTTCTAATTTTGATATATTATTGTCCTTAACTCAAGAACCGCAAGACCAATGGAAATATACATTTTTGGTTTACTCATTTCCTATAAGATCAATATATCAATATTTTTTTACTTATGGCTAAAGCTTGACAAGATGGCTCCCGTCATCCTATTCGCCTTAACTCGTTGTACTTGCAAGTAAATTGCAGTCTTGTAATAGAAATATAAATAAATAACAGATAAGTAAATGGTATTTGATAGATTGCTGCAAATAATCCGAACAGAAATAGCTAATTCGTTGTACTTGCATGTAAACAGTATAGCTTCCCAGCAAACACAAAATGTTTTCGACATCATTCGCAAAAAGTTATAAAAGGTTGTCAGAAAACGTTTAAATGTCGGGTTATATAAAGGGTACATTAATGGTATAAAACGTTTTCATAACATTAAATAACATTTGTTGGTAATTTACTGCACAGCTAACACAAATGTTTTACAGAAAACGTTTAAATGTCGGGTTATATAAATGGTATATAAACGTTTTAATAACATTCCAAAAACATTTTTGAAAACTTGGTACAAATCATTCTAAACAGAATGTTATTTTGGGGTTGAAAAAATGTTTGCCCAAAATATTTACAATAATGTTTTTAAAATGTTTTCACGACCTTTATATAACCCGACATTTAAATGTTATTAAAACGTTTTGTAAAAAACATTTTAAGAACATTTCTGTGTTTGCTGGGTGTAAATATTTTAACATAATGTAATTTAAGTGTTGACAAAATAGTTGGCCAAAAATGTTTGCAAAAATAGTTTACAATGACATTTCGAAAACATTTTAAAAATATTGTTGTAGTGTGTTTTCATACAAAATGTTTTAAAACGATTTCATGACCTTTATATAACCCGACATTTTAATGTTATTAAAACGTTTTTACCTAAACCAAAACCCAAAATATATGTTTGCTGGGTTGGTAAGTTATAAATACCTGTAAAATGAAGCTAATTAAGCGCAAAAGACGATACGCAGAAAGAAAATGATGCAAAATTGAACTTGTACGGAAGCAGTTTTTATTGAAATTTCACACGGATATCTAGTCATCTTTGGACGCTGTGAATGTGGTTTGCTTGTACTTAACGACTTGTCTGCTACCTTTGACACTATCGACCACCGCATTCTCCTCCTTCGGTGTTTGTAAAATCTTGATATCAAGGGAACTGCACTCACGTGGTTGTACTCATAAATGAAACATTATCATCATCCAAACACCTTCACTACGGAGCTCCGCAAGGGTCTGTTTTAGGCCCCCTGTTTTTCACGATTTATATGTTTTCAGTCCATATGGAGGAGAAACTATTAAAAATACATACGCTAGGAAGATGGGCAAATACCAAACTCTAGTGGCTGACTACGATAGCAGACATGGCAGAGGATGGTCTACGTACATAGTACTGTGAGAGTAGGGATTTGGTGTCCATTCTGTATGTTTTTTTCCCACCACTAGATTCAGGTACAGGGTAATAAAAATGGGGGAAAAAGAAGAAAAAAAGAAAAGAAATGGGCCCCGTAGAAGACAGCGCCGATGATCTACTATTCTCAATGACACTCTTCGTAGCTATCACCACGAGCTAACTGTAGCAACGACCACCTCGTTGCCGTTTGCGGCGTTTGGCTCTGCTAACTCCCATTCAAGCTCCCATTAGGCCGAGCAGAAAACTGAAAGCGAGGCCAAAGATTTACATTTTTATTTTATTTATATTTATATTTATAACATTCGGCCGAAGCCAGGCAAACCCAATAGTGGCACGCAGGCCACTAAATTAAAGGGATGCCTACACATAAAACTCACACACAAACAACAAGAAAAAAAAAAGAAAAGATAAAAAAAAACAACGGTGGGAGACTGACTACAAAAGATGGTGGCTGACAGCCGTTTTAAATGAGGCAGTGGATTCGGATTTGACAGAAGGGAGTAACAAGAGCGCAGCTGTTTAGGTTCCGGAGATTGGGTCTGGGGTGAGGTTTGTAGGGATTGGGAGAAGTGCAGAGAGAGTGATAGATTTTAAAAAGGTGGCAAACAATTGCAACGTCATGGCGCTTGGCAAGGAGAGGGAGATTTGCATTCTGGAGGAGATCATAGTTGGATGACCCGGGCAGCAAAGCGCTGTGCAGATTCAAGACTATTGCTCAGGGTGATGTTAAGGGGATGCCAAGTGATGCTCCCATACTCAAGCACGGGCCGGACCAGAGCAAGGTAAAAAGTACGGCGGATAGAGGGAGAAGAGGAATTGAAAGTCCTGTGAATATAGCCAATGGTTTTACGGGCTTTTTTGTAGATATGATCAATGTGGAGATTGTCACTAATGTGGATACCCAGGGATTTGACTGCAGAAACCCATTCATGGTGAACTGCACATTTGGCAGCACATCCTCCTTGGTGGAGATGACCAATAGCTTGGTTTTAGTAGCATTGGCTGTCAGATGATTACTGACAAACCAGTTGTGTATAATATCTATATCAGCTTGGAAAGAAACAACATCATCATTGCTGGCCATGGGTTTATAGAGGGTTGTGTCGTCAGCGTAAACCCCAGGGAACTGTTCCGGGAAAAATTTGACAAGCAAAGGCCGTTCACATAGATAAGAAAAAATAAAGGTCCCAGAACAGATCCCGGGAACACCGGACACAACAGAGACAGGATTAGACGAAATCCCTTGGATTGAAACAGATTGAGTTCTGTTAGACAAAAAAGACCGGCACCAACTGAGAAGTGGACCCGCGATACCAACTGAGCGGAGTTTGTGGAGCAGTGGCCATACTTACATACTCCCAATTATGTAAAGTTAATTTGCCAAGTAACTGTAAGGACTATTTAGCTGAAACTATACACATGTAGTACAAGCACTATAGAAGTATATTGTGTTTAGCATTTTGCTAATTTTAAGCTGCATAATTAATAAGGGTTAATATCTTGAAAAAATAAAATTAACTCTAAAAGCCTCTAATTAACTAGGCAGATTAAAATTAGCAGAATGCTAAACGTATTATACTTTTATTTTACTTGTACTACATATGTACCAAGTCTCAGCCCCGGGTCTCAGCTAGATAGTCATTATAGTTATTTGGCAAATTAACTTCATTGGAAGTATGTAATTTAAACCTTTGACCTCGCTTCCAGTGTTCTGCTCGGCCTAATTGGAGTTAGCAGAGCCAAACGCCACCAACAGCAACAAAGTGGTCAATTACGAAAAAGGTCTATAGCGCCAACGCCCTTTTTATGTACACCAATGTATACAATGGTGCAATGGACGAAAAAAAACGAGGGCGTTGATGTGGAGCAAATCACACATTATGGCTTTAACATGGACTAGTGTTCCACGTAATTTGTTTACCGGTTTAACCCTGGGGTTTAAACGCTGTTGAAATATCGAAGAATTTGTTCTTGACTCACTTGGAGACTCCAGCAGAATAGGGAATAGTTATCAGGGTATTGCGAGTGGTTTGTTCATAATCTTTATTGGGGGGTTACTAAGACTTTGTTAGTGTCTGGTGTTTTTTTTATCTTTCGGCCTGCTGGACTGGGTCTTTGAGCAATTTATCAAAATTCGAAAGGTCAGTCCAGTATTTTATTCATAACTTACAAACATACAAAGCAATCCAACTTACAAAGTATTCAACGGACTTACACCTCACATATCACTGACCTATTTGAAAAACATGCAGGTATCTGGCAACATTTTCTTGTTGCACCCAAATGGAAACTACATTTATATGGTTGTTATTCTTTCAGCAGTGATGCACTGATCTTCTGCAACGAACTACCTATACATTAATAACACTGAATTAAATTTGACAATAAAACTGAAAACTTATTTGTAAGGCATTCTGTAAATAATGTATTTTTATGCACCACTTCGCCTATGAACAGTTTATTGGATGAAACACAGCTCCCGACACGCAGCGCGTGTGAACAGGTTTTTTGAAATAAAAGTGAAAATGACGCTTTATAAATGTTTTCTTATTAATTGATATGAAATTGTTTTTGTTTTGTTTATTGAATGACAAACAAATCAAAGATGTTTGACATATTGCTGGAGGAAGTTTCAGGGTTTATGTTAGGATTTCTTCTTTCACGTAACGTAAGAATGTTATCCTGAATGCTCCGAAAATATTGGGATTCTGCATTATCATGTGTCAAACTGTTTGTTTTACTTACCATTACTGAAAAATCACAATCGTGTTGAACCAGTAGCGTAGATAGATTTTTAGTGTGAGGGGGCAAAGCCAATTTTTTCGTCCAAATTTGTCATTTTATCCCCATTTTATCCCTGATTTTTTTTTGTGAGAGGCAGTTTACCCCCGGCTAGACCCCTGTATTGAGGTCAAAATGAAGTATGCCTGGAATTCTTGGTGAGTTTTTAAATATACGCAGTTTACGACTCTGTGAGTTGTGGTTCTAGTTTGATCAAAACCGTCATTCCATCATTATCCAGCAGATTATCCAGTAAAATATTGATTTAATAAATATAAGGCATCTCACTCGATCTCTCATCCACACGGGGAAAAATTGGTTGGCAACATTTTGTGGATGACATGACTATCATCATCATTGACATATCTAACATGATTCAGATATTTGTATACAACATGAACTTAATCAGCTTGAACACTGGACAACTTGAATCCGCTTGAATGCATGGCCATGCATATTTCTGTTATGAAAAATAGGCCAAATAATGATCCATTGTTGATGTGTAAAGAAACTCTCGTGGATACAGATTCTGTAAAAATATTAGGATTGGATGTCAGCTCAAATCGACCTTCAGTTCTTAAAGCCATTATGTGTGATTTGTTCAATAGCGACGCTCTCAATATTTCTCGAATTTCTACTTTTTGCCCGATTGTAATGCCTAATGTATATAGCTATTTGTATTTGGTTTTATTTATACGTCCTGCTGCGTGAAGCTTCGCTCAATAATGATCGGTGAGCTAATACACTCATTGAAGATAGTTATAAGATGTTATAGTCGCTGGAATAAAATAGTATTTTTCTTCGTTTACCTCATTATTTTGTTTGGCTCAAAATTAAAGGGGGCATAATGTGATCAGCGAAAACTGACATTTTGTGGAAAACAATAAGAATCTATTCTTATGGAAATCGTACATTACAGTGCTTTAAAACGGGTCAATAGCTGTTTGAATAGGTTAAGGTCCCAAAGGTTTGCTCAAGGCTTACTACCTAGGTAACCGACTTCAACAAACCAGAGCTAGATGGTCCGCACATTTTGATTGCTATGACACCGGCGGCCATCTTGGATTTTAAAAGGATAAACCACTTGAACGCGGGGAAAATATCGAGGCAATCACAATGAATTTCATATCATTGTAAAGGAAAATATTTTCTGCATGCACTCATGGCTTTCGAACTCTGTACTACTGCAACTTGGCCTTGTAGATTGCCAATATTTTTTGGGGGACGCAAGGATTTGCTTTATTTCTCCTAAATATAAAAGCAAATGACTATTTTCACCCCTCACGAGTAAAAAGTCAGTAGCACTTGGAATAATTTCACAAGAGCGAAATGAAAATCATTGGGGCCTCACCAACCCCCTCTATGGTCTTTGTTGGCCGGTCATACCCCCGGGTAAAGTGCTGAGGTAAAAATTTATCACTAAAACGAGCTCAACGGATGGATCTACAATTAGCTTAGGTCGTTTGGGCGTAAATGCCTGCGTTTTTTATGACGAATAAAAATCTTGGAGAGAGGGGCGTGGTACAACCCCGATCCACCTTCATAGTTCATGGGTTAAAGTGTACAAAGGCGTAATTGTCGATATGTGTTATGAATTTTTATATGCAAGTGTAATAAGGGTAGTGAACTCTTCTCAGTGTTTATCAGTATATTTTATTCAATTCTACGTGTTTTTGATTCATGTTTATATTTATTGCTTCTATTTGTACATTCTAAATTACTGTAATTCCACAAAGCGCGTTAGCAGTCAAGCAGTCAAGTTGATGTTTTCCCAGGTATGATAGTGTACTCATGCGTGACCAAATTTTCTTTAAACACACCCTAAACAAGTTTTACCTACCAGAAAATTTACGCCCTTAATAAGGGCTAAGAATGTGATTTTGTAATCATTCGTAATATAATGAAGGGATTCTCTTAATCACAATCATTCTACTTATTTGACTTTGATGGAATTTTAATCAAATCGTAGTGTTTACAAATCTAGTTGCTTATAAAACTCAGATCTATTATTGTCGACACTTGCACCATCGCTTTTTTTTCATAATACTTAGTTATACCCCCATTACCGTCTAACAAAAAAGCAAATAAATCAAGACGTATTCTCATATATCTCCAAATAACCAGTACTAAAATAATAATTCACTGATTTTGCATTGCTTTTACAAGGCAGGAACAATAATCGCAACGTTCGTCCGCTGCTACCAAACCTCCAGAAGAAGCATCTGACTAATGTCATCACTTGCATCAATAGGAACGACAAACTCGCAACGGAGAATCAAAAACACAACGTTTACATATTCCCAAAACTACCATTTTCGAAGTTGCAGCCAGTGGCGGCCGAAGCGAAAAACTTTAAATTGAAGGCTATTTATAAAAATAAAGGGCGCAGGGCGCAGTCTTAGTTCTCAAATGCCGTTTGTTCTGTTCAATTTGCTTGTTTCAATCTCGAGATATGTTTAGTTAACAACGAAATTGTAAAGTCACAATTGTGCCACTTTTACTAGGGAAGAGTGCTGTACATGTAAATCAATGATAGCTGATGTTGATGCGTCTAATGCACCCCCTTTCGTGGCTCGTGCATTAGACGCATCATCAGCGCGCGTGCATTATTTTGTCTAATTTCTCTCTTAACAAGTAATACGCGTTCATTAACCTATAAGTGTGGAATATTTATTTGTCTTTTAACATGTCTTGAGTGATAAAGAGAACAGTATTTACCATTATAAAATTATTGACATCCACATGTATTTCATTTTACAGCAGAATGTGAAATATTTATTTATTTTTTAATCTGTTTTAAGTGGGAAAAGAGAATAATCATACCTGTATCGTAATAAAACAGTACAAACAGTAAAAACAATTTTATATTGTTGTGTAATAATTTATGCATTCTATTGATTTCACGAAGCAAATTGAACAGAACAAACGGTATGTGAGAGCTAAGGCTACGCCCTTGACGTTTATGTAAGCATTATGTCATAACGGTGTTTTCTAATTGGCAAAGAGGGCGCTTTTCACTTGCACAAGTTTTTGAGACAGGCCGTAGAACTTTTTAGAACTCTTATTAAAGCCCTGAACATTCTTGCATAGTGCTATTGTAATTTATTTAAAAACACAAAAACTATAACGCTATTAAACAAATGTTCATCATTATGCTCGATACAATTTAGCCACTATCTATTGCTAGTTTGGCTGCCTTTCTTTTGTCAATAAGTTCTTTTGTCTCTGTTGAGATCCAGTTTGCCTACTTCTTCTTTCCGAATCCAATGTGTTCTACTGATGCTGCGTTGACGGTATCAACAAAAGAATTCCATTCTTCAGTCTTCATCAACATCAGTGTCAGCATCTAGTTCAGCCAAATGCATGGAATCTTCCACCGATTGTAGTCTTAAAGCATGTCATAACATTGCTCTCTAGCAGTTTACTGGTGTCATATTTTGGTTGTTTTTTCAAACAATAAACACCAAACAATAAACAAACACCAAAAAATATTAACTTGCCCCCTAAAGTATATTTTGTCGAACAGTAATATAGAACTTTTTAGAACTCTTATTAAAGCCCTGAACTATTATTATTTATTTTTAAAAAACCGATAACGATATTAAACAAATGTTCGATACAATTTATTACATCCCAGGGTACAATATAAAGAGGCACCGATTGTAGCCTTAAAGCATGTCAAAACATTGCTCTCTAGCAGTTTACTGGTGTCATATTTTTGTTGTTTTTTCAAACAATAAACACCAACAATAAACAAACACCAAAAAATAATAACTTGCCCCCTAAAGTATATTTTGTCGACCAGTAATATAGAACTTTTTAGAACTCTTATTAAAGCCCTGAACTATTATTATTTATTTTTTAAAAACCGATAACGATATTAAACAAATGTTTGATACAATTTATTACATCTCAGGGTACAATATAAAGAGGCACCGGTACAAATCTGGGCAACTATAGTGCTACGTGGTACCCTGATAACTTTGTATGTCTGGTGCACGACGCACTTCTCTTTGTTTCATCCAACGAAACATTTTGCTCTTTGTATTTTATTTATTGCCTGGATTTACACTGCAAATCCTTATACTATTTTACTGTTTGAATAATTAGTACCTTGACTTTCTTACGTGTGACATTTACTTCAAATTTGAAGAAGATGATTTACACAGTTCAGTGAAAATTGCTTTGGATCCGCGTATTACTGATTTAACTTGCACAAGAAGCATGAAACGTCTACGACTGTGAGTAATATACTGGACTTGCAAAACATAATCAGCCATTTGATTATGAAATTTATTTAAAGCGATGTTCCTCTTGGTCGGCTTAAATCTTCTCAAGTACACATTATCAAGCCGATTGTTTCTGTACATTAACTATTGTCTAAACTGATTCCACACCCACCTGATTTTGTTGCGGTAGAACGCTCTAATACTTCTTTGTGATGCAGCATAAAGGATTGGATCGAGTAACGGATTGAATTGTACAATAATCAATAAGGTGTATACGATTTCAGGGCTGTTACATTGACTACAAAATAGTCCGAGAACAATGTAGATACAGTATGGCAACAAGCTGATACCCATTGCTGCAACCAGAACTCCTAATGTTACAGCTGGTTTTATGTATCGGTTTTTTGTAGCATTTATCTCTTCGTTATGATTAGATGAATGGTCTTGAAATCTTACGCCATTTCCGCTGATACTATTCACTGTTGTCGTATCTGGTCCAACTTGTCTGCATTTCTTTAATTTCCTCCGAAGAAGAATAAAGAATACTGTACTTAAACAGCAAACGAGCATCGTAGGAAAACAGAATAGGCCAATTGAGTAAATTATACCGAACCATTGCCATCTGCGTGTTGGCGATAAGCAATAACGATTGAAATCAATTCCGGCAGCTTGAATGCTGTTTCTTTTTGCAACATTCCACAGACTGAGTTCCAATGTGGCGACTAGAGCACAGATGGAATAGCATGAAACTATAGCTAGCTTCATTCGTGACTTTGTTTGTATCTTAATGTAGGTTGTATAAGTTAATGAAACGAGTAATAAGCGATCTACGCTAATAGCAACTACCAGTAAGTTCCCAACGATAAAAACGGCACCAAAAGCAACAGATATCATACAACCAATTTCTCCATATGGATAGCCCGACACGAATGCAAATATCACTGCATTGAATAACATGATGTAGATGCCATAAAGAAGATCAGTGAATGATAAAGCATATATCAGGAGATTGCTGGGATGTTTCCATAAACTTTTGATAGAATGAAAAGCAACTAAAGTCATCAAGTTGAATAAGATTGTCAAACTTGAAATGACGAGTCCTGAAACACCAAACATGAAGAGTAAGTCAATTGCCATGATTTTATTTTGATAAGAAAAAGACAAAAGCCAATGGACGAACTCATGAACATCAAAGTGACGACTTATTGTAGACCGTTTCATCTAATGATCTCGGCATATAAAGCAGCAATTTTCCACCATCGACTATGTTTCAAATGACGTGTAATTACATCTATACACCATCCGTGTTCCCTATATTCTATATGGGACATCGACATCATTGCGTTTGCGCGAAATAAACCTTCGCCATTGGCTATACTGCTAGGGGCCGGCTGTGAAATAATAATAATCTGTTGGAGGACGAGAAACGTTAACTAATTCACGATGACACGCCAAAATCGTATACCAGCTTCCTGGTGGTCAGCAAATTTAATATGTCCAAACTATTTATAGTTTTCAGCACAGTACTTCAGCGGTCAATTTGGCGCAGATGGCGCATACGGAAGTGGGGTTGTGATTGGCTTATTGAATCACGTCATTATCACATCGGCAATAATGGTTAATCATGGGTAATCACCAAAGACATGGAAAGTCATGGGTAGTCATGGGTAATGACATGGTGAGTCATGGGTAATCACCAAGGACATGGAAAACAAGATCAATGCTTTTGCAACATCTTGCTACAGAGTCATGTGGATCGGATTCCAAATGAAACCATCTACAATCTAACCAACACCACTCCACTGGTAACCAGAGTCAAGATTCATCAACTCAAATTTCTCGGCCATGTACTGCGTCTTGAAGACGACGAGCCTGTGAAAGAATATGCCCTTTATATTCCACCACATGGGAAGAGGAAACCGGGACGGGCACTCACACTGCACTTACAGTATATCCAGCACCTCCTGGGAGATACTGAAGGGGTGCTGCAGCCAAACAAAATTGTTTCGCTTGCCCAAGATCGCAATAGTTGGAGAAAGCTTGTAGTCGCCTGCTCCGCAGCCAACTGATGATGATGATGATGATGATCACATCGGCACCTCATTCGCTAGTCAAGCTGCGTGATCTAGTTCTTTTTACACGATAATCAGACAGAGCAGACGGACACCGCTGAAGTAATTTTCTGAATAGTACCTATAGTTAGAAACAATTTTCTACATAATTTTATGGCACAATAGAAACTTGGACTTGGAAATAATTCTTTGACTCCTGTATTATCTAACGATTGCAATAAATGCTAGTAATTCGATACTTTCATTGAATGATATTGATGTTTTTCGTTTCCATAAATATCGCAAATTGTGTTTCTATTACTTCTATTGTACACTACACGTCATGCAACAATCACGTGTTTCTTTAATAAGATTAAATCCAATACTTTTTAACGGACAAATTCACGTTGTTTTAAAATATACCCCATTTTTCATTAAATTGTAGTGCTTACAATGTGTAAACGTGGTTGCATTGAAAGATCAGATCAATACTAATTTGCAGATGAAATTGCCTATCCACTTCAACGGATTTAAAAGATTTTATTCAGCGTGAATTAAAATTGCAAAGCAGTTCTAATCATAACAAAGATAACCCTGAACTGTTTGTTAATTACAGACCAGTTACATCGTTTTAAAAAATAAAATAGAAATACACAATCGATTTTTTAAGTTAGAATTTCAATTTAACTGATTAAAATAGTATATAATTACTACTTAATTTGTTGATGAAGTTAGAATTTTTTTTAACAAGATACTAGAATATAATACTTAATTCAAATGTTTATTGATCTTTGATCATTTGATTAAAAACCAAACTGTTTTCATCACTTTCCGTCAAATCACGTCAATCTTTAAATTTTGTTTGGCTGCAGCATCCCTTCAGTATCTCCCAGGAGGTGCTGGACATACTGTAAGTACAGTGTGCGTGGCCGTCCCGGTTTCCTCTTCCCATGTGGTGGAATATAAAGGGCATATTCTTTCACAGGCTCGTCGTCTTGAAGACGCATTGTCTATTTAAAAGAGCCTGTATAATACGGCAGTATTGGTGTAAGTCCACCTTGGGTAGGTGCGATTTGCAAAATTTTTATTTTTAGCCATATCTGAAAGTCCATTTTACTAATGCCAGCAGCAAGTACAGATACAAGTTCTCAATTTTACTGGAACGCGTTATAAACATGTGACTTATGAGCAGATTTGTCCACAACAGACGACCAACCACAAGTATGTGAAGCGCTCCATTCTGGCGCTATTGAAATCCCAGTTTGATTATTCCTTTAATGAAGTTAGTAAACTACCCTGTAGTTGTTATCCAGTTCCAAAAGTTATGCCAACATCTGTCATAGGCATATAATTAAATCAATGTAAAACAGAAATCTCAAGTGTTTTTAATCATACTACCGTAAAATCTCGTCTACACGCATATAGAGTGCTTCTGATAAAAGTTAAATTAATCCAGGTGTCATTATGGAGTTTGAACAAATATATTACAGATCCAAGCATACAAACAAGTATTACTGTAAGGTCAATCTATTAATTGTATTGGCATATTTACGCATGTTTAGTATTAACTTAGCTTTCATCAAAAACACTATATATGCTTGTAGACGATATTTTATGGTATTCCATGTATTATTTTTTAATCAAATGCTATCATGTGATAAGTGAACTGTGAATTATTTATTAAGAACTTAGAAATGGGACACTACAGTTTGAACCTAACAATTCTAAATATAGTCGGATGAAGCAAATGAGGACATTGTCACCAAAGTTGTTGGTCAGTTATGAGCTGATTTATTCCGATGTTTTTAATCACTTTGTGTCGCATGTTAATGGTACTTTCATATCATAAAGATATATCACAAAAATAATACGAGACAATAATGATTTATTCATCAAATTTTAAAAATGAAATAGCAAAAAGAATACCATTTTAATTTTAATACCTCATTTTTCTGGATAGCTCAAGACGACATGTTGCCAATCATATTGAAACACAACAGTTGTCGAAATCCAAATTTATAGGTAATATCAAAAGTAATTATAAGAAGAAATAAAAATAATAAATTTAGGAAGCTGTAATTACATTCGTCACTTTAAATCAATATTCTGCATCAGCCATCAATGTGTGAGATGTCAAACGATTGTCATCATTGACAAATCTAAAAATATTTTTGAAAACAAAAGTACTGACACGTTTTGATGTGAGAAGTCATATGTCTGGTATTTAAACTGGAATGATTTATTCTTTATGTTCTTTATGTTGCTACTATTTTGTTTAGTTTTGTGTGTTATTACATCACCCTAGTTTGATTCAAGTTATATACAGTGTAGGTGATGTCGTATGGGAAGTGTTAAGGTTGGATTTAACCCTGTAATTATAGACACTTTTGGACCTCTTAACAGCTAAATAGTTAGTCTAAACTATATATATGTATATTTAGAATGGTAAACACTGTCTTGAAGAATCCATCTGTGAATAAATATTGAAGTTAGTCAGAATTCAAAAGAAAAAAGAGAATTTTCTTACATATAAATATTTTGTTATGTTGTCCAAAAGAATTGAAATTAAAAAACTGAGGATTTGGGTGGCATTTGACATCACAGATGGATTTGACAAGTGTTTTAGAGATCTGTCAACAAGCAGCCTAAACAGTTCAATTTGATGTAAGAGTTTATGCTTACTTCACAAAACATTGAAAACATGAACAAAACATAATTAATTATAACTCTTTTAATACCAGAAGTGCATTATATTATAAGCTATATACAAACGCATTTTAAGCGTGTTTTTGAAAGTGTCCAGAGGTGCTGTTTTAGAGTTCCATAGTTTGGGAACAGAAACTTTAAAAGCATGATCTCAATTGGATGATCTCATTGTTGACAAAGGGCAGTCTTCAGTGAACGGCTCTTTTCAGAGCCACCAAATCTGTTACATTAGCAGATAGGCGAGGTTTGCTTGCTCTCTGTTGACAAGAGTCAGTCTTTAGTGAGCGGCTCTTTTCAGAGGCACGAAACCTTTTACATCAGCAGATAGGAGAGGTCTGCTTGTTCACTGTTGACAAAGGGCAATCTTCAGTGAGCGGCTCTTTTTTATAGCAACCAGAAGGTAAGGGGCGGCCTTCATATCTCATTCTTAGGTACTTTGTCCTGAAGACGGCCAGAGCTACTCCTGACGAAAGTGTGACAATTCTAATCTTGTCCGACGGTGAACCCGCTAAAAACTTACTAATTGTTATGAACTCTGGTCGTAAAAGCCTATCCCACAATCAGTTGGATGTGTTTGTCTTAATGGAGATCGAAGATTTCGCTTTTTAGTATATGGTGAAAGAATATCCTTGAGATATATGATATGTTGCCGTGTCATAGCTTTCCAGACAAGTAATATTATTTTAAAATTAATTCTTTGACGGACTGGAGTTGTTCATAAAAAAAACTAAAAAAAACCTCACCACTGATTGAAGTGAAATCAAATTGTCATAACAAGATCAGGTTTCAAGATAAGTGCTGACTTTCTTTATTTGAGGTGTTTATAATAAAGAAAACAGTGTAAACTACGCGTCGTTGATAAAAAGTCCTCACCACTGATAGAAAATTGTAATCTGATAACATGAAGGTTCGTTCATGCTTCGTTCCGTGAAACACAAATATACAAATGTATAAGATTTAACAAACCAATTGAATATAACAAAAATTCCCAATTTATTCAGTGCAATATGCTGACTTTCCAGTGATACACATGTCCAATTAAGGTAAAAGTACCTAACTAAAAGAAAAAAGCACATGTGGTGTGATCAAGCAAAATCAGTGTGAAGTCGGGTATACTCAACAGTGTTCAATGTTTCAGTGTTCTACATGATTGTATAAAGCGTTTGCAAAGGTACATTTTGCCCCATTGAAATCAAACATTTAGTTCCAAAGATATGAACAATATTAAAGCATTTCAAAAACAGTAGACAACAAAAGATTTTTTTCCTTTGTTTGTCTATGTCTGGAAACCAATATTTAAGAATTCCGATTTTGCTTGAGCACATCACATATAGGCCCTAATTAATCGAAATGATTTTTAAACTACCTCCGATATTATACAAAAAATAAAAAAAGTTTTCTTTTAAAGATATTTTATTTTAATTTATAAATTCCACGCTTTTCTCATTATTAGATCGAAATACACATCATCATTGATACTGGAACTGACGCCGGCATAGTAGTTGAAAAACTCTTCATGTGTAACCTGCAAAACAATGCGAAATATTATTAGTGAAAAAACATTTTTTGAACACAATATGCTGGCGAAGGGACGTAATAAATCAGATTAACTACCATAGCAATAGGTGAAAACAATATTGAATATATCGCGCTGCACAACAAGCAGATTGTACTCATAACCCGTGTATGTCTGCAATCATAGATTGAATACAACACCGGTCTTTTCAAAGATACAATCTTACAGGTGCGAGTGATCAGCATGATATGGTTCAACGCAGAGGTACCGCGTGAACGTACCAGTGCAGCACGGTATAGACGAATCCAACGAGCCAAGTCATGGTCAGGATTTGGTCGGACATCTTTGGGTAGCCGCTAGCACCAACCTGGTGTTTTGAGCGTCCAATTGTGCAAATAAAAGCCGCCTAACACCTAGAGAAGATGCAAGGACGAGGAGGGTTAATAGAATAATATAGATCATTCCGCAGGTAATCCCATCGCATCTATTCATACATAGTCCTTTTGTTCGCAAGTACATCAATGCATAGATACCGCGTGTAGTTAATCCGATTATTATGTATTAAGGTGTAAAACGGGTGATGGAATGCAGTTTAAAATTTCCGCCAAGGCCGAATCATTTCACATTTTGAGTGCATTGTAGCCGACGGCTACCCAACTAAAGGCTGCTAGTCAGGTGTAGGAATGCGTGAATTTAGATTCGTCTATAGACGAATCCAACGAGCCAAGTCATGGTCAGGATTTGGTCGGACATCTTTGGGTAGCCGCTAGCACCAACCTGGTGTTTTGAGCGTCCAATTGTGCAAATAAAAGCCGCCTAACACACAGAGAAGATGGAAGGACGAGGAGGGTTAATAGAATAATAGCTAATAATATATATAATGGAGATAATTCCGCAGGTCATCCCGTCGCATCTATTCATACATAGTCCTTTTGTTCGCAAGTACATCAATGCATAGATACCGCGGGGATTTGCCAATTGGTCTAATACCATTTTGTCTAATATCCATTTCGTCTATATCCATTTAATCTAAACCCGTTATGTCTATATCCAGTACGTACAATAATCATTTGGTCCTATAACCATTTGGTCCGATTACCATTTGATCCGATAACCATTTGGTCTAATAACCAATAAGTCTAAAACCATTTAGTCTAACAACCATTTAGTCTATTACCCATTTGGTCTATAACCAATAAGTCTAACACCCATTTGGTCTAATACCCATTTGGTCTACAAACCATCTGGTCTAACAAGCCATTTAGTCTACTAACCGATTGGTCTAACAGCACATGTGAGGCTGCATAAGCGCAATAACGCTATTACACATACTGTGACTGTGAGGTCATAGCCCAGGGTCACCGTGGTCTTAAAGGAGCGCGTTTCAATAACAGTGTAACAGGTCTATAGGCCTACATGTATTATCTACACATAACTCCATGAGTCCATATGCAAACGACAAAAACATGAAAACCTAATTTTTTTTAAATGTTGGAATGGCAATACTGGCAAATGCCCTGTACCCGTGGCACCCCAGTGCTACGTGATGAGCCTATTATCATATTAACCTTACAAAGACCAAGGAAAGAAGGACAAATGATCCGGCAAAACGTCTACTTTCACTCGAGTAGGCATATATACAATACCTGCAGGTTACATTTGTCTTCATTTTTTGGATATATCAATAAACAATAATAATTCCACTAAGAATGCATAAGATTTGATACATGTAATACGTTTGTTTACATGTGCTCATCTCATTTTATGTATTTTCAGCCCGTAACCAGTAGTAGACGAAATGGCAATATTTTTAGACGAATTGGCAAATAGACGAAATGGTATTAGACTAAATGGTTATTAGACCATAAGAGTATTGGACCTAACGGTTATTAGACCAAACGGTTATTAGACCAAATGGTTATCAAACATTTATTAGACCAAATGGTTATTAGACTATATGGTTAGAAGACATACTGGAAATTAGATCAAACCACATTAGACTAAATGGAAATTAGATTATATGATTATTAGACTACATAAAGTTGTGTTTCTTCTTTCATTAAAAAGAGTGCTCGATTATTAGACTAAATGGCAATTAGCCTTTCTGGTAATAGACCAATTGAATATAGACGAAACGGGAATTAGACCAAATGGTATTAGACTAAATGGCAATAGACCGATACGGCGTGTAGCTAATCCGATTATTATGTCACTTCAACAGCGAATAGACCACATAGAAGCTGTGTGTTTTGTCGAAGGGAACTGTATTGTGTTGTTATTAATCATTCTTTTATCTACCTGTGTTTTCGCGGAAGGTGTAAAACGGGTGATGGAATGCAGTTTAAAATTTCCGCCAAGCCCGAATCATTTTACATTTTGGGTGCATTGTAGCCGACGGCTACCCAACTAAAGGCTGTTAGTCAGGTGTAGGAATGCGTGGATTTGGATTCCTCGATATTCAAAAATTGTTTTCACCTATTGCTATGGTAGTTAATCCGATTATTACATAACTTCGCCAGCGTATACCGCTATTTTCGAAAACAATGATCGTGGGAGTGAAACGTTCAATTCACAGGAATTTGATCTATTCAACCAACGCACTGCAGGGTTTATTGTTTTATTGTGTCCGATTTGAGCGCTGACATATTGGACAATGTTGCCAATCAATATTCATGAGAGTGTACAAATCATCGAAATTGGGTGAATTGTGTTTGGCAGGTGTGAAATACATCTGACTGTGTGTTTTAATTACGTACGCATTAAGGTTTTGGCATCATTGAATGGCTGCCTAGTGCTGTTATATGCTTATTCTATAATAACAATTATCATTTTCTTTATTCATTCCTTTCTTTGCCTTTCTCTGCACTTATTCTTTGTCATGCCTACCTTGAGCAGTGGTGTAGATTTCGTTTTAACATTTAAAAGGATTATTTTGAAGTAACCCCGGTATAGTGAATCCAGTACCTTATGGTATAAATGCGCGCTGGATCCGTTGTTTTGCTAATTAATTTACCTTATCCGATTATTAACTTTTGGAAATGATTTAAATCAAAGCAATAATTATTGATAGCAATGGATGTTCTAAAAATGTGTTTGAATATTTTAATTGTCGTCTGCAATCGCGATCGCCATTATTAGTATATATATAAAATGCAAAAGCAACGAGCGAACATTTTCCACTCAAAAAGGGATTGTTGTCTTCCATTTCAATCTCTCACTCTTTTTTTTTTCACTCTTTCCACTCGGTATACATTTAGTGAGTAAATTCAGCTTTACGGTGCAGATCACCTTGCGCATTGGCGTGACGAATGTAGAGTTATATTGCAAAGGCTTTCGTGATTGCCGATATAGTCTATTGATAGTTTGGAAAGCGCACATAAGCAGCCAGAAAAGCCGATCAACTATATAGACGAATCCAAATACACGCATTCCTACACCTGACTAGCAGCCTTTAGTTGTGTCCCCGTCGGCTACAATGCATCCAAAATGTGAAATGATTCGGCCTTGGCGGAAATTTTAAACTGCATTCCATCACCCGTTTTACACCTCCCGCGAAAACACAGGTAGACAAAAGAATGCACACACAATACAGTTCAACAGTTGTGCAAATAAAAGCCGCCTTACACCTAGAGAAGGTCGAGGAGGGTTAATAGAATAATACAATAGAGATAATTCCGCAGGTAATCCCGTCGCATCTATTCATAGATGTACAAATGGATGAACAAAAGGACTATGTATGAATAGATGCGACAGGATTACCTCTATTGTATATATTATTCTATTAACCCTCCTCGTCTTTGCATTTTCTCTAGGTGTTAGGCGGCATTTATTTGCACAATCGGGCGCTCAAAACCCAAGGTTGGTGCTAGCGGGAAACCAAAGATGGCCGACCAAATCCTGACCATGACTTGGCTCGTTGGATTCGTCTATACCTCAACCATGTTAAGTTGTTAACCCTTGTTTTCGATGTTAGCAGATTTGATATTTTGGAATCAGTGGAAGCCTTTATCTCTTTGGAATTATCAGGGATAAGTAAATGCTCTTTTGTTTGGATTTGTAAGCCAAAATATGTCAAAAATGGGTTACAATGCCAACGCTTAGCTCATACGTTTATATGTATCAAAAGAGATCAAAATACCGGGGAGTGTGCGTCAATGCAATAACCAATATATAATCAGCATGAATCAGACCACTCCTAATAGACCCTGGTATACTTTATATATATGTACATGTATATTACCTGTCCATCGGGATCGTTTGGTGAATCAAACGTTTTCAAGAACTCTTCAAACACTTGTTTTTCGGTCCATTTCCCATCTCGATATTTCTTGTGTTCTCTGGGATTATATACTCCTTCTAAGTCCTCTACAGTTACAACTCCATCACCAGTCTTGTCAAGTTTCTTAAATGCTTTGTCAACGATATTCTTTCGCGATTGAGACATTGGTGGCTGAAAACATTATTAAAAAAAGTGTTTAGAAAAGCACACCACGCACTTATAAATCTATAATCATTCAAACTAAATTTAAAGGTTTGCAGTATATAATCAGATCATACGTCTTGGTCGTGAAAATTCCAAGGTCAAACATGGTTTCTCACAGAAGATCATTTCTTCCGATGATATTCTGCACACATTTGAAATGTCTTAGCGCATGCTTAAAACCAGGATTTAAGATCGTCAAGTGGGAGGTTAATAATAATAGTTATTTAGGTGCCACTCCTCAGCCTTAGCTAAATTATAGATTTATATTTCTCCTGTTAATCACATTAAAAAACATTGTGTAGATGCCATCAATGCGCACAAGCATCATCATCGTAGTTGTTGTCGTTTTTGTCATCATCATTTACAACATCATTAACAATTAATGAAGGCATGTCCCACGTGTCCACGCTGACAATGAAGTACAAGCTAGCCTATTCTGAAATAAAAAATTGCTAATTACCCTTAAGCATTCTAAAAATTCGTCGAATTCAATAGAGCCACTGCCGTCCTTGTCAAATGCTTGAAATAACCCCGTGGCTTCATCTGGACTAACTTGAACTCCGTAATCATGGAGACCTTTCTTGAATTCTTCGAAATCCAACTTCTTGTTCCCGTCGTCGTCCATAATGCGGAATGTTCTGAAAATGAATAAAGCAATACAAACCACCTGATGATATTTTGAATGATTTTACGATTTCATTTTACAATGTACATATGCATCAATTTTATTCTGTATGAATTCTGGACGTTGATATAACAGTCTGCTTTGAAACTCTATTTACCAGAGGCGTATTGGGTCCACCGAGCTAGAGGGGAGAAATGATCTGCTACTAAAATGACATACTAAGGAAATACGTGCGAAGCTCGCTACGCAAAATTTCTCAATTTTAGCGCTAAAATGAGCCAAAATGAAGACAATTATGTACATTGAAACTTTGGTCAATTTTGTACCGATATTTTGAGCCAGGAGGGGCAACTCCTGTTCACTACCTCGGCTATGAAAGTGTAAATAATCTAGTATTATAAACTAAATTATACCTGCAACTAAAACATGGAAAAGTTTGATTGAAACAACCAGATGGACTTGCACCGGGGGGGGCACTCCAACTTTGGAGGTGACGCGTATGTAGGGCTGTTAAGACCCCTTTTTTAATTTTGCTTTCACCCAAAGACCCCATATTTTTTTACGAACACATGCTCTGTCACCCGAAGACCCCCTATTTTTCCATTTGATCTGTCACCAAAAGACCCTTACAAGTTCAATTTGAATAGCAACTTTAATTTTTCAGTGATTTTGTTACTTATTTTGAAACAACAATGAAATTTGAAGCCATTTAGAACTAGAAATTCGATTTTCGAGGTTTTTGTGGCGCTGTTTCGGCTCTCACCCAAAGATTCCATTGAAAAAAAAGATCATGTTCTCACCCAATGACCCCATATTTTTTACATTATGCTCTCACCGAATGCCAAATATCATGCTCTCACCCAATGACCCCACATTTTTTACATTTCGCTCTCACCGAATGCCCCTTAGTGCGAAAGTGCCAGCCCTACACCTATATCCATTTCATATTGAAGTGCCCCCCCGGGACGTACTTGCACACGAAAATTATTCCGTTTTGAAGGGTGATAAATAAGGTTCATATTGACTTTAATCTCTTTACAATTATT
Source organism: Amphiura filiformis (assembly GCF_039555335.1). Lineage (NCBI taxonomy): Eukaryota > Metazoa > Echinodermata > Ophiuroidea > Amphilepidida > Amphiuridae > Amphiura > Amphiura filiformis. Next base: position 15,909,306 of record NC_092632.1, read on the forward strand.
TTTTCCCTCGCAGTGGCCTAACGGGTTAGGACGTCGGCTCATATTCACAAGGTTTTGTATTAGAACCTTGTCATGGTCAATGTGTTATGTCCTTGTGCAAGATACTCATTTGCCCCACTCCACCCAGGTGTACATTAGGGAGCAGCTGTTAGGGGGTAGTCGTAAAGTTTGATAACTGTCTGATTACTGTTCTAACAGTCACTTAAAGTCACTTTTCATAACTTGCTACCAAGTCAATTCGATTTAAATTGTTATGGTCTAGAATATTGGCCATGCATTGTTGAATGGTTATAATATCATTTCATTTGAATTTGATCTTTAAATTATGAATGGTCTAATAGAGTTATAAAATACCCTTACCTTGATAGACCTTTGATGCCGCTTACGCCACGTTTCAGACATTGCTGTCTCAGTTTCTCGATAAGTTCATCCCCAGACATGGTGTTGTATGCAAGGGTAAGACAATATTCCGATCAAACAGGTGAACTGTATGAGGAGCAAAAAGACAAAATACAATGTCACTTTATAAATGAAGTGAACCTACCGATATGCTAAACTTTTGTTTTAAATATACTAACCTGGGATACACGCTCTTATCAAACAGAAAACTATAATGAGCGGGTCTATCATCTAGGCCTATGTTCGATTTTGAGTTTTTGGATGACTTCATTTCTGCATCATGGAAAGCACCTAAATGAGTGTCCCTTATAAAAAAAAATCATACATACTTTAACATAATGATAATACCGTGTGCAATCTTGTGACAAGCTGATATTGATGTGCAATCAGCTAACAGATACGAGCCGAGAGCATATGATCTTCCGTACGGGCAGGCTCACACATTTTAGCACTTGCTTACAGCTAGGCTACTAGTACGTACGAATGAGCATGCTAGCATAACTTTAAGTAAATACCGTAAGATTTGTGAAGTTTTACTTCGAAGAATGCTCAAATAAAGAGAGAGAGAGAGAAATTAAAACATGGGGCTTTTTGCATGAGGAGTATCGGATAAAAATAAGTATACTAATAATATATAAAATACATCTATACAGAAACATGAAGTATATTGTTCTAATAGTTATCAATTGAATAAAAAGAAGAAATAAGGGGCTATGGATTCATCAAATAATAATATTGGGCCTTTGGGTGATAGCGATGCTGAAAGGGGCCCACTTTCAATATTGAAGTGTCCCCCGGAAGCAGATCAATAAAAAACACCTGTTTACAATGCACACATGTACATGTACACCCCACACATGTGCCTACTAACATTTCGTCATACACATAGCTGTACATTTTAATGATTTAGGATTATACCATCTATGCAGACTTAAATCAAAATTACTCTTCTGACGGAATATTTCCGACAACTAAACCATTGACCAATATTAGCCGGGCAATTAGTATCATTATTTAGTAATACTATTAATTATTATACTAATATCCTACAAAAAATGTGCAGTTTAACAATGGAACAGAACCGTATAGTTTGTATCACTACAGGCATTTTATTAGTCCACTTTATTACACATTTTATCATTGCTACAGGCAAGAGTCGCGGCAATGTAAGCTTACCAGTGTAAGGTTTTCCTCACAAAAAGAAATAGAAAATAATAATAATAATAATAATAATAATAATAATAATAATAATAATAATAATAATAATAATAACTGAAATTATAACAATAATAATAGAAATAATGATAATAAGTATAGAAATAATAATAATAATAATAATAATAATAATAATAATAATAATAATAATAATAATAATAATAATAGAAATAATAATAATAATAATATAAGCAAATAATAATAAAATAGTAATTGATAATAATGATAATTATTATTATTATTATTATTTATTTAGCTACATGTAGATTCTAGTTGCGGATGGTTTTAACGTGACCCCGCCCATGTTTTAGCCTTCGTGTTGTAACATAGATCATGGTAGTAACAACAGGAAAGTATGGGCTAATAATAATAGAAAATAATATGATCGAGTAAAACTGCATGCATAAATATTTGAATTACCGTGCATGAACAATATCAAGTATTATACTACTTACCCTTTGGTCTATATGCTTACCAAATGCCTTAGGTACCCGTTATATAGCGTACACTAAATTCCTTTTAATAACAGCTCATACAATGATTTTATGTAGGCTTAAACCGTCCGACAGACATGTTTTTTAAACAAAATTGATGCAGATATTTAATTTCTAAAACACATGTTGCATATTGAAAATCAATAATCAGAGGTATTCATATTCAAGGGAAAATACCAACCTGTAAAACGGTGTCAAGTATCATGTTACGAGAGCTCACTCAGTTAGTTCATACTGCAGTTACTGTCCGTTTTCCTATACACAATACACAGTGCTCTCACCATTGACGCGTGACCTCTACAAATGATGTATGTTGGAAGAATGGACACTTGCCTAGTTAACATCACTGTGTGAAAAATAACCAGCCAATATTTAATTTATTCTCCAAACTTCTAGCAAATATATTTCTCTAACATGACCTAAAATTACAGCTAGGTTAGATGTTCAGAAATGGTCGCACTTTTGTAAAATATGAGTGAGGGCAAGGCATAGCTAGCCAACTCCCCGTGTTAATTGAATGGAGATTTGACCGAAAATATTGGTATCGGACCGCTCACTGTCTCATTTCGTGAACAAAGGTACACATACCATTGTTTCCTTTCGTTTCCTTTATAATCGGTTACCCAAGTGAAGCTATAATACCAGCTTTATTGCGATATCGCACATGTAAAACAGACACTTGTGCACAACCAGAGAAGACCCGATTTAATCAGTTGAGCTGTTTCAATGAGTGTTATCTTGGTTTAATAGTGCAAAGGTCGAGATGAATTCTACTGTAGACATGACTGCATCATGTTATGTTTTGGCGTCGTCACTAAAATATATATATTAATATTAATATTGAATGTTTATGAAACAAGCAGTGAATTGTCTCCACACAGTCTTTGATTACACTACACGGTTGAGTGCATAGCATCGTAAGAGCTGTGTGAGCTTCTAGCTGGAATATAATTATGCCTCTGCGATTGGTTTTGTCCAAACCTCAAGTGTTCCCTTCATCCATAAGAATTTGTTTTACATCAAACGGAAGCTAACACTTTCCCCAAAAACACTTTTCCCCATTAGGTCAGCAGATAACTTAATTCAATGTTATAGCAAGGCGAATGTGGTAAACCTCTTGAAAACTACCTATCTAAGCACCTCAAGTGTTCCTTACATTATTTTTAAAATTTTATGTCATTTGATAAAAGAGCACACTTATCTGGTCCGTATACTAGCCTCATTTTAATGAGCAATGACCAATTCTCTTTAAATTGCAAATCTTGTGCAAAAAGAAGTTGCTATTTTCGCATGTTTTTTCATAAGGTTGTATTAATTCAATGAACTATGACTTACAAATTGATATGTGTATGTAACGAACAGTTTTCGTACCTGGTTGCAAATGGAAAATTAAACAACTTTCACAATCGAAATGGCAAGAAAATCATATTTTGTTATAGATCTCTATACTGTGGATGTTACAATAACTTAGCTTATATAGTAGGGAATCCTATCAAGCCTACACTCATAGAAATTGTTCGTTGGCGTTACTCAGTAACAGACTCAGTAAGTTGATGTTTACAGTCGTTGCGTCAACTTTCCGAGTAATGCCAACGCGTATAATTTTGAGTAACGCTGACTCGATATCATTATGTTGGTCGCACTCATTTGCACTTACTTTATTGAGTTGTTACAACTCAGAAAATGAAACTAGGTTAGCATAATTTTCTAGAGGTGTGGTATAGTATACAAAATTTTGCACTGATTACAAAAATAAATATTTGAATACTGCTAATTGTGCAGAAATGTATCCAATTACGTGAATTAAGTAACAAAGTACCAAATTGGAATAACTCATACCAATAAGTACCAGTAACTTAATATGAACGAGTTACATCAACTTACATGTTGAGTTACAATAACTCAACTAATTGGTTTTTGGACCTTGTTTATTTTTCTATGTTCCCTGAACTTGAATTCAGAAGTTGGCATTACTTAAAAAGTTGACGCAACGACTTACATCAACTTTTTAACTAATGCCAACAAAGTTGATTAGTTGACGGAACTTTTGAGCTTTTTCAGCATTTTTAAGTTCGGATAACTAAAATGAATTTTGTTTTGGTAACTTTTACACCATTTTTGAGTTGTCCAAACTTACTCCTTTTGAATTGCGCCAACAAGGCGAACAAGTCATTTCTATGAGTGTAATATTTCAGGAACGGGAACGAAAAATGTAACAATGTAATTTAACAATAATTTAATGTTTTGTTTGAGGTTTTTAACTGGTTACGTGTCCATATTGATATGGAATAACCACAAAGATTGCCTTTAAAAACAAAGAAGAATAAATCAGATGAAGTTTACAACCAATAGTTTATGGCTGTCTCGAATATAAAAATGTAGGAGCTTGTAGGGTTTGGTCTAAACAAAAACCGTGGAAATGTTTATGTTTGAATGTCCCCTCATTTAATTATCATGTCATATAGATTATCAAACCCTATGGAATAAGGAAGGGCATAATCTCAGCTACGACATTGTATATATTTTGTTAAGGTATGAATGAATGATATGATATGAATTTATTGTCGTGCAAATTGCAAAAATCAATCCATTTGCTCTTTAATTTTTCCCATCACAATGCACTTCCCTTTCAGGGTCATGCATTGTTCTGGTGATAAAATTCAAGGGCGCGTGCATTGATTTGAAACGTCATTTGCACAACAGCAAAATCATTATTCAGTTATTAACTTCTAATCAATAGCAATTGGGCAATCAAATGACAATAATATTTGTATGAGCTCAGTTCACACCACCTTACGACATACATATATATTAGCCTAGCCCCATTTCCCTAAAATGAAAATATCAACAACAAAAAGTTTGACAGAGGAGGGCCTCGAACCCATGTCACACCTTCCCACTCTCATGGCTATATTGAACATAATATCATATTATAATTTTAGTACCAATGCGCTAGACCAGTCGCCAACCGATTCTTTAGTAGCCATCTTGAAATTTTAAGTTATATACATAACTTCAACATACCGGGTATATAATTAACAGTGTCAACATTGATTGTCAACATTGATTGACAGACAGGAAGTTCTTTTATTCACATAAGACAATAGTCTTATCTTATGACATAACAGGAAGTAGGTTCCTTTTCATCATTGTTCTTTGTATCTTAATATATTATGACACAACAGGAAGTGACAGGAAGTGCTTGTTTGTTCACAACAATAGACTTCTCACTAGCCAATCATATAACAGTATCTTATTTTTACCTGTATATAAGACTTGCTTTTTCAATTCTGTCTTTAGTCCTGATGAAGTCAGAGCCACATCTGACGAAAGCTTGACCAATTTCACACAGTGACTGGTTGCACCAGTACTGTAGTTTTCACACATTGACCGGCTGCACCGGTAATGTGATATCCGACGGCGCACCCGAATAATAAAAATCAATTATAATTAACAGTGTTTATGACAAAGCAAAGACAGAAAACGTATCATAATTTTACCTGTTTAAAATCATTAATGTGTATAGCACTAGCTGTATGCAGAGAATACCACAATAGGGGCCTCTATACAGAACACAATGCTAGGGCAAAAACTGTTTGGTTGCCCTCAGAGACCGACAGAAAAAATTGAAATATTGAGTCGGGATTTTTTCAATAACTTTTTAGGAGAAACCTTAAATTTGGACAGTATCAAAGACATTTTATATTTGTTATTCACTCGATTTATTTATTAAATGCATATTATGTATTTCAATTTAAATGCAGACATGCACAATTGTACAATGCACAATTTTATACTGTAAAATGATCAAGCATTTGTCCATACTAGCCTTTTCAAAATGGAGGAAGAGCCCATGAAAACGACCTATACCGACCCTCCAAATTTTTGTCTTGGAAGGCTACAAAAATTCTACCATGCATAGAACCCCAAAGTTGATTTCAGAAAAGGAACGAAACAGTAATCTTTAGCGGGGATCTATGTAGTTTTTACATATATTTTAAACCAATTTTGCTCAACTCTTCATTTTCACTAAATTAAAAAAATGGTGTATACAAAACTAAAATTAAATATTCTGCCTTCGACACCGGATCAATTTTACCTCGATTGGGTATCACTATTCGTTATGTAACGTATATATCGTTATGATGTACAGTTAATATTCATATATTCTTTTATACATATGCTTCAGTTTTTATACAAAAATGATTTAATTGATAAGCAGGCTTCTTTAATCAATAAAATATCACGTAATTCTTAAAACACTTTTAGAAACAATTTCATTTTGGCGTATACTGCTGTGGTATGAGTTATATAAATATAATTCATAAACAGCATTAATATTAATGAGGCAGCGGATCTTTGATAATAACTTTTAGATCATAATATTTTATTTATGTGGTGTTTGAGTAGCGAGCCCTCTTTAGTTCATGAAATGTACTAGTGAGTATAGCTCAAAAGAGGGTGCATGAAAATAATGGCTCTTAGAATTCTTTAGAAAGTGCTACAATAAATTATCCTCTTAGTTACAATTAGAAAACTACACAATCTATTAGAAAGTGTGACTTCATAGGCCTCAATGTTTTTAGAATACACTGGAAAACAGCTAAATGGTATAAAAGGCCCGGGGTTCACTCCCATTGTGGCCTTCGTGGGTAGGGTGCCAAAAACATGAAAAATTGTAAAAAAGGGTAGCAAAATTGCAATTGTTAATACGCGGAAATGAAATTTAGGGTATGAAATTTGATGCAAGGAATAAAATCCCTGTTTAGGGTGTGAAAACAGGCCCGTGTTACCTCGTTTTAGCCAAGGGTTAAATCCTTGTTTAGGGTGCTTTTCAAAAGTTGATTATCGCGGATGGTGTACAGACCACAATGGGAGTAACTCCCCCCCCCCCCCGGATAAAAGGCAGAGAAAATAAATATTCTCAGCAGATGAATGAATATTTGTTTGCTCCTTCGAGGACTATAGCTGATCAAAGCATTATTCTCTATATCTAAGGTTTTCAAGTATATTATATTCGTGCAACCAAAATGTATAATGTATGATCAGTATTTAAAGGGGGTAACCCTATTGGTTTTGGATATGGATTGTCTTTAAAATTACATAATAATATCAAATATCTCCCCTTTATGCTGCTTTGTGAAAAAACGAGAGCATTTTCAGCGTAAATGTGAATAAATAGCCAAATTTGCAATCCAATACCTTGTATACGTGAATTGCATTCTGGGTAGGCATGCAACAACAACAATTCCCGTTCGTATGACGAATGCTGACATGCTGCAATGCCCGGCCCGTATTGAACGGAAAATATTTGTGTTTTTTTGTTTTTTTTTGTTTTTTCGTACCGTTTCAGAAAAAAAGGAAACAAAATATATTTCCCCTTGCAATATGTACATTTCAATTTAATATAAAAACGTTTGGGTTAAAATTGATAGGAAAAAAACCTTCCGATACCGGGTTTTGAACCGGGTACCTCTCAGGTAAAAGAACGGCGCGCTAGCCAATTGAGCTATTTCACCAACTGAAATAATCAAGGAATTGTTTTAATTATATACGGCGGACCGTCTCCTCAGCACTTAGCGTAGTCTCCTACACAGCCAGTTTGCGTCGGTCTGACACTCGTCGATCCTCGTGATAGCCACATACAGTCTGGCCGCGAGACTACACTTAGCGTAGTTCGCTTTTTCTCTTCCCATGATCCGAAGAAATTTTATTGTTTACAAACTGGTAACCTGTAAAACCGCTGTGATTCATGATTTCTCCGGAAATACATCGACTTGGAGCGTCAAATTTCAGGATAGTAATGAGAAAAATAGTATCTATTATGTGATACCAAAACCTCATCAACAATGAAAAAAATCGGGGGATGATGCTGTCGATCGGGTTACGGACCTTTAATATTAGGACATAATATAATATCTGTAATTAAAAAAATATCGCGAGAGTAAAAATCTCAGTTTAGTTTGTACAATGAAACTGGTAGACAATAGTAAATCGACACAGTTCTGTAGTTATGGTCTGAAACTATATATAGGTTATATGGTGAAACTTATAAATGTTGTAAAAATAGAGCATTTGAAATCAGATAATATTGGTGTAGTGAAAGTGCTAATTCAGCAGCTCAGTGAAGGCAAATTTAAAATTACGCAACAAGTGCGCAGTTATCCCCAAAAAGGATTTATATATTTTACGACAGGCTGGGCCATGGTTTAGGATACAGTTCTGTCCGATTGAACATGTGGAAATGGAGCATATTGAATTAATACTTCTGTTTCCTTAAGAAATGGGTAAATGGTGAAGGTATAACACCAGTTCGTGTGCAGTGGACTTTGTCTAGATATAAATTTTTTAAATGGATATTACTTCGGGGACTTTCTGGAACTTGTAATTTTACTACTAATAAATGTATCGGATCAGTAACAAGCACGAGACTTTCTGTGTAGTATCAGGAGCAATATTAGTGTCATTACCTGTTATAGTACGGTTCTACAGGGTGTCCCAAAAAAAAAGCCCCTCATTGCGCCCTCCTTTTCTCCTATTTCTGAAAAGTTTATTAAATATATTTTGGTATGTAAAGAAACCTTTAATCGTTAGCTTTAATAAACCAAAACAATTATTTCAATCGGCTCACAACTTTTGAAGATATGCCCTTTTGAATAAAAGTACCCGTTTTTCACTCTGTCCACGGATAGCAAACAGAGTGGTTGGGATGGCTCATGCTGTGGAGTGGCCTGTAGGATCACCAGACCTCACAGCAAAATCTAAGATCTTCGCAAACGTATTACTGAAAGCATTCGCAAGTTTCCTGCGCAAAAGGATGGTACGCAACGCAATTGAGGCAATGAGGACCAGGGCTGAAACCTGTATTCGCCAAGGAGGCAACCAGGTACAGGGCAGACCAGCACAGTAAACTCAGTTCAGAAGAACCAAAGACAAACCAAACAGCCTCTTAGGGGTACCTTTTATTCCAAAAAGAGAAATGATTTATGTTGTCAATAAAAAAAGAAATCAAGAAACAACAAAGTAAGAAAATAAGAAACATAATAAAACAAAAAGGCATAAATAATAACCAAGAAAAAATAAGTAATTGCAAGTAAAGCAAAAGAAGTTCCATTCGGCATCCATTTTACCCACAAATGAATAACTCTGTTAACATACCCATGCCCATAAACCCACCGGTAAAGCCTATTCCATAAATAAAGTTATTTTATAAAGTTATCATTGAGGAATGTTTGATATTCATGCATGGTATGTGTACTCCTTTTCAATCTTAGAAGTAGCCAAACCCTCTCCGTGGACAGAGTGAAAAACGGGTACATTTCTTTAAAAGGGCATATCTTCACAATGTGTGAACCGATTGATAAAATTGTTTTGGTTTATTAAAGCTAACGACTCAAGGTTTTTTTTACATACAAAATATATTTGATTAAGGTTTCAGAAATATGAGAAAAAGAAGGCGCCAATGAGGGGCCTCTTTTTTGGGGGGACAACCTGTATGTGAGTTGCCAGTGTATTTGCGATTTAATCATACTGTACTTAAAAAGAAATGGTTATCAGTGTGTAAATTATGTATTTGGATAAAATGATATTCTCGGTCTTGCTAGATCGTAATTGTGTATGTAAGGGAGAGGTAATAAAAATCAATTTGCCAAAAACATACGATAGCCTGGCCCCCCCGACTGTGCATTTCCACTTACTGACTGTCTGACAAATGTGTTTGTTTGGGGGGAGGCTTATGAAAAAAATGGAATATTATCACTAGAACTACTGAGCCCTATTTTTGTAACATGGACTTCAAAAATGGGGGGGGGTGGAGTTGTTGTTGCACCCCTGGTCAGTATTGATGGGTAAGGAACTAGGGAAAAAATTTATCACTAAAATGAGCGGAAAGGATGGATCTACGATTAGCTTCGGTAGTTTGGGTGTAAACTCGCACGTTTTTATGATGGATTTAAAACCTTATAGGGGGTTGGTATACTGCCCTTCGCAGTTCTAGGGTTAAAGTAGCCCAAAAAGATTTTTTTATTCTCAGTCATCGTCATCATCAGTGTGTGTATTCATAGCATTTATGCGTAATGCTGATCTGGAGAAAATTATGATTTGGCAGCACCTACTGCGGTCCGAATCCATGCAGGTTTTTTTTAGTTGAACCTTATTTGTTTTGATTAGCGAACAATATGTGTTCGAATTTGGTATGATAAAATAATTTCACAACCGGCACACTGGTCCACATAATTTATACACTGTTCGTTCTGAGATCAAAACCTTCGCTTCACCTCATGTGAAAATTGTCTATTAAGTAAAAATAATTCATAATCCGATGTATATTCCGAGCGCTTGTTAAATATTTGCTGCATTTTGTTCCTTTTCGCTTGATTCTACATTCAATCTACTTTGTAATAAGAAAAACGGTACATTTGTTCGTCAAATAAAACTTCTCTCTCCCATCCTGCTCTCTTTGCGCACGAGCGTTATCTTTGAAGTACTTGATCACCTGATCGAAGACATCATCTGGAGCAGTTTTCTTGAAATTGATTGTCAAAGTCAGAAAGTCTAGCAGAAGGCTGGCCTCTCTCATAACAACTTGGTCAGTCACCAGTAATGTAACGTCGATCCATTCGGTGAGGGTGGATTGGGTATAAGCAATCTCAAGTTTTTCCAAGATAGCTTTTATTTGCCTTGAGTCAGTCTTATAGTTGGTGATCGATGCCTCTTCTGATGTTGCTGCTGTTGAGTTATGCATGCTGAGAGGAACACTTCCTAGGGTACCATTGTCACCTTAAAAAGTCAAACAACAGACACAGAAATTGACATAACAATGTATATAGTTGCAAGATATGCAAATATTAACATTGTTTTTGAGTGAGCGAGCGAGTGAATGAGTGAGTAAATGACCGAGTGAGTGAGTGAGTGAGTGAGTGGGTGAGTGAGTGAGTGAGTGAGTGAGTGAGTGAGTGAGTGAGTGAATGAGTGAGTGAGTGAGTGAGTTGCCAGATTCTCTAAAACTTTGTTGACGTAGTCCTATTCAAATCGTCATAGATTGCTTTAATTTGACAACATATTGCAATAATGTGAAAATTGTGAACCAATCTAATGCAACTAGTTTAAAATGTGCATGATTTCTGTGTCAAGAGGTAAAAACTCAATGTGCTTACACATAGCATACTCATTTATAAAGTTTAATTACATTTGCTAAGCTACAGCCGCCTTTTATTGCCTTCAAAGAGTTCGTTAATTTGTTGAATCAGTCATGTACCTGTCACAACTATAAGCAATATCATTCCACCCTCTTCAAGCATTTTGTACAAGTTCTTGATAGCCTCTTCCGGATCGCCAATAAAGTAGATGACATGTACAAGTGAAATAAAATGATACTTCTTTTCTTTTCCTACGTTTTTCAAATACTCCTGAAATGTCAGATTTTGCCACTCAAATGCAACACTGCTTGTTACACTCTCCCTTCTGTTGACCGTATCTCGATAGTGGGAAATCATTTCCTTGTCTGGTTCACACACACACGCATCTAATTTTGAGAATTCGATTAGTAACTTTTTAAGCTGCTGTATTTCCAAGTCACCTGCATGTAACAAAATAAATAATAATAATAAAAATTAAAATCAGTAAAATGTAAAAACAAAAAAAAAAAACATAATAAACTGCTGCAATTATAAACTTATAACAAAATAAAGACATGAAACGCGATTACCATTCTGATAATTCATTTGTTTATGAAATTTGATAAAATGTGACATACATCACAATATATAAAGAGACACTTACGGTCTTTTTATCTTTTCAGTTTTCATAAGTCTATTGTTCAGAAACGAAAACGCAAAGGATTAAGTGAGTTGATCTTTAACTTGAATTCATTGTTGAGTTTGAAGTACCAATCAGCTTATTTCAATAGAGGTGGATGTCTGTCAATAAAGGATGGATAAGACAAGATTATGGAACACCGGTGTTATTATTGGTCTAGTGTCCCTCTCGTCTTTGATGTTGTTAAATTGGTTCAAAATGCCAATTCGAATGAAAAGGTCCACTTTTTCGGTAAAAACGTTGAAAATAACCCCTTAAATCGTAAAAGGTCCGCTTATGAGCCGGTCGCACCCCGAAAAATTACGGGGCTGTGCAGTGTCACCCTTCCCTCTTATCAATGTACATCTCCCTATTTCGCTCCCCCCCCCTCCGAATCAGTCTCCGAATCAGTCTCGCGAATTTAAGACCGTAAAATTTAGAGAGGTTTTGTTTTAATTTTGTTTTTGTACCATCAATTTCATTATTTCAGGAAATGTCTTCCTGTTCGGTTGTTTTGGTTTGGTTCTTTTTCGGGGCATCTTCATGCATTTCACAGGAGTTTTTTGTGGCTTACATCTCTGTCGTGTGTCTTTTTCCACCCACCAGTCCCAAGTACAGAGAATAAAAAAATGAGAAAAAACGTTTCCATGTCAAAATTAACATAACTTACCAAAACGAAAACAAAAATTCACTTGCTTCAACTTATTAGTAAGTGACAAAAGGCTAGGATAAAAAGATTGGTTACACCTAGGAGGCTAACACTTTAGAATAACAATGACACACGAAAACGAATACGAAAATGAAAACAGAAACAGAAACTGAAAAGATAAAGAGACTCTTGATAATTTCACTTATTTAGTAAAATCGCAGTATATTCCAATAAATTCCCGTAACCCAAGATAGTTAAAACTATCCTTTTTCTGATTTCTTGCAACAAGACAAATAATTTGAGACCAGTTTCATCAAAATTGGAGCAAATTTCAATTTTCTAAATTGGACCTATGACGTCACAAAGTTACTCTTTCGCTCATAATTCCATAACCGAAAAAGAAAGAAAGAAAGAAAGAAAGAAAGAAAGAAAGAAAGAACGAACGAACGAACGTACGAAAGAAAGAATGAAAGAAAAAAAGAAAGAAATAAAAAAAAGAAAGAATGAAAGAAAGAAAGAAAGAAAGAAAGAAAGAAAGAAAGAAAAAAAGAAAGAAAAAAAGAAAGAAAAAAAAGAAAGAAGGAAGAAAAGGAGGAAGAAAACAGAAAGAAGGCAAAAAAGGAAGACAAATGAAGAAATAAGAAATGAAATTAATTCAACCACACGGGGACTCGAACCCACATTTACTCAACAAGCTATACCAGGAATTCATACATATAGTCCAGCGCGGTTTGACTACGTATCAACTTAGACAATGTCTTGATCTCAAAGCGGCTGATGCAATAAGGTGATTTCAATTGCGTCCGCATAATGGCTCTTAATAAACAAGCCTGTCGACATGCAATTTAGGACGGACCGGTAAAAAAAAAAGCTCCCCAAATTCCATTGGGTGAAGGAAGTTTTGATAACCAAACAACTAATCACCGATTTTTGAAAGCAATAGGAAACCGGAGATCCCGGAGAAAACCTGCGAGAGCGAGCATGGAATCGGGATAAACCAAATGCACAGTCCTTGGGCACGGCCGGGGATTGAACCCGGGACCTCGGTGGTGCAAGGCGAGGGAACTACCGCTTCGCCAACTCGCTCTCGCACTCGCATGTGAACATACACAAATAATGTAAAGCTAATATCCAACGCACACAAATTTCTCTCACTGTTATTTAAAGTGTATACGTCTTTTACTACGTTTTGTATACGTTTCTATCTTAAAGATATGTAATTGATATTTCATCGCTGTTTCCAGCCAAATCGATGGTAATCAGTGCCAGTAGTATGTACCATATGCCTACAGTCTGCACAAGTTATCAGTTTTATAACACAATACAAGACTTATAGAACATTGGGGAATATTTTTCTATTGCAAAAACAAGTTTATCTCTATTCGAAGAGAATAATTATTACATTACAAGTTGACACTCGTTGCAATTTGTTTATGCGTATTTCTCCTGAAAAAAGAGAAATTGTGTGGGTAAAATTCGGGCTCGTACGTGTTCTTCCCCCGTTTGAAGCGAAATTAATTTTCAAGGCAGCAGGCTATGACGTAGGTAAATGAAGCGGACATAACAATGCTGCATAACAATATGCAGACTATTGTTCTCATTTCGGAAACAAAGCTCACACAGTATTGTTACTATGTGTTTGCTTTGTAATATTTCATCCAACTGAAACTATAATGCTATAGCACAGGGAAATCAGATACATGAGTTTGTGGACTTAACACGGTTTATATGCTAGTCTCAGACTGATCAAGATGATATTCTAAGCTCAAATTATTTATTTTTTTAGTCCTAATATTTCTCATGATATTGCTATACATATGAACTGTAATATCACAATTTACTAATATATAAAAAAGAAGCGGCAGATTTTATCCATATGTTTAAAAAACATTAAATTTGTAATACTTAATTTAGAGTTTTTTCTGTGAACAACAACAGTATACGTTCTGTGCATTGAGAATGATAATAATCCCTTCTCGCAACTCGCAAAGCAGGCACAGTCATTTCATGACGTCAATTTTTTTCTAGGCCAATTCTGTCTCGTTCGAAGGAACTCATCGCTTAAGTCGGTTTTTGCGGAATATCAATTTTCTCAAAAAAAGGACGCTGGCCCCCGTATTTGGACATCGCATGATTGCGTGATAGTGTGATTGGTCGCTAGCGGTATTTCCTTAATGGGCTATTCGATTTTTTACAGGGAAAACAACAGATAAAGTTAAAATTGTGTTCTGTTTTCAAATTAAAAGAAGAAAATGTGACGTAAATTTAATGTAAAAAGTGAAAAGTGAAGGTTATGATTGAGGTTAATGACTCATTGCCTAACCCTAAACATAAGCCTTTATCTAATACTAAAACACTAACTAACTTTAGACCTCGGAATAACCCTCAAAAGAACTGATGCGCAGTCATTAACCTCTAAGTAATACGTCCTTCTAATATCAAATAATTTTGATTTTTTTTAAATTCGCGATATAATACACATTCTATGCAAATGATGTGCTCTCAGGTCCCACAATAAATACTGTGCAAACGTTGCTATCCGTTGGGCTCGCTTACCTTCGGAACTCCCGACACCGAGGACACGCAATGGCCGCTCCATGCGGATGATGTTGGTCAAATTTTTCGACAACATGTTCACAACTTTCAATTTGACGTTTTTCTCTGTCCAAACTTGAATTGCTTCTCTGCTATTTGTTTTTGTATAAAAATAATGATGCCTCTCTTTGTAAAGCTCCATGTCGGCATACAGTGGCTGTAATGTAGTAGACTTCATGGTGTTTGATATGGCCTCTGTTAGCTATGAATATGTGTCCCCTTTGAATTGACAAAGTTGTTCTATTTATGTATCATGTTGCGGGCGGTACTACTGTGGAATCCTTTTACCTAAACAGTAACCTAGTCCTACACATCAGCAAAATCTAATACTGTGCTGGCCTAAATACTAAATCCATGCACTGGGGTCAAGAGGCCATGGCCATATTATAGACGGATATTGGATATTTGATATTGGACATTCAAAGTACACAGAAGTTCGATCGTTGCATACTAATAAATAAAATTAATGAGATTGCTGATTCTGTCATAACAATGTTTTAGCTTTATTGTACAAGTACCGAGTACTGAATAACATTAGAAATTTACAAAAAACTTTGCCCGTGCACTTTTTGAGGTAGAGGGCGCTGAATATTCACAATGGAGCTTGAGAAATTTTCATTTCTTTGCGAAAATACAAAATTAACCATTCAACTGGACTCAAGTTTTTGAGAGGCCACGTGCATCCTAGGTGCATCTTCAAGCCGTCTGTTGCCCGGTCTATTGGTCTGGGTTGTTTAGCTTTACATGTACAAGGACGAAGTGTTGAATAACATTTGAAATTTACAAGAACTTTGCCCAAGCACTTTTTGAGGTAGAGGGCGCTGTATGTTAAAAATGGCGCTGGTATGAGAAATTTTGATTTCTTTGCTAAAACAAAAAAATGAGTCTTATAACATATTGGTGTTTTATCTTTACATGTACATGGACGGAATATTGGATAACATGTGAAATTTGCAAGAAATTTGCCTATGTTCCACCTCTCATTACCAGATAAGATGGGCTAAACAATCCTTGTCATGTGGGGTAGGGTTAGGAAAAGAAATACAAAAGAGGGTATGAGATATCAGGAATTATTAACAATTATTTAAAAGTATGTAAAAATGGTATGTAAAAAATATGGATAAACTGTGCATATGAGACTTGGATGCAAGTGGCATTAACGTTCACTTACGTGAACAAAAAGTAATATTGTCACGAGGGGTAGAAAATGCCGCGTAAAAATGCTGCTTTTTACGTGCTTTTCGATGACAATTAGTCAAGTTTATTTTGGTGGTCTGCGCCCTTCACATGCTCACGCTGACAAAGCAAAGGTCATTACGATATACAATCCACCGTAATTTTACAATGCACTGAACAATAACAATAACACGTGACGAACTGAGCCAGATTCTGGAGTGTGAAAGCTTGTGAACATGGCGGCTGACTACTACGGTTCAAGCATAGCCCTTATTCTTCTTACTGCTTCTTTGGTTCTGCTGGTAAACTTTAGCTTAACTGTATTTGCTCTGTTCAAGAAACGATGGCAGTTGCTCAAGTTAACCGAGTCAATAGAGGACGCAGGATTAAAGTATCCACATTTTCTTTACGGCAACCTACATGAAGTAAGACCTCTTTGCAAATATGGGATGCGAGCATTGAGTTTGTTTGTGTGGTTTTTTTGGGGGGGGGGGTATTAGTGTTATAGATGATGACTACGCGTAGGCTTACTGTCGCGCGTGTCACGGCACGGGCATGATGTAGCTTGATGTGCACCTGTGTTACGTTTCTGTGTTGTATATATCTGTACTTTTGACAGTATGGGGTATGATTCGACTATATTTATAAATACGTATTTATAAATGCGCACATGACCACCTTCGCGCTGCCATAACAGCTTGTAAGACTTGTAATTGGTTTAATAATATTTTCTATCGCTATCTTATCATCGACAGCACAATAGGCACAACGTTAATAAATGATACTGTAATAGCCTATAATTCAGGCAACTTGATCAATCTAGACAGTATATTCATGCAAATTATAATTTTTATGTTAGTATTATGTAAGTCAATTTGATATGAGTACTAAAATCGCGGCCCAAAATATGCACGTACTTGCTGTAACCACAGACGTAGCAAATAGTTAGTTGATAAATATATATATGTAAAGAAATAGTTATTGACATCATGTTCAATCTAACGAAATATTTGTCTTTGTTTCAGCTTCCCACCGAAGAAAAAGATCGCATTTCTGATTTCATAAGACGCAGTCGTAGTTGTGAAAATACAAGTCGACTATGGATAGGCCCTTTCGATTGTATAATTACTATGATTAACCCTGAGTATGTTAGATTAGCTCTTGCAAACGCAGGTAGGTATTGTCAATGTCATGTCATACTCTTACAAAGTTGTTTACATCTTCTTCGACCCTACAAACGAGTTGATATATGATGTCAAAAAGCCGGTAACTGCTGTGCAACCTTTAAAGGAGTATTTTGTGATCCCAGCATCCTCTTTTTATGACGTTATTTATGATAAGAAAAGAGGTACTGCTAGAATGTATCTCATTTCTTAACTCTCTTTCTGTTGAGTAAGAAGCTGACTGATGTGATGGATGACTCTGGTCATCCACTCCACGATCGTTTTTCATGTCAGCTGATTCCCAGATCCGGTCGGATGCGCTTGTCCTTAGCCTTGACAAACCGATATCTTTCCTCCTTCGATCCACAAGCTATTAGAGTAGACTTCATAACTCTAACTACGCACGGGGTATACTTAGTAATATATAATTGGCAGAGCTTCATCATTTATACTGTGTTTTCGCCAGCCCATTCGGGGCTGGTACCTGTTTCAGGTTTGGGGTCAGTTTACTCAAGAGATTATATTTTAGTGGTATTGGAATGATTTTTTTTTTTTTCTTTTTGTGGTTAAATTTTTTTAAATATTTTAATTCGATTTGTTAGGAAAAGTAAGTATGTTTTGCCGTTTCAACGAACGAAAACGAGTGAGTATTACCAAAGTTATGTTTGAACTAATTAATTATGACTTTAAAAGTTTAAAGGCCTAAATGTAACAATAATAGTTAATATATATAGCATCATATGGTCAGCAGAAGAAAATCTGACATCACCTATGATGTCATATCAGTGTCCTTGACCGGGGGTCCTTACTCCTTGACCACTGAACAGCGTGATATCATGTTGATAACAGATCTATAGAATCCAAATCTTCATCATATCCCCGGATCATATCACAGATTCTCAACAATCTGTGATCATATGGACCATATTGATGTGAAAGTAGTTATCTATCATATCCTGTGTCGTTTTATGGATAAAAATGACTCAAAATGTTATTGATGAAATGGTTGCTATCATAAACATCAGTTTTGTCTTTTCAACGGGAAAAATCCGATGCAAAATAAAGTTTTTAGGGCCTAGCTATAATATGGGCATAATTTATGCATATAGTATTGAACAATGTACCCCATTTGACATGCACTTATAGATAAATAAATTGTCTTACTTTATTAATTTAATAACTTCTTTATTATAAATAAAATGACACATAACTATTCGATTCATAAAATTACATTCAACAAAATGATTGAAGAGAAAACACACAAGGCACTAGGCAGACTGTTATAGAATGGAGTATGTAAGATGCCATGTCCATAGCTTCGCAGGAGTTTCCGACTAGCAATCAACATGATCAGCACATTCAGAAAAACACAGTTTAAGAGTGAAGATTGTAGTGAGTAACCAGTCCTTTATAAATGTGCTGGCCACTATCTATTATAATATAGTAGGCTTAAACTATACATTGCGAATTAATTAAGTTATTTTAAAATAAAATGTACATGTAAGTTAACTCAAACCGGCAGTGTATATATCGAAAGCAGTGAAATCGGACATTCCTAAGCGAAGATATTGAGTTCGTAAGTTCTGGTATTACAAAATTGGAAATTGAGATATCGTGGGTAAAAAGCTGAAAAGACAAAAAACCCAACGACAACAACAACAACAACAAAACAAACCGACCAGAACAATTTGGAGTACATGTAATGACTTAAAAGAGGTCACATGCGATGAAGAATTAATGTTTTCTGCTGTTTCAGCATGTTCAGTGTGCATGTTCTCATCGTTGATGGTTTGGTGGACTGTCATGTAGATGTAAGCGTGATCCTAAAATGCCTTTCACATTGACCAAAACTAATTACAAGACCTCTTCTACATTGAGGCTGGCTTTCCCTTTTAAAGGGAATTTTTATTGATATTTTGTAGTAATTATGTGTTTTGAATGTATGAGCAGTAGCACTCATGAGTGTAATTTCCCTTGTGGATATAATAAAGTTTTACTTGACTTGACTTGACTTGACATATAGAATGAACCACTTGTCTTGAATCAGTGAAGTAATTGGATTCCTTGACCCTATAATATACGTAACCTTTGTTACCAGTGTGTGGTTATTTTTGAAAAAATGCAAAATTAGGCACAAAATTTATCAGGGGGTGTAGTACCACCTTAAGGTTTGCAAATTGGGATCTAATCAATTTGGCATGTGCAAAGGGGCGGGGGTATTTTCAGAGTATAAACAGAGTTTATCGATAAACAGTGTTTTTCGAAAAACCATGTTTTTCGATCGAAAAACATATTTTTTTTTAACTCTGTTTATTGCCAATATACTCTGTTTATCAGAAAACACATCGGCGACTATTAACCGTTGTTGTACATTTATAGCTTGCCATACCCGTCAACGTATTATAGTAACCAATACCTCTCCTTTTTTTGTAGATACCAAAGATACCAGATTTCATCATTTCCTTCTGCCATGGCTTGGTGATGGACTCTTGTTGTCTGGAGGCCCCAAATGGATGCGTCATCGTCGTCTTCTGACCCCAGCTTTCCATTTTGAGATTCTTAGGCCATATGCTAAATTGTTTACGGAATCGACAAAAATGTTTCTGGTAAAGATTAGTTTTTATTTATATAAGTTTTTAATTGTATAACATTTTGAGACTTACGAAGCTTCGTAAAGTTTAGTGAAATGGACCCAGAGCTCCTAAAAATGTAACAGAAAGAAAAATATGCACATACCACTTTTGTGTGGTAACGTGTGCCAAATTTGGGAACAATCCGGTCTAAAAGGCTCATTAGTCCAAAAAGTGTTAAAGTTAGGGTATAGGGCAATTAAGGTTATGATTAGAGTTAGGGATAAGGTTAGGGTTAAGGTTATCATAAGGATTATGGTTAGTGTTAGTGTTTTAGCATTAGATAAAGGCTTATGTTTCGGGCTAGGCAAGGAGGTAAATAAGGATAATTTACTGGGTGGGCAATTTAATTTATTTTTGCCCTCAAATCAGGGAAAATAATTTATTGGGTGAACAGCTGTAATTAATGGCATCCAGGCGTTTGGATTTTCTGAAATGTAGACCTGTTATGCGAAGAAATCGGCTGATGTAAAAAGCGGACCCCTCCCCATATGAACCTTTGGTGGCTCTTTTTGTCATCATATCTCCTCATATTAGGGAATGGGCCTTTTGTGATTTTCCCCAAGTTGGGACCTTTGACAATTTGGAAGTAATGGTTCACGTAATGAGTCTGAATAATTTAGTTTTAGCCCAAACTTAAAGCACTCATAGTCAGAACATATTTAATATTATAATGTATAAAGTTCAAGAAAAATATATATTTCAAATCTTATTCTAATTATCACACACCATTACTCCTAGGTAGACAAAAAAATTGATTATAATTTTCGACCATGATTGTCACAATGCCACAATGTTCCGAACCATGTCATGATTATAGCTGTTGATTACTCTTGATTTTCGTGGTTTTCAAATTCTTTTTCACGTTACGACAGCATAGAATTGGGGACTGTGTAAGTGTTGGGCGGTAAATACCAGGTTGGTAAACATGCAAATACTGGTATTTACCCATTACCACCAATCCACCAACGGATCAATGATTAATAATTTAATAAAAGCATAATTAAAACCAAGAAAACAGTAAAAATCATCCTTGATAGAAGGGAAGGGTAACAGTGACGTAGATTTCTTTTTGACATGGGGTTGGAAACATTTCTTGAGGTACAGTGAATCCAGCACCTTCTGGCGACAGCACAAGATGATGGTACAAATGCGCGCGAAGTTGTGAAATATGGTGCAAAAGTGGAACAAATTCGTGCGTAACATGTTCCCTCGTATAAGCTATGAGAATTAGGAGGAATAACGCATACAGCATCAGTGGCCAAGCCAGGTTTTCGGAACAGGGTTACCAACTTGTAATGTTCCAACAATATCACAGACGAGTGTTCTTATTGCAAGCATGTCAAACCATGATTTCTGGAGCCATCCGGCCCTCGGTCCTACTGGCTATGCCACTGAGAATTATCCGATGTTTGCTCAGGCTTCTTTTGATTTAATATTACAGGACAAAGTAGACCAAACTGAAGGAGAATTCTTTGATGTTTTCCATCTCGTCAGTAAAATGACATTGGATAGTTTGTTTAAATGCTCCTTCAGCTACGAAAGTAATTGTCAAATTAACGAGTAAGTAACGTTTGCAGCCTTATTTGGCTGAAAAGTAATGTTATTCTCATTAAATATCCGAGGCATCTCTCTTGGATTTGAGGACAATGGATTACTTTACATTCTAGAAGATTATCTATTCAAAACTGTGAAACCCCTACAATGAATAAACAATAAATGGAGTTAACATAGCAGTAGACATGGTAGAAGTATTATTAACGACATTTCGCTATTATCTCAAATGATGGAAATATCTAAAGAGCGATTCGGAAGAGCAATTTACAAAAGAAAAAGATAATTCCGACCATTTGACCATTTTAGCACATCGATTAGTAAATGGGTTTAAAAGCGAATCAACTATTTGTAAAAATTTGTCACAAATAATAACTAAAGCCGAATCACATTTAAAATTACCAGGCATCACAATTTGAATTCCTGAACATTAACCATGAAAACTTTGAACAACTTTAGTTTGAAACATGTTCGTTACAAGCCATGTGTTTAATCTATAGATACTCCATATTTTTTTTTTTGCAGAGATAACTCTTACATCAAATCTGTTTACGCCTTGTCAGAACTTTTTATTGCTCGGATGCGTTATGTTCCGTATCACAATGATTTCATATTCCGACTTTCCCCGATGGGCAGAAAATACTACGGTCATTGTAAGATAGTTCACGACAAAGCTGATGCTACAATACGGGAACGTAGGGCGGAGCTGGAACGAATGAAAAAAGGTGGATTAGATTCAAGGAAGGGAAAATATTTGGATTTTTTGGACATACTGTTGAAAGCAAAGGTTTGTTTAAAATATAAAAGATAATCTTTTATCGCTGTCATGAAGAGAAGCAAGTTCTAGTGAAATTTACATTAATATCACCCTACACTAAGTATAAGCTACAGAATAAGAATAACCAAATTATTAACACTTACACAAAAACAATCAACCACTGCATGCTCAAAACACATTACGTTAACTGTGCCTTGAACAAAGTGTTCAATTTCACCTCATGACTTGAGTTCCCTCTTTCATTGACTGAGATAGACACGTACATATGTTGTCTTGTAGCCAAGGGCAGTCATGGGTCAATGAATTGTTTCAAAGTTTTTAGGGGCCTGAGCTTTTGATACTAGTCAATCTTGGTTAACAGGCTACTTTTGTGGATATACAGTTTACAGCAGCTAACCTTTTAACTTTAACATAATATTATGCAATTTCATAGGTTATGACCTTCGCCTGTGGATTGTTACAACAAACAGCACAATAAATAAGCAAGCAGTTTGCGATTCATGACCGCATAGTCATAGTGAGCTTTGATTTCGAACATGAAAGCTCATGAAGATGACCATAATGGCCACAAGGATGTTTTCTTTCATTTAGGTTATAGCTGGTGGCAAATTATGCAGAAATATCAAGTTATGAAACTAAAGCCGACGGTACAAATTCAAGTCGCACCCCTATTGGTTTGTGCACATGGTAATCATGAATCATAACCTTATTCAACATGTTTAATCATGGTGAATGCCGTGGACAATGGGGCTTGCTACGGTAAACGTCGACCATGTTGATGGAAAGTGGAAACTCATGGTATGCTTGATGTGTACAAACAATTTAGGGTAACAACTTTGGAAATGTACCTTTGCCGTCGCTGATATCCCAAGTTGAAGAAAATATCCCTGCGGTCAGTATGATCACGTTCATTTTCAAAATCACCCCTCACTTGGACTGTAAGGTCATGTTTCATGAACTGCTACCTTATTTATTGCGCTGACTGTATTCTTTATTAGGTACTGGCACCCTAATGTAACATTTCCTGATGTTAGTATAGTTAGTATATTTTATACCTATTAATTTTAAAGGATGAAGATGGCAATGGATTGAAGGACTTAGAGATTAGACAGGAAGTAGATACATTCTTGTTCGAAGGTCATGATACAACAGCTAGTGCTATCTCCTGGTGTTTGTATGACTTGGGAAGACATCCAAACTATCAGCAAAAATGTCGGGAAGAAATAGATGGTCTTTTAAAGGATAGAGATACCAAGGAACTTAATTGGTATGCTATTTTGATAAATTTAACAATATTTATGTAAACGTTATTGGTTATTTCATTTAAAAAAAATTTGAAATGAACACTAAGTTCAGTAAGTAATCGAAGAAAATAATAGAAAAGTTCCCGATCTGTCGGAAGTCGTATCTTTAAATTTAATAATAGCATAAAAAGTATACACACGATGGCTTGGAATTGGTATAATTCGATTTATTAAGGGATCTGGAATGAGAGTTTTGAGCGTTTCGACAGTATTTTTTATGGAACATGAGAGCACCTCAGACGTATCGAATTGCATTTTGAAAACAAGCATGTCTTTCTGATATCAATAGCTTTCATTTTTTGAAAATCACGATATAATACAAATTTTATGACAAATAAAAAAATTGATATTTTTCAGATTTTTGATATATAACTGTCCTCGAAGCAAATTTTATAAATCTAATGATATATTCTTAAAGTGTATGTAGCTGGGAGGAAAAGCCGACGATCAATTGAACATTTTGACCTTTCATATTGAAAATATGGATTTTTTTCCCAAAAAAAGACCTCTTTTTTTTGGTGTTTTGGGGAAAAAATCCATATCTTCAATACGAAAGGTCAAAATTTTCAATTAATCGTCGGCTTTTCATCCCACCTACATACGTGTACGTTAAGTATAAATCATCAGATTTATAAAGTTTACTTCGAGTACTGTTAAATATGAAAATATCAATTTTTAATGATTTGCCATAAAATGTGTATTACATTGCGAATTTCAAAAAATCAAAATTATTTGATATCAGAATGACATTCTTCGTATTCAGAATGCAATTCGACATGTCTGATGTGCTCTAATGTCCCACAATAAATACTGTCCAAACGTTCATACCCCTTCCCTTAATGTCATAATTAAATTTTCAGTTTCCATAACATGTATGTCAGGCTAGTTAAATATAACACCGCATGGTGATTTAATGCAATCGTACTTGCATTTGAAATCTTTGCACCGAAATACATAAACCAAAGTTTTAACAAAGGCTAAACATGATTTTCCTACCAAACTCAAAATATTATTTGTTACGTTTATTACTCTGATTGTACATAGGGATGATATGAATAAGCTACCGTTTACAACAATGTGCATAAAGGAAAGTCTTCGTATACACCCACCCGTACCCACCTTTGGCAGAACGCTAGTGAAAGACGTCATATTACCTAATGGGCTGACACTTCCCAAAGGTATTGTTCTCCATATTCTAGATAGAAAAAGCTTTATCTGCTAAAACGAGCCTCATATATATTACATCAGTAACAAGTTATGAAACTAAAGCCGACGGTACAAATTCAAGTCGCACCCCTATTGGTTTGTGCACATGGTAATCATGAATCATAACCTTATTCAACATGTTTAATCATGGTGAATGCCGTGGACAATGGGGCTTGCTACGGTAAACGTCGACCATGTTGATGGAAAGTGGAAACTCATGGTATGCTTGATGTGTACAAACAATTTAGGGTAACAACGTTGGAAATGTACCTTTGCCGTCGCTGATATCCCAAGTTGAAGAAAATATCCCTGCGGTCAGTATGATCACGTTCATTTTCAAAATCACCCCTCACTTGGACTGTAAGGTCATGTTTCATGAACTGCTACCTTATTTATTGCGCTGACTGTATTCTTTAAGGTACTGGCACCCTAATGTAACATTTCCTGATGTTAGTATAGTTAGTATATTTTATACCTATTAATTTTAAAGGATGAAGATGGCAATGGATTGAAGGACTTAGAGATTAGACAGGAAGTAGATACATTCTTGTTCGAAGGTCATGATACAACAGCTAGTGCTATCTCCTGGTGTTTGTATGACTTGGGAAGACATCCAAACTATCAGCAAAAATGTCGGGAAGAAATAGATGGTCTTTTAAAGGATAGAGATACCAAGGAACTTAATTGGTATGCTATTTTGATAAATTTAACAATATTTATGTAAACGTTATTGGTTATTTCATTTAAAAAAAAATTGAAATGAACACTAAGTTCAGTAAGTAATCGAAGAAAATAATAGAAAAGTTCCCGATCTGTCGGAAGTCGTATCTTTAAATTTAATAATAGCATAAAAAGTATACACACGATGGCTTGGAATTGGTATAATTCGATTTATTAAGGGATCTGGAATGAGAGTTTTGAGCGTTTCGACAGTATTTTTTATGGAACATGAGAGCACCTCAGACGTATCGAATTGCATTTTGAAAACGAAGCATGTCTTTCTGATATCAAATAGCTTTCATTTTTTGAAAATCACGATATAATACAAATTTTATGACAAATAAAAAAATTGATATTTTTCAGATTTTTGATATATAACTGTCCTCGAAGCAAATTTTATAAATCTAATGATATATTCTTAAAGTGTATGTAGCTGGGAGGAAAAGCCGACGATCAATTGAACATTTTGACCTTTCATATTGAAAATATGGATTCCCCCCTCCCAAAAAAATACCTTTTTTTGGTGTTTTGGGAAAAAAATCCATATCTTCAATACGAAAGGTCAAAATTTTCAATTAATCGTCGGCTTTTCATCCCACCTACATACGTGTACGTTAAGTATAGATCATCAGATTTATAAAGTTTACTTCGAGTACTGTTAAATATGAAAAATATCAATTTTAATGATTTGCCATAAAATGTGTATTACATTGCGAATTTCAAAAATCAAAATTATTTGATATCAGAATGACATTCTTCGTATTCAGAATGCAATTCGATATGTCTGATG
The DNA here is from genome assembly GCF_039555335.1 of Amphiura filiformis. Classification (NCBI taxonomy): domain Eukaryota; kingdom Metazoa; phylum Echinodermata; class Ophiuroidea; order Amphilepidida; family Amphiuridae; genus Amphiura; species Amphiura filiformis. The sequence goes on from NC_092632.1 coordinate 15,935,774, forward strand.
TGCTCTAATGTCCCACAATAAATACTGTCCATACTGTTCATACCCCTTCCCTTAATGTCATAATTAAATTTTCAGTTTCCATAACATGTATGTCAGGCTAGTTAAATATAACACCGCATGGTGATTTAATGCAATCGTACTTGCATTTGAAATCTTTGCACCGAAATACATAAACCAAAGTTTTAACAAAGGCTAAACATGATTTTCCTACCAAACTCAAAATATTATTTGTTACGTTTATTACTCTGATTGTACATAGGGATGATATGAATAAGCTACCGTTTACAACAATGTGCATAAAGGAAAGTCTTCGTATACACCCACCCGTACCCACCTTTGGCAGAACGCTAGTGAAAGACGTCATATTACCTAATGGGCTGACACTTCCCAAAGGTATTGTTCTCCATATTCTAGATAGAAAAAGCTTTATCTGTTAAAACGAGCCTCATATATATTACATCAGTAACAAATCTCATTATTGCTTTTAGGTACCACCGTAGGGGTTTCTCCACCAGCTACACAACTTCATCCGCTGTATTGGAAGGACCCAGATGTCTTTAATCCAAGTCGCTTCACAGCGGAAAACAGCCGAGACAGACATTCTCATGCATTTTTCTCATTTTCTGCTGGTCCAAGGTAAGCTTGATGACAGTACACCAAATCCTATAAGAATTTTTTCATTTTACATGAATCAACATACATATAACAAGCCCTTCTCTGCCGAAATCTAAACTAACATTTTAACCACACATATCAACACGCTCATCCTACCCTCCGTATACACCCCACCAACCTCAAATGAAAACACGCACCCCCCCCAATCAAGTACTTAGTAATTGAGACCAGGACGTGCGGGAGGACGTGATAGAGAATGGTATCATCTTAGAACGTGTTAGTATACGGACGTGGGATTGAATGGTGTCATTCAATCCCACGCCATACATGTTTAATTTTACTGGGCAACTTAACTAGTTTCTGTTATATTTGCACACAAAAAAAACACGAAACGAATTCTTTCTAAAAACGCTTTTATTTCATTTTTAACCACTTTATTTTAGAAACTGCATTGGGCAGCATTTCGCCATGAATGAGATCAAGATTGCCATCGCATTGACTCTGCACCGTTTTCAGGTCTCACCAGATCCAGATAGACCTCCTGTTCAGATATTCCGCATGGTTCTACGAACATTGAATGGATTGTATCTACGTTTCACTCCACGTATGGACTAGGTTATGGTGAACTAGATAGAAGATTCCCGGGAGGTCATTGAGTAGCTAATTATGAGTAGCTAAGAATTGACTTTAGTCTTGTCAAAAAGAAAACAAAATATCCGGGACAAAATCGTTTCAAATACATGTTTAATGACTTCTCTAAAAGCTACGTTTAAGGTACCGGCAGCCTTGAGACCACGTTTGTTTTTTCAATTTTTTACCCCTGTGGAGCCAAAGATTTGAAATTTGGCCTCTATGTTCAAGAACTGTACTATCTGTAACTCAGGAACTGAATCCGTATGATGAGAGGAATACATTGGCATAGTGTTACCAAGATTCGACCAGTTTTGAAATTTGATCCCTTTTCTACATCAATCCTTTTTGTCCCCGATATGTTGTTGGAGAGGTCATTTAGAGATACATGAAATTAAAAACATTGATGTTCGAATTTTGTCTCTAAAGATCAAACGTACGTACATTGACTGTCTATATGCGCGATATTCTTAGTTGTTTGATTGTCTTTAGAGTAGAGGTCAAACGTACGTACATTGACTCGTCTATATGCGCGATATTCTTAGTTGTTTGATTGTCTTTAGAGTAGAGGTCAAAGGTGCGTACATTGACCGTCTATATGCGCGATATTCTTAGTTGTTTGATTGTCTTTAGAGTAGAGGTCAAACGTACGTACATTGACCGTCTATATGCGCGATATTCTTAGTTGTTTGATTGTCTCTGGAGGTCAAACGTACGTACATTGACTCTTCTATATGCGTGACATTCTTGGTTGTTTGATTGTCTTTAGAGTAGAGGTCAAACGTGCGTACATTGACTCGTCTATATGCGCGACATTCTTTATATAGTTGTTGGATTGTTTCTAGAGTAGAGGTCAAACGTACGTACATTGACTCGTCTATATGCGCGACATTCTTGGTTGTTTGATTGTCTTTAGAGTAGAGGTCAAACGTGCGTACATTGACTCGTCTATATGCGCGACATTCTTGGTTGTTTGATTGTCTTTAGAGTAGAGGTCAAACGTGCGTACATTGACTCGTCTATATGCGCGACATTCTTTATATAGTTGTTGGATTGTTTTTAGAGTAGAGGTCAAACGTACGTACATTGACTCGTCTATATGCGCGACATTCTTGGTTGTTTGATTGTCTTTAGAGTAGAGGTTAAACGTACGTACATTGACTCGTCTATATGCGCGACATTCTTTATATAGTTGTTGAATTGTTTTTAGAGTAGAGGTCAAACGTACCAACAGCTGTCACACTAACACGCACATTACTTTTTAAACTATTTTTAAGCTATTTTAACATAGATTTTAGTTTCTTTATTAATTTATTCATCTTTTTTCTTTTGCGGTAATTTATATTCTATAAACTGCATATATTTGTGTGTAAAGTGAGAGCGCTATTTACATTCAAATTCAATTTAGCCAAATAATATACTTAGTAAGTTAATCCTTACATTTCATAATAAAAACGTTTTTGAAAATTTCCTTGCTATTTGTTACTCTTTTTCTGATTTTTTGATGCCATTTAGTGTCTACCCCTTGTAAAGATGGAAACAAGATTTAAGATTAATATCGCCATCAGTGTTCACCTTAACTTAAAAATGACTATAGCTTTACATGCCATTAAACAACCGTGCCATGTATTTACCAGTCATTAATATTACTGTTGTACAGCCTTTGTACTCTATACCCATTACCGGAGGGTTTCATCAAATATTACATTTATTCGCACGATCTGGATTTTTAAAAAAATAGGTAAATTACTGAAGAAAATATAAAAAAGAGAATATTGCAGAAAATGAGGGTAAATAATCATAAAAATTACTTCTTCTTGTATGTATTTGCCATGCTTCAGTAATTTGCATCTCATGCTTCGGTTGTTTTGGGGAATGAAACACCCCAGAATATATGTATATTGAAGATAACTAAATTCACACAAGAAGATCGAGGAGGTTAAACAATTTGAATACCTGAGTTCAATGATAGACAACAGAGGTGATAGCACATCTGAGATCAAAAGAAGATTAGCTATGGCAAGGACAACAACTCAGAGTATGTCAAAGATCTGGAAGAGTCGTGGGTTATTCAATCAACCTCAAGGTACGGTTACTCCATGCAACAGTCTTCTCAACTGCTACATACGGGTGCGAATCTTGGGCAATGACAAAGAATGACAGGAAGAAGATAGATGCATTTGAGATGTGGTGCTATAGGAGGCTGTTGGGAGTATCTTGGAAAGACAAGAAGACATATATCTGGGTCCTGAATAAGATTGGCACAGACTTAAACATCAGAAAGTCCATCATTGAGAGGAAATTGCGCTACTTTGGCCACATTGTAAGAAAGGATGGTGGAGTTGAGAAGCAGATTCTTCAGGGAGCTGTGGAAGGGGACGTCCATCAACATCTTGGACAAATGATGTGAAGAACGTTTCATCACACGGAATGTATGGTGCAACACGTTTGGCTTTTGATAGAAGTAGATGGTGTACTCTTGTGAAGACCACAGCAGCGCAACCCTGCGCCATCTGACCCAGAGAGAGAAATTAACACACAAACACAATTGGGTGTCATGATCGCTCACGATTTTGATCGTCAAAATTGCACAAAACACCATAATGGTTTAAAAATAGATCGAGACACGCTACCTCCAGTTGAAGTTAGCTTGAGGAATCTGTGAGCTTCTGTGATTGGAATCCAGAATGCTATTATATACAAGACCCCCCTCGTGTACATTACGGCGAATTTCACAGATATAGCATAATAATTGTTTTTGTTCGCGCTTGCGTTATAATAATGATAATTGATCATTCGCCGTTTATCGGTATTTTCGGTATCGTGATATGTAAATAGCGATATTAGACAAATAACGATTTGTGATTTTTCCATTGAATGCTTCTTTTCTAGAGGTTAAAAAGAGTGAAATTACACACGCATTGGTGCTTTATTTCACTTAGCACTACTTTTATCTGTAAACCACTGCTTTGTTTTGTACTTTTGATTAAAACAAAAACGTCTACAACTTGTTTGTCATTTACGAGTCCGCAGATTGTATGAAGCATTAGAAGCAATGGATTACGTGAACAGCAAACCCTGTAGAGGAAACGGTATGATATTGAATTACTCTGAAATTATAACAATCTTGAGTAGAATGTGGGAGGGGTGTGTGTGTGTGGGGGGGGGGGTGTATGTGTGGTGTGGTGGGGATGTGTAGGGCTGGGGATATGTTTGACAGAGTTATCTACTATGTGTGTTTTGCTTTTAAAGGTTAGTTTCACATTTCTTTTGCTGTTTTCCAATATTTTTGTTCTGACATACCCTCAAATTAGACTGGATCTATTTTAGAAAAATCGCATTCTAATCGAATCGGCAAGTTTGATATAAAATTGAATTGATTGAGCCCATATTAATTGGTCGAGCTATGAGTTTTAAAATATTGAACGTACGCTTACATGTTCACAGAATTTCAATGAATGCGAGAGCTCGAACTTCGAATGGGTGCCATCGGTTTGATCGATTTCCGCCATAGAAACTCTAAATAAACTTCAGTTCTTGCTTTCTATGATTATCTAATATGATTGACATGCGATTCGGGGAAGCTTGTTCTCGAGCCCTCACAAATATGGGATTCCGACTGTGTAGAGCAATCAATGAATATTGATTGTCCAAGATAAAATATGTGCAGTGAAAGCACTCTACTTGGATGCACCATTACAAAGCAAACAGTGGATGGATGCACAGTAACAATACTGTGTGAGGGCTTTGTTTCCCAAATGAGAACAAAAGTCTGCATATTGTTATGCAGCATTGTTGTTGTAAATATAAGCTCGTTGATGGTACAACTCATTGTTGCTAATGTCAAACTTGTCAAAGTAATTGTGATTGTATCACACATTGGTAAATGAAAAACACGTGGTTATGGACTTAACTTAAACAAGCTCTTCATATAGTTAAGCAGTTTTCATTGAGTTTTATCTTGGTTTAATGGGGTTTAGGTGCTGGAAAGGTCGTGGTGAATTCTGTTGTAGACATAACTGCATAATATACCGTTTTTTCAAGTGGGCGCTTTCACATGACTTTCTTTTGATCACCTACTGACAGCTCTCAGGTAATAGCGGAACCATGTTGTCCGTAACAAAAGGTACCACTTTATAAATAGCTTGTCGGCAAATCAATTCGGCATCAAAGGAACAATGCGTTATGTAACTATTGAATCTCCGTGTTAATATAACCTCCTTGTTGAATACAGATACTTTCAAGCGTGTACAAAACAGCAATGGTATAATACCGGAATTCATCGCTGCAAGTTCCAACCAGTGTCGAAGCATCTTCAAAGTCATTATTGTATCGATTTGGCTTGTTGCACTTGTATGCGTCATTGTGTGGAAGACTTATCCGACAGGTAAGAAATTGTCAGCAAGTATCCAAAACAGGCAGAAAGCTAGTCTTCCGATGCATATTGTTAAACAAGACCCACTCAGTCACTTAATTAGGCGCTTGAAACGATCGAATTCAGTGTTGAAATAAGCAAAAACTTTTGTTACACCTTTTCACTTCATATTTAGTTTTCTCGGTCAAATGAAAAGCAATAATTTTCATTTCTTCGGTAATTGTCAGAAGAAAACTATAATGCTTGGTATTGAGGGTTTTTTTCAAACCCTGTTAATCTTAGGTGTGAAATTTAAGCATGTTGTGTAAGATTTTCGATTTTCACAAGCTTCACTTTGCCCCGCGAGCATTTTCTGGGGGTCATCGTTTTTGCTTTTCAAAGTAACATAATTCGCTCACGAAAGATATTTACCAACTTCAAATTTCGGTTTTGGTTGCACCATTTCTCAATGTACCCATGGGTGGATGATTTTGCAAGCCACAACAGAAATATCGATTATTTCTGCTTAGCAATGAAGTACTGGTTGGACATTTTGGCAGTCGCAAGTGGAAAACGGTGAAATCAAAACGGATATTCTGACAAATCTATAATAAATATAGACCCACATGATGTGCCTTACAGAGATGGGAAATATCTTTCTTAAGCGAATTATATTAGTTTGAAATGCAAAAACATGAATTCCGATAAATTTAAGGCCTATAAAAAAAAAAAAATCTTACCCTTTAAAAAAAAAATATATATATGTATATCCAAGCACTGTGTTTTTAACTGACATTACTGAAGGAAAAACAATCTTTATATTTGACCGAGAAAATTAATTTCATAGCAAAAAGGTGTATCTCTGAATTGTGCTGGTTTCAACATGTATCGATCGACTTTTTCCGCAACTATGCATAACAAAAGAAGCTGTGACCACCGTTCTGAGTGAAAAGGGCATAATTCTGTATATCGCTGATACGCGAAATAAAATCCTCACATTTATCTTTTGTTATTGATGGGAAGTAAGTTTTTGAGTAATACACGCAAGTAGTCACATAATGTTCGTCTTTTACTGGAAAAAACTTAGACCAGTCTATTAATTGAATGACAATTCAATATGTTGGAATTCCCATGGACATGATTGAGTTCACATTCTTATCATGCTACTTTCTCGAGATAATAAAACCCGTCTGAGACGAATATCCGGGGCAGTCTACTTTCCTTTACTCAGTTCTCAGCAAATTAATTTGGTTAAACCTTGCTTTTTGCAATGCCTGTGGAAACCAAACTAGAATAAAGCGAGCAGTCCGCACTCGTTGGAGGAAAGCTCAACTTACCCGGAAAACGTCTTTGCATATTATGCAAATGGGGTCACTGCTAACAATAGAAAATATCATGAATTACGGGAGACCACATTATTCCCAATCTTAAGGAGTGTTAAGACGGCGAGAACGTGGTTTGGATTCCAGAGGGAGGATGTCTGTAGTACGGCTTATACATTGATCAATATCAACAAAATCTGCATTATGCACTCTACGCACGAACATCAATAATCATTGTATTAATTAATTAATTATTTAATTAATTAATCAAAAAACAAATACACCAATCCAGATCTAGATCCAGCAGACTACAGTTGAAGACCTGAGCGCAAGAAGACCGTAAGTCCACTTGGCCCCTCAACATGTATACACTAAAGTTACGTATAGTTTCTTAGGGTTTTAGTTTAATTTTAAACATTATAAAACCCTAAGAAACTATACGTAACTTTAGTATTAAAATACATGTTCCAGGGGCCAAAACATCATGAAAGGTTGTGAAAGATTTGTTTTGGCCCCTGAACATGTAGAAAACATTACTAAACTATACAAAACTATACGCAACTTTAGTGTATACATGTTGAGGGCAAGTGGACTTACGGTCTTCTTGCACTCAGGTCTTCAGCTTTTCCGAACGCAGCCACAAACCCTATATTCACAGGTAAATTTTGATGTTGTTACAATGAATTCAAAGTAATTATATTATAACCGACCCACCGAGAGGAATACGACAGTTATGGAGAGCCTATCCGCATTCTGTTGTTTGCAATAGCCGACCATCAGACAGAAATTCTAAAAGGAACATGTCCAGATATCAGCGTTAATTTCACGGAAAGCATTAAACGCATTCCCAGCAAACACAAAACGTTTTCGACATCATTCGCAAAAGGTTATAAAAGGTTGTCAGAAAACGTTTAAATGTCGGGTTATATAAAGGGTATATTAAGAGTATAAAACGTTTTCATAACCTTAAAAAACATTTTTTTTTTTTTTACTGCTCAGCAAACAAAAATGTTTTACAGAAAACGTTTAAATGTCGGGTTATATAAAGGGTATAAAAACGTTTTAATAACATTCCAAAAACATTCTTGAAAACTTGATACAAAACATTCTAAACAGAATGTTATTTTGTGGTTGATAAAATATTTTGCGAAAAATGTTTGCCCAAAATATTTGCAATAACGTTTTAAAAACGTTTTCATGACCTTCATATAACCCGACATTTAAATGTTATTAAAAGGTTTTGAAAAAAACATTTTAAGAACATTTTTGTGTTTGCTGGGTTCAAATAGTTTAACATAATGTTATTTAAAGGCCCTTTCAGTGATTTCACAGGAACAATAAAAAAAATGGAAATTTGTCAGAGTTGCTTAGAAATAAAGAATAAGTCTACAGAATTTCATTAAACCACTTTTCCCCTGAATACATCGACAAATTAGTCAAAAAACAGAAGTTTTAGAAAGGTTTTCTACTTCAACTCTGAGAAAATCGAGTTTAAAACAGACGCTTTTAAGCTACAATTTTGTAGTAGAAAACAAAATAAGCAATTAAAGGTCACCGAGGCAAACTAACGGTCAATTCAAATATGAAAAACAGTTAAAATTGTGTATTTTGTTTAAAATAGTAGCTACTGATGTAATAAGTAGTAGAAACAATACGCAACGCGTGTTGGTACGTGGAGAGTGAGCTTCTTTCGATCTCGAGTCGGACTTTTTGTACTGTCAGTATCAAAAGTCCAGAATCATGCAAATGCTTTATTTTGTCTAAAATACACGGCTTTCGACCGAACCACTAGCAGGCTATGTTAGCACATCTATGCCAATTACAAAGGTACCAAAATCTGAATTTTGATGATTTTTACGATCGTCCGGATGAGCAAATCACTGAATGGGCCTTTAAGTATTGACACAATATTTGGGAAAAATGTTTGCAACAATAGTTTATAATAACATTTTTTGAAAACATTTAAAAATGTTGTTGTATTGTGTTTACATACAAAACGTTTTAAAACGTTATCATGACCTTTATATAACCCGACATTTTAATGTTATTAAAACGTTTTAACCTAAACCAAAAGCCAAAATATAACTTATTTAAAACGTTTTTAAAACGTTTTTGTGTTTGCTGGGTTGAAAACGCCAAAATACAGTTACAAAATATATAATATTAGTAAATCACCAAAACGAATGCTAACGTATGTATGCGGAAAAGAGATGTATTAACAATAAACTATGTGCCCAAAGATTTTGTCTTTGGCATGTCGCTTTCTTGAAATATCACCAAACTGTAAAACAAATAACCTTCCAAAATAAATACACATTCGCACTCGGCGGATCGGTCGTTACCTGGCGCTGTGATTTGGGGTAGCTCTCTCTCTCTCTCTCTCTCTCTCTCTCTCTCTCTCTCTCTCTCTCTCTCTCTCTCTCTCTCTCTCTCTCTCTCTCTCTCTCTCTCTCTCTCTCTCTCTCTCTCTCTCTCTCTCTCTCTCTCTCTCTCTCTCTCTCTCTCTCTATCTCTCTCTCTCTCTCTCTCTCTCTCTCTCTCTCTCTCTCTCTCTCTCTCTCTCTCTCTCTCTCTAGTTAGGGACCGTTCATAAATACTTTGGTGGGGGGGGGGGGCTGGGCACTTGGAAATTTTTGGAGTCAAAACTTTTTTGACCCCCCCTCCAGAGAACCTAAAACTTTTTGACCCCCCTCTTTAGACAGACACAACTTTTTTGACCCCCCCCAACAGTCTGGGGAGGGTGCTACTCCATTTGTACAAACTCAGTCACAATTGTTTATATACATTTATTTATAATAGGCCTGTTTCCTAACATGAAAGTTGAAGGTGTTTTTCACATGCTGTGATTTGTATGAAGTTTAATTTCAATTTATGCATTCTAATTTTTTGAAAATACCTGTTTCATTCTTATACCCAATAATTAACTAAATAAAAGTAACATAAGAAAGGGAAATGTCGGTGACGTTTTCTAGGGCTTGTGGCACCCAGGGCTAAGGATAGGTGTCGCTCCCGATTCTTGAAATAATTATTGCGCGCGGAGCACAAATAGGGCCTACCACTAATTAATTTTGGTTATAATGAAGTTGAATATCGATCTTAAATTGAAATTTCAAATGATTTTGTTCTGAAATGCGCGCGAAGCGCGCGAAAAATTTTAACTTTCATCGCTTAGAGGGGCGCAGAATCGAGGCTGAATTGGTCAATTCGGCGCCCCCTAAGAGTGGCGCATGTCCCAACCTGCCCCCCGTCTCTATGCCACTGGAAGTTGAGAGCAACATCTGGGCACATACTCAAGATTTTTAATACTTAAGACTTGTTTATCAGGGGCGTAGCCAGCTTTCTTGGTCAAGGGGGAAAATATAAATTTCGGGGCAAAGACAAAAAAAAAATGCTGGTTGCATCATTTTGACCCGCTATTATCAGTGGGATTCCAAAAAGTAATGGGATACTGGTAATGAGCGCGTGTAGCGCGCCAAAAAATGTCTTTTTCACTGTTTTTGGCCATAATCGGGGTAAAAAGGGCTTTATTGGTACATATGCGCGCGTAGCGCGCAAAAATTTTGTATGCTCTTGTTCTTTGGGTATTTTCTTGTTTAAAACTTTTTTGACCCCCCTCCTTTAGTAACCAAAACTTTTGGTCCCCCCCTTTGTGGAACTCAAAACTTTTGTGTCCCCCACACTTTGCCCAGTCCCCCCACCAAAGTATTTATGAACGGTCCCTTACCTGTACTTTAAGTTCGACCCTAGCAGAGCCCTTAAAGACTATTAATAACAAACCCAGTTTACCAACCTATATTCCAGATCCTTCGAGTGTTACAAGTGGATTAACTAATATTCAGTCTATTTTATCAACAACTACTATCAATTCATTGAGCATTAAACATGGACCAGAAAGCACTAAGCCCGGATCAACAAGCGTCACCATCAATGATTCAGAAAATACTGTACCATATTTGGTTGCATCAGGTAAAAGTTTTGTCATTTAATATTTTGTCCTTGCTCATGTTAATGTTGAGGATTTTCTACATCTTACTATTGACGCTGTTCTATTAGTTATTAAATTTGGAAAAGGTGGGACAGTGTGATACTAGAGAGATTGCTATTTTCCATACGCCTTGAGCCGTACAGGCGTTCATACGTGCGTACGTACCGCTAGTCTCGGTTCCAAACTGGATTGTGCTCATTCGTCTAGCTGGCTGTGACCGAGACCAACGCTCTACTCCAGATCTTTTACGTTTTTGATTATCCTTGATATCTTTTGTATTATGAAAAAGCAAACAATCTAATAAAAAGAAAGAAATTCAACCACACGGGGACTCGAACCCAATTTTTCTCAAAAAAGACTATAGACCAGTCCTTTAGTCGTCCGACCACGCATAAACATACGTAGTGTTTTGATCTCAAAGCGACTATCTAATCATATTTGATGCTATAAGGTGACTTCAATCGCGTCCGTACTTTAGGCTACTAGAATAAACAAACTTGTCGGTTTGGAATTTAGGACGTAACGATGGCTAAAAACCGCGCGTTTTTTTGCAATAGTATACGACTCAATTTCGAGTGAAGTTGAAGTGGGATAACGAGTGGAAGTTGGATAACGAATGGCAAAGTTAAAAATAAAGTAGTTACTTAGATATCCAAAATAATGTTGCACAATCAAGATATCATAACGAATCAGTTCTTGTCATTCACCAAAATGTCACCCCCCCCAAAAAAAAATTCTTAAATCTAAGTGGTACTGCATTTGGTTTTGATAAATGGTGACATTATTTCGTTGATCGGTTAGTAGCACAATACAAACAAGGATAAAGCAATAATATTCGGCGTGGGTTTGTAGATGCACGCGTTAAAAAAAACCATGGTACGTGTTTTTGAACCATTTTTGACGCACTTTTTTTATTTTATCATCCACTATAATTTGCATTTCAAAACGTCTTTGATTTCTTTAAATACTGATATATCAACCTATATTCCAGATCCTTTGAGTGTTTCAATTGGATCAACAGATTTTCAATCCAGTTCATCAACTACTACTGCAAATTCGTTCAGCATTAAACATGGATCAGGAAGCACTGAACCCGGATCAACAAGCGGCACCATCACTGATTCAGGTAACAATGCATCAAACTTGGCTATTAATATAACATGACATTTTGGTGTTTAGGATACTTAATTTTGACCCTTTGACTTAAAACTGACGCCACATTTGTAATTTAAATTATTTTTCGTTTTTCACTAAATACTCTTACAAGTGTGGTTTTTAAGAATTTGCAACAACAGTTTGAACAGACTTTTCAACTTTGAGATATTAACCATTGAAATTGGGCATAGTTGTTTTTGGTCCACACTGTATTAGTTGTCCGTGTGCATTACGCAAAGGCTGTGGCAACGGATGTCGGTAAAAGAAAGCCGGTAAAACGTAGGTGGGACCGTGGGATACTACAGTTTGATCAGCTCGAAATCGGCGGGCCTTATAACATCGCGGATTAATATCTATATCAATATCAACTCGTCAGAAGTAACAGGAATTATTAATAAAGTCCTATACTTTGCCTACTTTATTTAGCATAAACAATATAGACCAGACATGTCAACTATATCACTCTTAATGTGGATCTATTTTTTGGCGTAGTGGTAGAAATAAGTGATTAAAATATAGAAATATTGTGATATTCCATACGCATTGAGACGTACAGGCGTTCCTACGCGTACTGTGATGTGCCAGGAGTAATTTAATTTGATCATTTATCTTTGTTAACAATTTAAAGTTCGAAATCCCTTTTTCATGTAATCAAAGTAAAAACATTCAGGACTATTTATGGATGGGGAATTGTCGAGAATGTAGTGGATATGACATCATTCTCCAGGAAGTTTTGTAATGTAAAAGATTTTTTATTTTTTTATTTGTTAAACTTTGTTATAATTGAGAAGTTATTGAGAAAAACAAAAACAATCTTCAACAGTGTACTTCTGTTATATTTATAAATGCGCTTTTATAAATGCGCACGTGACTCATGGGCACGACATACCAAGACCAGGAAGCGTGACCAAATCCTCATGCATTAACCACTATACAGCAAAGCATAGGAACTCTGTAGACAAATATCATAAAATTCAAGTATTATTGAATAGCAAAATTATTACACATGGGAGGATTCCGAATTTTTAATATAATGTCGACGGAAAAAAACTATTCTACGACGAAAACATTTACAATATAATCACAAAATTGAACAAAATAGACAAGTTTGCTGCTCAGTAGTAGGACGACAACCCCGCTATGTAGAAGGTCACTTCGAGACTTCCTATCTTCAAGCTGTTATGGCAGCGTGGAGGTGGTCGCGTGCGTATTTATAAAACCGCAATTATAAATATAACCGAAGTAGACTGTTCAACGATACTATTAGATGCAAAGAGTGTGGTTAATACACTGACTTAGTATAAGGGAAATCATTGTACATTTTTTTATTTTAAATTTTGTTTCAGTTATTTGCCATACTCAAAGCACGAGAAGTTACGGATATACAAGGATACAGAACTCGCATTTTCAATATCCTTGGCCCCAACTTCCTGATGGTACCACCAGATTCACCGTCTCTATCAAGGAATCAGCGATGCTTACATTACTTTATCATCGACAAATGCCGGTACTGCTAATGACAATCTGGGTGAAATTGGGGTTCCCAAACTGGGTAGGTTGTATTGAAACTTGTAACAAGAACTGGTTCTAGACATAGATATACGAGCCCTGTTTAATCATTGATGTCACATTACGGTCCGGTATGGCGACGCATTTGTTGATTATGGTGTGGGTGTATTTTTTTAAATTTTTTTATTATTAACGGCATCTTTATAGAGGGTAGCCCAGATCAGTGAACAAAGCACTGCTTTCCACTGGGGCCCTCTTTACATATTAAAATACACAGAGATACAAAGTTATAAAAAAATATACAAATATTGAAAAATAAAATTTCCTTTCTTAAATTACAAAGCACTTAAAATACCATGAAAAACTGTATAAATTGCACTTTTGTAAATTGCATGCATATCAATAAAATAAAGTCTGCACAAAAAACAACGCAGCTGCCACAAATACGCCCATAGCTCCAGAACCAAATATTCGCTCCCACAATGTCCCAACATAAAAAGGAAGGACGATCCACCCACGCGCACTCCGACGCCCAATCTATCCAACTCGGCTCAACATCAACGCCTCGATAGAAAAATACCCGAACTCAAAAGCTGCCGCTATCCGTATGGAATCTAAGCAAGCGCGACTTAGACAACGGCGGGCCCCACGCACCACATCACCGGCACAACATCCATTGAACGATGTTAACTGCAACCTTCAAACCCAGGCACCTCTCCCCAAAAGCACTACTACGCTGTCAATATTGAACGACATCCGACAAATGGGGCACCAAAACGCGCGCAAATAAACCACCCCCCTCTCCACGCCGAAACATTCCGAAAGCAAATACTAGCTCCGAAGCCACCGGCGCATCCATAACAGCCACGTCACTTCCCGCGCAGACTATACATGTACATTGGATCACAATTTAAAATTAAACGAATCATAAAATATAGGTACAACAAAATCGATCAAATTGCATTTATATATAAATAGATTGCAAGAGTACATAAAATTATATTTATTACAAAAACTTAGCACAGCAAAATGTTACTAGTAGAAAATAAACCTTGGTGTGATTCACTGCGAAAGCCATCGGACATCCCACAATTGCACAAAGACACAGGAGGCGCCGCACATGATCGACTCAAAACGTAGAGTGCTACCATTGACTTCCACAGTGAGTCAAACCAAAGCCCATTAAATTAAACAAGAACACTAACCATCAGAATTACCATCAATATCTTACTTAAAACCAAAATGTGACTTATCAATGAACTATGTCGAAGAGCACGTCATATTATACAGGGTGAGTAAAAAAAAAGTGCAATAGAGCAAAGAATCGATATTTATGCAAGAACCAAGTCGAACTTTCCCATTATTGAAATATTCTATAAATGCCCCACTTAATAGTCACCTTCTGTGAAAATATAAAGTGAATCGCGGCTACCGTTTAATTTTTATGAGTCCTTTTGCTGCGATACACAATTTCGTTATTTGTCCACGAGGTACCATGTATTTTGAATGAGAGCACACAATGCACGGTAAAGGCACCAGCTCTGACACTGACTTTAACCTAAACAAGGTTGATTTTTGCGTTATTTTAATCTTTTTTCTCTTCAAACAAACTTTCTAACATTACTTTAAGTCGACTCCAACTCCAGTTTTTTTAAATCCCAATATGTCCAACTTAATATTTTGTAATTCAGTCCACGTCAAATTGCGCGCATTTCGTTTTGACATTTGAAAAACCTGCCTACAAATTTGTATGTTTTTGATAGAGAATAAACATCTTTAAAACTAAAGGTAAAATGAAAATAACAACAAATAATGTTTCTTCTCCTTAAACAAGACCAAAGGCAATAACACTTTGGGTCCTTCATTTTATTTCAATGCCAATGAGGTTAAGAAAATGGCAGTTGTTCCAAATCTACCTTACACAGAGTGGGTTGACATTCAAATTTTCGATGTCTCTTGGACAAACATTAAAATTGAGTATCGCTATAAAATGTGTCATATAAACAAAATGGTAAATGCTAATTCCTTGATTTCTTCACACAAGGTCACTGATGGATATATCATATATTAAATGTTTAAAAACCTAAAAAGTTCAACTCGGTTCTTATATTTAAAAAATGGATTCTTTTCTCTATTGCACTTTTTTGACTCACCCTGTATTGACTTAAACCGATGCCACATTTGTAATTTAAATCCTTTTTTGTTAATTTTTTCACTATACTTTCAGAAGGATAGTTTTTAAGAATTTGAAAAAAAAACCCAGTTTGAACAGATTTTTCGTTGCAGGAAATTGCATGTTAGCAATTACGGATCAGTAAGGATGCAGAACTCAGAATTTTATGAGCAGAGGTGAAATTAGTGGAATTCGTATAATGATGAGTTATATCTTATATAGGGGGTCAAAATTTTGTAGCGCACAGTACAAGTGGACCAAAGGAATGCATCATTTTATTAAACATTTCCTTGGCTACCTTGTAGGGGTAGGACACTATTTCCTATCCTGACTACCTTTTAGTATGCTGCCAGATCTCTACACTATCTTCTCTTCCATCTCATTTGTTTTTGTCAGTTTTCCCACTTTTTGTCTTCCGTTGTTTGTAATTCTTGTTTGGTGTATTTTTATTTCATGTTTGGTGTATTTTGACAACCATTTACTTAGTATACTGCATTATTGCCTCGCTTCGTTACTGAATTGCTATAAATAAATAAATAAATAAATAAATAAATAAATAAATAAATAAATAAATAAATAAATAAATAAATAAATAAATAAATAAATAAATAAATAAATAAATAAATAAATAAATACACGGGAGAAATGTGATATGACAGACGTAGCAGTAACTTTATTGATATTGATAATTGCTAGCTTTCGACTATGTCTTCATCAGGCAACTCAACTACAAAGAAAATTGATACGGGAACTAAATAATAATAAATAAACCAAAGTAAAAAGGTACGACAACCTCAACTTGTATATACATCATCAAATTTCTCACAATAATAAATAAATAAATAAATAAATAAATAAATAAATAAATAAATAAATAAATAAATAAATAAATAAATAAATAAATAAATAAAATGATACAGTTGCATTTATCATTAACAGACAGAAGAGTGTTCAATACTTAAATACTTCAATGAATGCTGACGTGAAACCTTTAGTAGCACAACATAGCAAAGCAGTAGTGTACTAATCTAATATTGTAAATATATAAATAAATAATAAATAGATAAATAAATTAATTAATTAATTAATTAATTAATAAATAAATAAATAAATAAATAAATAAATAAATAAATAAATAAATAAATAAATAAATAAATAAATAAATAAATAAATTAATTAATTAATTAATTTAGATAAATACTGTTAATTACTAAATATATACCTCGTTTTGTGTCTTTATTGAAGTTATAGGTGGGTGGAACAATCAAAACTCGGCATTTCTGTGTAACTCAAATACTGACTGGGAACAGAAAGTTCATTCGCCCTCTATTCTGAGTCTAACCGAGGCTAGAGAATTTTTCATCCAGTTTGGTAACAACTTCCTGGAGTCGGTCAAGTTGCACAAGCGCCATTTATAAGTCTAAACTACAGTTGCAATGTGAACGTGAAGTATGTTGGCATAGCTACGGGTTTTGGTAGGAATGGGAAATGGAAATATTGCGAATCTGGTAAGAATTCTTCATCTGACCCAACACTCAACACACCACACCACCCCATACAACCACCAATACGCACCCACATCAACAAACACATCCCAACCGCACAGAACGTATTATTAGAGAAATTGCGATGTTCTATACGCAGCACGTGGACCGTACGTTTTAACGTACGTTTTTACGTACGTTAATACGGTGTTAAATATTGCTAGTCTCGGTTCCAAACTAGATTGTGCTCATTCGTCACGAAGGAGAAGAAGACGCCTGGAACAAAGACTATAAGCTGCTATAATATCTGATCTAGGTCAATAGAGGGCATAATAATGGTTAACGCAGGCTACTGAGTCTCTGCCTAATTCAAACAGCACGCTTTGTATTTTTGTGCTCCCCAAATATTATAGTTGGCCCCCAAACAAAGATCACTCAATCAATATATCATGACTATATCGTCCTGAAAATTAGGCGCCTTGCATGAACTTCGACATTAGGTAAAATCATCATATTTCAACGTAGCACCTGCGGAATCCAAAATGAAATCGCAATGTCATTTGTTATGCAAAGTATCACACACATTTCAATGGGCAATCTCTGCGTATGGACATCGCGTATAAATTTAGTCAATTTTTAACACATCGCTGCATCTTTATTATAATGATTTGTTACAAACAAAAAGGATCATAATAATAATTAGACTTTCCTTCGTATGTTCATTATCCTTGACTGTCTTTAACATTATTGTGAAATAGACAAATTTTGTGCATTTTCAACGATGTATCTACGTTGATTTCGCACGTGAAAAGTCTTCAAAAGTGGCTAAATACGTGACCTCGCTTCGATACAGGAGAGTGGTTTTCAATAGATTAACGTACGTCCGATACCTACGTTTGGAAATCGCAATCTCTCTAATCTCAATGCGCTACAAGCAAATGATAAAAGCGACAATAAAGAGTACTCATTACATTGCAAGATCAAAAGATAACATGCAAACAACATGACAAAAGTTACACAAGGAAAGCTGTACAGGCGGGTTTTTAGCTGCGATTTCAATTGAGCCAGGGTGAGTGATTGGCGGATTTGAGCAAAAGTGGGTAATTTGCGGATCTGTTCCGGAAGGTAACACGTATATCTAATATTTCTAAATAAAGTGCTACTACACCCTTTGATAAATTTGTGACTATTTTTGCATTTTACTTAAAAGTTAAGTATATTACAGGGGAAGGGATCCAGTTACTACACTGGAATTTCAGTGACTCAATACAAGCGGTGTCGTTATTTACGATAAGAAAAGAGATACCGCTAGA
Source organism: Amphiura filiformis (assembly GCF_039555335.1). Classification (NCBI taxonomy): domain Eukaryota; kingdom Metazoa; phylum Echinodermata; class Ophiuroidea; order Amphilepidida; family Amphiuridae; genus Amphiura; species Amphiura filiformis. The sequence goes on from NC_092632.1 coordinate 15,954,314, forward strand.
ATGTAGGCTACCTCATTTCTTAACATATATAATGAACCACTTGTCTTGAATCCCTGAAATTCCAGGGCTTCTATAATATACATAAGTTTTGTTACCAGTGTGTAGTAATTTTTTGAGAAAAAATGCAAAATTTGTCACAAAATTTATTAGGGAGTGTAGTACCAACTTAAGTCGGATAAAAGAAAGGTTTTAAGCCTTATAAAACAATTTAAACGAAACAAAATGCACCTAATAAGACATATTGCAAAAGGTATTCATAATGGTGTTACGTTTGACAAAATTGATTGGCTAGGAAGAACTAATTTTTTAGAGTCCTAGCACCGCATTATTTGATATTTGTTTCCTTTTATCGCTACAGATATTTGATGCAATTATTGATGATATCTCGAATGCAACCATAATCTTTCCTGAATTGGTTTTTGCACAAGTTATTCGCATCACATTCCTGATAAGACCAGCGGACGCCGGATAATGGAACCTAAGATTTGAGTTGCTGGGCTGTAGAATACGTTAATGGCTACATACGGCGCTGTTTTCGGAATATGAACTTAACTGGACCTACATTACGCTGTCATATTGACATTATGTTATTCTCCGTCAAATACTCAAGTTTAGCACCCGTTCAATTCAATACGCCCACTTGAATGTATCCATCAGGTTTACTGGTGGATATGGGAACCCCATCTTCTCTTATATAGCAAACAAATATATTTGCACTCAAATTTGTTTTACAAACATTTTAATAACGCAAATTCTCAAAGAACAGACAAAGCACAAGCAAAATAGTTCTGAGAATAGTTTTATTCTATCAACTACACTACAATCTAGTAGATTCCCCTACACAATTGATTTTTTAAGACAAGTTATTTATTCAAATGTATAAAAAGCAACCAACTAAAAATACGGTGATTTCTATTTATGTTCAAGCTTTAATATTCATGGTATTCGATATAATGTTAATGTCTCGAACACATTGCATTGATAGAATATGTTGCAGCAACAGTAATGTTTGTTTATAGATGTGGCAAAAGCATAATTATGTCTATCTCCATTATGTCACTACAATTGTACGGACGTACATATCAAACATGGAATGAGCCGTAAAGTCGGCAAATTGTATTCTGAGTTCCATTGTAAAATTTGCATGAAGGTCGTTTTCATAGGAACCTCAAGTTGGTGCTACACCTTTTACACCAATCAATATTGAAGAGGATAATAAGCTTTTACCTATGTCTATAGAATTCTTAAAAAGCTATAGTCTTTGTTTGCTTTGGCTAAATCCTGTCGAAGTGGTGGGTTACAAAGCATTGTATTTTGTCTAGGTATGTATAACCAACAACTAACAATGAGAGGACATTCTTGAACCTCAATGACTTTTGGGGTTATTATGACTGTTTGATGTTTATTACCAGCAATGTGGAAAAGGAGACACATGTAGAACCGAAATTAGGTACCATTGTTATTGAAGGAGCAAAGTTCAACAAACCATAACCCCGCTACTGGATAAGTCAAATGATACACCATTTTATAGCTTATGATATATAATTTTTTAACACGAAATAAAACAAAATTGACAGGGGCCAACTTTACGGCTGGTTTGTGGTGGACGGTCACATAAAAAGCATTTACAAAGATGCATTTTGCAGAAAACCTTATTGAAATTGAAAAACCAGTTCCAAAGATATGAGCAATTAAAGACTTTCCAAAACAAAGGGAAACAAAAGGAAATAATGGCTATATCTCAAAATCAATATTTCCGAGTTCCGGCTGATTTTGCTTGATCGCATCACATATTACAAGCTTTGCAGCAGCGTTAATAACTCATTCACCCCCACTATGGCCTAATTTGTATTATATTGTGAATTTCAACAAAAAATCTAAATTTTGATATCAGAAGGATATTGCTTGTAGTCATAAGTGATATCAGCTTTCGCAAAAAAATACCGGGTAAGGTGGGTTACAGAGCCCTTGATTCGTCTTCCGCGTGGTATTCAGGACTCAGCTAAAAAAACCAGACGAAATTTAAGAAATGAAACATTTAAATCACTTCAAATGTGCAATCAAAAAGCACCTGGCAAAAATGTAATGACTTTGGAAACGGCATCAGTCATTTTCTATTAACAAATATTTCAAGGCACGTGTAAATAATAGAGCAATTTCATTTTTTTTATGATGTTTAATATTTTTCTTCAAATAATCTGTTCTTGTTTTTTCGATTTTCGATTTTGCCCCTTTTCAAGGACCTCATTAGAAATAATTTTGATGTACATTATTTATGACTTTCATGGGTGATTCTATTTCAACAACAATTATGTTTGGAATTGTAATCTTTTATTTTTATTTTAAGAACTTTTTGTTGTAAATCTGCCTCATTTTAAGTAATTTTGTGCAATATATGAGGAGGAATATGCTTAAACTCAATGACAGCAAGACAGAGTTCTTTGTAGCCACTCCGTCCCACCTGAAACATATTGTGGGTCCTGTGTCATTGTGTGTTGGTGATATGTTAATCAATCCATCTGATAACATCCGCAATTTAGGTATTATATTTGATTCTTCCATGTCATTTTCTGCTTATATTACAAACCTTTGCTGTAGCTTGACATATCATCTTCGAAACCTTTCTAGGATCCGTAGGTGTCTTGATCGTGATACTTGCCATCTTGTCATCCGTGCCCTCATCTTGTCTAAAATCGACTATGGCAATGGGCTGCTCCTAGGGTCAAACAAAACTGACATTCAGCGTATTCAACGCATCCAGAACTGGGCTGCGAAGATGATATGTCAAGTCCGTAAACAAGATCATGCAACTCCATGTTTGGAAGAACTGCATTGGTTGCCAGTGGAAAAAAGAATTGTGTTTAAAGTACTTTTATTTGTTTACAAATGCCTGAATCATATAGCTCCCAATTACATCTCCTCTTGTATCACTCTCAATCAACCTGGTAGAGCTGGACTGCGCTCAGCATCTGACACCACACGACTGACAGAGCACAATACATCTAAATTGCTGAAGTCTGCTGAGCGCGGGGCCTTCTACTATAATGCTCCCAGAATGTGGAATCGTCTACCGATCAATATCCGTGAATCTGCATCACTTGCTGTTTTTAAGAAGGCTCTTAAGACACATTTGTATAAATCTTCCTAATTGTTCTGTTGCTCTGTATATATTTTGCTGGTGTATATATTTTGGCCTTTTGCCACCTTCAATATTGTGTGTAGCGCTACGCTCTTAATGTAGCAGCGCTTTATAAATGCTCAATATGTATGTATGTATGTAATATCGTAATCGTTTTATGTAGTTAAATCGAATAAATCAATCAGTCGAAATGTGCTACTTGTAAACATCATAGTGCATTAAGTAAAGACAATGACATAGAATAACACAACAGTTTAAACTATAATGTGATAAAATATATAAATATTGCGATACAGGGTGTCCCATAATACGTTTGAACAAAATTTTAAAGATGTATAATCAACAGTGTGTCTAATTTTAATGCGTGTTAAAAAATGGCACACATGTCGCCTACTTATTCTGTTACTTTCATTGAAATAGCTTGATTCGTGACATATTATTGAAATAGTCATATTATTGAAAACGGACAAAAAGTGTAGGTGTAATTTACAGCGCAAAGGCCTCCCCAGCAAACACAAAACGTTTTCGACATCATTCGAAAAAGGTTATAAAAGGTTGTCAGAAAACGTTTAAATGTCGGGTTATATAAAGGGTATATTAAGAGTATAAAACGTTTTCATAACCTGATTTGATAATCTACTGCTCAGCAAACAAAAATGTTTTACAGAAAACGTTTAAATGTCGGGTTATATATAGGGTATAAAAACGTTTTAATAACATACCAAAAACATTCTTGAAAACTGGATACTAAACATTCTAAACAGAATGTTATTTTGGGGTTGAAAAAATATTTTGCGAAAAATGTTTGCCCAAAATATTTTCAATAACGTTTTAAAAATGTTTTCATGACCTTTATATAACCCGACATTTAAATGTTATTAAAAGGTTTTGAAAAAAACATTTTAAGAACATTTCTGTGTTTGCTGGGTTCAAACATTTTAACATAATGTTATTTAAGTATTGACACAATATTTGTCAAAAATGTTTGTAAAAATAGTTTACAATAACATTTTTTGAAAACATTAAAAAATATTGTTGTAGTGTGTTTTCATACAAAACGTTTTAAAACGTTATCATGACCTTTATAAAACCCGACATTTTAATGTTATTAAAACGTTTTTAACTAAACCAAAAGCCAAAATATAACTTATTTAAAACGTTTTTAAAACGTTTTTGTGTTTGCTGGGTCATAACACATGCTATATCACAATTGTTCAGCCATATTGTGCAATATATTGAAGAAATCATATATTATTTTACAGGAAATACACTAAATTTTGTATAGATGTAGAGCTTTTTGTCCGTTTTCAATAATATGACTATTTCAATAATATGTCACGAATCAAGCTAAATTTTGTACAGATGTAGAGTAAAATTTTCAATATGAATTAAGATATTTTGGTTGAAAAACATACTTTTTATATGATTTTTACCACAATTTTTATTATTACAGAGGATATAACTATAGGTCAAGGAAACACATTGCTGCAAATTTAATATTTACCTTTACGTAGCTACGGGTTGCCAATAATAACAGTATATTATTATTATTATTCATCTGTACAAAATTTGGTGTATTTCCTGTAACATAATATATGATTTCTCCAATATATTGCACAATATGGCTGAACGAATATAACAGTATATTATACTGTAGACATAAATACATTCTACGGCACTAAGGGCGAATCCTCACTTTACATTTATGACAAATCAATCTCTGCCGCATATGGAAATCTACCAAAAAACGTTTCAAAACGTAAAAAGCGGCCAAAGTTTAAAAAATCTTTCCTGTGTGGCTTTTCACCCTTTTTTAAACTTGGTCCCATTTAGAAAAGTAGTAATAACATGAAGAATGAGTCCTAATTTTTACATGCAACCATTATCAAAAACATTTCAAGGTTTATGTTTTATTATATTGCGTGATCATAAAGAGTAGTAGAGTATTATATATACTTAGCAAATTGACTGTGTGTCAACCTGCTACATATAGGCCCTACATCTGTACATAAGGCGCAGAATCGCACATGACGATGAAGAATTAAACAAAGTGAGTATTTGCTACAAAATACATTATAACGTCTATACGGAAAAAAACTTCAATTACGCACGAACATTAATTCATTTGCTCTACAAAATAAACACTGACAACTAAGAAAACCAACAAGTAGCCTATAGATGACTTCGTATGGGTCTTTAGAAACTTTCATAAATGGGACCAAGTTTAAAAAGGGTGAAAAGCCACACAGGAAAGATTTTTAAACTTTGGCCGCTTTTACGTTTTGAAACGTTTTTGGTAGATATTAATTCTTTTTTGAGGTAAAAAATATTGCGCGCTAAGTGGTTCTTTGTAGCCATGCGAGGTGAACTAGTTGGATATCCATATTTCGCGGTTAATGGTGCTTTGTAGCCCTGCGGGGCAAACTAGTTGGATATCCATATTTCGGGGTGAGTGGTTTTTTGAAGCTCCGAGGGGCAAACTAGTTGGATATCCATATTTCGCGGTTAGCGGTTCTTTGTAGCCCTGCGGGGCAAACTAGTTGGATATCCATATTTCGCGGTTAGTGGTTTTAACGACCCGTAACCACCCCAATCAGCTGCATACCGCATCCAGCTATTTTATTTATCACAATACTAGTTTTTAATGCTATGGGGTTAACAGAATTATTAAAAAATTAATAGCTGAACCCAATAGTTCAGCCAAGGACTGGAAACGACATATTGATGACTTTATATAGAGTGTATTCAATAAACCCAAGGCGGAACGAGAGTTGCTAAGTAACCGCTATCCGAACCATAAACACACATGCATGATCAGACATAGTCTCGGTACCAGCCGGTTTGTGCTCCTCCGTCCCTAAACAAACCGTCTGGCGACAGCCTCATAGTACGTCTTTTCTGATTGGCTGAACCCTAACCCGCTCACAAACTGGGTTTACAAATAAGGAATGTGATGCGCACGCATCCCAGTACTAGTGACAGCCCAGAATACGTAACTTACAGCCTGTATGCAACATTGATAAACACTGCACCGGGGATAAACATTATATTATTTGTGTAATAAAATCGGTAGTTTTCTTCACTTTTTTCGACTCTACGTTTCTGTCAAGACAAACCAAGTGCGTTAGAAAGGTGAGTGTGCGGAGTAATTGGTATAGTAATTTCATGGAGTCGTTTTCTCGAGCTCACTGTTTTATACTCAACAGTAGAGTAGAGTCAGTACTCAGTAGTGAGTACGTCGAGTCAACATGATTGATTCATGACATGCATGTATAAAATTTATTTAAAACATGATTAGTATGTACAGGACATTCAGAAAGCTTATACAGAACATGCAGAACACATGAACTGTGAGTGCAGTACGTATGATCTAGTTCGCAACGCAAACTTAAAAAACAGTCATGACAGTGCAAAACAGCCGGGCAAAACAGACGCATATCATTTATCGGCATGACGTATCAATTGCATGCTGCAGAGTTCCCTGTACTATGTGTAATCATGCAGCATGAATTCTGCACATTTGTTTTGCACACATCCAATATGCATGCAGGGCGGTCGCGGCTGTAGCTGGTGGAGTATCGAGTATAATGGGGTGTGACGCCCCCTAATCATTCTTAATTTTGTCGGCAAAAATTGACTGTTGCAAATTTAATACAAGAGTCATATAAAAATTAAAGTGTGTGGTTTTTACCAACTTGGGCTGTTATACAATATTTTTATGTAAAGTAACTAATGAAAAATAAACGATGACAAAAAAATGTTGAGGAAAAAATGTTATCCTCCCCACTCACTTTTTAGATTCTTGAGCTTTAATTGTTCTGGTTAAAAATTAAGGTCATCAATTCACAATTTTACTAGGCAAAAAGGCGAGATGGTAAGTTATCTTGAAATAATATATATTTTCTTAAGATATTAAAGTTATCTTGATATAATAAATAATCTTGATAATAAATTATCTTGAGATGATAAATTATTTTGAGATAATAAGGTAAATTATCTCAAAATAATAAATTATCTCGAGATAATAAATTATTTCAAGAAAATATTTTTTATCTGGAGATCATATATTATCTTATATAATCACCTTATCACTTATCTTCAGATAATCAATTATCTTGAGACAATCAATTATCTCGAGATAATCAATTATCCTGAGATAATCATTTATCCTGAGATAATTATCTCAAGATAAATAACTCTAAAAAATTACATATTACATATACCGTACTCTATATATTTTTGTCCAGATAAAATATCTTGAGATAATAAATTTATATCTTAAGATAATTGATAACAAATTATCTTGAGATATGTATCATCAGTAATTATCTTTTTTTTACTCATCACTCATCAATGCTTGTCATTTGTATTTAGTTTGCAGTTGACCAAGATATCAACATTAATGGAGATTAGAGATGAATGTGGGATTTCTGTGACAATTGACCTGATACTTACAAGTACCGGTAAGTAGAAACATGCGCTAGGTCAACTCGGCTTTTTTTTTCTTTATTTAGAATAGTGCCAACAGCAAAAGGACACAGAACTGTTCGGGTCAGTCAGTCAGCCTATAGAGCAGGGGTTTCTTCCATTGCTTTACTGTATTTCAGTATCAAGTCCATTTTAATCCACAGCTCAAGCTTTCTTGCTTTAATATGGCTTTAGTTTATCTATATAACAAAATGAAGATTATTAGGATCTTGGTATAGAGACCAGTAACACTACCATGTACCAGTACATGCCATGTATATTTCAATATGCCATGACTTCTAAAAATGGGTGTGTTTCATTGTGAGTACTTCCATAGCAAAGTTAAGTGTTGGACACTGAAATAAGAAGCTTGTAATGTTCAAATCTTCTTTCATTCAGCAAATTCATCTGTTGAATATTCATGCTGGTAGATTTCATCCATGCAATAACTGTACAATGTAGACATTAATCATCCAGATGCTATTACAAGCATGAAAAAGTTTTTATATTATGTAAAATTGTTATTATTGTCTTGTTTTACAGGGGTCATGCATGATGGTTTGGAAAATGGACCTTGTGATGGCTATACCATGGACATAGGAAACAATTAATTTTGAATCAACGGAGGAACTATTCTTGTTGGAGCTCAATGGATTATTCAACCTACGGATTTGTCACAAACTTCTCACATAACATTATAATGCAGTTAATGGATGTAAAGTACCAGCATTCAGCAATTGAGAAAAAAATCAGTACGGTTGAATTAAGTTAATGACATGTCGAAGTCTGGCTATCTTTGTGACTAATTTGTTAAACATTGCACTGTTTCCCTGTTTGATGCTTCAAAAGAACTCCAATGATAAAGGTTAGACCTGTACAATAAATGAATTGTGAAGAAAAACAGAACAAAAAATATTTAGGGCTCCAGAATTACACAAAAGATTGCATAAACAAGGGAATAATTGCGCCAAGATCATAACACAGGAAACCGATATGATAGAGGGTCTTTGAAAGAGCTGTGCAGTCAGAAAATTTAATTTGTGAGAACCGTAATATATAATGCCACAACAAAAATGATGTTGCTTGGTAAAGCATCTGCCACATATTTTTTGAATTTTAAAAATTGACCCATCGGGTCTGGAATGACAACAATTTGAAAATTACACTTCAAAATGTAATCGTTTCCACAAGTCAAATTATGATGCATGAATAGGAACACAAATTCAATTTCCAACGGTACAGTTCTTCAGAGACGCCCTGTATACTGCAAAGCAGGTTATTTTAGCGGTATACTTTTTTTTCATGATTACAAGCCGACGACAAAGTCGGCTTGTTCTGTTTTACGCTAATTCTTTCTTTCTTTCTTTCTGGCAATCTGCCTCTTCTTCTACAAACAAAATGCGCCAAAGCTCTAATTAATACATGTTGGTCACTAGTGGCATGGGTATTTAGGGTGTTCACAGCTTGACCATTGCTTGACCTTTGACCCCGTATGCAATACAAACTAAATTTGAACAACAAGATATGTCAAGTTATAGTGCTGCATATGATAGACCTTAGTGAGACAAAACAAAAAGTCAATGGTGACCTCCTTGTACAATGTTTACTTTGGGGTCAAAAGGTCAAAATGTGTAAAATTTCAAACAACGAGGTATAGCAAATCTGAGTGCTGTATATGATAGACCTTAGTGAGACAAAATAAAAAGTCAATGGTGACATCTTTGTACAATGTTTACTTTGGGGTTAAAAGGTCAAAATGTGTATAATTTGAAACAACGAGGTATGGCAAATCTGAGTGCTGCATATGATAGACCTTAGTGAGACAAAACAAAAAGTCAATGGTGACCTCTTTGTACAATGCTTACTTTGGGGTCAAAAGGTCAAAATGTGTCAAATTTGAAACTGCGAGGTATGACAAATCTGAGTGCTGCATATGACAGACCTTAGCGAGACAAAACAAAAAGTCAATGGTGACGGTCAAAGCTTAGGGGTCAAAGGTCAAATTTTGAAATTGGTCACAATTGACCCATTAATGTTATATTTACTGCCGGCGGCTTGTACTCAGAATCTATTGACTCTAGTTTGAACTGTTTTGCGGTTTCTTGTATTCAAGTTTTGGTTATTACAACATGTGGTTCAAAAATATTTTTGCAAGCTATAAAATTTACGCTTCTGAAATTAACAGCAAAAATAAAAACCTAGTGAAAATTTCCGCCTATGCAGTAACGGTGATAGTAATCAACAAATGCTACAGTTTTGATGAAACTGATCTCACAGCTTGATTTCAAATTGTTTATTATTAAAAGAAAATGTTGCATCACCTGGAATGACTCTGTAACTATGTAACAAAGGAAGTAGAAGTGGTCATGAGTATGACGTAGGGGTGGTCTTAACCCTGCAGAATTATGGAAACTTTTGAACCTCATAAAATTTTTATTTTTTTAATTTAAAAAAAAAATAGATATATCTAGGACTTTTTTTTTTTTATCAACTTCACCAAAAATATTTGAAATTTGGGCGAAATTCTCCCTGAAAGTCAGGCTTTTAAAAATTATTTTTGAGCAAAATTTAGCATTTTTCAACCTTTTTTTGGTGAACATTTCTCAAAGTTGGTCAAAATTCAATTTTTTTTCAAGGGTCCTAGATATTTATATCTAGTTTTTGAAAAAAAAAAAAAAATTGTTACATTTCCCCAAATAATTTGGATGAAAAAAACGTTTTGTTCAAAACTGAGCATTTTTTCACAAATTTGACCTCACAGATGGATTTGTCAATTTTTTGCCATTCTTCACCCAATGGAATTTGGGGAGCTGCACATATAATTGGTGGAAGTGCTGATAGGTTTGCGCTGCAAACGGCCGTGGCCTAGTTGATGCGATCTGATTGTGATGATTCACCATGGCAGCGAAATTACAGTGCTTTAAAAAAAAAAAAAAAAAAAAAAAAAAAAATTTAGAGGATTAAAATCCTCTAAAATAGTAAGACCTAGGAAAGAGTGCTATATAAATCCAAAATTTATTTAGTTTTTATTTTATTCTAAATTTGTATACTTTTATATACCTCAGACCAACAATTTAGCAGTTATGGGGCTCAAAAGTTTCCATTATTCCAGGGTTAAGACCAACCTTAATACCTAGTGTTGTCCAGGTAACAAGCCATTCTTGGTAAAACTATTCTTTATTAGAGTGGTAATGACATGTGAAACAATTAGAGACCAGTGTTATCAAATGTGGGGCATTACATCTACTTGATCATTCATGGTGCCCAACATTTATTAACCTTGGTCCTTTTTGGCTCGTACACATAAACTGGAATGAAAGCCATTTTTGTGGGACATGAGAGCACATCAGACATAATTTTCATTTTTGAAATTCATGATATCATAGTAATAGAAATTTTATGACAAATTAATATTTTGACATTTTCACATTTTTGATATATAACAGTCCTCGAAGTAAATTTTATAAATCAAATGATATATTCTTAAAGTGTATGTAGCTGGTAGAAAAGGTGTCGATCAATTGAAAATTTTGACCTTTCATATTGAAGATATGGATTTTTCCCGCAAAAGACATAATTTTTTTTGGTGTTTTGGGAAATCCATATCTTCAATACGAAAGGTAAAATTTCAATTGATCGCAGGCTTTTCATCCCACCTACATACACTATAAGTATAAATCATCAGATTTATAAAGTTTACTTCGAGTACTGTTAAATATAAAAAATATCAATTTTAATCATTTGCCATATAATGTGTATTACATTGCGAATTTCAAAAAATCAAAATTATTTGATATCAAATTTAACATTGAAGAAAATTCAAGCAAAGCAAATAATTATGTTTGTAATTTATTATTCTTTTCATTGTTCACAACAAAGTCATGATTGTTAACATCATCTGTAATGTACAATGTTTGTGTTAAAAGTTACCAAATTTTTCTTCAATAAAGTAAGCAAATCTTCAGATACTATGTAAAGAGGTTTAATAAAATGTTCCTTTTATATAGCATGATTGATGGTTCTACTTAAGTTAGAGTGATTGTAGTCATAAGAAATTATACATTTCATGTAAAACTAGCTCAGTTCGCTGACCATAAGGCCATCTATTGCCACATGACTCGACTAAGTAAGTTGGGAGTGTTTCAAAATACTTGGATTTCCCTGACAATAATAGAAATAACTTGGAGCTGTAAACAGATGTAACGACAGTGGCGTGCGCAAAGGGGGACCATACCCCCACTATTGCTGAAAAGTCAGGAGAAATGGCCCAGTCAAGGACACATTTTGAAAAATTTGGGAATCAAGACCTATCCTCCACCACTTAAAAAAACTTGCAGATGCCACCGTAATGATAGCCAGATTGTTTTGCTGTGACTTTTATTTTTACCAATTACATACTGAAGGTGCACCAATTTTTCAAAATGTGTCCTTGACTGGGCCATTTCTACGGGCACAGGTAGGTACATCATTGCCAAGGTACCAGGCTGGTACACAAAGTACCTACACAGTACCAATACTGCTACTGCACAGGATCTACCAGCAGTGGTACTGCACTGGTCCTACACTGGTAGTACTCCCTGGTACTGCACAGTACCAGCCAAGTACCTTTGGCGATGGTGTACCTGTGCAGGAATCTGGTACTGTTACTAAGCTTGTTTGTTTAAACGGTCGCTCTGTGTCCAGTTGAAATTGGATTACGCATCTCCTTTCTCTTGGCCCAAAGGCTGACAGTAAAATTGTTCACTTGATTATTGGAAGTGGTCTTCTCTTCATAATATTAATCCTTAAACACTTGTTGTCACAGTCCACTGCTTAGATTTAATTTCTTGATTGGAATGTATTACCGGTAATCAAAAAGTTACTTGTGGAGTGCTTGTTATCACACATGGCACTGCAGTACACCGCTAAACAGACTTGCAGAGGAATGTTTATCACAATATGCTGAATGTGGGTCCTTATATCGACAACCAGGTGACTGAGTTTCCAGGCCTTGGTCAATCTTTCTGTAAATTTTAAAAGAAATAGAATAAAATATTTTATTGTTTCACATCGAACAAGTTGGTAAGGTGCAGTGATGCCTTATCGGGGGTTCCAGGGGGCAGCGCCCCCAAAAGCTCATGAATTTTAAGGTTTTTCAAAGGGCCAGATTGGGTATTTCCCCCTTTTTTGTTCAAGATTTATGTGAAAAAATTATTAAAATTACCGTGCGCTACTTCGTGCGCCACTTCGACTGACTCCAAGCGCCACAAGTGGCGCGCACGCCGCCAGTTGAGAAGGCTTAACGATTCTGATCAGTGCTGGCCCCGATGCCAGTCACTAAGCTTCATTCACTGTGAGCTACGTTGCACTGGCATACCAATTACTGATATTAAATTAGTTAAAAGGGCATTTCATGACAATCCATAGCCTCATGGCCCCACTTTTTTCAAAAAAGGTTGAGATTTTTATACCACTGGAAACCTCAGGCTACATATTATAAATGATTATGTACACTGCTCCATAGGCCACCATTGTAATTTCGCTCTGGTATACCAGAACGAAATTCAAATTTGATGATATTTTTGCTAAAGGAATTAATCTGCAAGAAATATTTGGTACCGGTACATTTAATTTTTTGAGAAAAGTGAGGGATCCGGATGAGGCTGTGGATCACGGAATGACCTTTTAATTAAGTTTGTACTGTAAAAATAAAAGGGAATTTGGCCGGGGGAATTTGTTACTGACTTGATTTAGTAATACCAACAATCTACCCCGGGCTTACTACACTATTCAAACAGTGCAGCTTTGCATACATTGTATGTATTAAACGTACGTATAGCTATTTCATCATTACGTGTCGTAACTTATTCAACTATCTTCTTGGGCTCTGATGGAGGCTATAAAAAGCCTATAAAATGCCCACCTTAAACACCTAAATTACACTGCATAATCTAATAAATGAGTAGGAGTTAGAAGACTTCTGCTGCCAATCGGGTCCAATTCCATGTGTGTACTTGTTGTACATGTGTACCACTTGGAGAGAACCGTGTCAACACCATTTCTTGAACTCGTTGACTGATTTGGCTGTTACTAGCTTACTTTAGCTTACCCGGGACCATTTTTAATATACTCACTTTATTACAGCACTCAAAACTGGCATACAGATTCAATCCATATTGTAGTTCTACTCGAATTTCCACAACTCCACAGCATACACCAACGTTGTTTACATTCTCCGCACATGACTGAACCCGGAAGTCCCTGTTGTGAGTCGCTTCCTGGTTCCGTTCACGTGACTCTGCTCAGCCAATTGAAAATGTTTTTATATCTACGCTTTTGAATATTCATTAAAATTCATTAACCAATCAGCGATTGTCAATTTCAGGCTGTCGCCAGACGGTTTGTTTAGGGACGGAGGAGCACAAACCGGCTGGTACCGAGACTAGATCAGACAACGAGTATTCAATTTCCTCATAGCATCCCACGTTGTTCACACGTCAGTCGAATTTGGCGGTGTTGGTTTGTTAGCCCTCCAAGTTATAACCAGGAGGGTGAAAGTGCATATAGGAACAATGCCAAAAACTACGTCACGCCGGTCACGCTATTGTTCGAGTTAAACTACATCATTCGCCATTTTGTAAATATTAACGCATGATCGTTGCTTTGAAGTTTCCACCGGATAGTCTGTGGATAGCGCAAGAGCATGCTTTGACCATGCGCAAAAAAATGAATATCATGAAGATGTTTTAAGATTGATTCTTAGATGTTTCAAAAATTACCGTCATATTGCATAGATTCATCAAAGAATGGTTTGAAGTACTAACCTTATTTAGTAATTTTAAAAAATCGGGAGAATTTTACAAAATCAATGTTTTTACCTGTCGGTATTACAACTCGTGAAACACATTAGTGATGTGCCTGGGTGACCTAATCTACTAACCTTTAACGTTTCCTCTATGAACTCTAACCCTCCTGCAATATGGCGCCTATTGTCTAGAGTTAAACTACATCATTCGGTGTGTTACGTAATAGCTACGATGCCTATCCCTTTATATCCCTGTTATAACATCGTTCACTTTGTGTTGAACATTGTATGTGAGCCTCGCTGTAATAACATAAAGATCAGTCTGATCAGTGTGATATCACAGAGCAGACCCTTGAGAGGGCACTTGGCTCATTTGCATGGCAGTCGGACTCTCCATTGTATTTGATCATTTGTGTATGGAGTGCAATGGCGACCCGTCATTGTATTTGTTCATGTGTGTATGGAGACCCACTCTTGGAGCCCATGGGACTTAGGCTAGGTCCTCAGTTAGAGTCAGACGCTGTATGTACTAGAAACGCCCATTCTTGATTCTGCGTTCATTCAATGTTAGCATTAAATTTGTATTGCCCGGCGGCCCCGCGTAATGGAAAAACCTGAATTTGTTACATTAAAAGAAATGAAAATTAAAAAGGCAAGGTTCCACCTGAGTACATATTAAATGGGTGTAGAATTTTTTTTCAAATATATATATGAATTTAGACAAACATACGGGATATAATGAACCTTTGACATGACGCCATGGTGACATGATTTTATTAGTCGTTTTATATATCACCTATACCGTGTATCATAATACCAGTATTTGTAATTTTATATTATATAGAACTAATATTTTGCATCATAAATGCGCAGTTCATATGCACAGACGATTACTAATCTTCACGACTTCAAAATAACATGTTACAAAGCAGGTAATAGGTGCTGGCCTTGTCCTATTGTACTTGCTCATTTGTGTATGGAGAGCTCACTGACCTGTTAATAGAGGTCAATGGAATAGCTTCTTTATGGGGCACCTCTCCATCGGTTTCAGGGCGCAGTTCATTGAACTCAGCGGGATTCTATTGCAAGTGCTTTTATATTATTACAAAACGGATCGTGGTTATTGCCTTGACAAACCTAATAAATAATTCATACCAGGGATGAATAAATCCAGGGGTGCGGACATTTCATTGGTCGCAAACCACCGGGATTCGATACAAGTTTGCGTTGTAAATGAATGCGTGAATAAGAGTGTCATCCCCTTGGCGCGATATTTGATTTCTGAATATACTCAAGTTGCCGTTGAAAATGCCTAAAAATCATCAAGATATTGCAATACTGTCTAAAGTGATGTAAAATTGTGGCAAATTTGTATGATTTATCGCACATAATTTCTGCGTAGCGTGGAGAATCATTTACATAGGATTTTGGAGAAAAATGTGATAATTTTAGGGAAATATAGAATGGCGGAAGAAACAAATAAAACATTTTCCTGGAATGTGTAGACCATACTCTTTCTGTTCCTATTGATTTCTATACTGAAATAATTCTTTAAATGAAGTTGTTGGATGATTTTAGTTGGCATTTCTAGAACGTAAACATGTAGGCAGATAGTAGAGAGGGCACTCTATTCACGAGATTTCTTTTCCAACGCCAAAATAGCACGAATTTTGGTGGTTTGCGAGTGAAGAGTGTCCGCACTATCGATGGACTACGTAACTGTTCAATGGGTTTTTGTAAATGAGCTAGTGTTAGTGGGTAAGCTGTACATCTCTTTTGCATTGTTAAGACAACCACGCTAGGTTTTTCGATCAACGTACTATGCGTGTTTGGTCAAGCGAGGATAATTTGTAAAGCAGCAAGTAATGGTGAGGATGTTGCCCTTGTTAACGACTTCTGACTTTTGATTTAGCCCAAAATGAATCAATAAAATCGTGTATAAGATATTTGTGGGGATATTTGGGCGCTATTACAACAATTTAAATAAATGGGCACTTCTGGGTTGGATATATTATAGACTCTATAGAATTTAAGTATGATATATTTTCGATGGTAAATATATTTTCACTTTCAAAGTTTGTAGTTTTCATAATTGCAATTTCTTAATATTATATAAAAGGTGAGAATAAGACTATAAATGTAAGAGTATGGGATAATTTTGATTGTTAATAAATGCGAAACGCCGGCGGTAGACATCAGCAATATCAGGGATTGCCGCGATTCTTGCAGTAGCTTTTATGAATAGAATACAATAGTGGATACAATAGCGGATACAATAGCGGAACAATAGAGCTCTCTTACGGGCAAATAAACCTCGTCGCGTTTTGCTAAATTTCACTTCTTCTTTTTCATGAACTAACCGTTATTTTTTTAAACTTGTGGCAACACTTCGACCGAAGTTTTTAATATTTATATACAAAAACGATTCTCTTATAAACCATCATGCGCACAGTTTCCACTTCGATACATCTGAGCACATAAGCAGTGAATTGTCTCCGCACAGTCTTTGATTACCATGATTACACTACACGATGGAGTGCATTGCAATGTAAGAGCTGTGGAGTTCTAGCTGAAGAATGGTCCTCTTAGATTGGTTTTTGTCAAAACTTCAAGTATTCCCTTCATCCAATCAGATTTTTTTAAATATCAAACGAAAGCTAACACTTCCCCCTAAAACATGCCCCACATAATGTCGATATGACTTCATAATTTGAGGGCACCCATGCAAATATGGGAAATTCTGGCTATGTACAAACTGACTAAAGTATAGGCAAAATTGATTTTCGGCTAAAAATTCAACAAAAATGCGATTTTCACCGACTTTTCTCCTAAATATTATATAAAATGTCAGTAGGCCGATATCAAAACGTTGGGTACCCTAAGCGCCATTGATCGTTTTCTTGATATCAACAAAAATCAGACATTTTCTCAAAATATTCGTATTACTAAAATCATAACTTTGAAATTATTAGTCGTATCATGCTTCTTTACACCAAAACAAACATGAGAATGCCCTGCAAATTATGATTGCATCGCATATCAATTTGTAAGCGCTCTTTTTTAAAAGTCATAGTTCATTGAATTTACAACCGTATGACAAAACAGGCGAAAATAGTAACTTTTTGCACAAGATTTGCAATTTAAAGAGAATTGACCGTTGCTCATTCTAGTGGCTCTAGTATATGGACAATATAAGTGTGCTTTTTCCTTTAATGACATAAAATTTGAAAAGTATTTTAAGGAACACTTGAGGTTTTGACTTTTAAAGCCTACATTTTGGTCAAAAAAATTTGCTCGGATAGGTAGTTTTCAACAGATTTTCCACATTCGCCTTGCTATAACATTGAATTGTGACCTTGTGACTAAAAGTGTTTTTGGACCGGGCCAGCATGAGCTGGCCCGGTACTTATTAATTGGTTCAAGTTTGTTGTTGTTTCTAACTTTCTATTATATAGTTATGAACAAAACAGAAAATATTGTCAAAAAATGGTTACATTGTTCAATACTATAGACCTACATTTATAAATTATGCCCATATTGTAGCTAGGACCTAAAAACTTTTATCCATAAAACGATACAGGATAGCATAGATAATTGAATATATGAATACAAAAGCCACCTAAGTCCATACTTTGGCCAAATTGAGTTAAGCATGGGAAATTGTTGCTATACATAGGCCTGTCATATGCATGAAAGAACAACTCAAATTCATTCTCTGTGTCTATTGGGCATGTGAAAAATAGCATGCATGAAAGAATCACCCAATTCCATGATTTGAGTCTTGTAACACATTGATTGAAATCCAGTATGTATAAAAGTCCACTTGTAACACATTCATTGCTAGAGAATGACTTTTGAACAAAAATGGGTTTAATAAAGGAAAGTGTGTGGTTTATATTACATGGCAGAATGCTTATCAACATTATACATACCTGTGTGCTTTATTTTGTATTATCTTACTAGTGGTAATCTCATTCTAACATTGTTGTCTTTGTATATGATTCAAAAAACCCAAAAGTCCAAAATTTAAAATGAACCCCACGAAGTCCCTGAAATGCTAATCGTCATACCTAATACAGGTTAATCCACTCATTTGCACGTAAAACTTACCATATTGACCAGGTAAATCTAACTGAAGGAATTAAAATGATACACGGGTTTTTCTCTCAAAATAACTTCGCATGGACTTAGGTGGCTTTTGTATTCATGTATTCAATTACTTGAACAATACTTGTAATTGTATATTCTAATTTCAAAACAATAACATCAACTGACCGCAGGTAATTGCGCAACTTGCAGAATATTAAAGGAAGATTACCGATATGTTTGCAGAATGATTTCTTTAATTTATCATCAATTACACGTACATCATTATATTTTATGTCCCAAATATAATTTCAGACCATCTCTTGCCATCAAATACTATCAAAGAAAAGAATATATCAAAAGCATTACTCATACTTCACATGGAATCAATACTGTCCCAGTCCATCCCTTTTAAAGGGATTTTTTTAGGGGGAAGTGTTAGCTTTCGTTTGATATAAAAAAAAATCTGATTGGATGAAGGGAACACTTGAGGTTTCGACAAAACTAATCAAAGAGGCACATTTTTAGCTAGAAGCTTCACAGCTCCTACATTGCTATGCACTCAACCGTGTAGTGTAATCAAAAACATTCGCTGCTTGTTGTTCTTTGCTTGGAAGCTCTTGGGACGAAAATGTGTGCTCAGGTGTATCGAGGTGGAAACTGTGCGCATGAGGGTTTATAAGAGAATCGTTTTTGTATAGTAACCTTTCCATGTGAATATAATGTACATGATATTGTTCACTCGCAAATAATTTTTATTCACCTTCACCTATGCATTAATAATACATCATTATCTGCCTAAAGATCCGCGTTTTTCAGTATTTATATGCTTTTTCTACGTAGTTTGACCATTTATCTCAAAACGTTACAACGACATGGCACCACTTCCTGGTATCCAATTGAAGCTTGGGATGTTTCATCAAAGAAAGAATCTCATTTGTCAAGTATCTCACTCGCATACTAAACAAGAAGAGTCATTAAAAAGGAAAAGCTCACGTGTAGGAAGTGAGGTAAAGCAATTTTATTTTTTTGTTTGAATTAAGAATGGAGTAGTGGCGAAGCCAGCACCTTTTCAGATGGTGGGCAAAGGGGGGGAAAGGCAGCTTTCAAGGGTGGAAAACATTGACGAAAATGGTCAAAAATAGGTAAAAAGGGACCAAAAAATCCTAAAACTCTTAAATATCAGGACGGCCAGCATCCAACAGGAGGGCAAGAGGTGGGTGTGTGTGTGTGTGGGGGGGTAAGAATGTAGGGCTTATTAATAATGAGTTCCGGTATAAGTATATATGCGCTTCTTCGTGAATTTGGCATGTTCTGATGAAAAACAAAGATGCTAGCTTATTGATCACCAAAATTGATATGAAATTATACAAATCGATTATGGACCGTTCACAAACATTTGTTAGGGGGCCTGGTGCAAAATGGGGGAGGCTTAAAGGTTTTGACCCTCCTAAGGTGGGGGTCCTGAACAAATTGACCACAAATTGACCGGGAAAATTAGAAGTGTTTGTGAACGGTCCCTTACTCCGAATTACTGCTTTAATGAACGGAACAGGAAAATGCTAGTTTTGGTGTTGAAATAGCGGCGTCGCTTTACAAAAAGTTTAATAAAAAACTGAATCTATAAAGATATCCAAAATTGAAGCTTAAATAAAAATTCAGTCCTGATTAAAGACAGGGATGACGTAAAAAAAGTGATATTGTCACGAGAGGTAGAAAACGCCGCGTAAAAATGCTGATTTTTATACTTTTCAATGGATATTTATAGTCAAGTGGTCTGCGCCCTTTATATGCTCACGCTGACAAAGCAAAGGTCATTACGATAATATAATCCACATAATTTTACAATGTCACTGAACAATAACCTATTAACACGAACTGAACCAGATTCTGAGCCCCAAAAGAATGGAGTACTGATTTAAGTACTACCCACCACACCCCTGGGTTACTGTGCAGCAGGCGAGCAGTGTGAGTAACATGACACCACTGCTTTGCTATGATGCATAGAAGTACATTTGAATTGAATTTGTCCAGTTATATTTACATAAAAAACGCTGTGAAGATGCTGGTCGATTTCACATTTTATGTTATCCACAGAAGGTGTGAATTATCCTTTAAACACACATTACTTTTGTTCTGAAATCGACCAAGTAATAATGACACACGCACAATTCTAAAACAACATCTTTTGCACAGCGTTCAATGGGATTTGAAAAGTAAAGTGGCAGTTGAAACTCTAGTGATAACACTTTTGCAGTGCATGATGGGGCTTCCTTAAATCATCCTCTGCATGGCGGCTGACTACTACGGTTCAAGCATAGCCCTTATTCTTTTTACTGCTTCTTTTGTTCTGTTGGTAAACTTTTGCTTAACTGTATTTGCTCTGTTCAAGAAACGATGGCAGTTGCTGAAGTTAACCGAGTCAATAGAGGACGCAGGATTAAAGTATCCACATTTTCTTTACGGCAACCTACATGAAGTAAGACCTCTTTACAAATAGAGGTGATGCGAGCGTTGTGTTTGTTTGTTGTTGTTTTTTGGGGGGGGGGGTGATTCGTGTTTGAATGGGTGATAATATACAAATATTAATTGTCTATGAGTGTGATGGTCGAAATATAATCACGAGGTGAAAGATGGATTGGATGAATTAGAATAATTATGTATACATGCATAACCGTTGACAAATGATTTATAAACATTTCCCAAACAAATTTTGTATTAAAGATAACTTAATTCACACACAAACAATTGGGTGCCATGATCGCTCACGATTTTGGTTGTCAAAATCGCACAAAACACCATAATGGTCTAAAAATAGATCGAGACACGCAACCTCCAGTTGAAGTTAGCTTGTGGAATCTGTGAGCTTCTGTCATTGGAATCCAGAATGCTTATATAAATATACAAGAACCCCCAGATATAGCATAATAATTGTTTTTGTTCGCGCATGCGATATAACACTGATAATTGATCATTCGCCGTTATCGGTATTTTCGATATCGTGATATGTAAATATATAGCGATATTAGGCAAATAACGATTTGTGATTTTTCCAGTGAATGCTTTATTCTCGAGGTTAAAAAGAATGAAATTACACACGCACTGGTGCTATATTCACTTAGCACTACTTTTGTAATTTGTAAACCACTGCTTTGTTTTGAACTTTTGATTAAAAAACGTCTACAAGTTGTTTGTCATTTACGAGTTAGCTGATTGTATGAATAATAATAATAATAATAATAAAATGCATTTATAAAGCGCATAAAACTAAAATGTTACTATGCGCTGAACAACTTAATTACACTTAACTTACACTACAAAATGCATGAAAGAGCAAAATATAAAACAGCAAACAAAATAAACGATAATGATTTTAAAACCAACAGCCTCAGGAAATGAGCAACTGACACAAGAGGATTGATACAGTGGATTAAAAGCATTAACAGAATGGCAAGGTTTAAAAAAAAAAACAATAGTAATTTTAAAAACAGCAATTTTAGATAAAAATTTGTAAAAGCAAATATATACAATCAATATAATATGCACAATTAAATCAAGTTCAAAAACAGGAGCTGTAACAGACAAGCGGATGACACCGGCATGAGTTGTTTTATTAAGTGTCATACGCAGATTAAAAAAGGAAGCATTTAGAAGCAATGGATTACGTGAACAGCAAACCCTGTAGAGGAAACGGTATGATATAGAATTACTCTTAAAATTATAACAATCTTGAGTAGAATGTGGGATAGATGTGGGTGTGTGTGTGTGTGTGTGGTGGGGTGGCAGGTGTGTAAGGTGTGGGGTGTGCAGGGGTGGGTATATGTTTGACAGAGTTGTCTATTATGTGTGTTAGTTGCACATTTCTTTTGCTGTTTTCCAATATTTCTTTCTGACATACCTTCAAATTAGACTGGGTCTATTTGAGAAAAATTCTAATCGAATCGGCAAGTTTCATATAAAATTGAATTGATTGAGCCCATATTCATTGGTCGAGCTATAAGTTTTAAAATATTGGACGAGACGTATAGTCCAATATATTAAAACTCACAGCGAGACCAATAAATATTGGGCGTTAGAGCATCCAATTATATCATTATTATGTTTTGGATCCAATATTTTCACACACTTGGATTCTTCGAAACATGATAATGCGTAAAAGTGGGCAACCAGCTTATTTTTGTTAAATCAGGTATGCTGAACTCGAATTTGTTGTTTGTCAATTAGTAGACGAATCCAATAAATTATACGCATTGTATCATTTCTACTACACCTCAATGACAGTATCATTTTGCATAAGGCATGATACAAGGTGTCCCAGAATGATTTATACCGTGTTTGAAAAAAAAAAAATTCAACAGTGTATCCAATTTTAATAAGCGCAATACAGTGCCAAACATGTCTCCTACTTATTCTGTGACTTTCATAACATTGATATTACTGAAAATGGATGAAGATGGTGTGTGTAATTTACAGTGCAAAGGCATCATAACACAATGGATCTTTTATCACCATCGTCCAGCCGTACTGCGCAATATATTGGAGAAATCCTACATTCTTTTATAGGAATGCATCAAATTTGGCACAGATGTAGAGCTTACAACGCTGAATAATTCTTGATATGGGATTAAGTGCAACATTTCAATATGACTTCAGATATTTAGGTTGAAAAACAATTTTTACCACAATTTTTACCCAAAAATGTCATTATTACAGATGATATAACTTCCTCAAGGATGCTCCGCAGTAAATTTTAATCTTCTCCGTTACGTAGCTGTGTGTTTGCTTATATACTGTGGACATAAATACATGCTGCGACACTAAGGACGAGCCTTCTCTATACTTTTATGACAAATCTATTTCTGCCGGCATTTCAAATGATGAACCTCACACACCGCAATAATTATCTTCCAAACCGTTGCCAAATAAAGAATAGTACAAGGTCATTCAAGCGTAACAAATCTTTTATTTCATACAAGGATTGTTTCGTAACATCATAAATAATCGATAGATATCGACTTTTTAGTAGACTTTTTTTAGTAGAAGTAAGAACAGGACGCAACAAGTTGAAGTAAAAACTGTCACGGGAAAGCTGTTGTCGAACTATTTTTCTGAACAGTGTTTTCCAAAATTTCATGACAGTCGCCCCATGTAATTTCAATGGGCAAATTGTGCTTAACAGCTTACTCCCGATAGATCGAACTTCGAGAACTTCGAAGGGCGCCGTCGTGTGATCGGTTTAATCGATTTCCGCCATAAAAGCTCCAAATAAACTTCAATTCTTGCTTGCTATGATTATCTAAATATGATTGATATGCGATTTGGGGAAGCTTGTTCTCGAGCCCTCGCAAAATATGGGGTTCCGACTGTCCAATATGGAATTGAAAAAGTTGGTAAATAAACTGAGCTCAAAAAGAAACTTATAATTTTACACAAGGTCATACTTCAATACTCTACTTCAATACTCTACTCTTAACACATGTCAATAATCAAGCAGTTATCCAACTGACACAACAGCAAAATGCACTGACATGGAACAGCTTCCTGGACCACATTCACAGCCCAGCCCTGTTTCATGAAAAAGTGTATGAAAAGCAGAAAGCAGCACCGTTTTATCATCTGTGCAAGGATCTTGTGTGCATTCTCACAGATTTTTTGTGCTGGGTGCCAAATGTTGGGCTGTGAAAGTGGAGGAAGTCCAGGAAGCTGTCCCATGACAGTGCATTTTGCGGTTGTGTCAGTTGGGCAACTGCTTGGTTACTGGCATGTGTCTTGAGTAGAGTATTAAAGTAATCCTGTGTGTAATTTTGGTTCATTTTGATTGACACTATTTTAAGATATGACCTTGTGATTCACAAGTTGTAAAAAATAAAAAGTTTCTTTTTGAGCTCAGTTTATAAGCTTGTTGATGGTACAACTTATTTTTGCTACTGTCAAACTTGTCAAAGTATTTACGATTGTATCAAACAAGTAAATGAGAAACACGTGGTTGTGGATTTAAATATGGTTTGGAAACACTATTCATATAGTTTTAGCAGTTTTCATTGACTTTTATCTTAAATGGTTTAATGGGATTTAGGTGCTGGAAAGATCGTGGTGAATTCTGCTGTAGACAAAACTGCATAATGTACCGTTTTTTCAAGTGGGCGCTTTCACATGACTTTCTTTTGATCACCTACTGACAGTAGTCTGTCTCGTAAAGCGTTAATACGTTGTCAGGTAATAGCAGAACCATGTTGTCCGTAACAAAAGGTACCGGCACTTTATGAATAGCTTGTCGGTAAATCAATTCGGCATCAAAGGAACAATGCGTTATATAAGTATTGAATCTCCATGTTTATATAACCTCCTTGTTGAATACAGATACTTTCAAGCGTGTACAAGACAGCAATGGTATAATACCGGAATTCATCGCTGCAACTTCTAACCAGTGTCGAAATTATAAAATCTTCAAAGTCATCATTGTATTGATTTGGCTTGTTGCTTGTGGCTTGTTGCACTTGTATGCCTCATTGGGAGGAAGATTTACACGACAGGTAAGAATTTGTCAGCAAGTATCCAAAAAGGCATAATTCCGTATATCTCCGATACATGAAATAAAAACCTCGCATAGTGCCTCACACCACACCACTGGTAGACTTCTCCGTAGTCCACTTGCCAATTGTGCATACTCTGGCTATTGAATTTAAGCTTAAAATTCTGATTAAATTAATTTGTGCACCATTGATAGATTTTCACATCTGATCTTTTCAGTCACCGTACTCCCTCTGTTTGTTAGCTTCCCAAGTGGACTACTTACTTTGGGTTGCGGTTAAGATTCTTAACACGGAACTCTATGGAGAGTTAGGCCAATTTCTGGCCTAACTAAAATTGGCCATGATGTAATGCATCTTTAAATGGATCTGGCTTGTGATTGGTCGCCCAGATCTCGTCATATACCATTAATAACTACATGGTACACAACTATACCGCCCTTTGTGTTGGCGGGAACTTTAAACTCTTAGTAGGTGCATGAGCGCGTCTTGTACTTGCTTGCGGTTTAACTGGATTAATAAACAAGTATGATTGACAGTGTGTGTGTTAGGGACTTTGCCCTTTCAAAGTCCCGTTTAAAATTCAAAGCACATAATCGATTTTTAACTCGGGCTTTCGCGATTAATAAACTGGCAGATTCCAA
The DNA here is from genome assembly GCF_039555335.1 of Amphiura filiformis. Taxonomy (NCBI): domain Eukaryota; kingdom Metazoa; phylum Echinodermata; class Ophiuroidea; order Amphilepidida; family Amphiuridae; genus Amphiura; species Amphiura filiformis. The sequence goes on from NC_092632.1 coordinate 15,979,964, forward strand.
AATTAGAATTGTTCAGTATTGAAGTACCATGCCATTATGATATGTTGCATTCAATAATATAAGCCTACGTATACTTTACTTTTACTGTCACAAATATAATTATATAAACTTTTTCATAACCATTTTATACTAGTATTTTGATGTAATAAATATCAGTATAATTTCGAGTTCAACTGAACGCGTTCAGCATGATTAATAACATATTTTTATTTATCAAAAATCGACTATGGCATAGTGTACACCACTGGTTGCCAGAGTCAAGATTCATCAACTCAAATTTCTCGGCCATATACTGCGACTTGAAGATGGCGAGCCTGTGAAAGAATATGCGCTTTATATTCCACCACATGGGAAGAGGAATCCGGGACGGCCACGCACGCTGTACTTGCAGTATGTCCAGCACCTCCTGAAGGGATGCTGCAGCCAAACAAAATTGGTTCGCTTGCCCAAGATCGCATTAGTTGGAGAAAGCTCGCCTGCTCCGCAGCCGATTGATGATGATGATGAGTGCCTTATATCTTTTGATATTGATGGGAAGTGAATTTTTGAGTAATACGTGCAAGTAGTCACACCATGTTCGTCTTTTACTGGAAAAAACTTAGACCAGCCTAATTGAATGACAATTCAATATGTTGGAATTCCCATGAATATGATGGAGTTCACATTCTTATCATACTACCTTAGAAAGCACTAGAGATAATAAAACCCGTCTAATGCGAATATCCGGGGCAGTCTACTTTCCTATACTCATTTCAACAGTGGACTAAACCTGTTCAACCTGTTCAACAAACACCTAACCCGGAATGAATAACTTCAGGTGTATAACACTATACCAAGTTCATCAGGCTCTATTCCAGATCTCTTTCAGAGCGTTACACTTTGGAACAGAAACCACCTCCCCGGATTGACTATTTATTTATTTATTTTTATTTATTTTTATTATTTTTTGTAATTTTTTTTGTAATTTTGTAATTTTTTTTATTTGTTTAATTTTTTTTTTAAATTTATTTATTTATTTATTTATTATTAGGTAAATGTAATAAACAAAAATCGATCTCTCACCAATTACAAATTAATTACGCGACACAGAGCCCTAAATTATTTCCAATATGGTATCTAAAAGACTATTAATAACACTAAACCCATTTCATCAACCTATATTCCAGATCCTTCGAGTGTTACATTTGGATCAACTAATATTCAATCCAATTTATCAACAACTACTGTCAATTCATTGAGCATTGGACATGAATCAAAAAGTACTAAGCCCGGATCAACAAGCGGCGCCATCACTGAACCCGGATCAACAAGCGTCACCATCACTGATTCAGGTAACACTGCACCAAATTAGGTTGCATCAGGTAATTACTAAGTTTTGTCATTTAATATTTTGTCCTTGCTCATGTTACTGTTGAGGACTTTCTACAAATCTACATCTTACTATTGACGCTGTTCTATTAGTTATTAGATTTGGGAAATGTGGGACAGTGGGATACTAGAGAGATTGCGATGCTCCATATGCCTTGAGCCGTACAGGCATTCATACGTGTGTACGTACCGCTAGCCTCGGTTCCAAACTGGATTGTGCTCATTCGCAAGCTGGTTGTGACCGAGACCACCGCTCTACTCCAGATCTTTTATAGAGCCTTACATTTTGGATCAGAAACTACTACACCTGAGTGACTATTACCCAGCAAACACAAAATATGTTCTTAAAACGTTTGAATAACATATAAATGTTGGCTTATATAAAGAAATGGAGAAAAAAGAAAAAAGCAGAAAATGAAGAAAAAATGAGACAAAGAAGATAAAGAAATTCAACCACAAGGGGACTCGAACCCAGGTTTTCTCAAAAAGATAGACCAGTCCTCTAACCATCCGACCACGCATAAAAATACGTAATGTTTTGATCTCAAAGCGTAATCATATTTGATGCAATAAGGTAACTTCAATCGCGTCCGTACTTTAGGCTACTAGAATAAACAAACTTGTCGGTCTGGAATTTAGGACGTAATGATGGCTACAATTTAGTTTGGCGTGTTTTTTGCAATAGTGCGATAATCAATTGCGAGTGAAGTTTAAGTGGGATAGTGAGTGGAAGTTGGATAACGAATGGTAAAGTTGAAAAATAAAGTAGTTAGTTAGATGTCCAAAATAATGTTGCACAATCAAGATATCAATAATATAACGAATCAGTTTTTGTCATTCACCTAAATGTTCCCCACTGAAAAACAGGCTTCTAAAATCTAAGTGGTACTGCGTTTGGTTCTGATAAATGGTGACATTATTTCTTTGATCGGTTAGTAGCACAATACAAACAAGGATAAAGCAATTATCCGGCGTGGGTTTGTAGGGGCACGCATTAAAAAAAAGACCACGGTACGTGTTTTTGAACCATTGTTGACGTACTTGGGCTAAATTTCGAATTAAAATCAAAGATTTATTTTTTTCATCCACCATAATTTGCATTCCAAAACGTCTTTGATTTCTTTAGGGTTATACGATGTATTGTTGGTCGAAGCAGCAGAAAAAAGTAGTTCACAGCATCTTGCGAGTAGTGAGCTTTAGCAAAAATTGCATTTCTAAATTCATAGCGAGCGTATAGAAGAATTCAAATATCACATACATACTTTTGTAGGTCCTGTGGTTCTTGAGTTATGTTGTAAAGAGAGCTGAAACAACAACACTTTTGTAAAACGTACATAACTCATTAACAACAATATATTAAGCAAGTTTTCAAAGTATATGATTTGTAGAACGAACTTTTGCAAAACACCAAAGTGTTATTTTTCAATAATATATTGATTCAAATAATGAAAATGGATTTTTTTGGATGCTTCGACCAACAATACCTCGTATAACCTTAAATACTGATATATCAACTTATATTCCAGATACTTTGAGTGTTTCAATTGGATCAACAAATATTCAATCCAGTTCATCAACTACTACTGCAAATTCGTTCAGCATTAAACATGGATCAGGAAGCATTGAACCCGGATCAACAAGCGGCACCATCACTGATTCAGGTAATACTGCACCAAACTTGGTTGTATCAGGTGTGATGTGCCCTGAATAATTTCATGTGATCATTTATCTTTCTTTACAATAGAAAGCTATTTCATGAAAGATGGGAATTCTCTTTGTCATTTGAAAATCCCATGAATGTAAAATGGATATGACATCATATTGGAAACCCACAGGAAGTCCTGTAATGTGAAAGTTTTAATAAGGTTAATAATTGGGTTTGGGAATTTCCAGTTTACATCATATGTTGTGACAGTTTGAATGAAGTAATGGGCTATTTCGTTATGAATTCGGCAGACGGCCGAATCCGGATTCGGTAAATTCATTTTACGCATGCATTACATTTGAATTAGAGAACAAGGGATCAATGCTGTACATAATAGAGGGCAGCATATCAATTTTTTAACGGAGATCAAATGATAACAGCATAATAAGTAATCAAAAGAGGGCGACATACAGGGTTAGCTAACGGTGCATCGCAGTGTGGTCAACGACGATAACCGTTAAAAAATCGATATGCTGCCCTCTATAGGTAAAGCATTGATCCCTTGTTCTCTAATTAAAAAATAATGCATGCGTAATATGAATTTACCAAAAGCCGAATCTGGATTCGGCCGTCTGCCGAATTCATAACGATATAACAAAACATTTTGGTGTTTAGGATATAAGAAAATGTTAACATGATTCATTGGCATGGCAGATATTATTACAGTGTTGTTGTGGGCTAGTTAATTGTCTTACAGTCTATATGCCTTCAAAGAGAAGTATTGAGAATCAGACACAATCTTATGTAGTCAATGTACTGGTATACAGTAATAACGGAGAAGATCTAGATTACGTCAAAGTGCTTACCTTCTCCAATAAAGGAATACAAGCCACGTACATTTCTATGCACGCGTATTTACACGATCGCATAATCGGTAAATCTGTGTGCTAAATTAAGAAAAGAAAGCCGGTAAAACGTAAGTGGAACAATGGGATACTACAGTTGATCAGCTCGAAACCGGTTGGCCTTATAACATCGCGGATTAATATCAATATCAACTCGTCAGAAGTATCAGGAATTATTAATTAAGTCTTATACTTTGCCTACTTTATTAAGCATAAACAATATAGACCAGACAGGTCAACTAATCACTCTTAATGTGGATCTATTTTTTGGCGTAGTGGTAAAAGCCTAACATTTCCCACCGATTATGAGCTGATTAAAATATAGAGATATTGTGATGTTTCATACGCCTTGAGCCGTACAGGCATTCCTACGGGAGTTCATACGCGCGAACTGTGATCCCGGGACTGTGATGTGCCATGAGTAATTTAATTTGATCATTTATCTTTGTTTACAATTTTAAAATTTTGGGAATTCCCGAGAATGTATGTAAAATGGATATGACATCATTTTGGGAATTCCCCAGGAAGTTTTGTAATGTGAAAGGTTAATTTTTTTTTCTGTTTAATATTGTTATAATTGAGAAGTTATTAAAAAAGGAAAACAAGTAGACTTTCTGTTGTGGAAAAGTTTGAACAAATTTTACCAATCTTCAACAGTGTACTTCGGTTATATTTATAAATGCGCTTTTATAAATGCGCACGTGACTCATGGGCACGACATACCAAGACCAGCAAGCATGACCAAATCCTCATGCATTAACCACTATACAGAAAAGCATAGGAACTCTGTAGATAATATCATCAAATTCAAGTATTACTTGAATAGCACAATTATTTTGGGATTCCGAATCATAGTGTAATATTTTATCCAAAACAATATTTTGAAAGTATTTGACGACGGAAAAAAATATTCAACGACGAACACGTTTTCAATATAATCACAAAGTTGAACAAAATACTATTAAAGATTTTGTCAGAGAAGAACGGCACTTGTTTACATAATTGAAAGCGTGCAGAGCGTATAAACGGAAGTGAGGTTCTGATTGGCTGAATCAATCGTCTGACTATCATAGCAACAGACCGATAATCTGATTGGCCGATTGTGCATCAAATCGTTGGTCGGCGCAGATCGGCGCCCTTGCAGTGAACACAAAGCTCCGCGTATGTCGTTCATTAACAGGGTGCTCGCGTCAATCTGAGCAAGGGACTGCACTGCCGTTCATCTCTGAAACCCAGTGTAGTAGCCAATTTTGCTGCTCAGTAGTTTCGTGTTGTTTCCGCCTTTGCATTCAAATGTACAGGAAGACCACCCGCTATGTAGAAGGTCAGAAGGTGCGTATTTATAAAAGCGCATTTATAAATATAACCGAAGTACACTACTGGTCAACGATACTATAAGGTGTAAAGAGTGTGGTTAATACACTGACTTAGTATAAGGGAAATCACTATTCATTTTTATTTTGAATTTTGTTTTATATAGTAAATTGCCATACTCAAAACACGAGCAATTACGGAAATATAAGGATACAGAACTCGCATTTTCAATATCCTTGGCCTCAACTTCCTAATGGTACCACCAGATTCACCGTCTCCATCCAAGGAAACAGGGATGCTTACATTACGTTGTCATCGACATATGGCGGTACTGCTAATGACAATTCGGATGAAATTGGGGTTCCTAAACTAGGTAGGTTGAATTGAAACTTGAAACAAGAATTTGCAAAAACAGTTTGAAGAGAGTTTTCGTTGCAGGAAATTGCATGTAAGCAATTACGGATCAGTAAGGATGTAGAACCCGTCATATATATAAGCAGCAGTGAAATTAGTAGAATTCATATATTTATAAGTTCTTTTTTAGAGGGGGTGAAAATGTTTTAGGGCACAGTACAAGTTGACAAAAGGAACGCACCAAATTAAAGTTGACATTTTATTTAACATTTCCTTTCATTTCCCCACTGTAGTACCTACCCTGACTGCCTTTTAGTATGTTGTCAGTCAATAGGTCACTAAATTATGTTTTCTCTTCCATCTCATTTATTTTTGTAAGTTTTTCCCACTTTTTTGTCTTCCCATTCTTGTTTGTATTTCTTGTTTGGTGTATTTCTATTTCATTTTTGGTGTATTTCGGTCACCATTTATTTAGTATTCTGCATTATTGCCTCACTTCTTGACCGAATTGCTATAAAAATAAAAATAAAATAAATGAATAAATAAATGAATAAATGAATAATTAAAAAAAAATGATACAGTTGCGTTTATCACAATGTGAGCTCGCAAAGATACAACGCGTGCAAAATACTGCTACCCGTCTTGTTTTATGTGTACCCAGGCGTGAGCATATAACACCGTTCCTCCGTCAACTGCATTGGCTTCGAGTTGAGTACAGAGCGCTTTATCTTGCTCGTCACTTACATGGCTTTAAATGGCATGGCACCCGTGTTCATTAGCGATATTGTTCACCAGTATGTTCAAAAGCGGACCTTAAAGGAAGGGGTATGAACGTTTGGACAGTATTTATTGTGGGACATTAGAGCACATCAGACATATCGAATTGCATTCTGAATACGAAGAATGGCCTTCTGATATCAAATAATTTTGATTTTTAAAATTCGCAATGTAATACACATTTTATGGCAAATCATTAAAATTGATATTTTTGATATTTAACAGTACTCGAAGTAAACTTTATAAATCTGATGATTTCTACCTAAAGTGTATGTAGGTGGGATGAAAAGCCGACGATCAATTGAAAATTTTGACCTTTCGTATTGAAGATATGGATTTTTTTCACAAAACACCAAAAAAAAATAGGTCTTTTGGGAAAGAAATCCATATCTTCAATATGAAAGGTCAAAATTTTCAATTGATGGTCGGCTTTTCCTCCCAACTACATACACTTTAAGACTATATCATTAAATTTATAAAATTTACTTCGAGGACTGTTATATCTCAAAATGTGAAAATGTCAAATTTTAATAATTTGTCATAAAATTTGTATTATATCGTGAAAATGAAAATTATTTGATATCAGAAAGACATTCTTCGTATTCAGAATGCAATTCGATAGGTCTGATGTGCTCTCATGTCCCACAAAAATGCTGTCGAAACGCTCAAAACGCTCATTCCAGTTCCCTTAAGATCATCTTCTGAAAACTTGCTTAAAGTTCTCCGTTGGTCCACAAAATCCTACGGTGCTAGATCTTTCACTAGCTTTCACTGCGGCAGCAGCAATCGAGTGGAATAGCCTACCAAGTGAGATTCGACATGCTGAAACATTATCAATTTTCAAATCGCGTCTCAAAACCCCTCAAAACGCACCTTTTTCGCAGTTGCTACGCTTGTTAATCTGAATTTGTTGTTAAAACATCAGTTTACCACCATGGTTTTTATTGTGTATATATTTTGATATTGGATCTGTGTATCCTTATGGTGAATTGCTGGCAACATCTCCCCCTTTTTAACATGCTCTGTTTTTTTGTCTGCTTTTTGATGCCTTGCCATTTGTAAATTTTGGATCTGTGTATCCATAAAGGGTAAAGTGCTAGCAACCTCTCCCCTGTTACCATGTTTTGTGCAAATATTGATGCCTTGCCATTTGTATTTATAATTTTGGATCTGTGTATCCATAAAAGGGTGAAGTACTAGCAACCTCTCCCCTTACTTCTTTATCGCATCGTCATTTTTAATATTACTTATTAGCGTGCAATGTGGAAACCGGAAACTTCGTGTGACGGGCCCACGGATGTTTCTTCTGCTTTTTATCAAAAACCCCGGTGGTTTCTTTTTAACTCTTTGCATACGTTCATGTACATTGATTTTGTATGTTGATATTGATTGAATTCTGCTACGACTATTTTCCGTTGCCTGTTTTCAATATTTCCTGCTTTACATAGTTTTGGTGTACTTATCATGGTTGCTGTAGTTTGATGTTATTTTGATATGTAATTTTGTATTTAGGGCCTATGCTTTGTAAATCGCTATATCATGGTTGATGCTTGCTGTAGTTTATGTTATTTTGATAAGTAATTTTGTATTTAGGGCGTATATATGGTTTGTAAATCGCTATATCATGTTTGATGTAGGCCTACTCGTAATTTGTTGTATAATTTTGTAATTAGGGCATGCTTTGTAAAGCGCTTAGCGACTTCTGTTTTAAGCGCTTCATAAATGTTTCTTTTTATTATTATTATTATTATTATTATTATTATTATTATTATTATTATTATTATTATTATTATTATTATTATTATTATTATTATTATCATTAACAGACAGAAGAGTGCTCAATACTTTTAAAAATAGTAGAGCTAATAATACAATCATGCGTGCTGGCGTGAAACTTTCAGTAGCACAACACAGCAAAGCAGTAGTGTACTAATCTAATACTGTAAATAAATAAATAAAATAAGTATAATAAAATAAATTTATAAATAGATAAATACTAGAAATTACTAAATATATACCTCGTTTTTTTTCTTTTTTTAAGTTATTGGTGGGTGGAACAATCAATACTCGGCATTTCTGTGTAACTCAAATGCTGACTGGGAAAAAAAAGTTCATTCGCCCTCTATTCTGAGTCCAACCGAGGCTAGAGAATTTGTCATCCAGTTTGGTAACAACTTCCTGAAAGTCGGTCAGCAAGTTGAGCAAGCGCCATTTATGAGTCTAAACTACAGTTGCAATGTGAACGTGAAGTATGTTGGCATAGCTACGGGTTATGGTGGCAATGCGGAATGGAAATATTGTGAATCGGGTAAGAATTCTTCATCTGACATCTCACACAAGACCACCCCCGTACAACCACCCCTACGCACTAACATTAACAAACACACCACAACCGCAAATGACGTATTATTATTATATTATTATTATTATTATTGGAACACATTTATAGAGCGCATAAACGTAAAAAAACATCTCATTGCGCTACAATTAAATTAACAAAAGCAACAGTAAAGAGTACTCATTACATTGCAAGATAAAAACAAACGCGCACATTTTAGAGCAACTTAGCTACTTTGCCCAATATTATTATAAACCACATTTGTTCAAATTTAGTACCATATAGCTAGTTCTAATTTTTTATCGATTTTACGCAACTGACAACATATATGACCATATTAGCATATTTGGTTATTTCATTAATTGCCATATCCAACTAACTTGTCAATGCCAAAAAGATGCTCTTTCTGGTATTGACGTAAATTTACAAAGAAATATACACTTGAATACGTTCCTGAAATCGGGATGCTTGGAGGCATAGACAAAGAAGTTAACACAACTGTTGCTTAATAATATCACTACTGTGTACATGAAGATCACATTTGATGTCTGGATAATGATACACACTGCGTATGGTGTGAAACATATCAGAAACATACAAACAACATAAAACAGGTTTTTCGTGACATCTACTTGACGTTTCCATAACAATTTCTTTTGCTTGACATAGGTAACATTGCTGCATGCAGATTGCGCTGTCTGGTTGTTAATATCATTAGCAATGTGGCATCCACCGTGTCTACCTGAAACAGAAGGAATTTCTGTTGATGCCGTTACTTTCTTAAAATGTTTCCGAACATAGTAAAAGATGTAAAAGTAGCAAATAACTATGGTTGAAAGTTGAAAAGGATAAAACGAGACAGTGACGATGATACCATACAGATCAGCGCCATTATTTTGAGAATCCCAAGAACATGTGCTGAAGTAAAAATCATAACCTAATTCTCCTGCTTCTGACACGAGGGGAATGGTGGCAACAATAGCAGGTAGCAACCATATCAGAAACAACATGATTGCAATTTTTCTAGGTGTATACAGCCAGGTGTAATTCTGTCGTGCTTTAGTTACTAAGACTAAGCGGTTAATTGATATGCAAGCTAAAGTGTTAATACTACAACCGAGGCACATTATGAGACAAAATCCATCCATGATACAGATGATCATTGGTAAAGTCCAGCCATCTTCGCTTAAAATTGCAATAGCTGTCCAAGGTAAAAATAAGCAGGTTAATAAATCTGCAAGAGCTAAGTTTACCACAAAAACATTGGTGGAATTACGTAGTTTACGTGATAATGCGACAGCGAGGATGACTAAACAGTTTCCACAGAACCCAAGTACTGCAATGATGCCTATTAGTGAAGCCAATATTTGCCTTTCAATGTAATTCTTGTAATAAGGATGATATGTTGTAGCTACTGCACTTTGTTCACTTATACTATCTTCCATGTTCAGTTATATGAAATAAGTGTTGAAATCAGCAGAGTTAGACTGTCAGCTCTATAATGTTATTCCCCGTATTTATTTTGGTTTAGGATATGTGTCACACACAGCAATATGTTGCTCGAGCAGATTTGAACTGAACCTCTTGTAGCTGCTCTAGCACTTTAGTATTCGACTCAAGAGTCAAATGTCTCATTGATCATTCAAGTATAGACTGAAAGCACTTAAGGTTTGATCATTAAGCTATAAAATCTCGAAGATTTGATCAAGTTTACAATACAAACTACGTGCTCTAAGAGTGTAATTTATACTTTCAAATTAAACCACATAAAAGCAAAGTCCGAAGTCGTATCCAAGCCCGTCCCCATTTGTTACTCTGCATGTATATAGTTTTCTTAGGTTTTTAATCAAATACGAACGTTCCATGATGTCCAATATGTAATGTATTACGTCTGTACTATACCCGTTTATGTCAACATGGTCAATGCGTGTAATGACAATAATACATCATACAAATTGACACAAGCAAAAGTAGAAGTAGAGAAGACATGTTTGACCGACAGATTTATTGCAAAGATCATGATAAATGAGAGACAAATAGCCTATTTATTTGATGAAGATGGTCATTTTCATCTCAACGATGTTTGAACGTCTTTTTACCTCTGAACGTTATGGCAACAATTGATATTTTTAATTCCATCAATTGGCTTCTTAAAAATTTAGACATGAGTCATGCCCATGAACATGCTAAGATCTTGCCAAGAACATGCCAAGAACACGCCCTATTTTCGCTAGCAACGGGCATGTATTTTTGTGAATTTGGGAATTTTTGATGGGTTGTTCATGCTTACACATGAATATTCATGACTTTGCATGGTTTTTTTGTGTCAAGCGTCTGGTCAGAGCCTTGACATGTGCATGAATCGCGATCAATTTCAAAATCTCTCTACGTTCATGCCCATAATTTCCTTATTCATGGGCATGAATCATGGTAAATGTCAAATTTCCTCTACTCTCATGCCCATGAATTCTTAATTCAAGGGTGTCAATTTTATTTTAATGGGTTTAAAATTCACCTCATGAATCATTGATAGAGGATTTTATGGCATGAACATGCCATGTTCATTACATGGTTTGCATAGCAACCAGTAGCGAATTCTGGGAATACCCATGATTTTTATAACATAAACATAAGGGAACAAAATCCAGTTCTATTCGATCTATGTATATTCACCTAACAACATCAAAATGTCTGCTTCATGACGCGACGAAGTTTTTGAAATAAAAAAAATTCGCCCACTACATGAGCAAAAACATAAACAATCTTTGCCCCACTATCACTGGAAAAGAAAACAACAACCTAATACACCTAGCATTGTATACAATAATGCATGAAAATGAAAAATAATTAATGCAAAAGACAAAATCGCACTGGCCAAATTGCCACCTTTGGCAGCAAAAAATAGAACTTGTCCGGAAAAATAGAACTTGTCCGGACCTTAAATTCCAGCCACCCCGCCCCACAGAAGTCAAAATGTGCGTCCCTTCCTGCTAAGCATAATTTCAACACCGATATTTACGATATGGCATATTGGCAAAACCAGGTTTTTCATTGAGAAATCAGAAAACCTAGTTTCGTTAGGGCACACAACCTAGTTCATTCGACAAACCTAGTTTGTTATCTAGTTCGATCGACAAATCCTATTTATTACCGAGGTGTTTTTGTTTGTTTTGTTTGTTTTTCAATCGAGAAGCCTAAACATTGGATTGGACATTTTGATCTCAGTGATAAATGTATGAATATCTCGGTGATAAACAAATGGCCTACGTTTTGGGTCATGTATACTATTGACTTAATGACGATTGTGTGATTGTAATTACGTGGCCGATGTCAATTTTGTCATCCTAGAGTCAGACAGGAATCTTGAAAAGAGACTTGCGGAACACAAGTCCAAAGACGCTGGATCCTTATCGGCCGCACAAGAACATGTAAAAGCGAGTATTACACCAAATAGACTGGGACAACGTTAAAGTACTGGAGAAAGAAACAAAAGAATTTCCCAAGAGGGTCCTGGAAGCCACCCAGATCAAGAAGCAAGGACCTTCACTAAACCGAGACACAGGATTGGATCTAGATCCTGTGTGGGACAACCTAATCAAACCCAGCGCCACCAGGAGCAGGACTTTTCCCACTTCGGTGATGTCACCTGATCAAGTTGAAGAACATCAGAGCCAAAAACATCGGCTGATGACGAAAAAGGTCTCGAAAGCGCTCCCGGAACACGATCAGCTATGTTTGAAAATTCAAAACAAAATGTCCCATATCATGTCAACGGCACACTGTTCTTGAGCAAAAATGTCGAAATCGGAGGTGGTCAGTTTTGTTATCTACACAGGAGTCACAAACTAAACGTGTTCCGATTTCAATGTAAATGGTCTCAAATTAATCGTCATGTAAAATTAAGTCAAATAATAGTATGTACTGTTTAGAATGCTTTGTTATTTTTGAAATCCAACAATAAAGGTCAACCCCCTTGCAGCCTATAGGGCCTATAGACCATGACCTATTTTGTGATGTTCCCAGGTAACGAAAAATCCTAGATTTTACTTGAACAATTTGTGTCCGTTCATACTACGCCGCAATTGTGTTGCGATGCGGTGCAATGCCGCATCGCATCGCATTGATTTTTTTCTGAGAACAACAACAACAGTATACGTTCTGTGCATTGAGAGCGTTTACAGTCCCTTCTCTCAAAGCAAGCACATCTCAACTTTTTTCTAGGTCAAATCTGTCTCGTTCGAAGAAACTCACCGCTTAAGTTGGTTTTTGCGAAATATTAATTTTAAACGTCTTATTTTCTTAAAAAAGGTGTCATTTTCATTGTCCTCATAATATTAGCTTGCCAATGATATGATGTTGTCCGAGCAATATATATGCCCTTTAAGGACGCATTTTTTCTGATCCGCAGACGTCGAATAGAAGTTGATTTTCTAGGGTGCACGATCCGGTGCACGATAGCCCCTGAAATGAGACAATTTCATGCTCCCGTAGATCTCACACTGGATTTCCGGACTATTTTTTATGCACAAGGTCGTTTCTACACAGGTGAGGGAACATGAAAAGAGTGAATTGCACATTTTGGTGACTATAATTTTTGTACAGACATAATATCAGATGCAGTTCTGACAGAAAACAAACAAAAGTTCCATGCGCGTATTTTTTTTTGGGGGGGGGCTTTGGGGCGCCAGCCCCCGGGGTCAAAGCAGGGGGCGGCCAAAACGAAGGGGCGGCGGGAAGAAGAAGGGGCGGCAAAGAAAAAGGGGCGGCGGAAGAAGAAGGGGCGACAAAAAGAATTAGTAAAGTAAAATAAGGGCGGAAAATGTGAAAAAATTGTATACACATCAAAATGTGTTGCTTTTGGGGCGGTATTGAATCTATGATTGCAGACATACACAGGTGATGAACCTGCTTGTAGTGCAGCGCGATATTTTCAAAATTGTTTTCACCTATTGCTATCGTAATTAATCCGATTAGCTTCGCCAGCGTATAGTAATAAATAAATTATGTCGTGTCCAAGGTTAATATTCCCTTAAGTTTTTTTAATAGTAAGGCTGAAGGCCTATGTATTATACTGATATATCTATCCATTTGGATAGAATTGAACTGAACAATGCTAATGGGGTTATGCATATGGCGAGGTCGATTCTGTTTAACAAATCGTTGACCCGAAAAATCCGTAAAGTAGATAATCATTCACCGGTAGTCGAAATGCAACACAGGTAAGTAACCATTCATTGCAGTCAGGTGATTTAGGGGATCGGGTGTTAAATCAACTAAAAGGGAGAACTGTTTGGCATTAAAATGCATTTGAATCAATCATGTCATGACGACCTAAACATTGAAGGTAAGTAAAAAAAAACATAGTTTAAATTAAACCGAAAGCGTGGTTGAAACCACCTCCTTGTAATGTGAAAGAACAATAATAATGGCTCTTGTCCCAGTGGTCAACCAAGGTCAACCAAGGTATGCCCTGCGTGTATCCAGTATAATACATTACCGTCGGTAACATTTCTAAAACTTTATCCAAAAAGAAGAGACAAACATGCGCTACTCACTTATAGTTTGATCAGCTCGTAATCGGCGGGCCTTATAACATGGCGGATTAATATCAATATATTTTATTTTGAGAATAATTTTATTGCCTTTTAACATCTCGCCAGAAACATCACAAATTATTAATTGAAGTCCTATACTTTGTCTACTTTATTTAACACACACAATATAGACCAAACCGGTCAACTTTATCTCTCTAAACGTGGGTCTACTTTTCGGCGTAGTGTTAAAAGCCTAACAATTCCCGCCGATTACGAGCTGATCAAAGTGTATGTGATTCCCAATTATATAGGTTGTTGCAGTTCTGATATTTCTTGACGTAAAGACCACTTGACATCATTGGCGAGGGACTGGTCTATCGATATGCTTGTACGAAGCGCTACACTGTTCAATGGCTTTCTAGTACTATATGAAATGTGGTGGGCGATTTAAAATGCATGTGCCCAGAGCAAACTACAATGTGTACGTAGACTGCAGGGCAAAGAACAATGGAAATTGCCATAATTCGCGGGCATACTGCCGGGCAATGACGTCACATGTCAAGTGGTCTATACAGTTTCCAATAGATTATCCCATGTTAATAGATCTCATTTTCTACATCTGGCGTTTGTCAGGGACTGCTAATGTAGACCTACTGTTCTTTTATTTCTGCAGTTAATCATGACTAGCAACAGAGATCAATTGGACCGTACTTTGTCAGCATACAGCTATTTACTGAGTGAGAGTGAAACTACAGGCTCAGATCTACCTGAAATACTACAAGAGTCCCGACAAGAGCCCGAGAATACTCACTATGAAAAAAGCAAATCTTCACAATTTACATTGGTCAATATCTCCAAACAATCAAAATTATTTTCGTTTTTCTTTCTCATAACGCATTTCAGTATATTTGAGGCAACTTGGCTTCAATGCCAAAGATATAGGTTACATAGGATGCGTCCAACCATTTGTAGCAATATTTTATTCACCTTTTATAGGCTATATTTCGGACAAATATTCAATAAACAAATATATTCTTACTGGATCACTCGTGGCTACTGCTTTCACTCATATGGCCATGTACTATGTTCCGACAATCAGACCAAAAGATTGCACAAACATTTTCTCCGACAATATCTCTTCTGGTACATTTCTCGAATACCAGAATGACAATTGTTCATCCTTTGTAACATATCCATCTATTATTACAAACACACAACACGATATATACAGAACTAGTGACCTTCACGTTGTTTTTATTTACCTCATCTTTGTGAATATTGCATCCCAGTTACTAAGTGCTCCCTGGTTTCCTCTTGCTAATGCATTCGTCTTAGCAGTTCTTGGGTCTAAGAAGAGGAATCACTATGCATATTTCAAAGGTTTCGGCGGACTCGGTCATTGCATTGGGTACGTTTGTAACAGTTACTTCCCTTAGTGATAGGTTACGGGTCGATAGTTATAAACCTTAATCCTCAGCCATAACCTTACCATAAACCTCTCCCTTAACCCTTTTACCTACCTAGACAAGCTAGATGGACTAGTTCAAACTAGTCGATCGACTAGTTTAGGCTAGTCACTTGACTAGCTTTCTCCTAATCGGTCTTGCTTGACTAGTTTTGCTCGACTGGCTTTAAGCTAATTAATCCAGCTCGACTAGTTTATACTAGGCGCTCGACTAGTTTATGACTAAAAGTAAAGGCTAGTAGCTTTTTCCTTGTCAGTCATGCTCGACTAGTCTGCTGACTAGTATAAGCTAGTCCAGATCATACAAAAATACACCAGGCATGTCATGCATGTCAAGGACACGACTATACTTTGATCAGCTCGTAATCGGCGGAAAATATTAGGCTTTTATCACTACGCCGAAAATTAGACCCACGTATGAGTGACATAGTTGATCTGTCTGGTCTAAATTTTGCATGTTAAAGAAATTAGGCAAAGTACAGTACAAATAAAATATATTGATATTAATCCGCCATGTTATTAGGCCCGCTGATTACGAGGTGATCAAACTGTATGAGCAACTGGTTGAACAAATTCATCAGGATCAGTAGATTAAACTCAGTAACCAAAGTTATGATATGATATGATATGATATGATATGATATGATTTTATTGGCACAAAATCGCGGCCCGGAGGCCGAATTACATTGTACACGCAAGTATAAGATTCTTGATATCTGATCCAGAAATTGCACTAACTTTGTGTACCTTTCAGAAACACTAATGCCTTTGTCAACACTTGATGATGAGTGATTCCAACCAGCGTACGCCTTGGTGTTGCCAGTTGATTTTCTATCTTGGAAAATCAACCATGTTCCATTTCCCAATGTCCCATTTATGACATTCTGTCTTACCTGGAGGTAGGGTAGGCCGGTCAATTTCGCGGTTTTGTCCATTTTGTAACATATATATTTAAAAGTTATGGGCATATTATATATGTTATAATAGCGGTAAATTTTGGTAAATTTTGACTGAAAATAAGTGATTTTCGAATGTTTGTATTTTTTATATAAACGGAAACAGGAGACCCATACTTATTCATGGTGCCAAAATAATACACATCGGACTTTTTAGAGCGAAAATCCAGAGAGTGGGTTCAAACTTCCTACTTGGTTGTTTGGCTATCAAAACTTCCTTCACCCAATGGAATTTGGGGAGCTGCATAGATAATTGGTGGATGTTACAATCTAAGTGCGGATAGGTTTGCGCCAAGTTAGGCTGCAACCAGCCTAGTTGATGCGATCTGATTGTGATGATCCACCATGGCAGCGAAATTACAGCGCTTTGATCCCTCTAAGATCCGGAAAAGGCGCTATATAAAACACCGAAATTTATTTATTTTATTTTATTTGGTTAGACGTGTAACAATAAATGTTTCAATTAGAAGAGTGTAATTATGTTTTATATTGTAACTTACCTGAATGGGATGCGGTATTCTGGCCTATTCCATTTCAATTGAATTTTGTATCTACGAGTATGTTATCATGTTATAGGTTTTCATACATTATTGTGGTGTTTTTTATTCTATCTAAATTCAGTTGTTGTATAGCAGCTATAAATAATAAATGTGTCTTTTTCTCTATATGTACCATCAAATTAACCTAGATTGAGATCTTTAAGATGAAAATATGTTAATACAATATGTGGTTTAATTTCCAGGGTTATGGTAGCTGGGGTGACGCTTCATATGAGCGTTTATACGTATTTTGGCGTGTTTCTTGATGTTTTCTGTGGTGATGTTCATAGCAGCTCCTATAGCATGGTGGATGTTTAGTGAGTCTGATGATAAAAAGAAAGAGGTAATCATGTCTTATTAGTCTATTTAGGAACGGTTATTGGTGCCCACTCCGTAAAGTCAAATGTACATCATTATGCAACAAGTTCAGAACTCAATTTTAGATTCAATTTCCGAGTGTTGATGTGTCGAACACCCGGGATCTAAAAGACATAAAGTAAGTCACTTACTACCACTACACATTCTATGTTTAAGGCACTACGAGTTAATGTGAGGTATTCTCTTCATTTTGTTTTTATTTTCATTTTGTAATATAGGAGAAGAAAACAAACAAAACGTACACATTAGCAACTTTCGCTGGTGCTGTCTTGAAATTACGATACATCAGTGTGGTGATTGTTATCACGTAGTTAGCTATTGCTAGCGGTAAAATGAGAACATTCGACTATTGGTATATCAACGTCCTTGGTAAGTCCCGATGGCAGTATACAACAAGAATGACAAGAAAGATATTTTCTCGGGAGTTTTTTTTTTTTTACTTTAGCCTCATTCAAGTGAGAGCAATGATGGCAAATGCAGATTTGAATGCAAACTGATAAAATGATATACATAATTGAAAGGGCCATATTTTATCTTAGCTGAAATTAAGTCTAGTCCAAGTTATATCATATTCAACATGGTTTTATTAAGGGACGGTCAGCCACTACTCAACTTCCTACCGCTTTTCATGAAATAAGTGCTGCTATGGACAATGATGGGCAAGTCGTTAAGATTTATCTTGATTTTTCAAAAGCTCTAGACAGCATCTCTCACAAACTTCTTTTGTACAAAATTCAATCCTCTGGTATTCATTCCAACCTCCAGAAATTGTTTAGAGCTTACCTTACTGGGCGAGAGCAGAGAGTGGTTGTTGACAGGGTAAACTCTGACTGGCTCCCTGTCATTTCAGGTGTCACTCAAGGTTCGATTTTAGGACCTCTTTATTCTTTTTATTACCTCTTTATTCTTTTTATTAATGACATGACCAGCGATGGCAAACATGCAAATGTAGCTTTTTTTTGCGGATGATTCCAAGTGTTACAAAAATATTAGCAATACTTCTGATTGTAAGCCACTGTAAACAGACTTGGATGCCTTGTATAATTGGAGTTTGACGTGGGACCTCAACATCCATCCCTCAAAATGTCAGGTTATTATCATGTCCAGGCGCATAAATCCAGTTCAGTTCAGTTCAGTTTGCTTTTAAGATGAATGGTATAACCCTTTGGTCCAAGAGATAGCAGGAATGTCTTTGACAAAAATGACCAGGTGTCTTGTAATAATGGGACATCTGAAAATTGAAGTCTTGAGTGTCGTGAGCGGTGGAGCGTGACATCAGAGGTCAATGACCTCAAATTTGACCCGTTTTCCTGTATAATTGCATGCCATTCATTAACAACAGCCTCGATTTTTACATTTTTGGTGTCTAAATTATCTATCAAACAAAACCAATATCAATGAGATTTAACAATGTTTCAACCCTAATTTTGAGCCAAAAATGTCAAAATTTAGCATTTTTACCCATATTTTGCAAATTGACTTGACATAAAACTTATAATTTCCTGAGAAGTGTGGGTCTATTACTTAAACATTCTTACTCAAAAACTGACCCATTATGTTCACAAAAAGATGACCAAACACAATGTGTGTGGGTAAAGTCGTTTTTGGGCAAGGACATTTAAAGTGCAATGACCTCTTAAATTTCCCATGTAAGAGGGTGTAGACTGTGGGCTATGCCAACCCCTCCCCTAGGAGGATTTTTGGAATCAGGTATTTTTGGGACCCTAATGAATTGATGTTTTGAAATCCTCTTGCCTGCACATTGGCCAGCGGTGAGTGAGAAGGTGAGGGCGCTTTTTTCAAAATGGCCGGCAAAATCACAAAAATCAACATAACTAGGCCAGTGAAGCTCCTAGCTGCATAATTATGATGGCTACACCCATGTTTTCAGGGTCAAGGAATCCAATAGTATCACCTACAACAACATGGGACCTAAATTTCCGAGATGGCTGCCAACATTTCAAAATGGCCGACATTGAAAATGAAAATTACCTATATCTCAGTCCTTGAAGTTCCTGTAAGCATAATTTTGATGTCTATACCCATGTTTACAGGGTCAAGGAGTCCAATAAAATCACTAAGAACAGCTCAGGGCACAAAGTTCCAAGATGGCTGCTACTGAATTTCAAAATGGCTGCCATTTAAATCAATTTGGCCTATATCTCAGTCGTTGAAGCCCTAAGGAGCATGTCTCTAATGTAAATTATATGCCGTGTTGTTGGGATCAAGGATTCCAGCAAATACATTGAGGTTTTGAAATCCGTTTGCCTTCACATTGGCCAACGGTGAGTTAGGCGGTGAGGGCGCTTTTTCAAAATGGCATCAATAATGACACCATAAATAATCAACGACATGTCTATTGCCTAAGAAGTATCGAAGCCTAAGTAGTACTACTACTCCTGATAAACATGTCGACTGCTAAGTGCCAAAAGTGGGATGAAACGCTAGCTAAGATAAGAGCAGGTTGATGATGTAGCTCCCAGTTGCTGATTAGTGCTGGGTTTACTGAACTGGTGATACTGGTGTTGATTAAGTAGCTCCCAATTGCTGGTTGTTGTTGGGTATTCAGATATTGGTGTTGATAAAGTAGCTACCAACTGCTGATTGGTACTGGAGTATCGATCTACTGCTGTTATTGCTGATGATAAAGTAGCTACCAATTGCTGATTGTTGCAGGGTTTAGCTATCTACTGTTGATATTGGCGTTGATGACGTAACTTCCAATTGATAATTGGTGTTGATGAAGCAGCTTTCAATTGAAGTAAGTGTTCATTGGCGCTAAGGTAGCCATCTACTGCTAATATTGGTGTTGAAGTGGTAGCTACTAATTGCTACTTGTTACCGTGTTAGCCATCTACTGCTGATGTTGGTGTTGGTGTTGATGAAGTAGCTTCCTTTTGCTGATTGTGTTGATGAAGTAGCTTTCAATTATTCATTGGCGCTAAGGTAGCTACCTACTGCTGATATTGGTGTTGATGAATAAGCTTTCAATTGTTCATAGGCTCTAATGTAGCCATCTACTGCTGATATTGGTCTTGAAGAAGTAGCTTCATACTGCTGATTGATGCTGGGTTAGCTATCTACTGCTGATATCGGTATATGAAGTAGCTTCCAATTGCTGATTGTTGTTGATGAAGTAGCTTTCAATTGTTCATTGGCGCCAAGGTAGCTATCTACTGCTGATATTGGTGTTGATACAGTCAGTAGCTCCCAATTGCTGATTGTTGCTAAGCTTGCTTTCAACTGCTTATATCCGTATGGGTGAAGCCCAATTGCTAGGTTAGCCATCTATATATCATTGCCTGCTGGTGTCAATGGCGTTTATGAAGTAGCTCCCTATTGTTGACAAGTGTTGGGATATCTACTGCTGATATTGTTGTTGATGAAGTAGCTTCCAATTGTTGATTGCTGGGTTAGCAATCTACTACTGATATTGGTGCTGAAGAAGTAAATACATATTGCTGATTGCAGGTTTCTTTAACACAGCTCCGCTGTTTTTGACAGATGCATGGCATTCACAAACCCAGCAAACTCCAGGAATTCGACAGAAGAACTTTAATCCTTTGATGAGGAAGAGCACTTTTGTATGCTCGCAATCTCCTTCGTTGCTGTATTAAAATAGCTCAATTATTGGCTATATAAACTTGTTAAAATGTACTTCTTTTTTGAAGCACGAAGACCATCACACACATTGTGGAGTTTCACACTCTCCCATGATATTCTGTCATAATAAATAAAGGCTATTGCAGCCTGTCAGATCTGTATCTAGATGATAATAATTGTAACATTTTCCATAAAGTCCTTCACAATCCGCAGTAGATCTTATGTCTTACTTTGGTCCATTTTCGTAGCTTTGAAATAACCATACTTCCAGCTTGTCGGTGAAAATATCCATCCATCTCTCCATCGCTCAGAGGCTGTTTTAAATAGCACTGTCGGAAACTCATGATCTCCCTGGCCACACTCAGTAATACTACTTGAGTATCCTGATTTTAATTGGTTAACATTAAATACTCTCTTTTTGAGAGTAGTTAATGTATTTAATTGCCTAGAATTATTGCAAACATGATGTTTTGAAGCAAGTCTGGGATTTTCCCAATGTTCTAATAATAGACATTAACATTTCACCTTACATCACTTCCTGTGGGTTTTTCCCACTATTATGTCCATTTCACAATTTGTCTCAGGGGATTTTTCCCCTTGACATAAATAGTCTTCATAAATGATGTTTTTATTGCATTGCATAGCTAACCCAGCATCAATCAGCAGTATGAAGCTACTTCTTCAAGACCAATATCTGCAGTAGATAGCTACATTAGAGCCAATGAACAACTAAATGCTTATTCATCAACACCAATATCAGCAGTAGGTAGCTACCTTAGCGCCAATAAATAATTGAAAGCTACTTCATTAACACAATCAGCAAAAGGAAGCTACTTCATCAACACCAATATCAGCAGTAGATGGCTAACACGGTAACAAGTAGCAATTAGTAGCTACCACTTCAACACCAATATTAGCAGTAGATGGCTACCTTAGTGCCAATGAACACTTACTTCAATTGAAAGCTGCTTCATCAACACCAATTAGCAATTGGAAGTTACGTCATCAACGCCAATATCAACAGTAGATAGCTAAACCCTGCAACAATCAGCAATTGGTAGCTACTTTATCATCAGCAATAACAGCAGTAGATCGATACCCCAGTACCAATCAGCAGTTGGTAGCTACTTTATCAACACCAATATCTGAATACCTAACAATAACCAGCAATTGGGAGCTACTTAATCAACACCAGTATCACCAGTTCAGTAAACCCAGCACTAATCAGCATTAGACACCAAAAATGTGAAAATCGAGTCTGTTATAAATGGCATGCATAAAACGAATTATACAGGAAAACGGGTCAAATTAGGGGTCATTGACCTCTGTTGTCACGCTCCACCGCTCGCGACACTCAAGACTTCACTTTTCAAATGTCCCATGGGATGTTCTATCCAACTAACGTAACAAGACACCTGGTCATTTTTGTCAAAGAAATTCCTGCTATCTCTTGGACCACTTGAAAAAAATTGATGTCATTAAAGATTCGGGGTTTGCAGTATTTTAAAGATCTCAGATTTTGTCTTAAACACAGTCATATAAGGCAGAGTACATTAAAATTAATACATTGCAATAGTGTAAAAGCGGCTTAGGTTTAGGTTTTTGTTTTAGTACTAACATTCGATCAAATTGTCTTTTACATTATTTATAGGTGGCTCTTACTTAATGATGGGATGGGCTGGCTTAATAGGCAAAGTATGTGGGACTGCAACATTTTTTTGCTTGCCGTATCTAAACACAAAATTCGGTCACATTCCGCTATTAGTCGCTGGATGTATTGGTATTGGTGCCGGTTGTATAATTGCATCTATGATAGAAAATGTAGCATGGATGGTTGTTCCACTGCTTTTTAGAGGTAAGCAGTTTAAACTAGTATCAAATTAAAACGGTTTCACTACCACACTCAGGCTAGAGAGTAGGTGTCCCATAGAATAAAATAGATCTTGTCCATGGAGGCAAAAGGAGGCGTCTTTAAAAATTGAGTTACTATAATCATTACCTTATACAAACATTAGGGTTTATCATATACTGAAAACACTAAAGGTCTAATATACTTGGTTCTAATGTTATGAAGTTTTGTGATATTTATTTTTATCATTTTCTTGGTTTTTTTACTGCATAAAAGTTGCCTTTACTTCAATTTCAAATTTGCCACCTTTGGCTTCCATTGACCAGATCGTGTCACATTCATGTAATATGTGTCTGAACATGCCCTTTAATATGTGCCTTTTGTGCCTGAAAATAGCTTGTCATATCATGATATTAGACCTTTATTACTGTGTCCGATTATTCCATGTTTAGAAGTTACGTAAGCACTCGTTTTCAGCTCCTCGACAGTGCCTCCCCTTCCATCATAATTTACTTTGCCAGCACCTGCACCAATAGGTGCAGAAGCTGGATTTTCCCTCATGGATTTATCTATGTGGGGTGCTCCCAACCTACTCACCTCTACCTTTCACTCTTTCTATAATCTTTTCTTGCTATCATTTTTTCATTTCGCAATCTAGTTAGCAAGGATAGGTGAGTCAAAGAAGTTGGCTTAATTGGTAGGATGGTTAACATCAGGTTTTGTCTAGAACAATGTGACAGAATTGTGTACATCCATGTCAAAAGGATGCACTTGTCGGCTGCTACATGTGTCTCATTTCACATAATAGCTAGGAATAAATACCAATCTCATATCAAGGATGATCATCCCAAGTCAAATTGTATAAGAAATATTATCTGTATTCCTAAACCATGTGACCTGGAGATGATTTGAAGTGACCTCCACTTCTGAGATGAGTCTGGTATTTATTCCTAGTTATTATGTGAAATGAGATACATGTAGCAGCCGACAAGTGCATCCTTTTGATATGGATGTACATGGTATAGCGCCTGATCCTAGGGATGATTATACCGACTGTAATATCATTCTAGGGTACATGATATAGATCCCCAGTTTGATGGTGAAGGCGAGCGCCACATGTGCACCTTGTGTACCATCCCCTGTGTACTGTGTTCAGTTATAGTGACAGGAATTGTGAACGCTAACTGGTATTTTGTCTATCCCTTTCATCTTTCTCTCTATCTCCCCAATTATAGAGTAAAGTAGGTTGTATTAATATCTTGGGATGCAAATAACATCTTGCAATCAGGGTGAGGTAACCCTATTAACCTATACTAATCAACATCTTAGTTGCTTAGCTAAGCAACTGGACAGCAGCAGTAGTGGATGGGGTCTGCTGTGCTGGCAGAGGTCAGTCTTGATACTACCCTAATAATGGCAGTCGTTGAAGATCCTAGTAAGATGGATTTGTACCAAGTTAGCTGGTACTGCGGGGCGACCTGGATCCTTCCTAATCGTCACACCTCGGTGCTCCTACGATGTCACACACAGATGAATCCAAAGAAATCATCTATAAAGTCCTTAGAGCTAGTGTGGGGAAGATCCCACGTGAGGATAAGTTGATGGTTTGGGGGATCTTAATGCCAGAGTGGGCAGTGACATTGCCACTTGGCCATGTATCCTTGGGAATCGTGGGAGAGGTGCTTGTAACTCCAACGGGGAACTACTGCTCTCATTCTGTGCTGAGAATCAGATGACTGTTTCCAATACCTACTTTCAGATGCCTGCCAAATGGTACTACTCATGGCCACCTCCTCGCTCAAAACGTTTCCATCTGCTGGACTATGTTCTCACAAGGCAGAGAGATATCTGTGGTATCACTTCCATCAGAGTTATGAGAGGTATACGGATCACTTTCTTGTACTGACAATATGTAAGCTGCATATCAAGCCCATGAGGAGGAAGACAAAGCTTAAGCTACCTAAGAATGCAAATGTTAGAAGTCTCATCGATAACCTGGAAACAAAAACAAAATTCCAGGAAGCACTTGCCGTAAAACTGGATTCTCTAAAGTTGCCAAAATGAAGCTACAATCAATGAACAATGGCAGTCTCTTAGTAAGGCAACCCATGAGGTTATGGGAGAACAGCTAAGTCCATCACTCCGTCGCAATGCAGATTGGTTTGATGAGAACAATGAACCAATCCAGGTCCTCCTGCATGAGAGGACAGTTACCAGGAATGAGATGCTCAGGACAGGGCTCCGCTCTAAAAAGCAGAGAGCTTAAGGAGTGCAAAAGTAATGTCCAAAGATCTCTACGTCAGATGAGGGATGAAATTGGGTGGAATAATAAAGCAGAAGCCGTCCAAGAGCTGGCAGAGAGTGGTAACTCTCAAACTGTCTTCACAGCCCTGAAGGAAGTCTATGGACCTAGGCATTCAATTGCCTCTCCTCTTCTCAATAGCTTAGGTACAACACTTCTAACTGATAAAGATGACATCAAGATCAGATGGCAGGAACATTTTCAGGATCTCCTTAACCAACCCTCTAGCACTGCACCAAATATCTTGGATAACCTTGTAAAACCTTCAAGCAAAACTGGAATGGAAAAGGCGCCTACCATTCAAGAAATTAAATTGATTCGTAAGTCTTCCTTTCGACCGTGCAATGAACGAATACCTTGTCATTTCTCGCTATGTCTGACCATATCTGGCGATGCCTAATCATTAATTATGGCTGATCTTTATTTTATGTTGTTGTTGTTGTTGTTGTTATTGCATGGTCATTTCTTGGTCATATCCTTAGGTCATGCATAGCAAGGCCTTACGAGGAACATGGAATAATCAGACACAAAGGCCTGATATAACAAGCTATTTTCAGGCACAAAATGAACGCCAATATAAAACTGTTTTTGACTGTATGACCAACGGTACAAATATGTTGCCGGCTAAACTCAAAATAAAAAAAGCCTTTTCTATGTAAATAACCATAAGCAAAACTAACATGAATGACTTTCTCCGGATGTCTTGTTTTGTTCATATTTTCAGAGATCGCCATTGCTATTTACTCCCAGTCGCAGGGGGCGTTTCTCGCTAATGCTGTAGAAGACCAGTACCAAGCCACCTTACAGGGTTTAATGTCAACATTAACATTCGGCGTTGGAAGAGGAGTAGGCAGTTCACTTGGTGGGAATCTGATTGAAGATATATCCCCTGGGATGTCTTACTATATATTTGCTATTATTTCATTTGTAATGGCAGTGTTTTTAATACTAGCTCAATTATTTGTTAATATGTCTGAAACAAACGGCCACAAAACACCAGGGGGAAAAACACGAGATTTGAATTAAGCAAAAAGTCACATTCCACATTTAGGCGTTGTATGTATTGGTTTTGGTGCCGATTGTATGATTGCATCAATGATAACAAAAAATACAGCGTGACTGCTTGGTTGTTCCACTGCTTTTAAAGGTAAGCAGTTCAAATTAGTGTGCATTTATATCGTTTCACTATCATACTCAAGCGGGAGATTAGGTACTCAGTGTCCCATGGAAATAAGTAGATTTATGTGTGTCATGTTAAGTTTTGCAGATTGTCAATAAATAACTCCTCTTTCCTTTAACTTTACTAAAGAGTATTCCTAAGGTTACGGAATGAAATGATTTTCATTTTTTGTTGTTGCAAATTTATGAAGTACATAAATAATGTTCATCACCTCATGGACTCAAATTATAAAATTTCTCTGCAGAGTGCTTTTGCCATATAAGTTTTTGTTTACTGTTACTAGGTTTGTCTCATATAAAAAGATAATTTATTCTATTATCTTTCTATCAGCTTTACAAACTGTACTATCTGTACAGTCTATAAACTGTACTGTCTATAACGCTAAAATAAATCGTTTACAAAATGTATTATAGTAGCTAAATTAATACCATGCAGTTAGTATCATAATGTTGTTTTGAAAGGAGACTTCTAGGGCTATAGGTCATCATACTGAGGCATCAACTTTTGATATGTTGTCTACTTTGTCTTTTACTGGCATCATATTCAAATGACATATGATGGATAAATTAGCATACGTTGGAATTTAAATGTGACGTGTCATGTCAAAAGGAGACACTTTTGGGCAGGATCGTAAATGGCGAAATAGCCAAAAATCTATCCGGGGTGATTTTTTCACAATTTGGGTTTGTTGCGAATTTGTGATGTTATTAATATTAAAAATATTGTCTGATAGTTTCAGACTGGAATATAACTGGCATCTTGCATTCTTTGAGACATTTTTCAAGGCAATTCCTGCTCTCAACATTGTCAATAATATATTTAAAAGCCGATATCTCAATTTCCAATTTTATAATACCATAACTTACGAACTCTATATCTTCGCTTAGGAATGTCCGATTTCATTGGGGAAAACGGCGTTGTGGAGCAAAATATCTCTATATTTAAGATATGTAAAAACCTCAATATTGATAACCTGCCCAAAAGTGTCTCCTTTTGACATGACACGTCACAAATAATGAGTAGTTCGCCTAGTTGAAATGCAAATAATGAGTAGTTTGCCTAGTTGAAATGCAAATGATGAGTAGTTCGCCTAGTTGAAATGCAAATGATGAGTAGTTCGCCTAGTTGAAATGCAAATGATGAGTAGTTCGCCTAGTTGAAATGGATTAGACAAATGAAGGTAAAATAGTTACCAAAATCAAAAAAGTGAAACTTACGAAAATCTACCTAATTTGGTGGTATTGGTGACGAGAAGTGCTATTTTATCAATGTTACTGTAGTTTGGTCATGGAAACTTTTACCTATGGCTTAATTCAGTTTCAGTGAAATGATTTTGCTTATTAAAAATGCAAAATAGAGCTCAACATTGATAGAAGCGTTTTAACCATTTCGTTTTTTTAAAAATCGCCAAGTTCATCAAGTCATAAATGAAATCAGAATCCCTTATTCTCAACATTATTGTGTTAGAAACGCGTATCCAAATTTTAAATAAAATTGAAATCTCCCAGTGACATGAAAAAGATAGAGTACTTGGAGAAGATGGAGCCCTTGTCAACATTCTAAAGGATGTAACGTAGTCAAGGCAGAGCTGACAAAGCTACTCACACTATCCAGACAGCTGGAATAATGCCCTCATAATACTCCTCAACAAGAAAGGGGACGCCAAATACTCAATAGAGAGATTGCGAAGAGGCGTTCACTGCAAACGCCATACGGGTTACGTATAACGACATTGTGCGGTAGAACGTCATAGTGCCGTTCACATCCAAACTAGTCTCCTACACAGCCATTTTGTGTCGGTCCTAACGCTCGTCGTTCCTAGTATGTTCGTGATCATCCTCATAAAGTCTGACCGGAGACTACACCTAAACGCAATTGCAATAAGCTCATGGTGGCGCTATGCTGAGACAAATATATCTTAAGATATAGGAAGCACCCATTGATTCACCTTGGGTGCATCGAACCAGAGAAGATGAGAATAGATTCTCTACTTCTCTTCCCGAACCCACTTTCCTCGGTATTGATATGCAAATACGGCTGGCTGTATCGATTGCTCTAAGCAATATTTGAATAGCGATATTTGAGTTTTGCAGGCTCATTGGAAAATGAGTAGGCCTATTGTTCACATGTGTATGCTATTTGTCTAAATAAACTAAACAGAGTTTGGTGTTGGATGCCAAGGAAGTCGCCATCGTGTATATTATTCGAACAACAAGAAACAAACCCCATTATCATAATAAATAGTACCCTGTTTACTTGATGTTTACTTTACTGTTTACAAAATGAAAATAGATAATTTAACATGCCTAGCTCCATTACCCACCAAACACAAACATACGAGGGTCATTCAAAAAGTTCTACCTGTTAGGTCCTAACTTTTGTTTTGTTAAAGGTAGCTACTTGAAAATTTGTATACACATAGTTCGTAATGTCACCTACAGGTGGTGAAAACATCATGTCAAGATCAGTAGCGTAGCCAGCGGGGGGCAGGTGGGGCAGAGTGCCCCCCCTGACAAAAAATGAAAGAAAAAGTGCCCTCTGACAAAAAAATGAGAGAGAAAATCAGGAGGGCAAAGGAAAAGAAAAGGGCAAGGAGCCCTTTTCTAGCAAAATTCAGGGCCAAAATAGTGTAAAATACAAAATTTTCCGCGCTACGCGCGCAAATTGTAACAATAAGGCCCTTTTTTAGCCGGACAATGGGCGAAAATAGTGTAAAATACCATTTTTTTCGTGCTACGTGCGTACATTATCCCAATAAGGCCCTTTTCGGGAAGCTCGAAGACATACAGTCTCTATGTATTGTATGATGCAACTGCAATTTTTTTCGTCTGTGCCCCCAAAATTTTATTTTGCCCCCCCTGACCAAGAAAGCTGGCTACGCCCCTGGTCAAGATCATTTTCAGATTTGTGTAGGTGACCTGAAAAACACAGTAACATATGGTACACCGGAAACGGTGACGCATCTTTGGATATTGCACTTGCAAACATGCGTGCAGCCAATGTACGAACTTCCAAAAAAAATCATATTAATAACGATATAAATTTTGAATGAATATACACCTTACAGTCCAAAACATTTGTCTAAAATTTTGATGGACAGAAATTACCCAGAATTCCAATTTTTGGAGGGAAATCTTGTAACATCTCAGGTAATGACAATCAGCATAGTGTCCATCCCTACAGCGTGACTTTTCTAGCTGCACTTTCAGATAAAAAAAACAACAACAAAAGTTAAAGCTTCTATAACACATTTCTCAGTCAAAAAAAGTAAATTTAAGGGGGCGGTCACTATTTACGCCAGGGGGGGGGATGGAGGATTTTCCAACTTTTCCCTCAAATTTTTTATGTTCCCCTGTTGGCTTCAGAAAAAATTCAGGTTCCCCCATCGATCAGGGAAAAAATTCAGGTTCCCCCTCCCTAACAAAAAAACAATACTACGGTCTTCATGTATTTTTACTTTGTACTTTTATTGTCTCTCTTTTAAAATAATGAAATGCACTTGTGCAAGTCGATGAATGGATTGTAGACTTAGAGAAGAAAAAAGACTCACAAAAACAAAGGGGAAAAAAGTCAACACATTGACAAACTACTTTGCTTCGACAATTAAACAAAATGAACATGAATCATGCTCAGATTCAGAAAGTTCAGATTCAGAAAGCTCAGCCTCAGATACAGACTCAAGTAGCAATTGAGAAAGGTTATAAAAATAGTTAACAATTTTTGTGACATCCTATAAAGGCTATAACATCATAGGCCTACTTGGGTAAAAATTGCTATTTAAAAAATGGTCATAATCATCTTTATTATAAAGCAATTGTCTAGGATCAGGGACTTTTTTCCACCACAAAAATGGTTAGTTTTCAAGATATTGATGAAAACTGTCAAGATTTGTTGATAAATCAATTTAAATTTTGCTTCTTTTTGGCCTATTAAGGCCAACTTAAATTAATTGTTTGTCTCAAACCCCACCTATTTTTCAAAAACTTTATTGTTTGTTTTTTTTAAAGATTTTTTTAAATGTTTTTTCAATTAATGTCAAAAGGCAAAACGTTTGGGTAAATTTTCAGTATTTTCGGGATGTTTGTAAAATAAAATTAAGAAAATTAAAAAGAAAACTTGGATTTGTGGGATATCGAATGCGTGTCCATTTGCTATATGCGCGCGGGGGCTTTGAGACAAACATTTTTTTAATTTGGCCTAATTGGAAAAATCATTGGTTTGTGTGAAATTTGATGACGGAAATTGAGTCTAACACTCTTGCCCTTTCCAAAAATGTATGATTTGAGTACATTTGTCTTCATATACTGGTTAAAAATTCAATTTACTTTTGGATCATATCAATAATACACATTTTTCATTCAAGAAAAGAGTTTAGAATTGTGGGTTAGTACATTGATACTTTTGTATATGATTAATATTTTCCTGGGTTAGTCAGGCTGTAAGACTTTTTTCTCCGTCTGCTTTCAGATTTGCACATACATTTTGTATTTTGTACTTTAATGGTTTTGAAAGAGTGTACTGTGCTGTTTTGTAGGTGTAGAATAGTAATAACAACATCTGTATTTGTAGCAAAAGCAAAAATGAAAATACTTTCAAATTTGTTTCGAAGCTTGTGGTGAAAGTGCTGGCTGCGGGGCCATGGTGATAATTGCGTAGCACCTAACATGCACGTACATTGCAAGTATTTGCACATTTTACACATTAAAAGAACGAGGCCCTGTAGCCTGCACTTTCACAAACCTGGGAACAATTTTGACTTTCACTGTAAAAATCAGTAGTGAATCAGCCTTGTTTGTACATTGTATTTTATGTTACATGTAATCCAAGAAAACATGTCATGCCACACCAAGGCTGTCAAAAGATTAAATAAAGTAGTGAATATGCACATATGCTTTAATATCAACATGTACTACCGCTCTGTCACTCTGCTTTTCCTGTTTTACAGTGGTTTTTAAAAATTTTTTTTTAATATAATGGGGGAAAAATTCATGTTCCCCCCAAATGGAATAAATATAATTTGTGTTCCCCCCAATCATAATAGAATTTTTTTCGTGTTCCCCCCTTCAATCCTCCATCCCCCCCTCTGGCGTAAATAGTGACTGCCCCCTAATTCCCTTTGTGATCTGTTGTGATATTTTATTCCAAAGAAAGCGACATAATGCCACCATTTTACACTATGTTTTATTAAAGTCAATATCTTCCAAAACTGGGTCATCCATACTAATTTAATTACACTGGCTATTTGTTCTATTAGTTTTGTGCATATTAATGTCCATCATTTTCAGTTTATTGCAACCTTTTAACCAGTACATATAACTTAATGAATATTCTTGTGTTTTTATACAGTTTTTAATGTATAAATAATTATGGGATCGTCAACACACTGTACTTGAGACGCCTTTGTAAATATTTCACATATTTTGACCGTTTCCGGTGAACCATATCTTATGTGGTTTTCAGGTCACCAACAAAAATTTGAAAATGGTCTTGACATGGGTTTTTCACCACTTATAGGTGACATTACGAACTATATGTATGCAAATTTTCAAGTAGCTAGCTTTAACAAAACAAAAGTTATGACCCAACAGGTAGAACTTTTTGAGTGACCTTCGTATTATAGAAAACGGAAATGTCAGGTTAAAGGGTATATGAGGGTCAAGGGTATATAAAAGGTTTTAATAAACTAGCTTGTCATATTAGACCTTTGAGCCTGATTATTCCATGTTCCTCGTAAGGCCTTGCTATATGCATGACCCAAGGACATGACCAAAAAAATGACCATGCAGTAACAACAACCACAACAACAACAGCATAAAGAAAAAAGCCATACTTAATTATTAGGCATAGCCAGATATGGTCAGACATAACAAGAAATGGCAAGGTATTCGTTCATTGCACGGTCAAAAGGAAGACTTACGAATCAATTCAATTTATTGCATGGTTGGCGGCTTTTCCCGTCCAGGCCAAAAACACATTTCCCAAATTCACTTTTGAATGCACAACAAAACACACTGTTTAATTAAGTTAACAATATTTATATCTTTTAATCAAAAGTTAAGTATGATTTCACAATAATTTTGTGAGAGAACACAAATACATAGTTACGATCAGTTAAGTATGACACTCTTTAGTAATTGTACTTATCCAGCAGCCTTCTTCTTGTTGTAGATTGTAAAGTTCTTGATGTATCTTTGATGTATCAATGTTCTTGATGTATCCTGATTCACTTGTCCTGCGAAGATCACTGTTTAGCGAAGTCCACTGAAAACTTTTATATCCTTTCATAAAATCCTCGCACAGTTGACTATCTCCAAAATGGAGCTATTTTCACCTTTTACACAATTTGTTTTGGAAAACAGAACTGCATTGCAGTTGTCCCCCGTTTCCACTTATATTAACAGATGTGTTGTTTCACAAACCAGACTTCAGCAAGAAGAGTATATTCCTTTCGTGGACGAGGTACGCACTTTGACGTAAACTAGATCTTCACCGACATTACTGGCAGGTAAAAGGAAATTGATTTCTAAATTAATTTCTGGCTCGCAATTTCCTTTCTTTGAAGGAAATGGACTGTTAGCCCATTAACTAGTCCACAACAACACTGGTAACTGTGAAAAATTATGTTTACATTTGCTTATATACCAAGCACTGGAAAATCCCATAATATTAATAGCGAATTACTACCTTCACATTATATATTGATTTAATCGGGAATTTCCCAAGAAAAATTATAACATTAACCTTTCTCTATTTCTCGCTATTGAGACGTCCTGCACCGTCTGACGGTGCTGAGTCTCAATAGCACACCCAACAGCGCCCCCACGTGTTTATTGGGGCTGAAGAAAGTCTAGCGAATTGCAGACAGAAAGCTACCAAAAGGTGAGCTAATTTAGCTGTTTGAGAATAAAGATCTGTTCAATATGGATTTACCGCAGCAAGAACATTTGTTTAAACGTGTGGAACATGATTATGGAAAGTTTTTCCTACACAAAGCGCGCTGTTGGGAAAGATCGGCGAGGAAATCTGCTCGGTGGAAAAAATCATCTGTGTTATCTATTGAGATGCCGGAGCACAGGACTGACCCCCCCTAGTATAAAATTGAAATCATCGGTAAAAGGGATGGAAGCGTCTAACATCTTGAGAAAGACTGAATCAAAACTTCTAGGGGAGAGGATCAGGCAGACTGTTTTTACGTTAGGAGTGATTAAACGCCAGTGTGAGGAGTTGGAAACAACAATTAGATCTCAAGTTTCGCGCGATTTGGCCAATAGATTGGCGGAAGTAGTGGAAAGGTCGCGTGAATCGGAACACCGGAAGTGCAAGATGCGTCAAGTAAACAAATATGATCGGCTACGGGAAAAGTCATCGCCTGTGTTAGATACCACGTTGAGTCAACAACTAGAACGTTGGGTGGTAAATAAGTCGGATCGTGAGTTGAATGACGACGAAAAGAGCCTGTTAGCTAAAGGTATGAACTATGCTGTTTCCCCCACATCTATCCCCACCATTGATTTGATCACTGGTGTTGAACTGGCATGTAATAAGCTTACTGATAAGACTGAAAAAGACCAAGTCAGAGCCGAGGCTGTGAAAGTCATAGGGTCTAGTCATGCACCCAAAAGTAACTTGACCCCTGGTGAAAGAAAAGCCATGAAAGATCTCCGTACTGATGAGAGTGTTACTATATTACCCAGTGACAAAGGCCGGTGTACAGTTGTCCTTAATACCACAGACTATAAGCAAAAAGTTGATGATCTGTTGAGCGATGCTAACACTTATACCCTTCTCAAGCGAGACCCCACTAGGAAGTACAAAGAACAATTAAGAGGGATCTTGAAAAGACTTTGTGATAGTGATCGTATTACGAAGGCTCAATACTACCTTCTCATGCCCTCGTCTGATACTGTGCCTCGCTTTTATGGCTTACCGAAGGTACACAAACCATTGTGCCCTCTGCGCCCCATCGTCTCGTCAATTGGGTCGGTCACTTACCAAGTGGCAAAATTTGTTGCGGACATTATTGCACTTACCGGACTGTTTACTAACACCCCAGTTCCGGATGCCCTCCGCGTTATCAGGAGGAGATTGGAGGAAGACGTCACCCTCCCTGATCGCACTACACTGTCTGTTGATGATGTTATGGAACTTCTTACGTTTTGCGCCACCTCCACATACATGATGGGATTGGGCAAAATCTACCAACAAAGAGAAGGTTTCGCGATGGGATCTCCGGTCTCGCCGCTCGCATCCAACATTTTCATGGAATGGTTTGAGGTCCGCGCACTAGATACTGCTCCCCACGTACCATCCTTCTGGGCCCGTTACGTCGATGATACTTTCGTTGTAATTCGCGAGGAATATATCGACGAATTCACCACCCACATCAACAATATTTCGCCCACCATCAAGTTCACTATGGAAGGGGAGGAAAACCATCAGCTTCCTATGCTCGACACCCTTATTCACAGAAAGGACACTGGCTCTACTAAAATTACCATCTACCGCAAGCCCACACACACCGACCAGTATCTGCTCATGGATTCGCACCACCCACTTCAACATAAGTTGGGGGTCATCAGAACATTGGTTCATAGAGCAGAGTCATTAGTCACAGAAGAAGAGATAAAGTCCTGGAGTTTGAAAAGATCCAGAAAGCGCTAGGTGTGTGTGGCTACAAACGGTCACATTTCGCAGTTGCAAATACACACAATCCTCCTAACCGTCAACCTTCAACTACTGCTGTTTCCAAGGGTTCCATCACCCTTCCCTATGTTAGGGGAGCGTCTGAAGGACTCCGCCGCATTCTGTGCAAACGCGGTATACAAGTGCATTTTAAGCCAAGAAATACTCTTCGGCAATTCCTAGTATCACCAAAGGACAAAATCAACAAGACTGAAAAGTGCCATACTGTGTACAATATCCAGTGCCAGAATTGCAATGCTGCTTATATCGGCGAGACCAAGCGCCCCCTAGGCATCAGAGCTTCGGAGCATAGGCGGGAGCCCTCCCCTGTAGCGGAACACGCCAAGAAAACCGGTCACTCTATTCCTACAACGGATGCTAAAATCCTGGATACAGACCCTTCATGGGTGGGCAGAGGAGTCCGGGAAGCGGCTCACATCAGACAGAGCAGGAGTAGTTTGAACAGGGACGGCGGCCGGTACTACCTACCAGCAGTTTACACCTCGCTATTGAGACGTCCTGCACCGTCTGACGGTGCTGAGTCTCAATAGCACACCCAACAGCGCCCCCACGTGTTTATTGGGGCTGAAGAAAGTCTAGCGAATTGCAGACAGAAAGCTACCAAAAGGTGAGCTAATTTAGCTGTTTGAGAATAAAGATCTGTTCAATATTAACCTTTCTCATTACATCACTTCCTGGGGTTTTCCAATATGATGTCATATCCATTTCACAATCCAATTATACAATACAGTGAATATTCCAGAGAAGTGGGGATTCCCAAACAAACCAAAATTAGATATGATTCAACTTGGTTTTGATCAACTTGATGCACAAGAGGGGATTCTCCCCCTTACACAATAAGTCTAAATTGTAAACAAAGATAAATAATCAAATTATTACTCGGGGCACATCACACAACCAATTATTGAAAAGGCTGGTGAATATACACAGTCACTGTGTCTTGAATCCGCTGACTATGAGAAAACTTTTGATATCTAGGTAGTCATCACAGCTCTCAACAGCAAGACGTATATGCAGGATACAGGGTGTATCAAAATAAAGTATACAGTTTGAAAAATGCCACTCGATTAAAAATTATGAGGTACTTGGTCAAAATAATTTAGTTGATAGCCGAATCAATATCTTACCCTCTTACAACTGTAAAATACCCTGCGTGTGACCATTAATGAGGATTCAGTGGCTATTTTGTGTGAGCCGTGTACAAATGCGGTTGCGCGAAGTAAATTAAAATAACATGGAAATTACATTTTCACCACTTTCTTTCCAGTAGTTGACAGAATGCCTTGCAGAATTGCTTGGCAATCGTGTAATTGCTTTCGAAAGTGTTCCGATTTCAATGAAAATGGTATCATATTATTCGTCATGTAAGATTAAGTCAAATAAGGAATAGTTTTTACCGTTATTGCCAAAATCCAACAATAAAGGGCAACCCCCTTGCAGCCTATAGGGCCTATTAACCATGACCTATGTTGTGATGTTTCCAGGTAACGAAAAATCCTAGATGGTGGGAACTATTACTTATTTGACTTAATTTTACTTGAACAATTTGAGATCATTTTATTGAAATCGGAGCACTTGCACAGTGTAGCCAACAAAACTGACCTGACTTTTTTGCTTATAACTCAGGAACGGTATGTCGCAAAAACTAATTTTTCTGATTCGTTATGATCAGAGGAATATGTTTGGAAATTGTATGAAATTTGACCCCTGGGACATTTTTTGAATTTTTTTAACATAGCTTATCGTTGAAGTACGCATTTTTTCTGATCTGCAGACGTCGAATAGAAGTTGATTTTCGAGGGTGCACGATAGCCCCTGAAATACTCCCGCAAATCTCACACTGGATTTCCGGACTATTTTTTATGCACAAGGTCGTTTCCACACTGGTGAGGGAACATGAAAAGAGTGTGTATTGCAGAGAACAGGTTATTGGCGAGTTAAAAAATAGGCGAGTTAGAAAAAGGCGAGTTAAAATGGCGAGTTACCCCCTGCAGTGTTTTCCGGAAAGTCCATGCGGCGAGTTGTGAATTTCCGGAAAGTCCATGCGGCGAGTTGTGAATTTCCGGAAAGTCCATGCGGCGAGTTGTGAATTTCCGGAAAGTCTACGCGGCGAGTTGTGAATTTCCAGAAGGTCCACATGGCGAGTTGTGAATTTCCGGAAAGTCCATGTGGCGAGTTGTGAATTTCCGGAAAGTCCAAAATTTTGAACCAAAAATGCAGTTTTGGTCAAAATTCAAAAACTGATTATTTAAAAAAATTGATACTTGTATTCTTTGACTCATGTCAGTTCCATAATTATACTTCAGAAGTTGTTTAAATGTAACCCCAGAATACATTGCAGCCACTGATGACATGTGGTTTGAGAAACACATGGTTATTTTCAGAAAATATCACACTGGGCTCCTGCTGTGCATGGTCAAGGTTGTTATACAACCAGATAAGCTATGTGTCTGCATGCATGCATGTGCAAGAAAACTTTGCTGGTTTCATCTTCTTTTCCCAAGCATTTAAAATATCTTTTGTTTTAAAAACACACGACTTTTTAACTTTCTTGGTGGCAATGTATCCACAAACATTAGCCGTACCAAATTATCAATTCAAAACATAAAAGTCTCGATGAATATTCCATCAACTCACTGTTGGGACTTCATCATAGTGTTACTGTAACTCGCCACCAGGATTTCATAGTGTTACTGTAACTCGCCACCGGGACTTCATAGTGTTACTGTAACTCGCCACCGGGACTTCATAGTGTTACTGTAACTCGCCACCGGGACTTCATAGTGTTACTGTAACTCGCCACCGGGACTTCATAGTGTTACTGTAACTCGCCACCGGGACTTCATAGTGTTACTGTAACTCGCCACCGGGACTTCATAGTGTTACCCATGGGAATATCTAAAAATAGCCTGACTCTGTGGGGGGTAACTCGCCTTTTTAACTCGCCTTTACCTAACTCGCCCATATTGTAACTCGCCTAAAACATGCTCTCTGTATTGCACTACAGAATTCTAGAAGATCTTTGATATTGCACATTTTGGTGACTATTTGGTACAGACATATTATCACGACGCAGTTCTGACAGAAAACAAACAAAACGTATAGCTTGTCTGATACCTAGTTTCTTGGTCGAGTTATTACGACGAACTTTCGAATAAAATAATTTTGATCTAAGTATAAAACCAATTACCCAGATTTTGGGGTCACTTATAGAATTGAATAAATATTAATGAATAATTATGTCGTGTCTTAGGTTAATATTCCTTTAAGTTTTTATTGTAAGGCTGAAGACCTATATATACATGTATATATACTGATATATCTATCCATTTGGATAGAATTGAACTGAACAATGCTCCGTGGTAATGATAATGGGGTTCATGCATATGGTGAGGTCGATTCTGTTTAACAAATCGTTGACCCGAAAAATCTACCGTTGGCAATGAAATCTTGGAAGTGCTGAGTAGATAATCATTTACCGGTAGTTGAAATCCAACACAAGTATAACCATTCATTGCAGTTATTTAGAGTATCGGGTGTTAAATCAAGTGAAAGAGTGGACTATTTAGCATTAAAATGTATTTTAATCAATCATGTCATGACGACCTAAACATTGAAGGTAAGTCAAATAAAAAACTTTCATACTTTGCTTAAGATGAGTGGTGTCCTCGAACTACAACAGCACGCCAAGTCCTTCTGTCCTGCTTGGCCGTTCCCAAATCCATAACATCCAGTCCAGTGTCCTGTTTCAATACATCCACGTATGTTAGAGGGGGTCTACCAGGTTTTCTGTTTCCATGTTTTGGTGTCCAATGGATCAGCTTAGCTACAGGCGCAGGCTCATTTTTGCTTCTGTACGCGTGCCCAGCGAAACGTGTCCTCCTCTCTCTGATCGTCTGTGAAAGTTTCGGTAGGTTACCATACAGTTCTTTGTTCGTGATGTGCTGCTTCTAAGCATTCTTGTGTAGCAACCATCAAGTTCTTAACATAGTCTGGGAGACATGGTCCATGCATGTCACATCCATAGGTTAGAACAGATTCGACGGTAGCAGCAAATAAACGGATCTTGAATTTCCTTGGAAGAGTTGACCTCCAGATTTTGTTGAGGCTGTTACATGATCTCCATGCAGCTGCTTTGCTTGTTTTTACATCTTTTTCCGTGCTAGCCATCCATGCACCCAGATACTTGAAGTCGCTCACCTCTTCTAGTTTGGTGCCATTGTTTGTCTGGATAGATATCTGTTGATTATGGTTGAAAGACATGAACTTTGTATTTGAAGCGTTCATTTTGGGGCCAACTTTTCCAACAGATGACTCAACCCTTTGCAGTAGCTCTTGTGCTTGGTGGATTTCCACTGACAGTAGGGCTATGTCGTCTGCAAAGTCTAAATCTGTTAGCACTTTAGGTCCGATCCCTCTGCTTCTTCTCTTCTCCAGCTGGAATCCAAGCTGCTCTTCTTTGCCTTCAACTGCCTCCCTCAATGCATAGTCCTAAATAAAAATAAAAATGTCATAAATAAAAAAAAACATAGTTTAAAATTAAACCGAAAGCGTGGTTAAAATCACCTCCTTGTTCTGTGAAAGAACAAAAATAATGGCTCGTGCCCCAATGGTCAACCAAGGTATGCCCATGTATCCAGTATAATTCTAAAACTTTATCCAAATAGAAGAGACGAACATATGCTACTCACTCATGTACGTGGTTCCCAATTATATAGGTCGTTGCAGTTCTGATAGAAATGTGATTTCTTGGTACAGTTCCCAATATATCACCCCATGCAGCAATACACTATAATTAGGTTAATAGATCTCATTTTCAATATCTGGTGTTTTCAGGGACTGCTAATGTAGACTTTCTGTTCTTTCATTTCTGCAGTTAATCATGACTAGCAACAGAGATCAATTGGACCGTACATTGTCAGCATACAGCTATTTACTGAGTGAGAGTGAAACCACGGGCTCAGATCTACCTGAAATACTACAAGAGTCCCGACAAGAGTCTGAGAATACTCACTATGAAAAAAGCAAATCTTCACAATTTACATTGGTCAATATCTCCAAACAATCACAATTATTCTCGTTTTTCTTTCTCATAACGCATTTTGCCAGAGATGTTCTCCATCCGTACATTTCAGTGTATTTGAGGCAACTTGGCTTCAATGCCAAAGATATTGGTTACATAGGATGCGTCCAACCATTTGTAGCAATATTTTATTCACCTTTTATAGGCTATATCGCGGACAAATTTTCAATAAACAAATATCTTCTTACTGGATCACTCGTGGCTACTGCTTTCACTCATATGGCCATGTACTATGTTCCGACAATCAGAGCAAAAGATTGCACAAACATTTTCTCCGACAATATCTCTTCTGGTACAGTTCTCGAATACCAGAATGACAATTGTTCATCCTTTGTAACATATCCATCTATTATTACAAACACACAACACAATATATACAGGACTAGTGACCTTCATGTTGTTCTTATTTACCTCATCTTTGTGAATATTGCATCCCAGTTACTAAGTGCTCCCTGGTTGCCTCTTGCTAATGCATTCGTCTTAGCAGTTCTTGGGTCTAAGAAGAGGAATCACTATGCATATTTCAAAGGTTTCGGCGGACTCGGTCATTGCATTGGGTACGTTTGTAACAGTTACTTCCCTTAGTGATAGGTTACGGGTCGATAGTTATAAACCTTAATCCTCAGCCATAACCTTACCATAAACTTCTCCCTTAACCCTTTTACCTAGACAAGCTAGATGGACTAGCTTTCTCCTAATCGGTCTTGCTTGACTAGTTTTGCTCGACTGGCTTTAAGCTAATTAATCCAGCTCGACTAGTTTATACTAGGCGCTCGACTAGTTTATGACTATAAGTAAAGGCTAGTAGCTTTTTCCTTGTCAGTCATGCTCGACTAGTCTGCTGACTAGTATAAGCTAGTCCAGATCATACAAAAATACACCAGGCATGTCATGCATGTCAAGGACACGACTATACTTTGATCAGCTCGTAATCGGCGGAAAATATTAGGCTTTTATCACTACGCCGAAAATTAGACCCACGTATGAGTGACATAGTTGATCTGTCTGGTCTAAATTTTGCATGTTAAAGAAATTAGGCAAAGTACAGTACAAATAAAATATATTGATATTAATCCGCCATGTTATTAGGCCCGCTGATTACGAGGTGATCAAACTGTATGAGCAACTGGTTGAACAAATTCATCAGGATCAGTAGATTAAACTCAGTAACCAAAGTTATGATATGATATGATATGATATGATATGATATGATTTTATTGGCACAAAATCGCGGCCCGGAGGCCGAATTACATTGTACACGCAAGTATAAGATTCTTGATATCTGATCCAGAAATTGCACTAACTTTGTGTACCTTTCAGAAACACTAATGCCTTTGTCAACACTTGATGATGAGTGATTCCAACCAGCGTACGCCTTGGTGTTGCCAGTTGATTTTCTATCTTGGAAAATCAACCATGTTCCATTTCCCAATGTCCCATTTATGACATTCTGTCTTACCTGGAGGTAGGGTAGGCCGGTCAATTTCGCGGTTTTGTCCATTTTGTAACATATATATTTAAAAGTTATGGGCATATTATATATGTTATAATAGTGGTAAATTTTGGTAAATTTTGACTGAAAATAAGTGATTTTCGAATGTTTGTATTTTTTATATAAACGGAAACAGGAGACCCATACTTATTCATGGTGCCAAAATAATACACATCGGACTTTTTAGAGCGAAAATCCAGAGAGTGGGTTCAAACTTCCTACTTGGTTGTTTGGCTATCAAAAACTTCCTTCACCCAATGGAATTTGGGGAGCTGCATAGATAATTGGTGGATGTTACAATCTAAGTGCGGATAGGTTTGCGCCAAGTTAGGCTGCAACCAGCCTAGTTGATGCGATCTGATTGTGATGATCCACCATGGCAGCGAAATTACAGCGCTTTGATCACTAAGATCCGGAAAAGGCGCTATATAAAACACCGAAATTTATTTATTTTATTTTATTTGGTTAGACGTGTAACAATAAATGTTTCAATTAGAAGAGTGTAATTATGTTTTATATTGTAACTTACCTGAATGGGATGCGGTATTCTGGCCTATTCCATTTCAATTGAATTTTGTATCTACGAGTATGTTATCATGTTATAGGTTTTCATACATTATTGTGGTGTTTTTTTATTCTATCTAAATTCAGTTGTTGTATAGCAGCTATAAATAATAAATGTGTCTTTTTCTCTATATGTACCATCAAATTAACCTAGATTGAGATCTTTAAGATGAAAATATGTTAATACAATGTGGTTTAATTTCCAGGGTTATGGTAGCTGGGGTGACGCTTCATATGAGCGTTTATACGTATTTTGGCGTGTTTCTTGATGTTTTCTGTGGTGATGTTCATAGCAGCTCCTATAGCATGGTGGATGTTTAGTGAGTCTGATGATAAAAAGAAAGAGGTAATCATGTCTTATTAGTCTATTTAGGAACGGTTATTGGTGCCCACTCCGTAAAGTCAAATGTACATCATTATGCAACAAGTTCAGAACTCAATTTTAGATTCAATTTCCGAGTGTTGATGTGTCGAACACCCGGGATCTAAAAGACATAAAGTAAGTCACTTACTACCACTACAAATTCTATGTTTAAGGCACTACGAGTTAATGTGAGGTATTCTCTTCATTTTGTTTTTATTTTCATTTTGTAATATAGGAGAAGAAAACAAACAAAACGTACACATTAGCAACTTTCGCTGGTGCTGTCTTGAAATTACGATACATCAGTGTGGTGATTGTTATCACGTAGTTAGCTATTGCTAGCGGTAAAATGAGAACATTCGACTATTGGTATATCAACGTCCTTGGTAAGTCCCGATGGCAGTATACAACAAGAATGACAAGAAAGATATTTTCTCGGGAGTTTTTTTTTTACTTTAGCCTCATTCAAGTGAGAGCAATGATGGCAAATGCAGATTTGAATGCAAACTGATAAAATGATATACATAATTGAAAGGGCCATATTTTATCTTAGCTGAAATTAAGTCTAGTCCAAGTTATATCATATTCAACATGGTTTTATTAAGGGACGGTCAACCACTACTCAACTTCCTACCGCTTTTCATGAAATAAGTGCTGCTATGGACAATGATGGGCAAGTCGTTAAGATTTATCTTGATTTTTCAAAAGCTCTAGACAGCATCTCTCACAAACTTCTTTTGTACAAAATTCAATCCTCTGGTATTCATTCCAACCTCCAGAAATTGTTTAGAGCTTACCTTACTGGGCGAGAGCAGAGAGTGGTTGTTGACAGGGTAAACTCTGACTGGCTCCCTGTCATTTCAGGTGTCACTCAAGGTTCTGATTTTAGGACCTCTTTATTCTTTTTATTAATGACATGCCCAGCGATGGCAAACATGCAAATGTAGCTTTTTTTTGCGGATGATTCCAAGTGTTACAATAATATTAGCAATACTTCTGATTGTAAACCACTGTAAACAGACTTGCATGCCTTGTATAATTGGAGTTTGACGTGGGACCTCAACATCCATCCCTCAAAATGTCAGGTTATTATCATGTCCAGGCGCATAAATCCAGTTCAGTTCAGTTCAGTTTGCTTTTAAGATGAATGGTATAACCCTTTGGTCCAAGAGATAGCAGGAATTTCTTTGAAAAAAATGACCAGGTGTCTTGTAATAATGGGACATCTGAAAATTGAAGTCTTGAGTGTCGTGAGCGGTGGAGCGTGACATCAGAGGTCAATGACCTCAAATTTGACCCGTTTTCCTGTATAATTGCATGCCATTCATTAACAACAGCCTCGATTTTTTACATTTTTGGTGTCTAATGAAAGATATTGAAATTATCTATCAAACAAAACCAATATCAATGAGATTTAACAATGTTTCAACCCTAATTTTGAGCCAAAAATGTCAAAATTTAGCATTTTTACCCATATTTTGCAAATTGACTTGACATAAAACTTATAATTTCCTGAGAAGTGTGGGTCTATTACTTAAACATTCTTACTCAAAAACTGACCCATTATGTTCACAAAAAGATGACCAAAAACAATGTGTGTGGGTAAAGTCGTTTTTGTGCAAGGACATTTAAAGTGCAATGACCTCTTAAATTTCATATGTAAGAGGTTATAGACTGTGGGCTATGCCAACCCCCTCCCCCTAGGAGGATTTTTGGAATCAGGTATTTTTGGTACCCTAATGAATTGAGGTTTTGTAATCCGCTTGCCTGCACAT
Source organism: Amphiura filiformis (assembly GCF_039555335.1). Taxonomy (NCBI): domain Eukaryota; kingdom Metazoa; phylum Echinodermata; class Ophiuroidea; order Amphilepidida; family Amphiuridae; genus Amphiura; species Amphiura filiformis. Next base: position 16,024,452 of record NC_092632.1, read on the forward strand.
TGGCCAGCGGTGAGTGAGAAGGTGAGGGCGCTTTTTTCATAATGGCCGGCAAAATCACAAAAATCAACATAACTTGGCCAGTGAAGCTCCTAGCAGCATAATTATGATGTCTACACCCATGTTTTCAGGGTCAAGGAATCCAATAGTATCACCTACAACAACATGGGACCTAAATTTCCGAGATGGCTGCCAACATTTCAAAATGGCCGACATTGAAAATGAAAATTACCTATATCTCAGTCCTTGAAGTTCCTGTAAGCATAAATTTGATGTCTATACCCATGTTTACAGGGTCAAGGAGTCCAATAAAATCACTAAGAACAGCTCAGGGCACAAAGTTCCAAGATGGCTGCTACTGAATTTCAAAATGGCTGCCATTTAAATCAATTTGGCCTATATCTCAGTCGTTGAAGCTCTAAGGAGCATGTCTCTGATGTATATGCCGTGTTGTTGGGATCAAGGATTCCAGCAAATACATTGAGGTTTTGAAATCCGTTTGCCTTCACATTGGCCAACGGTGAGTTAGGCGGTGAGGGCGCTTTTTCAAAATGGCATCAATAATGACACCATAAATAATCAACGACATATCTATTGCCTAAACACAAGAAGTATCGAAGCCTAAGTAGTACTACTACTTCTGATAAACATGTCGACTGCTAAGTGCCAAAAGTGGGTAAGTGCAATAGCTGTCCTGTGAACATTTGGCAATATATTGTATATTGTAAGCTACACATGGCAAAGGATCAATTCCAGGAGTTTCTTCAGACGAAACGCTAGCTAAGATAAGAGTAGGTTGATGATGTAGCTCCCAGTTGCTCCCTTGTTACCGTGTTAGCCATCTACTGCTGATATTGGTGTTGATGAAGTAGCTTCCTTTTGCTGATTGTGTTGATGAAGTAGCTTTCAATTATTCATTGGCGCTAAGGTAGCTACCTACTGCTGATATTGGTGTTGATGAATAAGCTTTCAATTGTTCATTGGCTCTAATGTAGCCATCTACTGCTGATATTGGTCTTGAAGAAGTAGCTTCATACTGCTGATTGATGCTGGGTTAGCTATCTACTGCTGATATCGGTAAATGAAGTAGCTTCCAATTGCTGATTGTTGTTGATGAAGTAGCTTTCAATTGTTCATTGGCGCCAAGGTAGCTATCTACTGCTGATATTGGTGTTGATACAGTAGCTCCCAATTGCTGATTGTTGCTAAGCTTGCTTTCAACTGCTTATATCCGTATGGGTGAAGCCCAATAGCTAGGTTAGCCATCTATATATCATTGCCTGCTGGTGTCAATGGCGTTTATGAAGTAGCTCCATATTGTTGACAAGTGTTGGGATATCTACTACTGATATTGGTGTTGAAGAAGTAAATACATATTGCTGATTGCAGGTTTCTTTAACACAGCTCTGCTGTTTTTGACAGATGCGTGGCCTTCACAAACCCAGCAAACTCCAGGAATTCGACAGAAGAACTTTAATCCTTTGATGAGGAAGAGCACTTTTGTATGCTCGCAATCTCCTTCGTTGCTGTATTAAAATAGCTCAATTATTGGCTATATAAACTTGTTAAAATGTACTTCTTTTTTGAAGCACGAAGACCATCACACACATGTGGAGTTTCACACTCTCCCATGACATTCTGTCATAATAAATAAAGGCTATTGCAGCCTGTCAGATCTGTATCTAGATGATAATAATTGTAACATTTTCCATAAAGTCGTTCACAATCCGCAGTAGATCTTATGTCTTACTTTGGTCCATTTTCGTAGCTTTGAAATAACCATACTTCCAGCTTGTCGGTGAAAATATCCATCCATCTCCAGGGGCTATTTTAGGAGAAAAAAGTCACTGCACGTTAACAAACGTAAAATCTAAAAGATCATCTAGCGGAGACAAACATATGTGGAAGAGGTTGCTGACAGAGGGGTTGTCTCCCCACGAGGTCGGTAAACGTTTACAAATCACACATTTTACCGCCTTATTTTTGACGTTAATGGCTCGGCTGGGATCTGAGAGAATATCACTCAGACATACCAAATTGCATTCTGAATATGAGGAATGTCATTCTGATATCAAATAACTTTCAATTCGCGATATAATACAAATTTTATGACAAATTATTAAGAAATGATATTTTTGACATTTTACAGTCCCCGAAGTAAAGTTTATAAATCTAATGATATGCACTTAAAGTTGAAAATGAATTGCCAAAGAGATCCAAATTGCCGCTGACCTATTATCAAAATGGTTTTACTGAGACAAATGCGCAGGAAACGCGAGGAAAATTCGCATTTTAATGCTAGAATTCAGGTAAAAAACAGACCAAAAATAAAAGCTATTAAATTTTCTCTCGGTATTTGGAGCCGGGGACGCATCTTCCCCTTCCCACAGTATGATTGTTACAGTAGGTCACTAACGAAAATGAATGGTGCGTTGAGTGTTGACAATTTTGCATACTAGCATCTAGCTCTTTGTTGATTTCATACAGCCATGATTGCCATCCATAACACCCTTCGTATAATAGATAATAACATACCTGTTCTTTTTCATCTGACTCATCCGAGGTCCTGGTCAAATCCTAGAAGGTCAGTGAAATTTTCTCACCGGCTGCCATTATGTAGGCCCTATATGGAGACATGTGTTAAAAAACCTTTCTCCAAATTGAATATAATATAATTTGCTGTGTAATCAGCAGAGAGAATAAATGGGAACTTCTTTGATGTATTTATTATCGTTAATATATAATATAAATAGGGGTCCAAGAATTTACCCTTGTGGTACACTTGAGCTTATTTAATAAATTTAATTTAATAACATAATTCATACACAATTTTTCCAAATGACGTTATAACATCGTAAGGACAACTTGTTGCTATTTCTTGGTAGGTTTTATATAAAATGTCAATTCACTTCTTAAAAGTACACATATGTCTGGTTCACTAATGTATTTCACACATTTATTTAATTGACTTGTCATTATTTTTAAGTACCTACAGCTCCATGAAAGTACACACTAGGATCACTAATGTCATTAAGTTTAGGGTATTATGTTTAAACAATGCTAATCAGAATGCAAAAACGAATACAAACTCTGCAAAAATGCATAAAATGCACGAAATTAATATCTGTAAAATGTAATAATAATAAAAAAATACTTAGAAGGGTATGTTTCATTTAAAATATCATTCCATTTAATTGAATTATCATTTTTGACAACTCGATGAAAGTACACAGAACCTCTTTATTAAATGTTGAAAGAAATGCACACGTGTCCCAACCATCTCATGTCGCACAATAGCGTAAAATTCTCAAAATGTCATCAGAATTCTGTAACTTGAGTGATTCAAAGGTGCATAAGTTGTCGGTAAATGATATAAAAAAGTTGCATACAAATTTCATTACAAAAGATTAAACACACTCTCATATGAAAAGGTTTGACTACAAAAACGTTTCTCTTATAAATGCATTTACGCACAGTTTCTACCTCGATACACCTGAGTACATAGATATTTCCAGCACAGCGAGTCTAGTCTCCGCGCAGTAGGTGTTGTACTACAAGGTTGAGTGCATAGCATCATATGAGCTGTGTGAGATCTGGTGGAAAATACCCACCTGTGATTGGTTTTTGCCAAAACCTCAAATGTTCCTTTCATCCAATCAGACATTTTTTTTGTATCGAACGAAAGCTAACATTTCCCCCTAAAAACACTTTTTTACATTAGGTCAACAGATAACGCAATTCAATGTTATAGCAAGGCGAATGTGGTAAATCTGTTGAAAACTACCTATCGAAGCACATTTTAACCAAAATGTAGGTTTGAAAAGTCCAAACCTGAAGTGTTCCTTACAATATTTTTCAAATTGTATGTCATTAAATGAAAGAGCACAATTAATGTTCGTTCATACTACCACCGCATTTGCGATGCGTTGCTTTGCGATGCGGTGTATTGTCGCACTGTATTGTCGCACTGCATCGTACTGCAATAAAGTTAAATACATTTGAACTTGGAAATGCGTTGCGTTGAGTTGCGGCAAAAGTAATCGATATACCAGCACCGCAAAGCAACGCATCGCAAATGCGGTGGTAGTATGAACGAACCTTTACATAAGACATATACTAGCTTCATTAGAATGAGCAATGGCCAATTCTCTTTAAATTGCAATTCTTGTGCAAAAAGTTACTGATTTCGCCTGTTTTATCATATGGTTGTAAATTCAATGAACTGAGACTTTGCTAAAGAGCGCTTACAAATTGATATGTCATGAACTAAAATAGTGCTAATAGTGCCAATTTTAATGCTTGCCCACGAGACATATACATTTTGAATGTCAGCACACTCTTTGTAATAAAGGTAAATTTGGAACAACTGCCATTTTCTTAACCTCGTTGGCACTAAAGTAGAATGGTGCACACAACGTTTTATTGTCCCTGGTCTTGTATAAGTAGAGGAAACATTACTTTGTTGTTATTTTCACATTAACCTTTACATTAAAAAATGTTCATTCGCTTTTTGAAAACTTGTGGGCGGGTTTTTCAAATGTCGAAAGGAATGCATGCAAATTGAAGTATGAAGTTGAAATTGAATGTGAATTACAAAATATCCAGTATAAGTTGGACACATTGCACGGAAGTGAAAAATTGGAGTTGGAGCTGGGTGAGGTATGAAGGACTTAAGTAATATTGCAAAGTTAGTTTGAACCGAAAAAATCAACCTTGATTTAAGTTGATGTTATATCTCGCAAGTTAATATCATATTTCGCATTGTGTGCTCTCATTCAAAATACATGGTGCCTCTTGGACAAAAAGTTAAATTGGGTATCGCCGTAAAATGACTCATTAAAATTAAACGGTAGCTGCGATTCACTTCCTATTTCCTTGAGCATGTTGAGGACAGCCGCGCTTTTAGCATTTTTCGCAATAATTTGGCCATAAGTATTTGGTAAATTTTGATTATAAAAAAGTCCCGATATTGAGCAAGAGGGATTATCAAGCGTTACCATTACCAGGTACGTCTGCATGCAATTACAGGCTGCGCACTTGCTATTTTATTGTTGTCCACGGTGGCACATCAGGGGTGGCCAGCGATGAAAATATTCCTGATGGTCATAATTTTCGGCCTATTTTACTGGGTCGACCGGACAATTGCGCACGAAGCGCGCAAAACCTTTCCATTTTACACTATTTTAGCCCAAACAAAGGTGATAATATTATGTTGTGGTGATTTGCAATACTTTGCCCCAAATTAAGATGTTTAACAGTCTAAAACAGAAGATACACAGGGCAATTCTGGCCAATTTCTGTCCGGTAGATGGATCTGTCCCACGCCTGTTGCCGATTTTCTTGTCCAATGACCGAAAAATTGGGAATAAAGGGCGTTGCCAGAGGCGTTGTGAGGCAATATTTGATTACCACAAACTATACAATTTAGGATATAGGATTTTCTGACTAGATCAGTCTTACTTAGTATCAGTAATCAGTATTTCTTAGTCATTTCTGGGCTGAAATATAGAAATAGAAACATTTTAAGCACGGATTTTAATTCTCACTGCACGGATTTCTATTCTCACTGCACGAACGTGCCAGGAGGCACGTTAAAATAGCCCCTGGAGTGAGGGCAAAGCATAGCTAGCTCATAGCTAGCCAACTCCCCGTGTTAATTGAATGGAGATTTGACCGAAAATATTGAGCTATAATTGGTAACGGACCGCTCCGTTCTGAAGGATGCCACAAACAAACGGTACAAGCTACATTTTAACTATTCTATGAAATTCTAGAAAATATAGTTTTGTAACATGTCCTAAATTTTTAGCTAATTTAGGTGTTTGGAGAGGGTCGCACTTTTGTGTTTTAGGAAGGATATGTAAACGACAGATAACACCAAAAATATGAAGAAATTATTTCCAAACCGTATTAAGTCAACAATCATTATGTTGCTCATTTTCAAGAATGCTGGTCAACAAAAAGCAGGCCATTGTCTCATTTCGTGAACAAAGGTCCACATACCATTGTTTCCTTTCGTTTCCTTTATAATCGGTTACCCAACTGAAGCTATAATACCAGCTTTATTGCGATATCGCACATGTAAAACAGACACATGTGCACAACCAGAGAAGATCCGATTTAATCAGTTGAGCTGTTTCAATGAGTGTTATCTTGGTTTAATAGCTTTTAATGGGGTTTAAGTCCTGCAAAGGTCGAGATGAATTCTACTGTAGACATGACTGCATCATGACAAAAGTAAATTCGTGAACACCAAATTTGTTCTACTTTCCAGTTCATAATTGAATTGCAAATTTCATTTATGTTTATACTATCATTATTTGACTGTCTCTGATAACAATTCAGGACATATTTATAATTCATTGATTATTCAACAAAATTTTACTTTTCAATTTTGCAAAATGAGATAAAAGTGGTGATGAAGTAGAGTGCGTTTCAAAAATAAAAAAATTGACATTTTTACCTGAATGTGACCGTAAGAAAGGCTCTACCATTGTCTACTATTAAAGCATATCTACCCGGATTCTCCACCATTTCTAATAAAGAACTTTGGGAATAGGACTCGCTAAATATTTTAGCCGGCGAGGTAGGTACCAGGTTAAATCACACGGCTTGGTAGATGCGTCTTGGTTCACTGGTCTCGGCTAGTCCCTCAGATTGGTATTCGGTTCATCGTCTCTTCATCATAGATTTGGCATGAGTAGGGGCGCTAATATAAAGTTCTTCATAGAACTAGAGGTTCGACCAGGGACTTATTTAGGCTTTCATATTCAGCCAAGCACGAATATTATCACACAAACATGAAGACAATCAAAACCACAATTTACTGATAATTAAGTTATATTTATTACTTACTACATCTCCTTCATTTGGTATGAAACTTTGTTTTAAAACTAACAAGTGAACTAGGAGTAGAACAAACTCCATTATCAAGTAATAATTAGCGAGAATTGTTCTCGCTCTAAACTAAGAAGTTGTGTTCAAATCTTGACGCACACGGAGAGTTTATGGAGAGGTGTTATGCCTCTGAGTGACTGCCACAAGCTACAATTCATTCTCAGTTTGCGTCGTCCACAAGACCTTCGTTTACAAAAAGACCATTGTGACGTTTTACGATAGTCTAATCGAAATGATACGAGAGAGTGATCTCACTCGGGGTGAATGACACCATAATTTTGATTAAATAAATAAATTAAAATAGAAGGCACGGGATATAAAATAATATATCGCCACAACAATATTAGCACTCGGCGGCCCAGCCACTACCTGCCGCTGTGATTTGGGGTAACTCATTGCTTCCCCTCTCCAGATACCTGTACTTCAAGTTCGCCCATACCCCACGCCTTAAAAGTACTCTTCTAAAATTCTAGAAAATATAATGTTCTACAAAATTTTTAGCTAATTTAGATGTTTGGAAATATGCGTACTTTGGTGTTTTAGTGTATGTTATAGGTAATAGTACATTGCCTAGTTAACGTCGCTGTGTGAAAAATAACCGGCCAATATTAAAAGTATTCTTCTAAACATGTCCTAAATGTTTAGCTAATTTAGATGTTTGGAAATATTCGTACTTTGGTGTTTTAGGAAGGATATGTAAACGACAGATAACACCAAAAAATATGAAGAAATTATTTCCAAACCGTGTTAAGTCAACAATCATTATGTTGCTCATTTTCAAGAATGCTGGTTAACAAAAAGCAGGCCATTGTCTCATTTCGTGAACAAAGGTCCACATACCATTGTTTCCTTGCGTTTCCTTTATAATCGGTTACCCAACTGAAGCTATAAATACCAGCTCATTGCGATACCGCACATATAAAACAGACACATGTGCACAACCAGAGAAGATCTGATTTAATCAGTTGAGCTGTTTTCAATGAGTGTTATCTTGGTTTAATAGCTTTTAATGGGGTTTAAGTCCTGCAAAGGTCGCGGTGAATTATACTGTAGACATGACTGCATCATGGGCGGACCCTATCCTCTCCAAACTGTCATCCTGGTCTGTCCGCCACCTGCTGAACAAGTCAGCAGGCTCACAACCCTGACCAGTCTTGAAGGTAGACCAGGGCGCCTTACCCGTTATCTCACAAGTCGGTCGTCCCCTCACACTACATGCTACACTAGTGCTACAACTATGCTATTATCTACACTACATGCTACATGCAAGGTGCTACCAGGGACGGTCTCCTCCTTGTATGGTCCATCATAACAAGTATGATAAGAGACTACAGATCGCTAGCTACAGTGTCGGAACACTGTAGCAAGGGGGGTCATCTCCCGACACACCCCAATTAATATTTACCCCGTGCGGTTTATGCAGACCCCTTCCAGACCAGGTTGGAATTTTGCGAAAAAATATTCCATACTAAATTTCAAGTCTGTAGTATATGGCCAATATAAGTGTACCCTTTCATTTAATTGCGTTATCTGTTGACCTATAAATGAAACAGTGCTTTAGGGGGAATTTTGTTCGATATAAAAATTCTGATTAGATGAAGGGAACACTACGCACAGTTTCCACCTCGATACACCCGAGTACACAGACATTTCCAGCACAGTGAATCTAGTCTCCACGCAATCTGTGTGATATACACGGTTGAGTGCATAGCACCATGAGCTGTAAATATGTTCCCCTGAAAAGTATTGAGCCCCGTACCATGTCCAGAAAATGCATTTAACCCGGCTGGGACCGAGACCAATTTTCCTGCTGACACTGGTCATCAATGGTCACACATAATTACGACACGAGGCCTCTTTAAAGGCAACTTTTCAGTCTACGACGCGACTCTATTATTACACCAATCATTTTTGCTGAAAATTTAATACAAGCTGAAGTTAGTTAATGTCTATCATTATAGAAGAGCAATAAGCCCGCGTTTGCTCACTGAATTCGTAATTAAATTGATAACAAAAGTACGGGAAAGTGCACTATAGATATAAGATTAGGTACAAGTGGAAAGAATTTGTTAATTGAAACGGCATTTTGATGCCGCTTGCAAAAAAACAATATCATGGTTAGTCTTTGAGGATACTCAGAATTGCATCCCTTAATTTGTAATAGTCTTCCTCGCAGTTGTAAACGTTTACTGACATTCTACACCACAGTTTACCCATGACGTGACATATTGCAGTATAAACACGATGTTTGTCGTAAATGTCTTTCATTAATTCATCGCCATAGTGTCCTTTTGTTTCAGTCTCATATTTCTGTTTGGTTTTTGTATCTGGAAGACCAACTAGTATCATAAATGGCGCCCTCATTGAGTTAGAAATTGGCAGGCATGTTGAATTCCAGGCTTCTGATAACATAGAGGAGGCCCACTTCGCGAGTTTGCTGTTGTGTGTTACGATTATATCCTGTGCAAAAAGGGAAAATATTCGTTTTCTTCGTTAAATATTTTTTCAATTCTCATAATGATGGAAGAACGTGAGAGAAATCCGGAGCATTGGTATCGTTACGTCGCTAATGACCGCTACATAAATCATATGGCTAGCAGTATATCTTCGTTATTTGAAGGGGTGTGGACTTATTTTTGGACACGCCTCTATTATAATGATACCCACACAGTGATCTGTCTGTACACAGATTCTCTATGCATACCCGGGTATGAAGGACTCTACTGGAAACGGATTATTGGTAGCTATTGTCAAGCTATTGTTATCAGATTATCTTTTACGACCTTCAATTACATGGAGTTGCGCCGAGGGCGCGATGCTTGATTTCTTATTATTTACTCATGTTGCCTTACAAAATACCAAACACACATCAGAAGGTCATTAGTTCAAATTATCCTCCAGACACGCTCCATAAGATACAGGACTAACCACTCAATCAACTGGGAGGAATCCAAAGTCATTGATCGTGAAGCTGATAAGACTACCAGGTGGCTCAAGAAAGCCATTTGGATCCGCAGAAAAGGACATGACACTCTAAACAAGGACGAGGGGGCCTACGCACAGTGTCATCGGCCCTATATCTTCATGGCAGAAATCGCCATGGTAGGTTGAATCCACAGCCACGATTGGCCATTTGGTTCAGACCTTTGAAGCTCTTTGAGACGAATAATTAGTCGAGGAACATGACTAAGGCTACTCACAATAGCCGGGTAATTGATCTTGGTTGTGCTTGAATAAGCTTGTATACCCCATTGAGGTCAATGGTCATCTACTTTTATACTGCCTAGTAGTGAGTGCAGCTGTACTACACGATGTAGTCCATACAGGACCAACGCAATATAAAATTAGAGTTTTGGTCCGATTTTGAGTTCAAAGCACACGGCCAATTTTCAAAGCGCATTCTAGCGACCATCATATCTGTTCAACACGTATTTTCAAGTGTATGACACCACATCTGGTTTCTTGAGAAAAATTCATTTACGGGAGATATTCATCATTTTCTAACACGGTATCCGAAGATTTTCGTCTGATATCAAAATCGTGCATAGCAATTCACGTGTATCGATCCCCTGTATTCATTTTAGTGTCTCTGCTGCACCAAATAATTATTAGCCAGGCGGTGTCGGTGTGCTACGCACTCACCAACATCTTTGACCAACTCATCACGCCCTCTACGGTGTCTCCTGTTACCCATAAAAGGAAGCAGTCAGATGTGATGAGTTGCCAGTCTGATGAAGTCAGGTGAAACGTCACTAAAACGTGAGTTAAAAACGTCAGGAATTGTTCAAAATGAACAAAATTTACAGTTGAAATCTACATTCCTAATGAACTTGTTCAAAGATTTGGAAAGATACTTACAATTCCGCCTAGACTTTGGTAAAATTCTATCGCTTTGGGTGCAATCAAATATGGAATGGAATCTCGGGTGGCTTGGTATGCATACCTGGAAAAAAAAATTCACAGTGTTGATTTTGGGGTTTTAGTGTACGATGCCAATCCACAGCCAGGCCTCTGCACTTTTTACAGATTCCCACTACCAATGTGATCGAAGACACACCTTATAACCAAAACAACATTAAGGGACGCAGCTCAATAGAGGCGCAGTATCCTAGTCTACCCATATATAACCATCGCAACCAGGATCAGCTCCCCGAGTAGTGTACGGACCGAGACAAATAGGCAGCTAGTTCCATGTCCAGGAGAATTTCAAGTTTGCGCAATTATTTTATTGAGAACATTATTTTTTTTAACCACGGAGCCCCACTAAAATGGAGTGTAACTTTAACGATATACCGTAAAACCCCGTCTACAAGCATATAGAGTGCTTCTGATGAAAGCTACATTAATCCAGGCGCCATTGTGGAGTATGAGCAAATAAATTACAGATCCAAGCATATACAAACAAGTATTATTTTAAGACCAATCTATTGTATTGGTATATTTACGCTGGCTTCGAATTAATTTAGCTTTCATAAAAAACACTATGTATGCTTGTAGACGGGATTTTACGGTAATCATTTTGTTTGTTTCCTACCTGTATTGTAGGTTAGGATGGAATAAATTGCCGGAGGCAATGATTGGATGCGTGGTATCGTGATGATTTGGATGTATCCATAGTAACGCGCAACCACGTGGACAAAACAACCATTTATGCAGAGTACCTGAAAAAGAGACGGATCATCATTATCATCATCATAATTTTCTTCATCATCTTATCGTCGTTGTCGTTTCAAAATGTCCTTACCGATGTAATAATCTGCTTGTAACTTTTCCAGATCAAGGAGCAGTTGTCCCGGACAATGAGCTCCGTCAATAAGCGCCAAGACACCTTTCTCATGACACAGATCTACCAACTTCTGGACGGGTAATATTATTGCACTCACGGATGTAATGTGATCAATTATCGCTAATTTGATATGGGGGGATTTTTCGATCACATTGGCATAGGCTTGTACAATTTCATCTTCATCTTGAATTGGCATGGGTATATCCATCCGAATTACTTCTATATCTGTCAAAAAAATATAACAATATTTGATTTCTCTATAATACAATACAGCTCAACTGATCATACTTTTCCTACATTCGACCTTGCATGATTTTTGAGTTGACACAGTCATGAAAATAACTATAGATACTTGACAGACCATTAGTAGCCCAGTTCTGAACCTTTTCATTGATCATTCATAACAATAGGTATCTGATGGACCAGTGAAGATAAGAAGGAATTATAATATATCCGTAACCTTGATATTATAGAAAAAAAAAAAAAAAAAGTGCAATGGACATGTTTTCATTTTATGTTTCAAATATCCCGCGCATGAAAATTGAGTATTTAACCCAAAATGGAAAATGGAACAATTTATTGGAAATCTGTTTAACATATTTTTTGACATCTTTTTCTGCACTGTATTATACCTAAATTAAGAAATTTGATAAATATTCAAAGAAAATATAGGTCATCCAAAAATGTTGATTTTTACACATTTTGGGGCAAAAAGGAAAAATAAGCAAAATATCAAAATCCGTTTTAACAGCTTCATTCATCAAGTCATAACAAACGGCCTACATGCTTAATTTCTAATAAAATATTGAAATTGTGAAAAATATAGGTATTTATTGATTTTCATGTTTTTCTTGCAAATATGCTAATAATATGCAAATTATGAAATTGCAAAATAAAGTTTCTGCATGGCATACATCTTTCTAGTGTGATGTTCAAAATGACAGACATCAAAAAGAGATTCGATGAAATGTAAAGGTGTAGTAACAATTTTGGCATGGACTGTCTGGTTAGGAAAAGTACGGTAAGTTGAGCTGTATGTTCCAGAAGTGAGGAGCCCGAATCAAAAATACCGCCAAAAATGCCGCCATGACACCCAAGCACTGGAGGCGAAAACCTGGAAGTGCGGGGAGGTGGCTATACGGGACACGTGTCGCAAACATGGGTAGCACTTTCCGCCGTTTGGTATATCAATGCATAGATCATCTATGATCAATGACCCCTTTTTCTAGGCCAATTTTGGTATGAATGAATTGGTTCTTTTTTTTCAAAATTTCAAATTTTTTCCGCAAATAGCCCAATTTTGCCTCACTGGAGCGATTTTTAATTTTTTTTCCAAAATCGGGCCTGGAAGACCCGCCATGACATTCTGAATGATGACACTGGATGGACTGGAGGCAGCAGACTTCAGGACGCAATGGAAGACAGAAAGTTGTGGAAAGCCATTTACCGTTCTAAGATACCACTCGAATTAAGAAGCAAGTATGAAATAGTAAAAGAGAAAAAGTGAGATATTTTTTTCCAAGCGGAGGATAACTGTTTACGTTATTAATCATCTATTTCAGTCAATGCCAACATGAAGTCAAGGCCCTCTGAAAACGAGTATGCAGTGTAGTAACATCTTCTCTGGTAATAGTCATCAAGCAAGTAAGCAACTTCCAAAAAAGCAAGCGCAGGCGTGCAACTCCAAGCATTCTGTGTGGGGCGGGGATAGCCGAGCACTCATGTATACTAATCATAGACATGAATAGTATTTTTTAAATAAATTTCTTTAAAGGAAGTCTTCAACAATCACAACATTGTGCCTTATATGTAAGAAAATAATTATCAAGCACGAATCATGTGAGCTTATTTAAAACAAATTCATAATGACCATAAAACTAATAATTTAAAAAACATCCATCTCTCAACACGCGATATTCAAAATTCCCGGGCGCCGAAATTGTCGAGTGCAATGACGTCGAAGTAATACAATGAAGGCTATGGACAATTGAACACAAATAGCCATTACATCATTGCACTATTTCGGCGCGGGAATTTTGAATATCGCGTGTTGAGAGCCGAATGTTTTTATTCGTTTTTGTGGTCAATATGAGCTTGTTTTAAATAAAACCATGTGATTCGTGCTTGATAATTATTTTTCTGATATACAAGGCATAATGTTGTGATTGCCGGAGACTCTCTTTAACTTTTTAAACAGAATAAAATCCATTAGCCACAATACCTTTATTCTCATTAGCCACATGTTCGACTAAGTTGTTGATACACACGTATGTGTGGTCAGTACATAAGATACCATCACCTTTGTTCCAAGACATTGATTTTACCACAGTATTTATCCCTATGTAGAACAGAGAAAAACGATTATTTAGAGAATAAACGATAAGAATTTTAATTTTGACTATCCTCTACCGTGTGATAGACGACGGTTGTTTGATGGCATGTAAAACTGAGTCATTTTAAAGAAAAGTTGAACAATGATGGCGCTATTTATCTTAAATCTTGTTTGCATCTTTACAAGGGGTAGACATTTGAATAATGAGATTAGAACATCTTACAAATGACAAGGGAATGTTCAAAAAACTCATATTATTAGGCTAATTTAAAATAAAAATATATGTAAATAGCGCCCTCAATTTGCACACATATGTACAGCTATAGAATAAAAATTACCACAAAAAAGCAAAAAAAGATGAATAATTTGATATAGAAACGAAAATCTATGTTAAACAATTGCTGCAAAATTATATGTGTATTATACTGTTTATAAGTGTGATAACTGTTGGTATTATTCAGGTCAAGAATTTAACAGTATGTAATAATGTTTTGTTAGAAAAATAAATAAATGATCACATCAAACAACCGTGAGGCAGGTCCAATATTTTGAGTAGTGGATGCCGGCGCACTACGATAAAACCGTTATAAAAACTCCCCTTTTTCTAATGCGCCAAAATATTGGACCTGCCTGTCGTCTATCACACGGTAGAGGATAGTAAAAACAAAAATTCCTATCGTTTATTCTCTATAATAAACAAATCAAGCATAAAGAAATATTCACAAGCCGAACGCCTAAGAGCCCATCTCTTTTCCCTTGTCGTTCGGCCAGACTTCCATGAAGTAACTTGTTGTGGGGTTGTTCAGTCTCAGGGCTGGCTGTCATTATAATATGGAAAGGTTTGGCTACAACACGATTCTCTTATAAACGCATCTATGCACAGTTTCCACCTCGATACACCTGGGCACACAATTTCGTCCAAGCAAGCAGTGTCTTGTCTCTACACAGTCTGTGTTTACGTTTGAGTATATAGCATCATAAGAGCTGTGTGAGCTTAACTAGTAGAAAATACGACATCTGTGATTGGGTTTTGTCAAACCCCGAATGTTCCCTTCATCCAATCAGAATTTTGTAATATCGAACGAAAGCTAACACTTCCCGCTAAAAAACATTTTTTTTCATTACGTCAACAGATAATGCAATTCAATGTTTATATAAACATAAATGTGGTAAATCTGTTGAAAACATACCTATTCAAGCACACTTTTTAACCAAAATGTAGGCTTTAAAAGTCAAAACCACGATTGATCCTTCCACTATTTTTCAAATTTTATATCATTAAATGAAAGAGCACTCTTATATTGTCCCTAATTATACTAGATTTTATTTCAATCAATGAGCAATGGCCAATTTTCTTTCAATTGTACTATTTTCGCCTGTTTTGTCATACGGTTGTAAAGTCAATGAACAATGACTTTGCTTAAAGAGCGCTTAGAAATTAATATGTTTTTTGAATTTGCTTGGGATGAATAACTATACAAGAGATTTTTTATTTTATTTCGTGTCATAGTGCAGTAATGCTGCACAGCAAACATGATTCGACCTTTGCTGTACTTAAACCTGGTTAACAGGAAATTACTCCAGCAAAATCAATCGTTTAAGTCTAGTCCATCCTCCACATTGAATGGTGGGCTGCACTTATGCCCAAATATGTCACTTGCCAATCAATAATCACCCACTTGAAATTACCTTACTCTCTCCACTGACCAAAGTTATGGACAGATTTGGAAGTTGTTTTGCTGTTATCTGTCATTTACATATCAGGGAGGTACGACCATTAATTTTGTAGATGCCCCACCTACTCAGTTTTTAGCCTACATGTAATGTGTACATTATCCAGTCAAAGCAGTCAAGTTAGCTCAACCGTTATGCTGGTTTCATACTGCCATGCCGCTTGCCGCTGAGCGGCGTGGCGCACTCGCATTGCAGACAAACGAACACAAACAAGGCTTGTCATTGGCTGATACGCCATGCCGCTTGCCGCAGCGGCAGGAAAGTGTGACGGGGGCATTAAGGCGTTCGACTATGGTGCGAGAGGTTTCGGGTTCGAACCCTGGCGGTGCCTAGTATGCTCTCGTGGAAAAATTGAGTTAGCTTGAAATAGCGATGTTTATTTTGAATGTCTAGGGTGTGCGCTCTTGTAGCAGCAATGTCCCTGATTTGTTGTTAAATGGTTTATGGAATGATGTGGGGCCGTAGTGGTCAGCGACAACCTGTAAAGTTAGCTGAGGCTTGTGGATCAACGTCCAGGCGTTTTGCCTGTGAGTAGCGCACTACAAATTACTGCGCTTTCTTTCTTGATTGGCAGCAAGTACAAAAAATATCCGTCAAGTGGTTTAGTTGTAATGCCCTTCGGAAGAGAGCGGTCAACAAAATGAGTGATAGTCACTAAAATTTGCATTTGATTTACACAGGGAATTTTGCAGGCCATGCCGTGCTCTTCCTTACTAAAACACAAAAGTATGAATATTTCCAAACATCTAAATTAGCTAAATAAAACTATATTTTCTAGAATTTCAGAGAGTACAAAATATATTGGCTGGTTAGTTTTCACACAGTGACGTTAACTAGGCAATGCCCTATACCTCTAACATACACTGTTTGTAGAAGTCACACGTCAATGGTGAGAGTAGGAAAATGGATAGTAACTGCAGTATGTTATCCTATTTTAGTCTATTCTTTTCTATTAATTTGTCTTGTATTTTTTAAGAAACTTACCCGAGGTAGCGGTTTCCACCAGTACTAAGTTATGTTTAGAACACCCTACGAATTCAGCAACCTTGGCTGCAGCATTAATGTAGCGGTCATTAGCGACGTAACGATACCAATGCTCCGGATTTCTCTCACGTTCTGCCATCATACTAAGAATTGAAAAAAATTAATAATTAATTTTAGAACTGACAAACCAGCGAAAAGCAGTGAGTTCTTTACGGTGGGAGCCTGGGTTGGGGTAAGCCGCCACAAAATATGATTGAAAAATGTCTCCCTGAAACCTAATAAAACGTTCATGTGCCTATTAACGAGTTGCTTGGACAAGAACGAATTTTTAGGTTAGTTTGATAAACCTTTTCATTTTCTTCTTTTAATTTACAAAATATATCTGTGTTACAGATTATTTGTAAATTATGAGAAAATGAAATGAAAAAGTTTAACAAAGTATAGGCCTTATGAACAAACTAATCTACACTATTCGTCCTTGTCCGATCAAATCCTTAGGGAGTGTTCAGAAATACTTTGGTGGGGGGGCTGGAAATTTTTTTTTTTTTCATGTCGACAATTTTTTTAACCCCCCCTCTTCGCGAACCCAAAACTTTTTTGACCCCCCCTCTTAATGGACCTAAAACTTTTTGACCCCCCCCTCATATAGGTTCTAAACTATTTTGACCCCCCCCCCCCCCATCATAATGTACCATTCTACTAATTCAATTCTACTACCATTCAAATGGCATTAATGATACTAAAATTTGTATTCAAGTGCAATGAAATTGTATGCATGTCATTGATATAAAATATGTGGAATTGTGGAAATGTTTTAAAGTAGCACACTAAATTTTTTGCCATTTGGAAGCTAAACGAATGAAATTTGATGTAAAAGTGGATTACATGCGCCAAAATTTGTAATTTGTGGACTGAAATGGCCAAATATGAGCTTAATTTGGTGAGAAACACACATACATCAGGCGTCAACATTGGGGGGATGATTGAATGTGCCATCCCCCGGGATCTACGCCTATGTTTACTGGGACTTTTTGTTGCGGCGAAGTGCGCAAAAACAAGACTATTTTAGCCCAAAATACAGGTGCGTAGCCAGTTTTCTTGGTCGGGGGTGAATACAATTTCGGGGGCACAGACGAGAAAATAAATTGCAGTTGCAAATACATAATTATACCGGTTTTGTTTTTTAGAGATACTGTACATGTATTTGAGCTTCAAAAAAGGCTTTATTGGGACAAAACGCGTGCAAAGATTGTGTATTTCGCCCATGATGGGATGAAAATGCCTTTATTGTGACAATGTGCGCACACAGCGTGCAAACATTTTGTATTTTACACTATTTTGGCCCATGATGAGGTTGGATTTATATGGAAAAGGGTCTTCTTGCTCCTTTTCTTTGCCCTCCAGGTTTTCTCTTTCATTTTTTGTCAGAGGGGCACTTTTCTCTTTCATTTTTTGTCAGGGTCCCTTCCGCCCCCTGTCTACACTACTGCCGAAATGGTGTGTTTTGCTAAAAATTGATGGGCCAGTTCGCGTGATCGCGAAGGGCAAAATTTTGCAATTTTACCCTATTTGGGCCCAAAACATGGTGCTTTTTGATGTGCTAAAAAAATTATTGCTTTATTTTTTCTTCTTTAAGGATTTTTAGGGGATGTCCACCATGGAAAAAATTAGGGGGGAGGACGTACCCATGTTCTCCAAGCTTCCTCCGCCTATAATTGCAATGCAACATGATTTAGTTGTATATATCAGTGAAAATAAATGAATAATCTGTACTACATGAAACATTATTGTAAAAATTGTCAAAACTAAAGAAGAGCAACTAAAGAAGAGCAAAGATATTGCAGCTTTTAGTGATCTAAAGAGCTGACCAGAAAGAACTGACACAAACCTCAAAATTAATGTACTTTTGTTCTGGTTTAATTTGGGAACATTTGCGCAAAATTTTTTACCCCCCCCCCCCCCCTCTACGTGCCGAAAAACTTTTTAACCCCCCTGTTCATACACCCAAAACTTTTTAACCCCCCTATTCAGAACTCCTAAAATTTTTGACCCCCTACATATTTTCCAGCCCCCCCCCCAGAGTATTTCTGAACACTCCCTTAATAGGCATATTATGTGCCTATTAACGAATTTTTACGTTATATTGATTTGTTCTTAAAATTACCTGAATTGATAGTCCAAAACATTCCTTGGTACCGCACCATGGGCGCCATGATTTACATGAGTCGAGGTTTCCTCGAAACAAAATTCCCGCCGCATTAAAGTTCGTCCAAATTCCTAACAAGAAAAATATGTATTAACGTCGAGGAAGTTCAAGTTCATCTAAAAGACATGATTATAACTCATGATCACTCTTGTGACTACTGCTATAATCTTTTGTACATGATTAAAGTGTTACATAACATGTATCAGCGTTAGTTTCTTACTTCTTTCTCTCTCCTCTTTCACCCTTGACCCCGGGGTCACTAATATGATGTCATTTCTACGATAGCGAATTTCCGTCCCCGTATCGGAAGATCACCGTGTCTAGCTTTGTATGTAATGGGTCATAAAAACTCCATTGTATAATACGAGCGTTTCACTTGCGTCGTTTCAAACTACAAAAGTTTCATCTCATACTATAGCCTAGGTCATTATTATGTCAAAAGTGTCAAAAAGACTCAGCAAATTTGCCTGCATGGGGGGGCATTCCGGAGAGGCAGATCCAGTGTCTCAAAAGAGATTCACGTAACGGTTTTGGCCTTTTCCAAAAAAAGGGTGAAACTCACCAATTTTGCATTTTTGGAACAAACCTAAACGTAAAAGTAGTAAACGTACTTTAGTAAAAAGTGTGAAAAGACAAACATGAAGACGATCTATAAAGATATTTTTGTGTCAGTTCCTGCAGAACTGACACCTTTAGTACAGGTTTGACGATCACGTGACAAATCGAATCTGTGACGTCAATATTAATATCGATATCAATTTAAGGCTGTTCTAGTTAAATTACATACCCATTGGCATTTTGGCTGTTCCATTTAATTTACATACTCAACATTTCCCTGTGCACTTAGTCCATGAATTGATCCTGATTTGCATTGTCGTATAGAGTTATATTTTTTTACATATTTGGGATGTTACTATTGTTTTAACTAAATGAAGCATACTTTTGCCTTTATCTTTCTTTTTTGTCCTTTATTAATTATAAATTAGGTGATTTAATTAATATAATTCTTTGTTTCAGCGACCCAGGGGTAAACAGACAAACAAAAACATAGGTCAAAATCCTTCAATTTCTGTGAAAATTGAACAAAAAGTACCCAAATCCCTACATTTTATATCTCCCTGTGTTATAGACAAATTGTATACGTCACATTTAAAATCATTTAAAATGACTTATAAATTGCCTTATGCTATAATGGGGTCTTATACCACTGTGGTCTTATACATTTGTATTGTGTGAACTTTGTTTTTAAATGCCTTTGGCTTCCAGGTTAGTTTCTCGGAGCTGGTGAGGTGTATCTGGGTGTAACTTGGTAGGGTGGTGGTAAGTGGCTGCCCTAAGACTTGATGCATTTTTGGCGCAAAATATGCAAATTAAGTAGCTAATTTGCATATTTAACTTTAAAATAGTTTTTGGTTTTTTTTTTGGTTTTTTGCCATTTCGAAGAACTGGTGAGGCGTAGAGGGATGTAACTTAATGAGGTTGTGGTAAGCGGCAGTTTCACGGAGCTGGTGAGGTGTATTGGGGTATAACTTGGTAGGGTGGTGGTAAGCGGCAGTCGTAAGATCCGATGCAATTTTTGTCGCAAGGTATGCAAATTAGTCACCACATTTGCCTATTTTTTATTTGTCGAATTGCTTTTGGCCATTTTTCGAACCATCTTTAACATTACATTCAAATAATAATTACATTGTAAATTGAACTGACACCAATTTTTTTCAGGAATATCTTGTTTTATTATCAGATGATAAATAGACCTAATCAGAACCTATATTAAAGCATCATTGCAATATTTAATAACACGCATCGTCTATCCGTCTATCTGTATGTGTGTGTGACGGTCCGCCTATTTTCTCGCAGACTGGGGGTCGCACGTTCCTCAAACTTGGTGGGTGGGTGCAGCTTGCTATGAGGAAGAACAAGTTTATATTTTGAAGGTCAAAGGTCAAGGACGGGGTCAAGTTCCATTAAAGTCACTTTAAATGGCAAATCTAGCCATACCACGAAGGTATGGACGAAGAATAGAGCACGAAGTGCGATGGACTTGCAACTCCGTTCGTCGATGTGAGGTCAGCGACGTCACCATGTCGACGTAGGTGGCAGCAGCATTTTTCTTTAATTAGCATAAGTCTCCACAGCACTACGTAATTTTTTTTACGTAGCTTTTAGTACTATCGTGGTAGCAGCAGCATTTTTCTTTACTTTTCTATTGGCGACGCCATCGGACGCCATGTTAGCGCAGGATAATACACAGGGAAAGCCGATGCTGTCGCCACCTTTTTGTATTGCGCTAGTATATGAGTTGCAACGGCCTGATTGAACTTGGACTATCAAACAAAAGTGTCTACGGTGACCTTTTCGTCAGCCCTACGGTTAGGAGGTCAAAGGTCAAGAAAGGTAAAAATTTCTAATTGCCCCTAAGGAGCTCAAACTTGGTGGTTGAGTGGACCTTGGACTAACAAAAGTTTCCACGGCGACCTTTTTGTCAGACCTACGGTTAAGAGGTCATAGGTCAGAAAACGTAAAATTTTAAATTGCTCATGGTGTGTGGGTGTAACTTTTGCCAAGAAAGCTGCAATTGAGCTCAGCTTTGAGGACAGTGATCCCAGACAAAGAACACGTCCTGATTTTGAGATCTGCAAAAGCCAATAACCATGACAGCCAAGAACCTCGAAATACGGGTAACCACCCTAGTGGTAAATAATTATTGCAAAATGTCAAACTAAGTTCATTATTAAAGCCATATTATAACATTATCATACAAAATAGATTAGCATTTCTTTGCCATAAAATGTTAGTTTTTACTGTCAGATATATCCCCTTTTAATTTTGAGCAAAGCAAAGAAAATTGGAATTTACCAGCGCGTATGGCACTCCTTCGGTCATGTTATGGTACGACCCTTTGTTGTGTAGATCACCGTCCCGCACGCCGTGTACGTACTGTGTGTTATGAACATCGTGTATGTGTTCGACTAATAATTCCATCGTAATAATAAGACGCCGGTTCCGGCGCACAGTGTCATCGCCTCGATATTTTCATGGCAGAAATCGCCATGGCCGTAGGTTGAATCCACCGCCAAAATTGGCCATTTTGTATCGACCTGTTTACTAGTTTTGAGTCGCATAATAGGCCGATGGTCATCTGACTAAGGCTACTGGCAATAGCCCCGATTTGCTCGGTGACTGACCTCGCTGTGTGTCAGTCGAGCATAGTACACCCTAGGTCATATTCTTTTAGACTACTTCCACGATTGGCCTATACACTGCGCTATATAATTCGGCACATATAAATCAGAAATATTGTCAGTTTTTGACTCAAGACGCAAGCTACTGTCTCAAGACGCAAGCCAACGACTATCATATCTGTTCAAAATATATATTCATGTGCAAGGAACCACATCTGGTTTCTTTATACGAAATCATTTACAGGAGATATTCATCATTTTCTGCACCGGTATCCAAAGATTTTCTTCTCATATCAAACACGTGCATAGCAAATTCACGTGTATCGATCCCGGGTATTTATTTTAGTATCTCTGCTGACAAAGTAATTATTAGCTAGGCGATGTCGGCGCGGTGTGCGGCGCTTTATTCAAAATCTCGGATTTTGACACAACTACAGCACCTTGACATATGCAGGGTATATTGGTTTAATAAAGTACAATATAATCGTGTAAAAAAGGAATTTTTAAAAATCAGTGAGGGTGTCCACAACAGCAAATGTTATAATATGGCTTTAATATGAAGTAAAATAATGTACCATCGTCGAATTCTTTGTTAAGCGTCGTAATGTCTGAAGGAAAAGATAAAACTAAAGAAAGAATTCAGTTGTATTATTAATTTTCAAAAGAAGATTTAATTATGTGCCAAGTTTAAGCTCGTCATGCACCTATAAACAATATGTCAACTGTATCAACCAATTATTAAGTTTAACA
This sequence comes from Amphiura filiformis, assembly GCF_039555335.1. Lineage (NCBI taxonomy): Eukaryota > Metazoa > Echinodermata > Ophiuroidea > Amphilepidida > Amphiuridae > Amphiura > Amphiura filiformis. Next base: position 16,047,320 of record NC_092632.1, read on the forward strand.
ACAACATGTTGACGGGTATGTTGAATCATTTAGAATCTATGGTTGAATACAGGCTTCCAGTGGTTATGGACACAGTTACCACATCAAAATGCAACAGAGGAGTCAGAGTATGTAATTGCTTGGCTCTTGACACCATGGAATGTATATTCTCCCATTCCAAGGGGATGGTGGTCAAGCCAAATGTTCACCATCGTGACGTCTGACCATAGAGTAAATTCAAGGGGGTGACACTAAATTCACGGTTGTTCTATTAGCAACGCAAAACCTATGAAAAATTCCGCTGGTTTACTAGCTAGAAAGTGCGGCCAGTTATCGATCCGTTATGAATAATTCATGTTCGACCCCTTGGATCATGTTAATTGATATTGGCAAATAATAACGTTGTTAGTTTTGCGAACTTTGCCTGTTCAATGAGAGTATAGCGCGCCCCCAATACATCTGGGCACAAACCAGGCGAAAACGATCCAGTTTCATGAAATGGCGGACGGGTATTCCCATCAGGCACCAGTGATATGAAATGACATTTTGCAATAGCAAAGTCAAAATTAGGACTTGCTGTCAATAATATGAAAGAAATATGTGACAGAGGCAAGGTGTGAAATACAAGTAGTATTTGAAGTTACAATAACCTTTGATACCCGACCTGACCTTCCATCATGGCGCCTTATTCGTCTTATGTATTTCTATTATGCTCTCAAGTAAAATAAAATACAAATCTGCACTAAGCAGACATCGACAGCATGTTACATGGCTCCCAGCATGAATTATTGCTTTTATACGGAGGTAAAGAAACGCACAGTGTATGTGCAAGCCGTGCAACAATACTCCAATATTTACGGTAAATCTGAATAGTGGTCACATGTTGACATATCATGTGTTCGGGAAATCACGTGGCAACATTTTAAGATTTCAGGCTTGTTTACTCGTTAATTGCCATTTGTACTATTTATTATTTATCTTTGTTAATTAACATATATTTTAAATGCTGATAAATCGTGGTTGGCTGCCTATGATATCTGTTAAATTCAATGTTTTATGAATATAATTCTAGCACGCAGAGGGGGTCACGCAGCAGAATTTCACACCACCTGACTAAGCTAGATTTTGAAGCTCTGCTCTTCAAATTCATGTAAATTTCAAAGTTTATACACTTAATATATTTAATATGATACTAATTTTTTGTTATAACCAACTGGTACACGAAATATACTAGCTTATTACCTATACAGAAAGGTGATTGTCAGCCTTCACTCAGCAATTTGACATGCCCGGCATATGCAGCCATTCTCCGTCTGGATAACATGACTGTCGCCCTCAATACGTCTGGGCACAAATTTAAATAACAATACGCTATTTATATACATATCAATGCGGCCTCATGCTAATTAAAGCTGCCGCTTCCAGGAGCCCTTCCACGGTAAATTCATGGAGCAATTCCGGTAAATTCCAAGGGGGTGACACTAAATTCACGGTTGTTCTATCAAGCACGCAAACGAATGACAAATCCCGTTGGTTTGCTAGCTTGGCGAATACTGACGCCATTAGTTTTACGAACTTTGTCTGTTCAATGAGAGAATAGCACGCCCCCAATTCATCTGGACACAAACCACTCGAAAACGATCCAGTTTATGAAATGGCGGACGCGTATTTCCCATCAGGCACCAGTGATATGTTTTTCAATGAAAGTCTACTAAGTTAATTTGAAAATGACTTTTTGCAATAGTAATGTCGAAATTATTTAAAAAATAGGACTTGCTGTCAATAATACGAAGGAAATGCGTGACAGGTGTAAGGTATGAAATACAAGTAGTATTTAGAAAATATTTGACATCACATCTGACCTTCCAGTTTGGCCCAATTTGTATGCGTGTTTTTATTCGTTTCTTCGCGTGATAGTAATTATCAATCTGCAATTATCAGACATATTGGTACTTGGCTTCCGGAGTGAATAAGTATTTTTAAATGTATGTAAAGAATTTCACATAATAGCAGGGCTACGACACTCAGCTCATTTGCATGGCAAAATTACCCGTCTCCTCCGCAGCCAATTTGGTTTCGCTCCATCGAAATTAAGCTGGCCACGGAGGAGACTACCCTCCTTTGTGTTTGTTCATTTGTGTATGGAGAGCCATTATTGGAGTCTATAATGACTTAGGCTACGCTCTCAGCTAGAGTCCGACGCTGCATTGTACTAGAAATACCTTTTCTGTGAAATCGCTATAGAGCCAACCAAGAACACGTATTCGTTTTGAAAATATAGCATTAAAATAAGTATCACCCTTGTGGCCCCCGTGCAGTGGAAAACCTTAATTCTTTCATTAAAAAGAAATGAAAATTAAAAACAACACGGATCTACCTGTGCACCTATAAAATGGGCACACTAATTTGTCTCAAATATGAGTGAATTTTAAGAAATATACGGGATATGATGAACATTGACCTGACGCCATGATAGCAGGATCTATTAGTCGTTTTATATACAATGTATATACCGTATTGTCATAATACCATTATTTGTCATAATATATAATGAGTAATATTTAGCAACGTAAACGTGCAGTTCATATGCACAAACGAATACTGATCTTTATGATATTCAGGTTTTTGTACATCACATATAACATGTCACATAGGAGGTCATACGTGTTGACCTTCATCTATTGTATTTGTTCATCTGTGTATGGAGAGGATTAGCGCCATTAAAACTCCATCAGTATTAGGGCGTAGTTCAGTGAACTCACCGTATTGCTATTCCAATTACTTTGATAATACAGATAATATGTATTAATGGGTCGAGGCGATTGCATTGAAAAACATAATAAATTATTCATAACAGTTACGTAATCAATCGATAGTGCTGACACTTTTCATTTGCAAACCACCAAAATTCTTGATCTTTTAGCGTTGGAAAAGAAACCACGTGAATAGAGTGCCCTCTCAAGAATATCAACTCTCTGATAATAGTGCCATTTCAGTTATGCATACACAACACCAAAATGAACCAACGCCTGATTGGTCACAGTCAGCGTGTTCCGGAAATCGAGTAAACCAATCGTCGGCAGAGTGCTACACTATCGTAAGTGCAGTTTGGACAGTTTTACAGGAGGAGCATTTTTGTGTTTAGCGTAGCCGTTTCTTTCCAAGTAGCCAAAAAATGACATGGGAATGTAAAGCAATTTTATTTTAATAATATAAACTATATAAACGGTGTTAAAGTTAATAAATCGATGAATTATTTACTGATTTAGATGTCGTAAGTGCCACATACGATAGTGTTGCACTCTACACTCATTTCAATTTGAGTGTAACACTATCGTATGTGGCACATACGATAGTGTTGCACTCAAATAGAAATAAGTGTAGAGTGCAACACTATCGTATGTGCCACATACGATAGTGTAGCATTCATTGCTAAATTAGGATATGCGTAATATCGGCTCAAATATCCAATATTTTGTCATTTTATGTTTCTTAACAAGTGTTAATTTATTTTGGCACATAATATTAACAATAGCAAGACACCTTTTGCCGTAATGTTATCTCTCAAGATTTATTACTGAATCTAAAACTAAAAACACCGGATTTATCGTCTCTATTACCAGTCATGGCAGCTATGAACTTAGCCAGCATGATGACAACGCATACAGGCGTCAGCGTCACAGTCAGTGATGTGTTAGAGACTGTTTTGCACTTACGATGGTGTAGCATTCCGTGATTTTGTTGTTTTAGGCCAATAAAGTAGCGTATGTGGCACATACGATGGTCTTGCAGCAAATGAAAAACAAAATTAGCGTGCAAGACTATCGTAAGTGGCACATACGATAGTCTTGCATGCATTAGTTAAAATTGCATTGCACTTACGATATTTTATTTTATTAATTAAAAATAATTAAGCAATTTTGAAACTTAGAAACTGGTTTAAAATGTGCGTTTTTATATGGCCTTCCATAATTCGTCAAAATCTCATTTTGGCCCAAAATGTCACTTACGATAGTGTAGCACTCTGGCGACGAAATGTCCTTGAACATTTTAAGATCCATTGTTGCTTTGACATAACTGGCTGACGCTGTGCACACTTAATTATGTAGTAGATAAAGGGTCGGGGTCGAGCCTTCAGAGCGACTAACATGCGAACCATACCTCAACAAGACGCCGATTATCTATGGTGATGGTCTGTTTTGAAACGTTTATCTTACATATACGGCGAGCAAAAATAAACGAATTTGTTGTAAAAGTGTATTAATTTTCCAAAAAACAAAATGGAAAAAACTGATGTATTATTTTGTAAAAGTTGTGGGTTTTTTCCCAAAATAAAAACACCTCGAGATAGTGTAATATTCTTCCCATGTGTCCTGCGTGCGAGTCTATTTAATGACAAATGCAAGAGATTTAATCAAATCAATACAGAATTAATCTCAATTGACAATTGTATTTGAAGTGGTTTGGTAGGTTATTCACTTGCTTTAATCCGCTGGAGTTTATTCGCCCCGTGACCATTGTTATTCAAATGATTAATGAATAATGCAAATTATATAAAGTTGTCAACGTTGGACTACAATCTGTTTCAACACCATGAAATTTATATCTTAGAAAAATGTGAGTATAAGCAGATATTTGAAAGATCTAGTAACGTTGTGTCCAATGGTGCTCCCCATTATGGGTAGGTCACAGTAAGGCTTTGCACCCCCAGCCTCTTGACTTGTAAGGAGTACCGTAGGTTAGTTTGCGAAGCTCCCCTGGTCGGGTACTATCCCGGGGGTTCTTGCCTAGCAGCTGATTTGCATGGACCATTGAGCGTTTTGGGTTGGGCAAGGATAAAGGCAGATTCCCTTCTAAAAACCAATGGCAAGTTTATATACATGTACTGAGTTTACATTCAACGAAACGGTTACTTTTTATTTATGAATATTTACTTCGTTATGCTAATTAAAATTTAATTTGCATAAATCTAACTGAGCACCAGTGGTGTTATATGAATCACTGTTATACGGACTATAAATTTCTCTTGCCATGTAACATTTGCATTTAAATCGAGCTGTAAATGCACTTTTTTCCAAAATTCTATCTAAGACTAGTAACCAACTCAGATTCTACATGTATGTTGTGATCCTTTCCATAGTGTTTCTAGAATGCCCGTGGTATTCCTTTTGTTTAGCTCGCTGCCCGAGACCGTTATCTTGAGCTATTGTGTTGATAATGGTCTCTGGGCAGCTAGCTACTCCATTACTCTAGGTAATGGTCGAGGCAACGAACCGCAAACAAAAGGAATACAATGGATAATCTGTGAATAGAAAAGGGCTAGACGTATATTATGTGGATATGGCCACTAAGCAAAACAAAGGTTCGTTGTCTGTGTGGCAGGTCACATGGGAACAAGTGAACACGGAACAAGGGCACACGCCACAAGGGAACAGCCTATGGATACAGGGCCTTAGGCCCCGTATATCCATAGGTCTGTGTGGCGGGTCACATGGGAACAGTGAACACGGCAAAAGGGCACACGCCACAAGGGAACAGCCTATGGATACAGGGCCTTAAATACAGACGAACCGTGTTTGCTTCAAATGTATTTGATAAAATTTCATATTATTGGGATAAGATTCTATGATGCAGCCGGGTGCGGCCACGAGTTGTCACCAACTAGCTTTAAGGCCCGGTCACACTATGACGGACGATAAGCAACGAAAGGTGACGAATGTGAAAATCATCAAATGTTGACGGCAAAGCGACGACAAAAAGAGGAAAAACAAGATTCGGTGACGAGTGGGAACGACCTTTAGCGACAACACAACGGCAAGGGACGAAAAGCTGCGGCAGGAAACGGAGACTAGCGACCAAATCCGGACGTTGTCTGGGCGATGATTGACGAAGAAGTCTCGACGGAGCCGACAACAAGCAACGAGGTCAGACGGCTGGCAGCGGATTTGCTTGCGGCAATGAACGGCAGCTAACGGTGGATTGCGGTGATGATGGCGTGCTCAGCAGACGACATCAAAGCATGTGTGTGTGTGGGTCGTATAGTCCCCTTTGGCGCACAGTGACATCGCCCCGATATCTTCATAGTAGAAATCGCCATGGTAGGTTGAATCCACAGCCACGAAAGGTCATTTTATTCGGACCTTATGAGATGCATATTATTAGCGAAGTGACCTGACTAAGGCTACTGACAAAAGACGGGGTAATTGATTTTTCGCTCTGTGAGCAAGCTTGTATACGACATTGCGGTCAATGGTTATACTCTCTCCACTTGAGTGATCGTGAGTGCCCTATAGCCTGCCGCGCGCTGTAGTCCATATACAGGACCAACGCAATATAAAATTGATAGTTTTGGTGAAATTTCGAGTTCAAAGCGCACGGCCAATTTTCAAAGCGCACGCTAACGACTATAGTATCTGTTCAACACGTATTTTCAAGTGTATGAGACCACATCTGGTTTCTTGAGAAAAATTCATTTACGGGAGATATTCATCATTTTCGAACCCAGTATCCGAAGATTTTCGTCTGATATCAAAATCGTGCATAGCAATTCACGTGTATCGATCCCGTGTATTCATTTTAATGTCTCTGCTGCACCAAATAATTATTAGCCAGGCGATGTCGGTGTGTGGCGTTCCCACTCTTCACAACGTTCTGATCATCCACTCAAAAATATCAATATCAATAATAATCAAAAATATTAACATCAACATCAAATGTATGGAGGATGTGTGTTGAGAGGGTGAGAGAGGAGTGTATGTGTGAGTGTGACTGCATGAGGAAGAATGCAAGGTTACTATTTTATTTATTATATATATATTATATATATTTTGTCTTTTAGTAAAAGATCGTATTAATTTTAGTTTTTAGTCTATGTACACTAATATATTATATTTTAAATTAACTTGTGTTTGTTAGTAATATTCTTAATATCCACACGGACATGTGGAAGAACAATACTGTATTGAACATGTTTTTACCGTGTATAAGTAAAGCTATTAATTATTATTATTATTATTATTATTATTATTATTATATCAACAATAATCAAAAATAGTAAAATCAATATCAATAGTAATCAAAAATATTACACATATCAATAATAATAATAATAAATTATATAAATATCAATAATAATCAAAAATAGTAAAAGCAATATCAATAATAATCTAAACTATTAATATCCATATCAATAATAATAAAAAATATTAATATCGATATCAATAATAATCAAAAATATTACACATATCAATAATAATCAAAAATATTACACATATCAATAATAATCAAAAATATTACAATTATTAATAATAATCAAAATATTAATATCTTTATCAATAATAATCAAAAATATTACCATCAATATCAATAATAATAAAAAATAATACACATATCAACAATAATATAAAAAACCAATATAAATATCAATAATAATCAAAAATAGTAAAATCAATATAAATAACAATCTAAACTTTTTTTAAATATCTATATCAATAATAATCAAAAATATTAACATGAATATCAATTATTACAATCAAAGATATTAATATCAATATCAATAATAATAAAAAATATTACACATATCAAAAATAATCAAAAAAATTAATATAAATATCAATAGGAATCACAAGATGAAAATCAATATTAATAATAATCCAAACTACTAGGGCCTATATCAATATCAATATATCAATAATGATCACAAATATTATCATCAATATCAATAATAATAAAAAATGTTAATATCATCAGTATCAATAATAATCAAAAATATTAACATCAATATCAATAACAATATCAATAATAATCAGAAATATTAATATTTTTGATTTTTATTGATATTATTTTCTTTTTATATGAACTTTAAAATTGCATCGTGCCGGGTAGTCTATTGAAATCGAAGTGACGTTTACCAACGACTACCAACGAAATTGTGACGACCTCAAAACGACTAGACACGGCTTCGCACGGTATGGAAACGTCAAAGAAATGAGGGTTGCGGTCTCCAACGAAATCTGAACGGAATCACAACTGATTCTTTTTTTTTGCCGTTACAAAATTTTCAACATGTTGAAAATTTGCCGACGAACGCGACGAATAATTGCGGCCGTCTGCGGTCGCTAACGGATTCGTCAGCGACAACTAACGGCAACACACGATGAGTGGCGGTGAATTCAAAATTGCCATTCGCAGCTTAACGTCGCTTGCCGTTCACCCCTATTCGTCACAGTGTGACCGGGCCTTTAGCTGTAGTTTCAGTCGCTGGAGCTCTGCAATTCAGACGATAAAAAGGGCATGTGAATCTCAAAGTGTATTCACTTGATACATTTAATATTTGACCTTTTTTTTTGTAACGAAACGGTAAACGAAATATACCAGCTTATAGTTGATAAAGAAAGGTGATGATTATACGTATTCACTTATAAATTTGGCATGGATGCAGGCCCGTCTGCTTATCATGACTACCGCCCGCAATACGCTGGCGAAGTTACGTAATAATCGGATTAACTACCATAGCAATAGGTGAAAACAATTTGTGAATATACCGCGCTGCACTGGTACGTTCAGCGGTACCTATGCATTGAACCATATCATGCTGAACACTTGCACCTGTAAGATTAGTATCTTTGAAAAGACCAGTATTGTATTCAATCTATGATTGCAGACATACACAGGTGATGAGTGTAACCTGCTTGTAGTGCAGCGCGATATGTTCAAAATTGTTTTCACCTATTGCTATGGTAATTAATCCGATTAATTACGTAACTTCGCCAGCGTATAAGTCAGGGCGCAAATTTGAATGACAATACGCTATTTACACATTAATGCGCCTCATGCTAATGAGTTGAGCCCTCTCCAGGTCTGACAATCGCCTATGGCGTGTAAAGTCTCCTATTCCGGTACTCTTTAAGGGAGTCAAATGACTCTCAATATGGAGTCATTTTAGACATAGAGTCGCAGAGTGGCTGGACTCTGCTTTTAAAGTCTCCAGACTCTCTTATACTCCAGTTTGGCTTTCAGTGTATTCGTACGTTTTTTTTCTGGATAATTATTTGTTTATTTACACTACACAAAACAATTACCTAACAATGGGTACAACTAACAATGCATTTTGGTAGATATCGCAATATGCCTGAACTGCTCTGGTCAGTAAATGAGTTTCAAACAATTGGTGACCACTTTTATTTGAAAACTTGAAACTAATTACCTAACAATGGGTACAAACTAACAAGACATTTTCGTAGATATCGCAATATACTGAATGGCACTGGTGTATTCGTACTTTTTTGATGGTATACCGTAAAACCCCGTCTACAAGCATATATAGTGTTTTTTATAAAAGCTTAATTAATTCGAAGCAGGCGTTAATATACCAATACAATTGATCGGTCTTAAAATAATACTTGTTTGTATATTCTTGGATCCGTAATTTATTTGCTCAAACTCCATAATGGCGACTGGATTAATGTAGCTTTCATCAGAAGCACACTATATGCTTGTAGACGGGGTTTTACGGTATATCGGATAGACAAGTTATTAGTTATGTGAAAGTAGTATTTCTAGTATTTGAGCGTATACTTACTACTCACCGCACCCCGAGTCTCCCGTGCAAGCATTATCTAAAATGTATTGTTTAGCGTGCGGGTTTTAGATAATACATTGTTTAGCGTGCAGGTTTATATAATTTGGGCTATGAAGGGTAGTTGGCGAATATAATGCACGGGAGAAGAATACATAACGATGAATAGAAATGGGCACTAGAAGGCGGCCTATATACTAAGATATCGAATTAAAATAATTATACCATAGAAGTCTATGGCTATATGTTGAAGATAGTGGTGCATCGCCAGAATAGTGCAGATGATAATTATTTTTACCTATAGTAAAGGTAGGTGACGATATCAATGCAATCATCAGAATATGGCAGTGTTGTCTACTGAAGACAGTAATTTTAAAAATCATTATAGTGAATACCTCCTATACTTCCTAAAGCACTCATTTTTGTTGTGCTAGCTGTTTGCATGATTTTCATCCGTGTCTATTTAACGTTTATTAAAGTGCAGTTTAGCTTGTATATGCTCAGTGAAAACCTTTCACCAAAACAGTGTGCAATATTCATGTATCATTTCAATCAATATAAAATGTTGTTGTGCAATAATTGAGCTCCCTACCAGTGCACTACTCTTACCTCTTTGACTTTTTATGAATTTGATTTAAATTGTGTTTTTATAATCCCTTTTTCTTTTAAATATGTTTTTTGATGTAGTAATATATTACTTTGAAATTGTACATAGATATATATTTTTATGTTGTATTAATTAAGGGCTGGGGTATGAACGTTTGGACAGTATTTATTTTGGGACATTAGAGCATTATCAGACATATCGAATTGCATTCTGAATACGAAGAATGTCATTCTGATATCAAATAATTTTGAATTTTGAAATTCGCAATTTAATACACATTTTATGGCAAATCATTAAAAATGATATTTTTGATATTTAACAGTACTTGAAGTAAACTTTATAAATCTGATGATTTATACTTAAAGTGTATGTAGGTGGGTTGAAAAAAGCCGACGATCAATTGAAAATTTTGACCTTTCGTATTGAAGATATGGATTTTTTCCCCAAAACACCAAAAAAATTAGGTGTTTTTGGGAAAAATCCATATCTTCAATATGAAAGGTCAAAATTGTCAATTGACCGTCGGCTTTTCCTCCCTGCTACATACACTTTAAGAATATATCATTAGATTTATATAATTTACTTCGAGGACTGTTATATATCAATATGTCATAAAATTTGTATTATATTGTGATTTTCAAAAAATGAAAATTATTTGATATCAGAAAGACATGCTTCGTATTCAGAATACAATTCGATAGGTCTGAGGTGCTCTCATGTGCCACAAAAAATACTATCGAAACGCAATAAACGCTCATTTTAGATCCCTTAATGTGTAAATTTTGATGTTTATAAATTGTAAATTGTGTCGCAATTCAGTGTTTTAATACTGCTATGACATTTAATAAAAATATACCTGAAAATAAAAAAAATTAATCAGAGTAAACATTTGTTTATTTAAACCAATTTTAATTTTAACCCATTTAATTTTTAATTTGATATCTATGGTTATACCAGTACTTACCATCATTTTGGTGACGTGGAAAAATATGATATGATAATAACCAATCAGTGCTAGAGTCAAGTCTTCACCTACTATAGGCCTACCGTTAGTCATAATAAACTGGAATCCCAGCTGAAAAGGACACACAAAGGCAAGGCAGCAATCCATGGACAGCAAATATGAACTATTCAACCTTGACTTTTTCTTATACTTATACAGAACATCGACCTTTTTTTTATCTTTTCAGCTGAATAAACTCACGTATAGTGCAATAGATTAAAGGGGTATTCAGACTTTTTATTGTACGTACAATATTGATGTAACATATCTACGTTATTTAATCTATTGCCATTCTATTTCAAGTAATGTTTAAGTTCTAACGAATGTTTGATGACATAAAATCGATAATATATTTCTACTAGATATTACATGTAACATATTATCGATTTTTCGTCATCAAACATTCGTTAGAACTTAAACATTACTGGAAATAGAATGGCAATAGATTAAATAACGTAGATATGTTGCATACGATATTGTACGTACAATACTCGGAGTCTGTGGAGCGCTTTAAGTTCACATGCACTATAAAAAGTGGTAACCATGTGTGTTCTAAATTTCGCGGAAAAGAGGTATTTTGTTGACTGAAATCGCGGACCGCGAAATCGCGAAAAAAGGGGGTATTCTGAGCATTGTCTCCGCGAAATTTAAAAAAAAGGGGTATTTCACAGGTTTGTTCGATCGATGTCTTCAGCCCGAGTCTTCAGCCTCCATCCTCTGGCATTTCATTGATTCCGCCCTCAATCGTCACAGCGAGAGCGTCAGAAGGCAGCTTTTTTACTATTGGCACGGCGGTTTCCCGATATAGTTGTCTAGTGGGTGTTGCACGTATGCTCCCGCACGTTTTGAAGAGAGCTGAATGAGCGACGCGAACATCGATGGTGTCAGATGTAACCGTTTTGGCTGCCGTATACACTTTTCCATGTGGTGAATTGAAAACATTGCGGGAAACATTGGCAGTGATTGGAGCGAATTCTACGACCGACCGACTGATATTTTTCCTTGGTTTTTAATTCTGTTCGAATTCTGATGCATGTAAGTTTTATTTTGTATCGTTGTTTCTCTTCCCCTGTTGCACTTGAAGTTTGGCGGTTTTTTTGGCATTTTGTACTTAATATATTAAAATATTTGGAGTCATTGAAAAGGGGTGTCTGGAAATCTTCTCATTGAAAACCTTGAAAAAGGGGGTATTTTTACCCTGATTTTGTCAGTGATTTGGCAAAAAAAGGGGGGTAAAATCAATGAAAATCAGTGAAAAGGGGGGTTTTGAAAAAAGGAAGAACACACATGGTTACCACTTTTTATGTTGACCTGGGGTACCGGGGTAATCGTGCACACCAAGGTTATCGTATTAATTAGAGCGAAAGATAATGGGAAGGTATGTCGAGTACAAGGATTCCGATTCTGACATTAGTTTGATATTACGGCCTCATTTTTACCCAGAAATCCAATGAAAAAATAAATTTTGAACCAGAGTACCAAAAATCGTGTACAAAGACACTTTTTCGGCCCCAAGAAATCCGAATCTGACATTAATTTCACGTTATAACATAATTTTTTACCAGAAATCCTAGATGGCCCCCATTTGGTAAATGTAATATTTGAGTAGGGATCATGAAACGCAGATGGTACAGCTCAACTGATCATACTTTTCCTACATTCGACCTTGCATGATTTTTGAGTTGACACAGTCATGAAAATAACTATAGATACTTGACAAGACCATTATTAGCCCAGTTCTGAACCTTTTCATTGATCATTCATAACAATAGGTATCTGATGGATCAGTCAAGATAAGAAGGGATTATAATATATCCGTAACCTTGATATTATAGTACATCTCGAGGAAAAAGTGCAATGGACATGTTTTCATTTGATGTTTCAAATATCGCGCGCATGAAAATTGAGTATTTAACCCAAAAATGAAAATGGAACAATTTATTGTAAATCTGTTTTAATAGATTTGTTGACATCTTTTTCTGCACTGTATTATACCTAAATTAAGAAATTTGATAAATATTCAAAGAAAATATAGGTCATCCAAAAAATTGTGATTTTTACACATTTTGGGGCAAAAAAGGAAAAATAAGCAAAAATATCAAAATCTGTCTAACAGTTTCATTCATCAAGTCATAACAAACGGCCTACATGCTTAATTTCTAATAAAATATTGAAATTGTGAAAAATATAGGTATTTATTGATTTTCATGTTTTTTCTTGCAAATATGCTAATAATATGCAAATTATGAAATTGCAAAATAAAGTTTCTACATAGCATACATCTTTCAAGTATGATGTTCAAAATGACAGACATCAAAAAGAGATTCGATGAAATGTAAAGGTGTAGTAACAATTTTGGCATGGACTGTCTGGTTAGGCAAAGTACGGTAAGTTGAGCTGTACGTTGAAATATGCTGATTTTACCTCATGTCTAAGTATATGCAACGCGCCCAATTTTCAGGACGAAAAAAATCTCATTTTGAAAGTAAAGTCATGATGCATGGATGTAGTGATCTTTATTCTACCAAAATATATATTTTTGGGCAACTATAATATTTGGGTAGCACAAAAAAAATTAAGTTTAATCAGCATGAAGGTCAAAATTTTAGTCAAAATCAAAAGCGGCCTGTTTGAATTAGGCAGAGACTCAGCTTACTGTTATTTTTTTTTTTTAACTATGCCCTCTATCGACCTAGATTAGATTAGATCAAATATTATAGTCTTTATTCTAGCTTACTCGTTCTCCATCGTGACGAATGAGCACAATCCAGTTTGGAACCGAGACTAGCAATATTTAACACCGTATTAACGTTTGGAAATGATACTTGACAAGACCATTATTAGCCCAGTTCTGAACCTTTTCATTGATCATTCATAACAATAGGTATCTGATGGATCAGTCAAGATAAGAAGGGATTATAATATATCCGTAACCTTGATATTATAGTACATCTCGAGGAAAAAGTGCAATGGACATGTTTTCATTTGATGTTTCAAATATCCCGCGCATGAAAATTGAGTATTTAACCCAAAAATGAAAATGGAACAATTTATTGTAAATCTGTTTTAATAGATTTGTTGACATCTTTTTCTGCACTGTATTATACCTAAATTAAGAAATTTGATAAATATTCAAAGAAAATATAGGTCATCCAAAAAATTGTGATTTTTACACATTTTGGGGCAAAAAAAAGGAAAAATAAGCAAAATATCAAAATCTGTCTAACAGTTTCATTCATCAAGTCATAACAAACGGCCTACATGCTTAATTTCTAATAAAATATTGAAATTGTGAAAAATATAGGTATTTATTGATTTTCATGTTTTTCTTGCAAATATGCTAATAATATGCAAATTATGAAATTGCAAAATAAAGTTTCTACATAGCATACATCTTTCAAGTATGATGTTCAAAATGACAGACATCAAAAAGAGATTCGATGAAATGTAAAGGTGTAGTAACAATTTTGGCATGGACTGTCTGGTTAGGCAAAGTACGGTAAGTTGAGCTGTACGTTGAAATATGCTGATTTTACCTCATGTCTAAGTATATGCAACGCGCCCAATTTTCAGGACGAAAAATCTCATTTTGAAAGTAAAGTCATGATGCATGGATGTAGTGATCTTTATTCTACCAAAATATATATTTTTGGGCAACTATAATATTTGGGTAGCAAAAAAAAAAATTAAGTTTAATCAGCATGAAGGTCAAAATTTTAGTCAAAATCAAAAGCGGCCTGTTTGAATTAGGCAGAGACTCAGCTTACTGTTATTTTTTTTCAATAACTATGCCCTCTATCGACCTAGATTAGATTAGATCAAATATTATAGTCTTTATTCTAGCTTACTCGTTCTCCATCGTGACGAATGAGCACAATCCAGTTTGGAACCGAGACTAGCAATATTTAACACCGTATTAACGTTTGGAAATGATACTTGACAAGACCATTATTAGCCCAGTTCTGAACCTTTTCATTGATCATTCATAACAATAGGTATCTGATGGATCAGTCAAGATAAGAAGGGATTATAATATATCCGTAACCTTGATATTATAGTACATCTCGAGGAAAAAGTGCAATGGACATGTTTTCATTTGATGTTTCAAATATCCCGCGCATGAAAATTGAGTATTTAACCCAAAAATGAAAATGGAACAATTTATTGTAAATCTGTTTTAATAGATTTGTTGACATCTTTTTCTGCACTGTATTATACCTAAATTAAGAAATTTGATAAATATTCAAAGAAAATATAGGTCATCCAAAAAAATTGTGATTTTTACACATTTTGGGGCAAAAAAGGAAAAATAAGCAAAAATATCAAAATCTGTCTAACAGTTTCATTCATCAAGACATAACAAACGGCCTACAAGCTTAATTTCTAATAAAATATTGAAATTGTGAAAATATAGGTATTTATTGATTTGCATGTTTTTTCTTGCAAATATGCTAATAATATGCAAATTATGAAATTGCAAAATAAAGTTTCTACATAGCATACATCTTTCAAGTATGATGTTCAAAATGACAGACATCAAAAAGAGATTCGATGAAATGTAAAGGTGTAGTAACAATTTTGGCATGGACTGTCTGGTTAGGCAAAGTACGGTAAGTTGAGCTGTACGTTGAAATATGCTGATTTTACCTCATGTCTAAGTATATGCAACGCGCCCAATTTTCAGGACGAAAAAATCTCATTTTGAAAGTAAAGTCATGATGCATGGATGTAGTGATCTTTATTCTACCAAAATATATATTTTTGGGCAACTATAATATTTGGGTAGCACAAAAAAAATTAAGTTTAATCAGCATGAAGGTCAAAATTTTAGTCAAAATCAAAAGCGGCCTGTTTGAATTAGGCAGAGACTCAGCTTACTGTTATTTTTTTTCAATAACTATGCCCTCTATCGACCTAGATTAGATTAGATCAAATATTATAGTCTTTATTCTAGCTTACTCGTTCTCCATCGTGACGAATGAGCACAATCCAGTTTGGAACCGAGACTAGCAATATTTAACACCGTATTAACGTTTGGAAATCGCAATCTGAATTTATACTCGATCGCTTTTGCAGAAAAGCGATTTTCACGCATGCTCAATGTTTACTTACATTTCCAGAGCGTCAAATCGATTCAAATCGCCGAGGCAAAAACGACGTCGCTTTTGCAAGTTGACGAAATCTCAACTTCCCTGCGATATCGCTTGACACGTGAATGCGTCAACTAATCATATACAACCATCTGGATCTATTTTTTTGCTAATTAATCTACCTTTCTCGATTATTAATTTTGGGTGATGAATTAATTCATAGCAATAATTATTGACAGCAACTGATGCTTTAAAAATGTATTTTGTGGCATTTAGAATAAATTATTTTGAACTACATTCTAGGCAACTGGTTTTTGAGTGGCAAATTTGCACGTTCTATCCTGCCCGACTGATCTTCTGGCGGTAAAAGTTCATTGACCTGTGAAGCGGATGTTGTTGTATCACAGGTCACCTTCGAGTTTAAACCTGAGAGGGATCTTCCTAATCGCTGAACTGTAGGCCCCGGCCAAGTTGTGAAGTAGGCCGCCTCCCCTGTTCAGTGAAGGTTGCTCCTGTTTCACGTAAATTGCTTCTTCGACTCCTCTCTCGTACCATCTGCTTTCTCTGTCCAAGATCATAACATCCTTGTTGTCAAAGGAATGTTTAGAACTGTCAAAGTGTGTATAGACGGCCGAGTCTCCACAACCAGTGCTGGCTCGTCTATGTTGGTACATGCGTTTTGCAAGCGTTTGTTTTGTCTCACCAATATACAATTCTTCACAACCGCTGTCTTAACATTGGATCGCGTAAACGATATTACTTTGCTTATCCTTGGGTTGTTTGTCTTTGGGGTGGACTAGCGCTTGACGTCATTACTCGTTGACTGCCGATAAAACGCCCAATAAAGACGGCGCCGGCCAGTTAAAGTACATGCCCTATCACACCACTCCACACCATACATAAATTCTCCCAGTCACATTTCCCAAATATGAAATTAAAAAAATTCAAATTTTAATTTACTACTTTTAAAGTTTGGCAGAGGCGGGGTTCGAACTCACGGCGCAACGCTTAGTACTCTATGAGCCTAGCGCCTTAGACCACTAGGCCACTTGTCTTCTTGTTATTCATCTGAAACTTATTTAAAAATATAATCGCAACTTCAACATAGGCCTACCACGTGACAAGCAAAAGCAGAAAACGTATTATATTTTGGAATTTTATCTGCTTAAAACATTAATGTGTATTATAATAGAGCTACCATTATTTATATTGTTGAATTCTCAAGCGCATAGAGACAATTAATACGAGCGTCCTATGATACATACACAATACATAAAATCGATTTTGATCTTCGGCATTACTCGGTGACCTCCGATAAAACGCCCAATAACGCCGGTCAGTTAAAAAAATGCTTAAGTACATGCCTATATTGAGATAAGCAATCCTTTTGTGATATGTCCATTCATCCATATAATAATAGCTATCAGATTTTTGGATGGATGTTTTACACAGTGATTGGAGAAGAAGCTATGTAAATAATCAAAAGTACATGTCTACAAATTGACAAGGACAACTCCTTTTGTCAAAATTGTTTTCACCTATTGCTCAGTATGTTAATTAATCCGATTAATTACGTAATTTCGCCAGCGTATGATATATCAGTACTAATATGTAGGCCCAAGGAGGTTAGATATAGAAAGAAGAGGAAATAGATTACGTATCGCATATTGGTCCTTTGTGCCTATTAGAGTTTCCGCCAAGGGGAGGAAGAAAAAGGAAGGAGGGGGGGAAGGAGAGAGAGGAGAGGGAGACAGATGGAGTCACAGGGCTCTAAATTACATAGGCGTAGATCGGGGGGGGGGGGTAAATGCCACAATATTTTGCCAGGGGGATGGTCAATATAATCACCCCCCCCCCCAATATTGACGCCTGTGTATTGGTTTGTGTCGAAATTAACCTCATATTTGGCCATTTTATAGCCACAAAATGCCATTTTTAGCGCTTTGCGCGAATTTATTCCACTTTTGTCCCATATTTCACCAGTTTAGTTTCAATAGGCCTATGCTAAAATTTTCGCGCGCATTTGTACCATAAGGTTCACTGTACTGGGTACTTTTAAAAAATCCTAACCTAACCTAAACATAACTTTAACCCTTAGATTGGAGCTCTACTAGAAGTAAAAATATAGATAGTGAACGAATTTAGTATTTCTATATCTATGTGAGAATGATACAATAGAGGCCCTGCATGAAATTATTGATTGGCTCCAAACAAAGGTTTTCAACCGGTGTCCTTCACCGTAGTTATGGCGGAGTGCAGTCCATTCAATCAAATGTTGTCATCAACCTACTTGATCGTAGTGCAGGATTATGTGTGTGAGACGAACTGTCACGGTAGATTGCAATCATGCTTTTGTTGAATGCATTTGAGTAGTCCGCCATATTTACGGGATGATACGTCGCATGCAAGGCCTCTATATGACATGATGAACATAGTCATTGATGCATCAGTTTTAAAATAGACTAGGCGGTTACCCATATTTGGCGGTTCTCGGCTGGGCGCGATTACCAGGCTGATGGTGACATGCCCATTATGACAATTTTTACTAATTTGACCTCAGATGACCCCAGGGTGACATTGGATGACCCCAAAATGACCTAAACTTATAACTCTAAATGTTGACTGTACCTACCAAGTTTCATGCCCATATATGAGCTTTTACTAATTTGACCTCAGATGACCCGTGGTGACCTTGGACGACCCCAAAATGACCTTCAAAAAATGCTGCTTTAAATGTTGACTGTACCTACCAAGTTTCATGCCCATACGACACTTTTTAGTAATTTGACCTTAGATGACCCCTGGGAGGGGACCCCGTGGTCAGATGACTTAACGAACATAAACATCTTCTTGCCAGCACAGAACTATACCCACCCACCGAGTTTGAGCCCCTGTACGACCTAGTTTCATGCCCATATGACAGTTTTTAGTCATTTGACCTCAAATGACCCCTGGGAGGGGGGCCCCGTGGTCGGATGACTTAACGAACATAGACATCTTCTTGCCAGGACAGAACTACACCCACCCACCGAGTTTGAGCCTCGTAAGACCTAGTTTCATGCCCATATGACAGTTTTTAGTCATTTGACCTCAAATGACCCCTGGGAGGGAGCCCCGGGGTCGGACGACTTAACGAACATAAACATCTTCTTGCCAGGACAGAACTACACCCACCCACCGAGTTTGAGTCCCGTACGACCTAGTTTCATGCCCATATGACAGTTTTTAGTCATTTGACCTCAAATGACCCCTGGGAGGGGGGGGCGGGGTCGGATGACTTAACGAACATAAACTTCTTCTTGCCAGGACAGAACTACACCCACCCACCGAGTTTGAGCCTCGTACGACCTACTTTCATGCCCATATGACAGTCTTTAGTCATTTGACCTCAAATGACCCCTGGGGGGGGGCCTGGGGTCGGATGACTTAACGAACATAAACTTCTTCTTGCCAGGACAGAGCTACACCCACCCACCGAGTTTGAGCCCCGTACGACCTACGACGGCCTCACATTAGCAGTCACAGACAAAACCTAAATCTACAGAATATATCCATTACTCGTCGATACTCGAAAGAGCTCAAAATAAATAACTTAGAAAATTTTCTTGATGTCCTTTAACATGTTTTCATAGTTAACCATCGTTAGCCATGGAAATCTATCATGAGAACTGACCGGTGACTAAGTCCGATTTATTGGGACGTTTATCGGCAGTCAACGAGTAATGTAGCGTGTTCTTGGGCTTGAAAGACACCGGTACCCCTTTGTCTCGAAAAATCCGGCGGGGTTTTTCTGACAGTCCAGAGACGTAGGGGATGGTGATGTTCTTACCACGTTTTACTTCTCCGTCACCTTGGGTCTTGCTAGCGGCGGAGTCTTTATCGGTGGATTTGGTCTGAGAGAGAGCCTTTTGAAAGGTCCAATTGCGATAACCACAACGGTTCAGTGCTTTATGTAGGTGTTCGCGTTCCTGTTCCTTTGCGTTCTCGCTAGAGGGAATAGTGTTCGCTCTGTGAAATAAAATCCGTATTACACCCAGTTTTTGGATCAATTGGTGGTGCGAGTCGAACAACAGATACCGTGAGTATTCTTGCGATGTACTGATGTTTCTAGACTGCCATCGCTTTGCCCGGTGACCAAACAGTCTAAGAAAGCAAGTTTGTCGTCTTTCAGTTCTTCCTGGGTGAACTTAATATGTTCATTGACACTGTTGATATGGTCGAAGAACGGAGCTAGTTGATCTTTGCGTAGCTTCACCCACGTGTCATCAACATAACGAAACCAGTGGGTGGGGGGTACCAGTATACGATGTAAGGGCCAACTGTTCAAACTGTTCCATAAACAAGTTTACGACAATCGGTGATACTGGTGAACACATCGCACAACCATGGCGTTGTCGATAGAATTTGCCATCGTAGACAAAATAGGTTGTATTAAGACACAGTTCAAGAATTTCACAAACTTGGTCGGGACTGAGGTCTGTGCGCTCCTTCAGGGTAACATCCTTAATTAGAAAATCGCGAACACAATCAACCGCTTGCTTGGGTGGTACACAAGTCAACAGCGCTGAAACGTCGTACGAAGTTATGGTCTCATTATTATCCAACTGTACTAGATTGTAGTTCTAAATAATTTATTATTTACTACCTGGATGAATGATAATCTTCACAAAGGCATTTAGAATATTTTAATTGTCGTCTGCAATCGTTATCGCCGTGATAAGTATAAATGCAAAAGCGACGAGCGATGCATCGCAAAATTCGGCGATTGCCTATCGCTTTTCAAAAGCGTTTAATCGCAATCGCTCGGCGATCGAATATAAATTCAGCTTAAAGCTGAATTTATACTCGATCGCTTTTGCAGAAAAGCGATTTTCACGCATGCTCAATGTTTACTTACATTTCCAGAGCGTCAAGCCGATCAATCGAGGCAAAAACGACGTCGCGTTTGCAAGTTGAAGAAATCTCAACTTCCCTGCGATATCGCTTGACACGTGAATGCGTCAACCAATCATATACAATCATCTGGATCTATTATTTTGCTAATTAATTTACCTTTTTCGATTAATAATTTTTGATGATGAATTAATTCAAAGCAATAATTATTGACAGCAACTAATGTTTTAAAAATGTATTTTGAGGCATTTAGAATATTTTAATTGTCGTCTGCAATCGCTATCGCCGTGATAAATTTAAATGCAAAAGTGACGAGCGATGCATCGCAAAATTCGGCGATTGCCCGTCGCTTTCCAAAAGCGTTTAATCGAAATCGCTCGGCGATCGAGTATAAATTCAGCTTAATATCTAAGTACCCACTCACCTTTGTCTTTGACCATTTATCTTCACAATAAGCAAAGGATTATCCAACATGCATCAAGGGAAATGATTTAAATTTAAATTGAAAAGGCGGGAATAATGAAACCGTCTTGGATCAGTGAATCAGCTCTAAAACCTTTGAATAGGCTTCTTTGCCATTTTTATTTGTCGACCTCTTGGTATACGTAAACATTCATATAGATTCTCAGGAGTGTCGCAGGGTAGTGATTGAGGTGTCAAAAAGTGAGGGGAAATTTTGTCATCACATTGCATATTGTTTTTTATGGTGTCATAAAGACTCTTAAGTTTGCAAAAAGTTTTCCATTATTTTGTGATAAAAAAATGAGGAATTTTCATCAAATTGACCAAGCTGTTTTCACTCAAATGATTAGCTTTCCTTTGCGCTTTGTTCTCTTTTTCGATGTTAAGGCTACATGCTCTTTTGGTTGAAATTTTTGGCGGGAAATAATCCCGCCAAAACATTAAAGTAATCTTTTCCCACAACTAAATATCATAGTCAGGAAATTAATGATGCATCTGGTAGCTTAGATCATAACTTTCATTATACTTATAGTTGCAATTATCCCAGAAAATTCTTGATTTTTTTTTACAGAGTCTTGAATTGTCGATGTTTTTGATCAAAAAACATCACTCGGTGTATTTTGAAACTCGAGGCATTAACTCTTCTCAAATTAGCCCCAAATCATCATTTATTATATGCACGTGTAGCAAACACCAATGGGAATAATTGGACGTTGTTTGCGGAGCCTAAATTTTGTTTGATTTTATTTCACAATAATTCTAAGGTGAGAATTTTGACCTGACATTTCCTTTTTGGATTTCCAATTTAAATTCATTGATATGTGATATTTTGAATAAATAAAGAGTACGCTTACCTTTCTATTATTGACAGCAAGTCCTAATTTCGACATTGCTATTGTAAAAAGTCATTCTCTTCTCAAATTAGCAGACTTTCAATAAAAAACATATCTCTGGTGCCTATAAATGGAAATACCAGTCCGCCATTACGGGTGCAGAGGTCAGTGGTCTCAGCTCTCATAGCGGGCGCACTTTCAAGTTTGGTACTCGCATTGAACATACATGTACAAAGTTCGCATACTGAATGGCGGCTTTATTTGTCTTCCGTAATTAACATGATCAAGAGGTCGAACATGAATATTCATAACCGATCAATAACTGGACTCATTTTCTGAGTTTAGTGTCACCCCCTTGCTATTGTCTTGATCATTGAGTATCGATTGCGCACGTATACATGCAACACGGATGTGTGTGCCCGCAGTGATGCCAACGCCGCGCCTTAGGCGCACAATTGGGCTACTTGTCAATCGCTTGCCGCTACTCAAAAAAGCTTGCCGCTACTTGTCTAAAATTGGGCTACTTTTGCCAGTCTCAGGCCGCGGCAGTAATTTGATGTATTTTCCTTTCAATTTAGCCGATTTATAAAGGTTTTGAGTCTTTGAAGCTCCAAATTGAAGTTACAATGGGTTTTGTGACCATTTATTGATCGGTCAGTAACTTCCCAGTAAGTACCGGAAGTTTGAATGTCAAGTGCTTTTCCGCCCAATTGGGTGTTTTGCGTTCTAAATTCGGGTAAATCCGCCCAAATATCCGTTATTGGGCGCTTTTTTGGAAGCTTGAAAAATTGGGCTACTTGAGAATCCTTTACCGCGGCCTGGCGAGTCAATGCGCCGCGCCTTGACACTGAGAAGTTTTGGCAACACTGGTGTGTGGTCCTCCCCAGGTTTTGACATGAATTACAAATGACGTCGTGAATGACCCAGCGTTTTCATTTTATTATTACTAAATTAATCGTCGTTTATCACGAGTGCTAAGAGTCGTACCAGTTCAATTCACCAAAATTAATTTGTATTAAATGAAAAACAAACAAGTAGAGTCATATGTGTTTCTATGACCGTATTCCTACCAAAATCTGATTTTCAATACACTAGAAACGTGTTGATATGTATATCTTTGAAAATCGCCGAATGTTAACCACAGTCACCGTGGCACAGTAGGTATCTTTAGCTTTCATAGTGCAATTGGCAGTGGTTCGAACCCCGGTGAAAATTTAGTATTTTTTATTCTTTTTGGGTGGATGCGGCGTGCCGCACCCACCCTGTATTCTCTGACTATTGACCTACTTTTTCACATGCCGCAGTGTTGAGAAAATATTCGTGCCGGTTATATCCCAAACACCCACAGAGGTGATAGTTTACGGCGAGTTTTGTAATTATTACTTGATTTTGATATGTAAGTAATACGATAAAGTCGTCATAGGCAGTAATGTGTTTGTATTAAAATAAATAACAAAAATAATTATTTAAGTAATAGAAATACTATTTGGAAATTGCAGCAAGATTTGCAGATGTTTTTATTTGAACAGTACCAGTTCACCAGTTTTGCTAGTTTTCCTAATCTTTGGGCTAAATTAATAGCATCGTGAAGGTCATATATCATTTTATACTGACAGCTTCGGCATGTAGGCCTATACTCTGGTTGCTCTACCAAAAAGGAATTACTATCAAACCCACAAATTTATCCAATTACCCCCTGCTGATGCCCAATTATAGAGCTATCAAAATGGTGTAAAAATATCCCATAATACCATTATTACATAACAATTTTCTATCTTTTGGCTTGTCTACTGTGGTTTATCATTGGGGTGCCCTAGTCTAGCCTGGAGTGAATTTGGCTGAAGGGGATAATTACATTTGTACTAGTAATTGGTCCTGGATAAACATCCCTTTTTCATAGAGCAAGAGGACTATACTTAAATACAGCTTGTATGTGCATTGTGTTCAGTGTGTACATAGGCTATTTACTTTTCAAATCTTGTGACAAATAGTGCTTGTATAAGGTATTATAGACAAATTATTGCATGTGCACCAGTAGAAATGACCCAGGTTGAATAAAATAAATAAACATATGAATGAATATTTTATTCCCTGGATTATTTTTGTTGGGACAAAATAATGATATAGTTTGACGCTTTGAAATACAGTTATGTTAATCATAATAAAGTTACAAAGTTAAAAAATAATATCGAAATATTGTAAAATCAAACATTTCCCTCATAAGTTGCAATACAACATATTGAGGAAATTGATATGACAGATTTTTAAACTTTGATATGGAAAGATACCACAGCCCTGTTGTCTCACCAGAGAAGATGAGCAGAAGTCTTTCTATCTGATGATAAAAAAAAACTCTAGGTATGATTACGAAAATGTTTTAAATAACTATTATCTACAAAAGTTTTATAACCATGTTTTATATAAAATGTTAACATAAAACGTCTTGTGTTATGATGTGAAGGGTTAATATAAAAACAGGGAAAATCTGTTCCAACTGACCAGCAGAGGACAAAGGATAAGCAATAGATCAGATTAAAATCAGGGAAAATATGACACAACCTCCAATGGGGGAATAACAAACGTATAAACGTATAAAGTTAAAAACTCTTTTAACTTTGTTTATACGTTTTGTGTTATTCCCCTATTGGAAATCGATGTTGTGTCATATTTCCCTGTTTTTAATTGTGAACTTGACTTACTCATTCTTTCATTTCTCTTGAAAATTTTTCATTTGCCCACCCTATTCCTTTTAAAGGAATTTTTATTACTAATGCGCTGTGCCGTTTTTCAAACACGCCCCTGAATGAAACTGATGGGCAAGTACCCTTAAAGTTAAACGACGCAGCTAAAATTAGCCGTTGCTGTTGCAATTGTGAAAACACGTCTGAAAGACGTAGGGACTATTACAGCAGCTTCTTATTTATTAACCACCCGAGACTATAAGAAAGCGACAAATACTTCAGAGTTTCGGTACATGTAGAAACTGCAATTTATTCTCCACTGTTCATATCTATACAATAAGATGTAGAACTTAAGCTTTGGTAAATGTTCTTATTAATATTATCTACAAAATGTATACAATCAGCTTTGATAGAAAAAAAAAACATGTTATTCAAACATATTGCAACTGGAATTTGTGGAATATATTGGTTTAGCTCTTATTTATTTATTTCCATGCATGAAGTACAGTGCACTAATTCTTAGAGAATGAAATTGCATTGTGGTTCTTTGATATTTTGATATGTAGGCCTATTTCATTTTTATGCGTTGAGCAAACAACACAAGTTACGTGACAACACTTTTACAATCAATCATTCTGAAAAAATCGAAGTGAAACTTATACTTCTCTTGTTTCACTGGACCAATTTTAATCAGTAATTAGATTGACAATAAGAGAATATCGGGCAGCAAAGCTGTTTACAAAATAGAATGTATCCATACATTTAAAAAAAACAGAAGTAATTTTAAGACAGTAAAACTAAATTACAAAATAATGTGGTAAATAGATGGAAAATTTTATTCTATACGCATTTTGATGACTTATTCGGCTCGATGCGACTTTATTTCCCAAAACTTAAAGTAATTTGTATAAAAATGGAGAGCTTATCAAAAGTGACAAAGTTTTACACTGGCTTTTTCCTCGAAACACACAGATTATGAACACAACGGAGTGAGCCATCATTTGTAACCCCGTAACAAAAGGCAGAAATATCCAAACTCGAAACTCTACATTTGTCATTCAATTCGTATATGGCGGAATAAGTTGCATCATGAGGAATGAAATATCAAAATGGGCAAACCAAATTCTCCATCTATTGTCCATTTTATTTTATTTTATTTTTTTAGTTTTAGTGTCTTTAAGATATTGCTTCCGATATCAGTGAACGGGTACTTTTTGTGTGTACGGGTACTTTTTGTGTGTACGGGTACTTTTTGTGCGCCGTATATAACTATAAATAAAGGTTTTCCTGCCGGATAGTTCCGCACAGTGTCAACACCCTGTATTATAAATATTTTTTTCTTTTCAGCTCAATACGCCGTTGACACAGATAAAGAAAGTTTACATTATGCATTGTCTTATAGAACGTGCACCTGGATGGGCTAAACGCGTTCCTTTATACCAGTATAAATGTCATTCTCAAAATTAAATATATCTCAACTTTTACATGGATTTCAATTTTTTTACATTAAAAATGCAGTAAAAGATATCCACAGCAAGCTGCAAGGCCCCGCTAATTAGTGTAGGCCTACTGATTTTCGAGTGAGTGTACTGGAAACAAAAAACTCTGGTTTTACCTGAAAACAATTATTTTTCTTGTAATAGAAATGTCATATGGGGTACTAGAGCATACACAAGTCGAATACTCTGCCAACCCACATTAAACTAAGTACATCTTTAACACAGTTTAAAAGTTCTTTAAAAACTCACTTAATGAAAGAAGCATTTTACTGATGTGCATCACCATATTTTGTTCACCTATTGATTGTTGTTCATGTGTAGATTAAGTTGTAATGAAAATTAATTTTTATTTTGTAGTTTAAGTTAATCTTTGTATCGCGCCTTGAGCGCCATTGATTTGGTGGAGATGTGCGCATTAGAAATTCACATTATTATTATTATTATTATTAATAATGTGTAGAATATAGAAACGCTGTGGTATCTCATATGATAGTCATGGTATGCTTAGCCTGAGTCGCTCGGCATATCTCGAACAAAATCGCGATGCGTAGCTGTTAAAAACGAGAGGATTCGCTGTACTATCACAGCAATTTTAACACGAAGATATAGGGATGGTGACGATGTGTTCCGTAAAATGACGGCACATATTTTACTACAATACAGATATGTAACATATCAAACATTTTCTTAACTTTTACAGTCCAACCTGTTTACATTGTTTAGAGGGACCATATAACACACATTATATATCCTATTGCACATGGAATACAGTATTTTGTACAAACAACATTCATCTATCATTCCTTTCACTGTAATTTCATTATGATTATACGGAATTGTCAAATAGAGGGATTCCTTCAAACAGTTATTACTATATAATTGATAGATACTCACACATATGCATTCTTTTTACTCTACTAGCTCATTCACACCCGAATACTCCATCCTCACTAAAACAACAGGCCTCAGCACACTTTACGATCGCCCCGAGAGGCGTACCGACCGAGTGAGTTGCCCCACCCCGGATCGAAATACCGGGACAAAATTGACAAAAGGTTGAAATGTGCATCTTCCTTTGGACCGGTTTTAGGCCATTATCATATACATATACCACCACTACTCCAACCCACATCCACACATCCATGCACCACTCGTCCATCACCACTCACTTTGGTTTCTCAAAACGTATTACTAATTGTTAGCACACAATCATTACCTTTAATTTACTTTAAGGTCAAGACTATAGGATTGCACTTTTATAATAAACTTTTCATTATTTCCCCCACTTGGTAATTTGGAACAGCACTCTATTATATATTCTATTACCCCACGACCCATTATTCAAAATCGCGCACTGTGATTTGTTGAAACGCGTCACGTGACAGACCATTAATTAGCGATAAAGTGTCAAGGGCAACTGACTTTATGTTCTTTCATCATCACAGCCAACGCTCTGCAGGGTCTATTGTTCTATTGTTTCCGATTAGAGCGCTGACATATTGGAAAATGTTGCCAATCAATATTCATGAGAGTGTACATTCAATGTCCAGTTTGCGAAATTGGGTGAGTTGTGTTTGGTAGGTGTGAAATACATCTGACTAGGCGTTTTAATTACGTAACGAATAAAGGCATTGACATCATCGAATGGCTGCCCAGTGCTGTTATGTGTTTAGTTATTATATAGGCCTAATAATTATTATTAAATGTATTCATCATTCCTTTCTTTTCCCTTCTCTGTACTTATTCTTTCCTAGGCCTACACTTTATCACTCCCTCGCTCTCATTGTCCCCTCTCACCCTCCCTCTCTCATTCCCATCATTTTCCTTATATTTCTATTTATCTACTCGTCTTTATTATATCTTTTTATTCCTCCTTCCTCCAGCCCCTCTCATTCTCCATATCCCTCCTCCCTCCCAAGACTTCTCACAAAGGTGAATCTGCCCCTCCCCAACCCCCTCCCCTCTTTTGGTACGCCACTATTTCTATACCAATCTCCTTCTTAAAATAAAATTAAATGGAAATTTCTTCAAAACAACCCTTATATGCCTATACTTATACTTACATGTATACGTATAGCGATTACCATTATAGTGTAATATAGATATAATGGACTGGACATGGCAGCCTTCATGCATTCTAATGTGTCATCGATCAGCCCGGCAAGAGCATTCAATTTATTTAAATGAAACGCCTAACGTCAGGTGGGTGGTAAAGATGATTGCATCGACAGCTAAAGCCTCCTTATATACTTCAGATCCACACAAGCACACATTTGGGATACGTGAGTACAATGGTACCACTTTACACATGACTGCCCTTACACATGACTGTAGTGTGGTCACTTATTGATACTCGCCTGTTGTGTAGAGCGTTAATATGATGCCGGATCAGTGACCAATTTAATGGCGGAACCCCTTTATTCGAAACAATGGTACCACTTTTATGAATAGCCTGTCGCAACTTCTAATCGGCATCAAACGAACAAAAGATTATATAATCTATCGCGACTCTATTTCTATTTAAAAGCTCTTTGATCACAGCGCACAGCAGAGCGTACAGCACACCTGCTTATGTAGGGGAGAATGGAATATCAGGGGTGTGTTATTGTATGTGCATACCTGCTTATAGGGGAGAATGGAATGTTAGGTTGTGTTATTGGAATGTGCATACGCTTTGGCTACGCGTATGCGCTCCACCTTGAGGTAAACAACTTGAAATATTTGGGCAAAAAATTTGATATTTTCTCTTTAAATCACACTATTTGTGGTAATAGAATAGAAATAAAGGGTGCAGCATTACCCTTTACACGCAAATAATGTGTCCTCGGCAGAAAAAACGTTTAAATAATGGGTTCGGCTGCGCCTCACCCATTATTTACGTTTTTACTGCCTCGGACACATTATTTTCGTGTAAAGGATCATGCATTACCCTTTATTTCTTAATTTTCAATCTTAAGTTGCAATATATTTAAAAGGCTCATTTAACTTTTATTGAGAAACTAGTCACAAACGTAATAATTACTACGGCTTGATTACTTATCATGAAGACTTTATACTTTCGAAAAGAAATGTTTGCTTGCTCTTTGCCTCTATGTGGTAGATAGGGTCGGTCGATCGGATTTTAAAAAATGTCATTGCGAAAATATAATCGGCCTTAATAATTTCTTAAGTACATGTCAAATATAGTCTCCTTTATGCATCCACGTAAAAACGAGAACATTTTCAGCAACAAATGTGATTAATTAATACAATAAAGAAGCTAATACGTACTCGTCTCGAGCATTGTAGACAACGAAACGATTTCATCAGAAATACATCGATATCGATTTGGAGCTAAAATTTCAGGATGATACCAAAATTCATCACCAATGAGGTAAGTCGGGAGATGTTTGAGACTGTAGATCAGGTCACCTTTAATAAATGGGTGTGATTTAGGATGCCTTTCTACTGTACAGTAAATCATTTCATTCATGTTTTGAAACTACTTTTAGGATGCCAACAATTCCAAAAGAGAAACCACACTTTTCTTGACTTTCCATAATCAGGTTCGGTATTCTTTTGTACAGTAAAATTTGTATTAGGATTAGAGTCGGTCGGAAAATAACAAGCAAACATTTCTGTTATATTTCAGGTATATTTCAGGTATATTTTATTAAATGTCATAGCAGTATTAAAACACTGAATTGCGACACAATTTACAATTTATAAACATCAAAATTTACACATTAATTAATACAACATAAAAATATATGGTCGAATCCAACCAAAAGTGTCCACGGGCCAAAAATAAAAGTCCGAAATAAAAATGTCTCCACAATTTTTTCCTTTTGCCCATTGATTGATGACATATTGGCCTTATAGGAATCAAAAGTGCCATTACTAATCTTGAAAAATAAATCCAGGACGTGTGATAGTAAATGTGATATCAAAACCCAATGTTACCTACGAATACCACTAGGATGCTTTCACTGTCGCAATACTAATCAACCTAAAACAAATGGAATATTCCCATTAACGCTTTTTTCGTGTAATGTAGACCACAGGGTGTCAGGAAAATGCTAACTCAACCAGAAAATATTTGTTTTTATTTTTATAACGCGATCAATATGATCTTAGTCAATTTATGCTAGTTTATTTTTGAAAATGAAGTTTAGGTCAGTTTCTGTATTTTATTTATCAAATGAGTATGAATCAATTTACACATTGTATAAGAACGAGTATGATATATGTTTTCAAGAATAATAGGAATTATACGCATACACCTAACGCTTTATACAATGAAAAGGTGAAGAAACCCGGGTATTCGTAGGTAACATGAGCGATTTAACAATATCTATATTGAGTTTATAGGTTTAAATTTTGCTATTATGGTAATGAATTAATAAAATGGTAGTTTTTAGATCCCTTTCAATTGGTACGTCCAAATGAATAAATGTTATTACCTTAGATCAAAATTTTTTGATGCTTTTAGCAAGATTTTGACCACTTCATTTTGATATACAAGTAGTTAATCAGCAATTTTACATAATAAATAATTGTTGAATGAATCCGTATATGGGTAATAATAGTGTCCTGGGGTACCGCTTAAAGTTTTTGACAATTAATTTCAATTGGTAGGGACACTTCATTACACATGTCATGTATTATGCTGTATTCGTAAGTAACATTTCAGTATTTGTAGGTAAGAATTAGACTTTTGGTGGATATCGCAATCAAAACTTCATTTTATAAAGCACTTTGAATGTATTATTTTCTTTATGTGCGTTTATTGATACTTTAGACCCTATCATGTATTAATAATGTCGGTTCACAACGGTTGAAAGAGGATTGAAGTAAGAAACAAAGCAACTAAAGTGACTTTAATTTGCTTAATTGCACACAAATCGCTTAAAACCGTTATTGCAGACTTGTGAAGTCCATCTTGGAGTCAGTTACGTCTTGTGGCCTTTCGTTTGAAGGCAACTACAATTAGCTTTATACCAGGGTCCATCAATGTGTTGTCTAGATCATGAGACAATGAGAACAGTCGTTTTTTCCATGGTATTCGTAGGTAACCTGAGCGAAAACGTCAAAAGTTACCTTCGAATAAATCAATTTGGACACAAATTACTAAGAAACCAGAAGGTCGGTAAACATTTAAAATGAAGCACACATGACAGTTGACAAATCCAAGTATTTATCCCCTTCTAATCTTCTTTGAATCTGATTTTTCTTTCAAATGAGCAGACCGTCGTCTATTTCAGTACATATTTTTCACCAATTAAGCCGTATTCAGTTTTGCATGGTGGGCATGTATGTGAATTCGCAACTTTCATTGACATATGATTTGATAGCAAACATACAGGCCTTCGTTATGTACCAATATGGGCATTGGCATGAATGGCGGTGTTTCACAATACTGTCATGATGTCAAAGTGTATTCGTAGGTAACATTCGGTTACCGAAATTTACCTACGAATACTTGCTTTTATTGTTGACATCTCAGAAATATTTAAACGCAGGTTATTGAAACTTGGTAGAAATAAAGAGTGTATTACCCTGCACCTATTGCTTAACTATTGTTTACTATTCTCTCACTTTGTGGAAATGGCACAGCTTTTAACATGTATTCGGAGGTAATGCATATTTGTTACCAAACCTACCTTTGTGCCATTTATAATTTCTGGCAGCTAAACACAATAATAAAGATGTCCGAATGCAATGCATTTCAGTATTGGACATATCAAAGCTTGTATCAATTGCGCATTTATTAGTGATTTCCATTTTTAAAGATATATCTAGTGCTATGAAAAATTGTATTCGTAGGTAATGTAAAAAATACCACTCAAAAAATTATCACAAAAAATTCATAATTATGAACAAATATGTGAAAAATTGAACAGGCAATCATTGAATACACACCTTTCAGGAAATCAATTTAGATTCAATCCAATGACTTCTTTTCATAACTGATTTAGATATTTTTAAAAATAGTTTAAGAAATATTTTGAAAAAATTGGTAAAAAATAGCATGTTTTGGGGTCTCTGTGTCTAAGTTTTTCACAGAAGGGGTCTTATTATATATGGCGCGAAGCGTATGATCAAGGCGAATAAACACAATACAAAAACGAATGCCAATTGATTAATACTTTTAAGTTATGGCCCTGAACATGCCGTGTACACTTTTCGTTGGATTCGACCATATATCTATGTACAATTTCAAAGTAATATATTACTACATCAAAAAACATATTTAAAAGAAAAAGGAATTATAAAAACACAATGTAAATCAAATTCATAAAAAGTCAAAGAGGTAAGAGTAGTGCACTGGTAGGGAGCTCAATTATTGCACAAAAAAACAACTTTCATATTGATTGAATTTTATAATGATACATGAATATTGCACACTGTTTTGGTGAAAGGTATTTACTGAGAAAATACAAGCTATTAAACTGCACTTTAATAAAAGTTAAAGGACACGGATGAAAATAATGCAGCTAGCACAACAAAAATTAGTAATTTAGGAAGTTCATTTAAAAGACTGGTAAGATAGGGCAGTGGGCTGTTCTTGAATCGGTCAGTTTTGAATCGGTATGGTTTGAATTTTGCTTGTTTCCGGAGTTGCATACTTGATCTGAACTTAGAGCAGGGGAACCACCTTGAGAATCTTTCAGAGCTGCTAGCTTTGATAGCAAATTCCTTGCAGATATGAATTCTGCGGTCCACAAGAGATTGAAGGTTGAGGACTTCCAATGCATCAGAGTAGGTTGTATAATCTGATGAAAGGATGCAACGGCATACACGCTTCTGAATCTTCTCAAGGTGGTTCACCTGCTGCTGAGTGAGGCCAGCACTCCAGAGTGGTGCAGCATACTCTAGACATGGGCGGACATAACCTTTGTAAACGGTAAGGAGATCTTCTTTGTCAAGCCCGGCTCCTTTCAGTTTTCTGAGCATGAACAGCTTTCTGTTGGCCTTAGTGTACATTGTATTTACCTGACCCTCCCACTTCAAATCCTTATCAATGATAACTCCAGCGATTGATTAAATGGTGTAAAAAGGAATTAAATTAATCAAATGTCTTCATCACCTGATCAATCACAAGTCATGTCATTCTGTTAGAGTCACAAGTCGCAAAAAATGGCGACTCGCGTTCGACTCGAGTCTTCATGTCTCTGCCTGCTTGTAAATGTAAAAGTGACACACGCCTGAACTATCAATCGTAGATAGTAAATTTGGCATTCAGTTGTTTCTGGAACCTTTTAATCAGTACTTTACCATCCCAAGTCAGCTTACATTTTGCTATGTTAAGCAACTTTAGATGAGGCATATATTGCAGGGACTCGCATAATTTGTCAACTGACAGACCGATATCATTATTGGCTAAACCTAAGCTCAATGTCTCAATACTCAATTCTTTCCGCGATGGACATTGGTTATCACTTTGTGTATCGCTCCCTGACGCACTTTGCTGTTCTAACATTT
The DNA here is from genome assembly GCF_039555335.1 of Amphiura filiformis. NCBI lineage: Eukaryota > Metazoa > Echinodermata > Ophiuroidea > Amphilepidida > Amphiuridae > Amphiura > Amphiura filiformis. The sequence goes on from NC_092632.1 coordinate 16,081,408, forward strand.
GGCCTGCCGTAATGAACCCATCAAATAGCACCGCACATTGGGATGGATTCAATCCTCTGTTAGTGCTGGGTGTTTTCCATGAATATCTAAAACCTAATTCTAATGATTTCAGACGGGTAAAGTACATGTATGCCTCAGCAAGTTTCCCCACCGAATCACCTATCTCGTTGCATGAAACATCTAGGACTTCTAGTGGTATCTTACTTTCGTCTGTCTTACCTGCTGCAATAAACCCATCAAACAACACAGCGCACTGGGATGGATTTAACCTCGAAATATCGAGTGTTTTCAGACGCTTCATGTACATATACGCTTGAGCAAGTATACTAACTGAATCTCCAATTGCACAATTACATCTCAATGATTCATACGGTAACCCATCATTGAATTGTTTGCCTGCCTTAATGAGCCCTTCAAATAAAACCGCACTTTGTGTTGGGCTTAACCCATGCAAATAAAGTGATCTTAAACGTGTCATGTTCATGATTGCTTCCGCAGGCTTGCTCCTCACTGAAGCCCCTATCTGACTTCCAAATAATTTAAAGAATTCTAGTGCCAATCCATATTCAAAGGTTTTACCAGCGGCAATTAACCCATCTAATAACGTGGCAAACTGGGATGGATTAAATTGTTGAAGGTCTAAATCTAGTGATTTCAGACGAGGCATGTACATGAAAGCTCGAGCAAGAGTTCCGACAGAATCACCTATCGTACTATATCGTAACGACAAGACCTCTAGCGGCGAACCTCTGCTGTCACGCTGCCCTGCCGCAATTAGTGCATTAAACAAAATCTCACATTGATGAGGCTCCAAAGCAGAATCTAGTTTTAAGCATTTCAGATGCGGCATATAACTATAGGCACGTGCAAAGATATCTACGAAGTCGCCTTTTACATATCTAAAATGCAGCTCTTCAAGCTGTGACCTATAAGCACTCTCTTCACTTAACTCGATATTGGAATCATTCCCTGTCATGCAATTACATTTCTGTGTGTTCTGCAATGATTCAAGAAGTTCACGACATTCCTCTTCTCCTACTGCATTCAATCTTAAATGTTTTATGTGTGGCATATACTTCATTGCTCTAAGGAGCTCGGTGGTTTCGCCAGAGCTAAGATCTTGAAAACACATTTTCTCTAATGGAAAACAAATCTTGGAAGAGGGAATTGATTCTTGATGCGTAGGACATTGAGTCCGATTTTCAATCGAAGTAGCTGCGCGACAGATTTCACTGATTATTGCTGTGCATACAGAATCTGACCACCTCGAGGCCACCAGTTCTATTTGTTTTAGTGATGGGTAGGAAATAACACCAGACCACTCCCCACGTATAAAAGCTCCACTTATGATCAGTTTAGTGGGAGATGGTAGTGATGAAAATAAAAGGAAAAACTCTATTGCATAACAAAATTTCAATTTTGATTGGCCATATATTTGTAATTCTTGTAGCCGAGGCAAAGTGATTGCATTACTCAACTCACCATGTAAAAATACACTCGTCAATGTCAACTTTGACAGAGATGGCAAGGAAGAAAGAAATTGAGAAAATAGCTGGACACGACAAAAAACTTCTTTGAAAAATAACTCCGAAAGTGAGCTTCGAGTGAATTGTTGCTTGGTCAATATGTTCAGAAATGACGTGATATCTGTTCTACTAAACCGTTCGTTTTCAATCACATGTAAAGCAGATAACATTGGCATTGAACAAAGCATTTTTGCAGCTTCTTCGTCATTTTGGCAGACTTCGATCCTTGCCTTCTCGACATCGTCCAACCAGCTTTTTCCCTGACCTCTCTTGACCATTGTTTCTTTTTTTAAAACTAAGTAGCGGTCCAATATTTCGCGAAACTCTTGTGATGAATACTTTCCTTCACCCATACAAACACAACTGTACAAAGGTTTCATAAGCGCGTGTAGATTTTGACAGTTTGTTTTCATATTCAATTCAGCCTCATGGAGGAGAAAAAGAGGCAGTTGTTGACATTCATTCTTATCAATACTACGGATCTCGCCCTCATTGTCTCTTAGCCATTCATGCTGACACATGATTTGAACAACATGCGACAAGATGACTTCAGCCGCGGTATTACTCAACCCACAAGCAAACCTCAAAACATATTCCATTTGAAAAATATTCCTTTTGGTTATTCGACTAAGATACGATTTGAATGTACCCATATCTCTGTCGACCAACTTTGACCAGTACAAGGCAGCGGACATTTCTTGGAACGTTTTATGTAGAAATGTAACACTATTTGAGACAGTTGTTCTAGACCTTTGTCTTTGTTTGATTACAACATCTAGCGAGAGGGCATCCTCAAGATGTTGTTTTTTAAATTCATTCGCTTTAAATACTAACCTATCTTCCAACAATCCAATAATTGCTATTTCACCAATATGAAATAGTACTTTATCGACCCAATCTTTAAGCTCTTCAGTTGAGTCATACGTATCATCTGTGGTAGCTTTGGCGTATTTGTGCCTTGCTAAGTGCATTATAACACATGTGTACAAGGCAGTAATACTCAATGGGAGTGTTTGGCTTTCAACCCAAAGCAGACACAACATTGATAGAATGATAGGTATAGATGAAAGTTGCAGAAGCCGAGTTGACTTAGCAAGAAGGTCAAGAAAACTACGGACACAATCAGATGAATTGCGTTCCTTGTTTTGCATGAACTTCTTGACATACTTTTGCCTACTATTTTCTGCGAACCCTTTGACTTCAACCTGCAAATACGAGCCATAGTTTAGGCAAAATGTACCGACTTGGTTGGGTCGAGTGGTTACAATGACACACGCTTCGGTCAATGATTTGCTACGCAACACATTTCGTACCGCTTTGCACTGGTGAAAATCAGCTGAGGCCTCGTCATAGCCATCAAACAAAATGGCCACTGAACTAGCATTTGATTGAAGGTATGCACGCAAACCCTCACCTGATACATCTGGTAGTAACTGGTCTTGAATGATACCTACAAGATCTGTGTCGGTGTCAATCTCATTGATTGCAAAAGCAAAGACTAATTCAAATCTTGATATTGGTGAGTCTTGTTTCTTACATGCCCAATCATATGCTAGTTTAGACATTGCGGTTGATTTGCCAGCTCCTGGCTTTCCCCTAACAAGGATACGTTTGACCAATTCCTTTTCTTCACTCTTTTCCTTCAGTCTCTCAATACATACAATATCCCCGTATGAGTTCATATCTCGACAAATTACCCCGGATGGTTTTTGATCTTCTTCGATAATTTCCAAGTTGACAAAGAGGTCTTCCATCTTGGCGAATTCTTCTGGCATACCAGGTACTAGTGGTATCTTACCTCTCGTTTCTTTGTATTCTTCCATTAATTGTCTTCTAACTGATTGTAAATCAAAATCAGGAGATTCTACAAATTGAATGCAAAGGAAAATGTAAAACAATAATGATCAGTACTCATCATCTTTGTACCAAAATGATTGGTACCCATTACCTTTGGTACCCATTACCTTTGTTGTCTAATGAAACGCCTGCTGTGTCCAAAGTCAACATTAGATCCTCGTGAAATGACTCCTATTCATAGTTTTGTGACCTTTTATCTTATAAATCTACAAATTAGGTGGCCATTATGCTGCATTTTGATGTGGCAGCCTTGGCCTAGAACTAGCTCTAGTTCCTCGGCTAGGATCGAGGCGCGTAGCGCCCAGACGTGCAGCGAGGCGCGCAGCGCCGAGATGTCAGATAGGGGTTGTCATGGTCTCATACAGGCACTGAACAAGTGCTACCTTGGCCATACTCATATTGATGGGTAGCAATTATTGTTTAATACACCCTGTATGTGACGCAATCTGACCCAACCAGGTCAAAGGTGACAACTGTGGAATTAAGATACAGGTAAAATTAGGGAGGACAATCAATAAGATTATTACATAACTCATATGGATACAGAAAATGTATAGTTTGATCTATCTACCGAAAAGGTCAAAGGTCACATTTTTGCGCTCTATGTGGGTCAAAACTATGAAGTGCTCCGATTTTGACAAAAGAGGTGTTAAAATGTTCGTTTTGATATAACAATTCACATGAAATACTTTTGGCCACAAATGCACCTTGTCTTAATTAATTAAATGAAGGTTTTGATTGTGGCATGTTAGCATCTAGTCAAAGAAATGGATTATCACATTGTTGAATAAAGGTAAAGATTTAGCTAGGGAGAGCTTGTCAAATTGAATTCAGGTCTACAACACTTGTGAATGTATAAAAATTATAAGATTGTCACAAAGGCGTTAGCAAAAATTGTTGCAAAAGGTTTTTATCAATCATCAATTATTGATTCTCATCAAACTGTAAACGTCAAAGGAAGATACATTTGATTGAAGATGTTATTAGATATACAGAAAATTAAAATATTCCTGGGATAATGCCTTAAAACTTAACTTTGGTTCAGATTTTATTAAATGGGTGAAGACAATAATAGCACAAGCAGTTGCATTGTTCAAAATGGTGCCATATTGGATTTTACCCCTTTGAAGAAGGGTGTACGACAAGGTTGTTCCCTTTCTGCATTATTGTTTATAATATTTATTGAAGTTTGTAAAATAAGACAAGATAAATGGTATAAAACTTCCCCTTCATATACAGGGGAAAGAAGAATTATGCATCGCACAATAGCACATATAAACATGAATTTACAAATGGAAACATAACACGCATAGGCAGATATACCAGATTAAAAACTCCGGACATACCTGCCTGTGCGGGGACTTGAACCCCAGACCTCTCGCTTGTCGGGCGAGCGCTCTACCATTGAAGATGTTATTAGATATACAGAAAATTCAAATATTCCTGGTATACTGCCTTAGAACTTAACTTTGGTTCAGATTTCATGTTCAGATCATGCTCTCACCCAATGACCCCATATTTTGTACATTTTGCTCTCACCGAATGCCCCTTAGTGCGAAAGTGCCAGCCCTACACCTATATCCATTTCATATTGAAGTGCCCCCCCCCCCGGGTGTAAAATAAGACAAGATAAGAACATAAATGGCATAAAACTTCCCCTTCATTATTGTAAAAGTGAAGTGCGTATATCAATGTATGCGGACGATATGACAGTATTTGTATCAGATCATAAGGACGTTAGCCAAGTTTTACCAATACTATACGTGAATTTTCAAATGTATCATTCAACAAAAACAAACACGGAAGCCATGTGGATTGGATCTTGTAAAACAAGTCAAAGAAAGTTGTATGATTTAAGATTAACATTGTACCCAAATAATACTGTTAAATCACTCGGTGTATATTGTAGTTTTACTAAGTCTGCAAATGAGATACCTGAGAAGTGGGAGAGAAAGGAAATGAAGATTCAAAATATTATTCACGCGTGGAAAAAGAGAGACCTTTCGTCTACTTTCGTCGCAACTAAGATACATATCCAGTTAAATCTGCCAGAACATGTAATAAACGAAATTAATACTGCCCTCTTTCAAGTTGTTTGTGGTGGTAAAGGGAAAGTAAAGGTAAAGACTCTGATAAAATGAGAAGGGGGATGGTGGAATATAATATACCTTCCTTATTTTCTGGACTCGTTTATATTCTTAGATTGAAAGATTGACAAATGAAAATGAGGCTACTTGGAAAAACATTGCATGGATTGAATGAATTTCAAAAAATTCTTTAAATGAAAGTGAACACAGCATCAGCTTAATGTGGCTGTGTCTGAGGTAAGTGGCCTGTGTACCTTTTTGTTTCGCCTTTCCTCCAATATTGATAACCATCTCCTGTGCATGATAGTTGTCACCAGTCACTAGATTCTGATGTTGTATGTTGATGGTTTCACCTTGAATAGAGGCGGGAATGACGGCTCTTGGTAATGTTCTGTTGTCCATCATTTCACCTGCTGGAATGGTTAATTTCAATGTATTATTTTATAACTAAGATAAGTGCAATAAATGTCCGTAAACAGGCACTACAATCAATTTACAGGTCAATTTTGGCAGAGAAATAGTCAATGTGGAGCTGATCATTTTAGGCTATGGAGGCATTTTATCAAAAGTTCAAAATTACTCAAACTTGTTAAAAACCCACACCATCGGAATTCTCTGGCAATAAGGATTTTGAACAAGAATGCTTTGACGTCTATGAAGTTCTGTGCAAAACAGTAACATTGTGAATCCCTTTGGAGCCAAATTTGAACATAATGACGTCGAAATATTATCGTTTTACACATAGCACCATAACCGTGCGTCGTAGATACAAATATATACTGCCATGAGAGGTTCTGGTTAAACCTATGGGCCCGAGGTGAGATCAATAGTACTATTTTCCTGAGGGGCGCAGCCCCGAAGGAAAATAGTATTAATTGATCTCAACGAGGGACCATAGTTTTAACCAGAACTTCGAATAAAGGCAGTATATATTTGTTTTATATACTTCATTAATATGTTCTTTGTTCATTGATTTGTTAAAAGAAAATTATTTGACGTCTTGACTCTCCCGCTTCTATCTTGAGTGAACAGCACGGCTAATTTAAGCACAACCTACCTTTCAAAAAATCGAATAGCCTAAAATCGGGCTAACCAATTACAGCAGCGCGAAATAACATTATGGCAGTTTCGCGTGCGTGAACTGTTCTGTCGCATCGAATGCGCGCACGCGGAAGGCATGGTCAAAAGTACTATTTACGGCTTGTAGGTACTATTTACGGCTCATCCGGGACATTGAAAATACTATTTACGGCTAAGTTAGAGGTACTATTTACGGATAGGAGTACTGATGGTAGAACTATTTTTGGTCATGTGATCCACTTTTAACCAATCAATGAACAAGAATATATTAATGAAGTATATAAATCAAACTATACTTTTTAAGGAGCACAAAGGGATTGTTTTAACCAAGTCCGAGCAATTTTGAACTTTACCCCTGCGTAAAAGTTCAACGACCTTTACCCTCCAAGTAAGATAGAGGTTGAAATGCATCCATACCTTATAATGATCAGCGCTGTAAGTACTAAATCTCTGCCAAATACGGCAAATTTAACATGATTTACACGATGGTTACGGGATTCGATTGGACTAATAGTAGCTAATAGTCATTGTGACTAAGTTTTTTATTTTACGGGGGGGGGGGGTAAGACTTCCATGCTTGCCACAAGGTGACTATTGAGTGTAGCATTTTCAAAAAAGTTCAACTGAAAATTTCAACAACGTTCAAACGTCACGTCACCCTGAATGGTGAAATTGAACTACATTAAGCTGCTAGGCGAAATATTGAGAAAATCTGTGAACTTTCTTGTAAAGTGTGCCGAGGGTTGTGGATCGACTTCTCAGCGTTGTGCCTGTGCGAATCACTGCACATTTTTCTAAACATGTTAAATTTGGCCTAAAGTCGAATTAATTTACCTTGACGTGCTTCCTGCAGCTGCATGTCATCTGAATCCTGAGCAGTTGCCATGGTAAGGAGTATAGAGGTGCAGAGTAAATTGATTGCGTATGACCTGTTATATGTAAAATAAAAATAATGTCTTTTCATGAATTCAGATCATACAAAGTGTTTGACACTTAAAGCCATATTATAACATTTGCTGTGGAGGACGCCCTCACTGATTTTTTAAAATTAATTTTTTACACGATTATATTGTACTTTATTAAACCAATATACCCTGAAAAAATCAAGACTCTAGGTGCTGTAGTTTGGTCAAAATCCGAGATTTTGAATAAAACGCCTGAATCAGCGTTTTATTATTACGATGGAATTATTAGTCGAACGCATACACGATGTTCATAACACACAGTACGTACACGGCGTGCGCGACGGTGATCTACACAACAAAGGGCCGTACCATAACATGACAGAAGGAGTGGTACGTATTGGTGACATATGCGCTGGTAGTAAATTCCCATTTTCTTTGCTCTGCCGTGGTTGTTCGGCTCAAAAATAAAAGGGGATATATCTGACAGTAAAACTAACATTTTATGGCAAAGAAATGCTAATCTATTTTGTATGAAAATGTTATAATATGGCTTTAACTTACTACGTTTAATATAGTGCTCATTTTCCAACGGCTTCAAAGTGCATAAAACAACATAATGAAATACAGTAAACAAAGCCAAGAATATTATGGAAAAAAGTGTTTTGTGAGCATATAATTTTGCAGGATTCAAAAGTAACAGCACTCTTTATAACAGGTTACACGGTTGTTTGATGGTATGTAAACCGTAGTCATTTCTAAGAAAATGTGAACAATGATGGCGATATTTTTCTTAAATCTTGTTCACCTGTCTTGTTTGCATCTTTAGAAGGGGTAGACACTTGTATAGTGGCATTAGAACATCAGAGAAAAAGGCTAACAAATGGCAAGAAAAAAAAACACTTTCTATCATGAAATGGAAGGAAAAACTCATATTATTTGGCTAATTCAAAATGGATATAATAGCGCCCTCAATTTGCACACAAAATAATGTGCAGTTTATAGAAAAAAAAGTATAACAAAAACGCAGCAAAAGAGGAATAATTTAATATCTGTTAAAAATAACGATAAAATATATGTCTATATTAATGTGATTATCCAGGTCTAGTATTGAACATTATATAATGTTTTGTTAGAAAAATTAATAAATGATCACATCAAACAACCCGCGTGGTTAATTGTTCCACAAACGCGAAGCTGCCACTTATAAAAGGCTCTGTCCCCAGCACGCTTCTTGGAAAGAGCTACCAAGAAGGAAATGTTATCAACCGAATAAGAAGAAGAGAATTTATACAAATTCGATAATCAAAAAGGAGGAAGTAAGTATTACATTTATGAGCCATTTAGAATCAACAAACCTACCTTGTGCTGAATGTCGTTAATGGATTGGTTCACATAAACAGGATAATTGTACTCTTCAAATCTTAACGTATTTATGAGCTCAATGTTGCATAATTCGTCCTCAGATTAAAGTTAGATATATGTAAAATGGCTACATTTTTGGAGTAACAAGATACATTTGCACTCACTCGCTTTGAGACAATCGCAAAGTGTTGCCACTATATTTTCCAGTACAAGGCGCGGCAATTACAATGTATACTATTACTAGTACATGCCGCAGCATAAACTATAAAATAGTCTATCTATAATACACAGAAAGAATCGACAAATTGAGGTGATTTTCCAATAATATTACAGAATTTATAAAAGTTTTCTGTCGCAGAATATTAATCTTCCTTTTCCATTAATGAAAGTAATTTTGGCGGGCGACATTAACATTGTACCCGAACCATCAAAACTATTAACTTGAAATGCAAGAACAGAAAACATGTGTTTACTTCTTGTAATACTAGAGGCTTTAATGATTCTCAGTGAGCCGCAGAATATGTCTTGGATACTTTTTGCGCATTCTGAAATCACCTTAATTGGGCGCTTTAAGCGAAATTTGGGCAAAACTGGGCGGGATTCGAGACAAGTTCAACATTCCGTTCTTTTGGTTTAATGGTTAACTATAAAAAGGTAGCAAGCAAAATTGAATGGAAGTTCCTGGTCATGAACAATAAAGAAATGGTATAAATATAGATGTGGGAATTTTTTGTATGAGATCATGGTTATTTATTTATTTATTTATTTATTTATTTATTTATTTATTTATTTATTTATTTATTTATTTTATTATTTATTATTATTATTATTATTTGTGTTATTATTATTATTATTTGTATTAGTGTTATTATTATTATTAGTAGTAGTAGTATTATTAGTGTTATTATTATTATTTATTATTATTATTTGTGTTATTATTATTATTTGATTACAAATTTGTCATTTTAGATAGCTGGTCATTCAACAAATAATCTGTTTATATTGAAATTTACTTATAATAATGAAGAACTATTTAGAGCAATTTAAAATTATTTTCAACAAGTTATTTTCTTGACCAGTGGCGTATAGCTGCCGGTTGCAGGGGAGGCAATTGCCACCCCTGGCAAAAATTGCTTATTTGGGCCCGCCCCCTAGTACAAGGAAAAAAGAGGGAAAAGGAGGGAGAGAGAGGAAAAAGGAGAGGAAAGAGGGGGAGGGAGAGGAGGGGAAGAGAGATGGGGGAATCCATACGATATGCAATACCATATACGATTAATATCATAATAATTCCATACGATTATCATCAATATACTCGACAATACTTGACTTCTTGAAGACAAAGAAATAAAAAGCTTTTGAAATGCTAATTGTACATAAGCACCTATAGGAGCAGTATATTGACTAATAAAAATAAAACAATAAAAGGGCCAACCCCCAAAAAAGTCGAAAAAGGTGATCAAGAAGGTTGTGTACGACATGTTTCTTGTTGCATGCCCCAACCGAAAATAGTCAGTATCGACACAAAATTGGCCGATTTAGTCATTTACCATTGAGCTATTTCAAATTTAGGGCCGGATTTACCATTACACTAGATGGGTCCGGGCCCAGGCCCCTACAATTGCCTAATATATGTTCCCCAAAACACCATGTTTTGGACCGAAATATGGTAACATTGCAAAATTTTGCGCACTGGCCTTTAGGTAAAATTTACCTTCATTTTAGGCGAAAATTGTTTTAAATTTTTAGCGCGATTCGCGCGCACTTTAGCCAGAAAATTAGTAAGAATTATGACCAAAATTCATTTATATTAAGACCAAATTAGTAATAAAAAACAATTTTTTCTCGTGGAGCACGCAATTTCTTTGAAAAAGTAATAATCCAGTTTATCATTTACCCTCTTGGGCCACTGTATTGCAAAATTTAAACTTATTTCCGGGTTTTTTTTTCTTTGATATTTGTACTTTGAAAGTACACTTTCTTTTCGATGGGGGTGCGTCGCACCATCCGCGCCTACCCCCATTTTTGTTTGGTGGATTTGGGCCCCATAAAGACTGGCCCCCCTGGAAAAAATCCCAGCTACGCCACTGTTCTTGACTGATAAATAGTTCACAATGACAGATTAATATATTACAGATTAATTAATGTTAATATTTTGACAAATATTAATTTGTCATTACAAGACGTGGAAGTTTATCAAGTAAATTTAATAGTGCTAATGTGCATCCAGGAAGTGGAGAGGCGAATACTACATCACCAGTCCAGTTATCATCATTGGCTGCCCATCGTGGTCGAGGCACAGTTGTTGAAGTTGATGGATATTTTGTCTCCGTCCTTTAAGGTACTTTCCCTTTCGCTTCCACTTGTCTGTTTTCTCAGCATCGTGGATCTTCTTCCTCCAACTAACCCGGTCACAGCTTTCGTCTCCTTTGTTTCAACATCCAAGTCAGCTGTCTCCAGATGACGCTTCACCAGTACGTCCTCCCAAATGTAGCAAAATGCCCATATCACTCATTCCTGCATTTTCTTTTTACAAATGTTATACAAAATGCGCTTTCAACTTTCTGCGCAGTTTTAATAAGATGCAGTAATGTGCACCCAGGAAGCGGAAAGCTTACATTGCTAGATTTGTAATAAATGTGCACCCAGTAAGTCGAAAGCGCACATTGCTAGTTTTATAATAAAAGCGCACCGAGTAAGTGGAAAGCACGCGTTGCTAGATTTGTAATAAAAGTGCACCCAGGAAGTGGAAAGCGTACATTGCCAAATGTGTAATAAAAGTGCACTCAGAAAGTGGAAAGCGCAAATTGCTAGATTTGTAATAAAAGTGCACTCAGTAAGTGGAAAGCGCACATTGCTAGATGTGTAATAAAAGTACACCCAGTAAGTGGAAAGCGTACATTGCTAGATGTGTAATAAAAGTGCACCCAGGAAGTGGAAAGCACGCGTTGCTAGATTTGCAATAAATGTGCACCCAGAAAGTGGAAAGCGCACATTGCCAGATGTGTAATAAAAGTGCACCCAGTAAGTGGAAACGCACATTGCTAGATTTCTAATAAAGGTGCACCCAGGAAGTGGAAAGCACGCGTTGCTAGATGTGTAATAAAAGTGCACCCAGGAAGTGGAAAGCACACATTGTCATATAGATTTGTTATAAAAGTACACCCAGGAAGTAGGAAGCGCACATTGCGAACATCAGATGAACTTTGGTGGTTACACAATGTTTTCAAAACACCGTGAACATCCGCGTGGGGGAGGTGTAGCAATTTACGTGAAGGAGGACATTCCATTATCTCCCATTACAGACATCATAGTTCCCGATCAACTCGAATGCAGGTGGGTGAAAGTCCGTCCGAACAGACTTCCGCGTGGTGCATGGTGTGTCAGCTGTAGCAGTTTTCGCCGTTTATATATACAGGGTGAGTAAAAACAAAGTGCAATAGAGAAAAGAACGCATTTTTATTAAAGAACCGAGTTGAACCTTTTAGGTTTGAAAACATTTTATATATGTTATATTCATCCGTCAGCAACCTTGTGTGAAGAAATAAAGGAATTAGCATTTACCGTTTTGTTTTTATGACACATTTTATAGCGATACCCAATTTTAATGTTTGTCCAAGAGACATCTAAAATTTGAATGTCAGCGCACTGTGTGTAAGGTAGATTTGGAACAACTGCCATGTTCTTAACCTCATTGTCATTTAAATTAAATGAAGCACCCAAAGTGTTATTGCTCTTGGTCTTTTTTAAGGAAAAGAAACATTATTTGTTGTTATTTTCATGTTACCTTTACTTTGAAGATGTTTATTCTCAATCAAAAACATACAAATTTGTAAGCAGGTATTTTCAAATGTCAAAATAAAATGCGCGCAAATTGAACTGGGGTGAATTACAAAATATCCAGTAAGTTGGACATATTGGGATTAACAAACTGGACTTGGAGTCGAGTGAGGCATGAAGGACTTAGAATAATGTTAGAAAGTTTGTTTGACAAAAAAAAAAAAGAAATTAAAATAACGCAAAAATCAACCTTTTTAAGTTGATGTCCGTTTCAGAGCTAATGCCTTTACCATGTATTGTGTGCTCTCATTCAAAATGCATGGTATCTCGTGGACAAATAACGAAATTGGGTATCGCAGCAAAAGGACTTATAAAAATTAAACGGTAGTCGCGATTCACTTCATATTTTCACAGAAAGTGACTCTTGAGTGTGGCATTTATAACATAATGATTGGAAAGTTTGACTTGGTTCTTGCATAAATATCGATTCTTTGCTTTTACTCGCCCTGTAGTTACAGATTCGCCGTATCAGGAACAAAGTGTTGATTTCTTACGTTCCAAATACCCGGAAATAGGGATTGTTATAACAGGTGATTTTAATCTTATGAATATCGCGCCTATTTACAAGAGGTAATGACCTGTTTCAACTAATTGACTTTCCTATACGAGGGGGAAAGCAGCGCTTGACTTTATCATCACAAACAGTAAATTACAAAAGTATTATAATAAACCTCAACCTATTTCACCTCTAGGTTTTAGTGACCACAGCTGTGTTTTGTGGAAACCAATTGTAAATGTAAGAACTAAGAACAGGGCTAAATATTATGTTGGTCGTCCAATTACAGACTCTGGAATAGAAGTCCTTGGTAGTTGGTTACAAAATCAGGACTGGCATGTTTTGAATTGTATTTGTACACAGAACAAGGTTGATTTATTTTACTCCATGCTTGAATCTGTCATGTGTTTCCCAATCAAAAGGAAAAAGGTTCATTGTAATGATAAGCCCTGGATTACTACTCATATCTTATTATATACAAATCTAGCAATGTGTGCTTTCCACTTCCTGGGTGCACTCTTATTACAAACCTAGCAATGTGTGCTTTCCACTCCTGGGTGCACTCTTATTACAAACCTAGCAATGTGTGCTTTCCACTTCCTGGGTGCAGTCTTATTACAAATCTAGCAATGTGTGCTTTCCACTTCCTGGGTGCACTCTTATTACAAATCTAGCAATGTGTGCTTTCCACTTCCTGGGTGCACTCTTATTACAAACCTAGCAATGTGTGCTTTCCACTTCCTGGGTGCACTCTTATTACAAATCTAGCAATGTGTGCTTTCCACTTCCTGGGTGCACTCTTATTACAAATCTAGCAATGTGTGCTTTCCACTTCCTGTGTGCACTCTTATTACAAATCTAGCAATGTGTGCTTTCCACTTCCTGGGTGCACTCTTATTACAAACCTAGCAATGTGTGCTTTCCACTTCCTGGGTGCACTCTTATTACAAATCTAGCAATGTGTGCTTTCCACTTCCTGGGTGCACTCTTATTACAAACCTAGCAATGTGTGCTTTCCACTTCCTGGGTGCACTCTTATTACAAATCTAGCAATGTGTGCTTTCCATTTCCTGTGTGCACTCTTATTACAAACCTAGCAATGTGTGCTTTCCACTTCCTTTCTTGATCATCAACTTTCGGAAGGGAATTAATTCAAAACAATCAACACCAATGTATTTTGTGGTGTTAAAAACTGGACTTTGACCAAAATTAAGGTGTAATTTTTGTGAAAGCTCACAATGGCCACTTAATGTCATGACATTTATTTCATTTATTGATTACAAGTGGTCGCCATACCAACCACAAAGCTCATTTTAACTCTATATATTCTTACGCTTAAACATAACTATTTAATCCTCATCTCATATAGGACGGCAATAACTTGCAAGTTTTGCCAAAGATGTAAATTATCAGAATTCATTTGCGAGTAGATTTGCGAGTTATTTGTTGGATTGGAGTAACTTTGTGAATATACTGGAGTATTTTTAGGTCTTGCATACCTAGGCAAAACAGGTGGAATTGAGGGAATACCAAATGACATTTGAAGGGAGTCGCTGTTGATGGCAGGATCGGAACCGACTGTAACGAGGTCTTTATCATGGGTCTTCTGCTCCGCCTTTTCCAGATAATGAGGAAAGCTGATTTGATTTAAAAAACAAAACAGATTTTAAACATAGGACCTCTCGCATCAAAGGTAGATACCCTAATCAGTGTGTCAGAGTTCTTAATTGGCTTCTATCAAGGATGCGATTCTACTAGCTTTATTCGCGAGTAGATGTGTGAGTTATTTGTTGGCCTGTACCAAAGATGCAAATATACTGGAGTCGTTCGCAAGTAGATTCTCAGGTGTATCATATTCAGCTATTTCTCCTTCATTTAGAACAACAATAGTATCAGACTTCAGTATGGTAGAAACACGATGCTGAAATAAAGGAAAAAATAGCTAAAAATAATTATATAGCACTGTGTTTATTCTTCTTTTGTATAGCTCAATGGAAATCATCTTTGTGCTCTGTTCCACCCATGATAAAGTTGTAGTATACATGGGAGTGTTGTATAGCTCAATGGAAATCATCTTTGTACTCTGTTCCACCCATGATAAAGTTGTAGTATACATGGGAGTGTTGTATAGCTCAATAGAAATCATCTTTGTGCTCTGTTCCACCCATGATAAAGTTGTAGTATACATGGGAGTGTTGTATGATAAAGTTATAGTATACATAGGAGTGTTGTATAGCTCAATGGAAATCATCTATAGTACTCTGTTCCACCCATGATAAAGTTGTAGTATACATGGGAGTGTTGTATAGCTCAATGGAAATCATCTTTGTGCTCTGTTCCACCCATGATAAAGTTGTAGTATACATGGGAGGGTTGTATGATAAAGTTGTAGTATACATGGGAGGGTTGTATGATAAAGTTGTAGTATACATGGGAGTGTTGTATAGCTCAATGGAAATCATCTAAGTTGTGCTCTGTTCCATCCATGATAAAGTTGTAGTATACATGGGAGTGTTGTATAGCTGAATGGAAATCATCTATAGTACACTGTTCCACCCATGATAAAGTTGTAGTATACATGGGAGTGTTGTATAGCTCAATGGAAATCATCTTTGTGCTCTGTTCCACCCATGATAAAGTTGTAGTATACATGGGTGTGTTGTATAGCACATTGGAAATCATCTATAGTCCTCTGTTCCACCTGTGATAAAGTTGTAGTATACATGGGGATGTTGTATAGCACAGTGGAAATCATCAATAGTACTCTGTTCCACCTGTGATAAAGTTGTAGTAGGCCCTATACATGGGTGTGTTGTATAGCACATTGGAAATCATCTATAGTACTCTGTTCCACCCATGATAAAGTTGTAGCATACATGGGAGTGTTGTATAGCTCAATGGAAATCATCTACAGTACTCTGTTCCACCCATGATAAAGTTGTAGTATACATAGGAGTGTTGTATAGCTCAATGGAAATCATCTTTGTGCTCTGTTCCACCCATGATAAAGTTGTAGTATACATGGGAATGTTGTATAGCTCAATGGAAATCATCTGTAGTGTTCAGTTCCACCTGTGGTATAGTTGTAGTATACATGGGAGTGTTGTATAGCACAATGGAAATCATCTATAGTACTCTGTTCCACCCATGATAAAGTTGTAGTATACTCTATCATTTTTTTGTTCTGATCCCTCCCAGTCTCCCAAAACATCAAAAAATCAAAAGCGTTGTACATTTACTTACTTAAGACTGTCCTTTTTCATATAACGCAGACAAAGTAGAGCCAACTTGCCTAGAAATTGTCAAATTTTGGCAAGAAATATCTCTGTGTAATCCTATGTAAGTCCCATATCACATCGTTATCGGCGATCATGTTTTTTTTTCTGAAGTTTGGCTGGTACCTACCAGCGCGGCGTCATGCATATGACGTGACACAGCTAAAATAATCGACCGGGAATCGGGGATCATTAAAACGTCAACAAATTTCAAAACATAGAAATCAGTAAACTTAATGGCGAGCGGTCCGAATTTTGAGCCATACAAGTTTACGTGGTGAACTACATACTCACACTGTACAGAGTTGTACAGTATGTACAGTGCAGAAACTATCACAGCTTTTGGTATTAATATTGATAAGCTTACACTACCATAATTCATTGACCTCATGAAATAACTGGTAAGAAACTGGACGAAATGTACACTTACTGTTGTTTAAAATGCTTGAATTCCGAAATTACTGGTTAGAAACTGGAACAAAAGTACACTTTTCTATAATTAATACTGTGGTTTAACATTCAACCGCCGTGTGTGTTATTAATTTCACTGTGGTGACGAGCTAGATCTAATACCATCATTCATGATCTGTACGAGTCGAATGTATGACGTAGAGTTCATTAATATTCATATATACTACTACGATTTCTTCATGAGAGGGGTTTGGCACACGACACCGGTTACTGGAACCTATGATTTGAAATGCTGGGCTGTACGCTAGTCTGTCGTCGCGGCGCTGTTCCCGGAATATGACCTGAACTGGACCTACATTAGACTGTCATGTTGACAATCTACATGTGTTATTCTTCGTTAAATACTCAAGTTTAGCACCAGTTCAATTCAATACGCCCACTTGTATGTATCCATCAGGTTTACTGGTTGATATTGGAACCCCATATCCAACAAGCAAAAATATTTGCACTCAAATTTGTTTTACAAACGTTTTACTAATACAAATCCTCAAAGAACAGACATAAACACATAATGGGCAACATAATGCACTAGCAAAATAACAAAAGTTCTGAGAATAGTTATTTTATTCTATCAACTACACTACAAACTAGTAGATTCCCCTACACAATTGATTTTAAGACAAGTTATTTCGGCAAATACGGTGATTTCTATTTATGTTAAGCTTTAATATTCATGGTATTCGATATAATGTTAATGTCTCGAACACATTGCATTGATAGATTATGTTACAGCACAGATTATGTGGTTACAGCGACAATAATGTTTGTTTATACACAGATTATAGACGGATAATCTGTGGTTTATAGATGTGGCAAAAGCTTATCATAATTATGTTTATCTTCATTATGTCACTACAACCATACTGGCGTACATATCAAACATGGAATTTTCGGAAAAAGCAAAGGTAATTATCATTACATTACAGACTGCATTTGAATCTTTATATGTGACCGTACACCATTAATGAGCCGTTAAGTCGGCAAATTGTATTCTGAGTAACAGTGTAAAATGTGCATGAAGGTCGTATTCATAGGTACCTCAAGTTGGTGCTACATGTATCTCATTTTGGTAGTTCTAGTCAAACCTTTTAAACCAATCAATAATTATATTGTTAAAGAGAATAATAAGCTTCTACCTATGTCTATAGAATTCATAGATAGCTCTAGTATTTGTTTGCTTTGGCTAAATCATGTTCAAGTGGACGGTTACAAAGCATTGTATTTTGTCTAGGTAGTATAACCAGCAATTTACAATGAGAGGACATTCCTGAATCTCGTTGACTTGGGGATGATTTGAAATGACCGCCAATTATGACTGCTTGATGTTTATTACCAGCAATGTGGAAAACGAGACACATGTAGAACCGAAATAAGGTACTTTTTTTTTTGAAGGAGCAAAGTTCAACAAACCATAACCCCGCTTCTGGATATCGTTTGAAGTCAAATGATATACCATTTTAAAGCTTATGATATATATTATTTTCTAAACCACATAAAAGCAAAGTCCGAAGTCGTATCCAAGCCCGTCCCCATTTGTTACTCTGCATGTATATAGTTTTCTTAGGTTTTTAATCAAATACGAACGTTCCATGATTTCCAATATGTAATGTATTACGTCTGTACTATACCCGTTTATGTCAACATGGTCAATGCGTGTAATGACAATAATACATCTTACAAATTGACACAAGCAAAAGTAGAAGTAGAGAAGACATGTTTGACCGACAGATTTATTGCAAAGATCATGATAAATGAGAGACAAATAGCCTATTTATTTGATGAAGATGGTCATTTTCATCTCAACGATGTTTGAACGTCTTTTTACCTCTGAACGTTATGGCAACAATTGATATTTTTAATTCCATCAATTGGCTTCTTAAAAATTTAGTCATGAGTCATGCCCATGAACATGCTAAGATCTTGCCAAGAACATGCCAAGAACACGCCCTATTTTCGCTAGCAACGGGCATGTATTTTTGTGAATTTGGGAATTTTTGATGGGTTGTTCATGCTTACACATGAATATTCATGACTTTGCATGGTTTTTTTGTGTCAAGCGTCTGGTCAGAGCCTTGACATGTGCATGAATCGCGATCAATTTCAAAATCTCTCTACGTTCATGCCCATAATTTCCTTATTCATGGGCATGAATCATGGTCAATGTCATATTTCCTCTACTCTCATGCCCATGAATTCTTAATTCAAGGGTGTCAATTTTATTTTTAATGGGTTTAAAATTCACCTCATGAATCATTGATAGAGGATTTTATGGCATGAACATGCCATGTTCATTACATGGTTTGCATAGCAACCAGTAGCGAATTCTGGAAATACCCATGATTTTTTATAACATAAACATAAGACAATACCCCGGGAACAAAATCCAGTTCTATTCGATCTATGTATATTCACCTAACAACATCAAAATGTCTGCTTCATGACGCGACGAAGTTTTTGAAATAAAAAAAAATCGCCCACTACATGAACAAAAACATAAACAATCTTTGCCCCACTATCACTGGAAAAGACAAAAAACAACCTGATACACCTAGCATTGTATACAATAATGCATGAAAATGAAAAATAATTAATGCAAAAAAACAAAATCGCACCGGCCAAATTCGCCACCTTTGGCAGCAAAAATAGAACTTGTCCGGAAAAATAGAACTTGTCCGGACCTTAAGTTCCAGCCACCCCGCCCCACAGAAGTCAAAATGTGCGTCCCTTCCTGCTAAGCATCATTTCAACACCGATATTTACGATATGGCATATTGGCAAAACCAGGTTTTTCATTGAGAAATCAGAAAACCTAGTTTCGTTAGGTCACACAACCTAGTTCATTCGACAAACCTAGATTGTTATCTACAATCCCGGAAAAAATGTGTTCGAACACCCACTGTAATTCCCATGTTCTTCTTACCATAGTGCGCACGCTATATGAGTCACTGGAAACTAAGAATTGTAATAGTGTTGTCTCAATGTTCATCTTAAGCATGCCCCCCCCCCTTTCCCCACCAAACAATGTTGGGAGAAGATATGGTAAAGATGGGCATATTGGGCATGCCAACATTGTACAGGGGTAGAAGGGGAACCATTTCCAATAAGGTCTTAAAAGTGTTCGAACAAATATTTCTAAGATTGTAGTTCGATCGACAAATCCTATTTATTACCGAGGTGTTTTTGTTTGTTTTGTTTGTTTTTCAATCGAGAAGCCTAAACATTGGATTGGACATTTTGATCTCAGTGATAAATTTATGAATATCTCGGTGATAAACAAATGGCCTACGTTTTGGGTCATGTATACTATTGACTTAATGACGATTGTGTGATTGTAATTACGTGGTAGATGTCAATTTTGTCATCGGAGAGTCAGACAGGAATCTTGAAAAGAGACTTGCGGAACACAAGTCCAAAGACGCTGGATCCTTATCGGCCGCACAAGAACATGTAAAAGCGAGTATTACACCAAATAGACTGGGACAACGTTAAAGTACTGGAGAAAGAAACAAAAGAATTTCCCAAGAGGGTCCTGGAAGCCACCCAGACCAAGAAGCAAGGACCTTCACTAAACCGAGACACAGGATTGGATCTAGATCCTGTGTGGGACAACCTAATCAAACCCAGCGCCACCAGGAGCAGGACTTTTCCTACTTCGGTGATGTCACCTGATCAAGTTGATCAAACATCAGAGCCAAAAACATCGGCTGATGACGAAAAAGGTCTCGAAAGCGCTCCCGGAACACGATAAGCTATGTTTGAAAATTCAAAACAAAATGTCCCATATCATGTCAACGGCACACTGTTCTTGAGCAAAAATGTCGAAATCGGAGGTGGTCAGTTTTGTTATCTACACAGGAGTCACAAACTAAACGTGTTCCGATTTCAATGTAAATGGTCTCAAATTAATCGTCATGTAAAATTAAGTCAAATAATAGTATGTACTGTTTAGAATGCTTTGTTATTTTTGAAATCCAACAATAAAGGTCAACCCCCTTGCAGCCTATAGGGCCTAATAGATCATGACCTATTTTGTGATGTTTTCCCAGGTAACGAAAAAATCCTAGATTTTACTTGAACAATTTGTGTCCGTTCATACTACGCCGCAATTGTGTTGCGATGCGGTGCAATGCCGCATCGCATCGCATTGTTTTTTTTCTGGGAACAACAACAACAGTATACGTTCTGTGTATTGAGAGCGTTTAGGCTACAGTCCCTTCTCTCAAAGCAAGCACATCTCATTTCGGCGTCAACTTTTTTCTAGGTCAAATCTGTCTCGTTCGAAGAAACTCATCGCTTAAGTTGGTTTTTGCGATATATTAATTTTAATTTTTGTACAGACATAATATCAGATGCAGTTCTGACAGAAAACAAACAAAAGTTCCATGCGCGTATTTTGGGGGGGGGGGGCTTTGGGGGCGCCAGCCCCCCGGGGTCAAAGCAGGGGCGGCCAAAACGAAGGGGCGGCGGGAAGAAGAAGGGCGGCAAAGAAAAAGGGCGACGGAAGAAGAAGGGCGACAAAAAGAATTAGTAAAGAAAAACAAGGGCGGAAAATGTGAAAAAATTGTATACACATCAAAATGTGTTGCTTTTGGGGCGGTATTCAATCTATGATTGCAGACATACACAGGTGATGAGTGTAACCTGCTTGTAGTGCAGCGCGATATTTTCAAAATTATTTTCACCTATTGCTATCGTAATTAATCCGATTAACTTCGCCAGCGTATAGTAATAAATAAATTATGTCGTGTCCAAGGTTAATATTCCCTTAAGTTTTTTTAATAGTAAGGCTGAAGGCCTATATATTATACTGATATATCTGTCCATTTGGATAGAATTGAACTGAACAATGCTAATGGGGTTATGCATATGGCGAGGTCGATTCTGTTTAACAAATCGTTGACCCGAAAAATCCGTAAAGTAGATAATCATTCACCGGTAGTCGAAATGCAACACAGGTAAGTAACCATTCATTGCAGTCAGTTGATTTAGGGGATCGGGTGTTAAATCAACTAAAAGGGAGAACTGTTTGGCATTAAAATGCATTTGAATCAATCATGTCATGACGACCTAAACATTGAAGGTAAGTTAAAAAAAAACATAGTTGAAATTAAACCGAAAGCGTGGTTGAAACCACCTCCTTGTAATGTGAAAGAACAATAATAATGGCTCTTGTCCCAGTGGTCAACCAAGGTCAACCAAGGTATGCCCTGCGTGTATCCAGTATAATACATTACCGTCGGTAAAATTTCTAAAACTTTATCCAAAAAGAAGAGACAAACATGCGCTACTCACTTATAGTTTGATCAGCTCGTAATCGGCGGACCTTATAACATGGCGGATTAATATCAATATATTTTATTTTGAGAATTGCCTTTTAACATCTCGCCAGAAACATCACAAATTATTAATTGAAGTCCTATACTTTGTCTACTTTATTTAACACACACAATATAGACCAAACCGGTCAACTTTATCTCTCTAAACGTGGGTCTACTTTTCGGCGTAGTGTTAAAAGCCTAACAATTCCCGCCGATTACGAGCTGATCAAGTATATGTGGTTCCCAATTATATAGGTTGTTGCAGTTCTGATATTTCTTGACGTAAAGACCACTTGACATCATTGGCGAGGGACTGGTCTATCGATATGCTTGAACGAAGCGCTACACTGTTCAATGGCTTTCTAGTACTATATGAAATGTGGTGGACGATTTAAAATGCATGTGCTCTGAGCAAACTACAATGTGTACGTAGACTGCGGGGCAAAGAACAATGGAAATTGCCATAATTCGCGGGCATACTGCCGGGCAATGACGTCACATTTCAAGTGGTCTATACAGTTCCCAATAGATTATCCCATGTTAATATGTCTCATTTTCTACATCTGGCGTTTGGCAGGGACTGCTAATGTAGACCTACTGTTCTTTTATTTCTGCAGTTAATCATGACTAGCAACAGAGATCAATTGGACCGTACATTGACAGCATACAGCTATTTACTGAGTGAGAGTGAAACTACAGGCTCAGATCTACCTGAAATACTACAAGAGTCCCGACAAGAGCCCGACAATACTCACTATGAAAAAAGCAAATCTTCACAATTTACATTGGTCAATATCTCCAAACAATCACAATTATTTTCGTTTTTCTTTCTCATAACGCATTTTGCCAGAGATGTTCTCCATCCGTACATTTCAGTGTATTTGAGGCAACTTGGCTTCAATGCCAAAGATATTGGTTACATAGGATGCGTCCAACCATTTGTAGCAATATTTTATTCACCTTTTATAGGCTATATCGCGGACAAATTTTCAATAAACAAATATCTTCTTACTGGATCACTCGTGGCTACTGCTTTCACTCATATGGCCATGTACTATGTTCCGACAATCAGACCAAAAGATTGCACAAACATTTTCTCCGACAATATCTCTTCTGGTACAGTTCTCGAATACCAGAATGACAATTGTTCATCCTTTGTAACATATCCATCTATTAGTACAAACACACAACACAATATATACAGGACTAGTGACCTTCATGTTGTTCTTATTTACCTCATCTTTGTGAATATTGCATCCCAGTTACTAAGTGCTCCCTGGTTTCCTCTTGCTAATGCATTCGTCTTAGCAGTTCTTGGGTCTAAGAAGAGGAATCACTATGCATATTTCAAAGGTTTCGGCGGACTCGGTCATTGCATTGGGTACGTTTGTAACAGTTACTTCCCTTAGTGATAGGTTACGGGTCGATAGTTATAAACCTTAATCCTCAGCCATAACCTTACCATAAACTTCTCCCTTAACCCTTTTACCTACCTAGACAAGCTAGATGGACTAGTTCAAACTAGTCGATCGACTAGTTTAGGCTAGTCACTTGACTAGCTTTCTCCTAATCGGTCTTGCTTGACTAGTTTTGCTCGACTGGCTTTAAGCTAATTAATCCAGCTCGACTAGTTTATACTAGGCGCTCGACTAGTTTATGACTAAAAGTAAAGGCTAGTAGCTTTTTCCTTGTCAGTCATGCTCGACTAGTCTGCTGACTAGTATAAGCTAGTCCAGATCATACAAAAATACACCAGGCATGTCATGCATGTCAAGGACACGACTATACTTTGATCAGCTCGTAATCGGCGGAAAATATTAGGCTTTTATCACTACGCCGAAAATTAGACCCACGTTAAGAGTGACATAGTTGACATGTCTGGTCTAAATTTTGCATGTTAAAGAAAGTAGGCAAAGTACAGTACAAATAAAATATATTGATATTAATCCGCCATGTTATTAGGCCCGCTGATTACGAGGTGATCAAACTGTATGAGCAACTGGTTGAACAAATTCATCAGGATCAGTAGATTAAACTCAGTAACCAAAGTTCTTGATATCTGATCCAGAAATTGCACTAACTTTGTGTAAATTTTGACTGAAAATAAGTGATTTTCGAATGTTTGTATTTTTTATATAAACGGAAACAGGAGACCCATACTTATTCATGGTGCCAAAATAATACACATCGGACTTTTTAGAGCGAAAATCCAGAGAGTGGGTTCAAACTTCCTACTTGGTTAGACGTGTAACAATAAATGTTTCAATTCGAAGAGTGTAATTATGTTTTATATTGTAACTTACCTATATGGGATGCGGTATTCTGGCCTATTCCATTTCAATTGAATTTTGTATCTACGAGTATGTTATCATGTTATAGGTTTTCATACATTATTGTGGTGTTTTTTTATTCTATCTAAATTCAGTTGTTGTATAGCAGCTATAAATAATAAATGTCTTTTTCTCTATATGTACCATCAAATTAACCTAGATTGAGATCTTTAAGATGAAAATATGTTAATACAATGTGGTTTAATTTCCAGGGTTATGGTAGCTGGGGTGACGCTTCATATGAGCGTTTATACGTATACCCACTGCTTTATTGATGTAAAGCAAGCAAACTTTTGGCGTGTTTCTTGATGTTTTCTGTGGCGATGTTCATAGCAGCTCCTATAGCATGGTGGATGTTTAGTGAGTCTGATGATAAAGAGAAAGAGGTAATCATGTCTTATTAGTCTATTTAGGAACGGTTATTGGTGCCCACTCCGTAAAGTCAAATGTACATCATTATGCAACAAGTTCAGAACTCAATTTTAGATTCAATTTCCGAGTGTTGGTGTGTCGAACACCCGGGATCTAAAAGACATAAAGTAAGTCACTTACTACCACTACAAATACTATGTTTAAGGCACTACGAGTTAATGTGAGGTATTCTCTTCATTTTGTAATATAGGAGAAGAAAACAAACAAAACGTACACATTAGCAACTTTCGCTGGTGCTGTCTTGAAATTACGATACATCAGTGTGGTGATTGTTATCACGTGGTTAGCTATTGCTAGCGGTAAAATGAGAACATTCGACTATTGGTATATCAACGTCCTTGGTAAGTCCCGATGGCAGTATACAACAAGAATGACAAGAAAGATATTGTCTCGAAATTTTTTTTACTAGTGTCATTCCAGTTAGAGCAATGATCATGATGATGACAAAATAGATTTGTAGGTGTTTTTTTAACAAACTGATAAAATAATATAATTGAAAGGGCCATTTATAATGTTATCTCCAACATGGTTTTTATTGAGGGACGGTCAACCACTACTCAACTTTTTACAGTTTTTCATTCAAGTTAGAGCAATGATGGCAAATGCAGATTTGAATGCAAACTGATAAAATGATATACATGATTGAAAGGGCCATATTTTATCTTCCCTGAAATTAAGTCTAGTCCAAGTTATATCATATTCAACATGGTCTTATTAAGGGACGGTCAACCACTACTCAACTTCCTACCGCTTTTCATGAAATAAGTGCTGCTATGGACAATGATGGGCAAGTCGTTAAGATTTATCTTGATTTTTCAAAAGCTCTAGACAGCATCTCTCACAAACTTCTTTTGTACAAAATTCAATCCTCTGGTATTCATTCCAACCTCCAGAAATTGTTTAGAGCTTACCTTACTGGGCGAGAGCAGAGAGTGGTTGTTGACAGGGTAAACTCTGACTGGCTCCCTGTCATTTCAGGTGTCACTCAAGGTTCGATTTTAGGACCTCTTTATTCTTTTTATTAATGACATGCCCAGCGATGGCAAACATGCAAATGTAGCTTTTTTTGCGGATGATTCCAAGTGTTACAAAAATATTAGCAATACTTTGATTCTAAGCCACTGTAAACAGACTTGGATGCCTTGTATAATTGGAGTTTGACGTGGGACCTCAACATCCATCCCTCAAAATGTCAGGTTATTATCATGTCCAGGCGCATAAATCCAGTTCAGTTCAGTTCAGTTTGCTTTTAAGATGAATGGTATAACCCTTTGGTCCAAGAGATAGCAGGAATTTCTTTGACAAAAATGACCAGGTGTCTTGTAATAATGGGACATCTGAAAATTGAAGTCTTGAGTGTCGTGAGCGGTGGAGCGTGACATCAGAGGTCAATGACCTCAAATTTGACCCGTTTTCCTGTATAATTGCATGCCATTCATTAACAACAGCCTCGATTTTTACATATTTGGTGTCTAATGAAAGATATTGAAATTATCTATCAAACAAAACCAATATCAATGAGATTTAACAATGTTTCAACCCTAATTTTGAGCCAAAAATTTCAAAATTTAGCATTTTTACCCATATTTTGCAAATTGACTTGACATAAAACTTATAATTTCCTGAGAAGTGTGGGTCTATTACTTAAACATTCTTACTCAAAAACTGACCCATTATGTTCACAAAAAGATGACCAAAAACAAGGACATTTAAAGTGCAATGACCTCTTAAATTTCCCATGTAAGAGATTATAGACCGTGGGCTATGCCAACCCCCTCCCCTAGGAGGATTTTTGGAATCAGGTATTTTTGGGACCCTAATGAATTGAGGTTTTGAAATCCGCTTGGCCAGCGGTGAGTGAGAAGGTGAGGGCGCTTTTTTCAAAATGGCCGGCAAAATCACAAAAATCAACATAACTAGGCCAGTGAAGCTCCTAGCAGCATAATTATGATGTCTACACCCATGTTTTCAGGGTCAAGGAATCCAATAGTATCACCTACAACAACATGGGACCTAAATTTCCGAGATGGCTGCCAACATTTCAAAATGGCCGACATTGAAATAAAATTACCTATATCTCAGTCCTTGAAGTTCCTGTAAGCATAATTTTGATGTCTATACCCATGTTTACAGGGTCAAGGAGTCCAATAAAATCACTAAGAACAGCTCAGGGCACAAAGTTCCAAGATGGCTGCTACTGAATTTCAAAATGGTTGCCATTTAAATCAATTTGGCCTATATCTCAGTCGTTGAAGCTCTAAGGAGCATGTGTCTGATGTATATGCCGTGTTGTTGGGATCAAGGATTCCAGCAAATACATTGAGGTTTTGAAATCTGTTTGCCTTCACATTGGCCAACGGTGAGTTAGGCGGTGAGGGCGCTTTTTCAAAATGGCATCAATAATAACACCATAAATAATCAACGACATGTCTATTGCCTAAACACAAGAAGTATCGAAGCCTAAGTAGTACTACTACTCCTGATAAACATGTCGACTGCTAAGTGCCAAAAGTGGGTAAGTGCAATAGCTGTCATGTGAACATTTGACAATATATTGTATATTGTAAGCTACACATGGCAAAGGATCAATTCCAGGAGTTTCTTCAGACGAAAAAATGAAACGCTAGCTAAGATAAGAGTAGGTTGATGATGTAGCTCCCAGTTGCTGATTAGTGCTGGGTTTACTGAACTGGTGATATTGGTGTTGATTAAGTAGCTCCCAATTGCTGGTTGTTGTTAGGTATTCAGATATTGGTGTTGATAAAGTAGCTACCAACTGTTGATTGGTACTGGGGTATCGATCTACTGCTGTTATTGCTGATGATAAAGAAGCTACCAATTGCTGATTGTTGCAGGGTTTAGCTATCTACTGTTGATATTGGCGTTGATGACGTAACTTCCAGTTGCTAATTGGTGTTGATGAAGCAGCTTTCAATTGAAGTAAGTGTTCATTGGCGCTAAGGTAGCCATCTACTGCTAATATTGGTATTGAAGTGGTAGCTACTAATTGCTACTTGTTACCGTGTTAGCCATCTACTGCTGATATTGGTGTTGATGAAGTAGCTTCCTTTTGCTGATTGTGTTGATGAAGTAGCTTTCAATTATTCATTGGCGCTAAGGTAGCTACCTACTGCTGATATTGGTGTTGATGAATAAGCTTTCAATTGTTCATTGGCTCTAATGTAGCCATCTACTGCTGATATTGGTCTTGAAGAAGTAGCTTCATACTGCTGATTGATGCTGGGTTAGCTATCTACTGCTGATATCGGTATATGAAGTAGCTTCCAATTGCTGATTGTTGTTGATGAAGTAGCTTTCAATTGTTCATTGGCGCCAAGGTAGCTATCTACTGCTGATATTGGTGTTGATACAGTAGCTCCCAATTGCTGATTGTTGCTAAGCTTGCTTTCAACTGCTTATATCCGTATGGGTGAAGCCCAATTGCTAGGTTAGCCATCTATATATCATTGCCTGCTGGTGTCAATGGCGTTTATGAAGTAGCTCCCTATTGTTGACAAGTGTTGGGATATCTACTGCTGATATTGTTGTTGATGAAGTAGCTTCCAATTGTTGATTGCTGGGTTAGCAATCTACTACTGATATTGGTGTTGAAGAAGTAAATACATATTGCTGATTGCAGGTATCTTTAACACAGCTCCGCTGTTTTTGACAGATGCGTGGCCTTCACAAACCCAGCAAACTCCAGGAATTCGACAGAAGAACTTTAATCCTTTGATGAGGAAGAGCACTTTTGTATGCTCGCAATCTCCTTCGTTGCTGTATTAAAATAGCTCAATTATTGGCTATATAAACTTGTTAAAATGTACTTCTTTTTTGAAGCACGAAGACCACCACACACATGTGGAGTTTCTAGATCTGTATCTAGATGATAATAATTGTAACATTTTCCATAAAGTCCTTCACAATCCGCAGTAGATCTTATGTCTTACTTTGGTCCATTTTCGTAGCTTTGAAATAACCATACTTCCAGCTTGTCGGTGAACATATCCATCCATCTGACCATCTCCATCGCTCAGAGGCTGTTTTAAATAGCACTGTCGGAAACTCATGATCTCCCTGGCCACACTCAGTAATACTCCTTGAGTATCCTGATTTTAATTGGTTAACATTAAATACTCTCTTTTTGAGAGTAGTTAATGTATTTAATTGCCTAGATTTATTGCAAACATGATGTTTTGAAGAAATTAACATTTCACCTTACATCACTTCCTGTGGGTTTTTCCCACTATTATGTCCATTTCACAATTTGTCTCAGGGGATTTTTCCCCTTGACATAAATAGTCTTCATAAATGATGCTGTTATTGCATTCATCTGGGTTTTCCCCTGATGTCATAATAAACAAACTCTCATTGCATGATTATAAAGGTAACTTCCCCTATTTCATGACACACAATTTTACAGGGTACATCACAACACCAATATCAGCAGTAGATAGCTACCTTAGTGCCAATCCACAATATTATTGAAAGCTACTTCATCAACAACAATCGGTAGTTGTAAGCTAGTTCATATACCAATATCAGCAGTAGATAGCCAACCCAGCATCAATCAGCAGTATGAAGCTACTTCTTCAAGACCAATATCTGCAGTAGATAGCTACATTAGAGCCAATTAACAATTAAATGCTTATTCATCAACACCAATATCAGCAGTAGGTAGCTACCTTAGCGCCAATAAATAATTGAAAGCTACTTCATCAACACAATCAGCAAAAGGAAGCTACTTCATCAACACCAATATCAGCAGTAGATGGCTAACACGGTAACAAGTAGCAATTAGTAGCTACCACTTCAACACCAATATTAGCAGTAGATGGCTACCTTAGCGCCAATGAACACTTACTTCAATTGAAAGCTGCTTCATCAACACCAATTAGCAACTGGAAGTTACGTCATCAACGCCAATATCAACAGTAGATAGCTAAACCCTGCAACAATCAGCAATTGGTAGCTACTTTATCATCAGCAATAACAGCAGTAGATCGATACCCCAGTACCAATCAGTATTTGGTAGCTACTTTATCAACACCAATATCTGAAACCTTAACAACAACCAGCAATCGGGAGCTACTTTATCAACACCAGTATCACCAGTAATGAACAATCACCAATGAACAATTGAAAACTTATTCATCAACACCAATATCAGCAGTAGGTAGCTACCTTAGCGCCAATGAACAATTGACACTTCATTAACACAATCAGCAAAAGGAAGCTACTTCATCAACACAAATATCAGCAGTAGATGGCTAACACAGCAACAAGCAGCAATTGGTAGCTACTTCTTCAACAGCAATACCAGCAGTAGATAGATATCCCAGTACCAATCAGTATTTGGTAGCTACTTTATCAACACCAATATCTGAAACCTTAACAACAACCAGCAATCGGGAGCTACTTTATCAACACCAGTATCACCAGTAATGAACAATCACCAATGAACAATTGAAAACTTATTCATCAACACCAATATCAGCAGTAGGTAGCTACCTTAGCGCCAATGAACAATTGACACTTCATTAACACAATCAGCAAAAGGAAGCTACTTCATCAACACAAATATCAGCAGTAGATGGCTAACACAGCAACAAGCAGCAATTGGTAGCTACTTCTTCAACAGCAATACCAGCAGTAGATAGATATCCCAGTACCAATCAGTATTTGGTAGCTACTTTATCAACACCAATATCTGAAACCTTAACAACAACCAGCAATCGGGAGCTACTTTATCAACACCAGTATCACCAGTACAGTAAACCCAGCACCAATCAGCAACTGGGAGCTACATCATCAAGCTACTCTTAGCTAGCGTTTCATTTTTTTTTCGTCTGAAGAATCTCCTGGAATTTAGCCTTTTACAAATAGAGTTACTGAATATGATTAGATTACTTGTTGATCTTAGAGTTGGGACTTCGACTGTTCAGTGCCCAAGTGGGTACGTGCAATAGTTGCCATGTGTAGTTGCCATGTGTATGTGAGTACAATATACAATATATTGCGAAATGTTCACAGGACAGCTATTGCACTTACTCACTTCTGGCACTTAGCAGTCGGCATGTTTATCAGGAGTAGTAATACCACTTAGGCTTTGATACTTCTTGTGTTTAGGCAATAGACATGTCGTTGATTATTTATGGTGTCATTATTGATGCCAATTTGAAAAAGCGCCCTCACCGCCTAACCCACCGTTGGCCAATGTGAAGGCAAACGGATTTCAAAACCTCAATGTATTTGCTGGAATCCTTGATCCCAACAACACGGCATATACATCAGAGACATGCTCCTTAAAGCTTCAACGACTGAGATATAGGCCAACTTGATATAAATGGCAGCCATTTTGAAATTCAGTGGCAGCCATCTTAGAACTTTGTCCCCTGGGCTGTTCTAAGTGATTTTATTGGACTCCTTGACCCTGTAATCATGGGTATAGACATCAAAATTATGCTTACAGGAACTTCAAGGACTGAGATATAGGTCATTTTCATTTTCAATGTCGGACATTTTGAAATTTTGGGAGCCATCTTGAAAATTTAGGTCCCATGTTTTTGTAGGTGATACTATTGGATTCCTTGACCCTGAAAACATGGGTGTAGATATCATAATTATGCTGCTAGGAGCTTCACTGGCCTAGTAATGTTGATTTTTGTGATTTTGCCGGCCAACAAAAAAAAAAAAAGCGTCCTCACCGCCTCACTCACCGCTGGCCAATGTGCAGGCAAGCGGATTTCAAAACCACAATTCATTAGGGTCCCAAAAATACCTGATTCTAAAAATCCTTCTAGGGGGAGGGGGGTTAGCATAGCCCACAGTCTATATGTACAGAAAACCTCTTACATGGGAAATTTAAGAGGTCATTGCACTTTAAATGTTCTTGCCCAAAAACGACTTTACCCACACACATTGTTTTTGGTCATCTTTTTGTGAACATAATGGGTCAGTTTTCGAGTAAGAATGTTTAAGTAATAGACCCACACTTTTCAGGAAATTATAAGTTTTATGTCAGGTCAATTTGCAAAATATGGGTAAAAATGCTAAATTTTGACATTTTTGGCTCAAAATTAGGGTCGAAACATTGTTAAATCTCATTGTTATTGAATTTGTTTGATAGATAATTTTACTATCTTTCATTAGACACCAAAAATGTGAAAATCGAGTCTGTTGTTAATAAATGGCATGAATAAAACGAATTATACAGGAAAACGGGTCAAATTTGGTGTCATTGACCTCTGATGTCACGCTCCACCGCTCGCGACACTGAAGACTTCACTTTTCAAATGTCCCATGGGATGTTCTATCCAACTAACATAACAAGACACCTGGTCATTTTTGTCAAAGAAATTCCTGCTATCTCTTGGACCACTTGAAAAAAATTGATGTCATTAAAGATCCGGGGTTTGCAGTATTTTAAAGATCTCAGATATTGTCTTAAACACAGTCATATAAGGCAGAGTACATTAAAATTAATACATTGCAATAGTGTAAAAGCGGCTTAGGTTTAGGTTTTTGTTTTAGTACTAACATTCGATTAAATTGTCTTTTACATTATTTATAGGTGGCTCTTACTTAATGATGGGATGGGCTGGCTTAATAGGCAAAGTATGTGGGACTGCAACATTTTTTTGCTTGCCGTATCTAAACACAAAATTCGGTCACATTCCGCTATTAGTCGCTGGATGTATTAGTATTGGTGCCGGTTGTATAATTGCATCTATGATAGAAAATGTAGCATGGATGGTTGTTCCACTGCTTTTTAGAGGTAAGCAGTTTAAACTAGTATCAAATTAAAACGGTTTCACTACCACACTCAGGCTAGAGAGTAGGTGTCCCATAGAATAGAATAGATCTTGTCCATGGAGGCAAAAGGAGGCGTCTTTAAAAATTGAGTTACTATAATCATTACCTTATACAAACATTAGGCTTTATCATATACTGAAAACACTTAAGGTCTAATATACTTGGTTCTAATGTTATGAAGTTTTGTGATATTTATTTTTATTATTTTCTTGGTTTTTTTTACTGCATAAAAGTTGCCTTTACTTCAATTTCAAATTTGCCACCTTTGGCTTCCATTGACCAGATCGTGTCACATTCATGTAATATGTGTCTGAACATGCCCTTTAATATGTGCCTTTTGTGCCTGAAAATAGCTTGTCATATCATGATATTAGACCTTTATTACTGTGTCCGATTATTCCATGTTTAGAAGTTACGGAAGCACTCGTTTTTCAGCTCCTCGACAGTGCCTCCCCTTTCCATCATAATTTACTTTGCCAGCACCTGCACCAATAGGTGCAGAAGCTGGATTTTTCCCTCATGGATTTATCTATGTGGAGTGCTCCCAACCTACTCACCTCTACCTTTCACTCTTTCTATAATCTTTTCTTGCTATCATTTTTTCATTTCGCAATCCAGTTAGCAAGGATAGGTGAGTCAAAGAAGTTGGCTTAATTGGTAGGATGGTTAACATCAGGTTTTGTCTAGAACAAATTAATGTGGACATCCATATCAAAAGGATGCACTTGTCGGCTGCTACATGTGTCTCATTTCACATAATAGCTAGGAATAAATACCAATCTCATATCAAGGATGATCATCCCAAGTCAAATTGTATAAGAAATATTATCTGTATTCCTAAACCATGTGACCTGGAGATGATTTGAAGTGACCTCCACTTCTGAGATGAGTCTGGTATTTATTCCTAGTTATTATGTGAAATGAGATCCTTTTGATATGGATGTACATGGTATAGCGCCTGATCCTAGGGATGATTATACCGACTGTAATATCATTCTAGGGTACAGGATATAGATCCCCAGTTTGATGGTGAAGGCGAGCGCCACATGTGCACCTTGTGTGCCATCCCTCTGTACTGTGTTCAGTTATAGTGACAGGAATTGTGAACGCTAACTGGTATTTTGTCTATCCCTTTCATCTTTCTCTCTATCGCCCCAATTATAGAGTAAAGTAGGTTGTATTAACATCTTGGGATGCAAATAACATCTTGCAATCAGGGTGAGGTAACCCTATTAACCTCTACTAATCAACATCTTAGTTGCTTAGCTAAGCAACTGGACAGCAGCAGTAGTGGATGGGGTCTGCTGTGCTGGCAGAGGTCAGTCTTGATACTACCCTAATAATGGCAGTCGTTGAAGATCCTAGTAAGATGGATTTGTACCAAGTTAGCTGGTACTGCGGGGCAACCTGGATCCTTCCTAATCGTCACACCTCGGTGCTCCTACGATGTCACACACAGATGAATCCAAAGAAATCATCTATAAAGTCCTTAGAGCTAGTGTGAGGAAGATCCCACGTGAGGATAAGTTGATGGTTTGGGGAATCTTAATGCCAGAGTGGGCAGTGACATTGCCACTTGGCCATGTATCCTTGGGAATCGTGGGAGAGGTGCTTGTAACTCCAACGGGGAACTACTGCTCTCATTCTGTGCTGAGAATCAGATGACTGTTTCCAATACCTACTTTCAGATGCCTGCCAAATGGTACTACTCATGGCCACCTCCTCGCTCAAAACGTTTCCATCTGCTGGACTATGTTCTCACAAGGCAGAGAGATATCTGTGGTATCACTTCCATCAGAGTTATGAGAGGTATACGGATCACTTTCTTGTACTGACAATATGTAAGCTGCATATCAAGCCCATGAGGAGGAAGACAAAGCTTAAGCTACCTAAGAATGCAAATGTTAGAAGTCTCATCGATAACCTGGAAACAAGAACAAAATTCCAGGAAGCACTTGCCGTAAAACTGGATTCTCTAAAGTTGCCAAATGAAGCTACAATCAATGAACAATGGCAGTCTCTTAGTAAGGCAACCCATGAGGTCATGGGAGAACAGCTAAGTCCATCACTCCGTCGCAATGCAGATTGGTTTGATGAGAAGAATGAACCAATCCAGGTCCTCCTGCATGAGAGGACAGTTACCAGGAATGAGATGCTCAGGACAGGGCTCCGCTCTAAAAAGCAGAGAGTTTAAGGAGTGCAAAAGTAATGTCCAAAGATCTCTACGTCAGATGAGGGATGAAATTGGGTGGAATAATAAAGCGGAAGCCGTCCAAGAGCTGGCAGAGAGTGGTAACTCTCAAACTTTATTTACAGCCCTGAAGGAAGTCTATGGACCTAGGCATTCAATTGCCTCTCCTCTTCTCAATAGCTTAGGTACAACACTTCTAACTGACAAAGATGACATCAAGATCAGATGGCAGGAACATTTTCAGGATCTCCTTAACCAACCCTCTAGCACTGCACCAAATATCTTGGATAACCTTGTAAAACCTTCAAGCAAAACTGGAATGGAAAAGGCGCCTACCATTCAAGAAATTAAATTGATTCGTAAGTCTTCCTTTCGACCGTGCAATGAACGAATACCTTGTCATTTCTCGCTATGTCTGACCATATCTGGCGATGCCTAATCATTAATTATGGCTGATCTTTATTTTATGTTGTTGTTGTTGTTGTTGTTGTTATTGCATGGCCATTTCTTGGTCATATCCTTAGGTCATGCATAGCAAGGCCTTACGAGGAACATGAAATAATCAGACACAAAGGCCTGATATAACAAGCTATTTTCAGGCACAAAATGAACGCCAATATAAAACTGTTTTTGACTGTATAACCAACGGTACAAATATGTTGCCGGCTAAACTCAAAATAAAAACAACAACTTTTCTATGTAAATAACCATAAGCAAAACTAACATGAATGACTTTCTCCGGATGTCTTGTTTTGTTCATATTTTCAGAGATCGCCATTGCTATTTACTCCCAGTCGCAGGGGGCGTTTCTCGCTAATGCTGTAGAAAACCAGTACCAAGCCACCTTACAGGGTTTAATGTCAACATTAACATTCGGCGTTGGAAGGGGAGTAGGCAGTTCACTTGGTGGGAATCTGATTGAAGATATATCCCCTGGGATGTCTTACTATATATTTGCTATTATTTCATTTGTAATGGCAGTGTTTTTAATACTAGCTCAATTATTTGTTAATATGTGACCGTACACCACGAATGAGCCGTAAATGTCCTCAATTGTATTCTGAGTTACAGTGTAAAATGGGCATGAAGGTCGTATTCATAGGTACCTCAATTTGGTGCTACGTGTACCTCATTTAATGAGATACACGTAGCACCAAATTGAAATACCTATGAATATGACCTTCATGCCCATTTTACACTGTAACTCAGAATACAATTGAGGACATTTACGGCTCATTCGTGGTGTATGGTCACATATGTCTGAAACAAACGGCCACACAAAACCAGGGGGGAAAACACGAGATTTGAATTAAGCAAAAAGTCACATTCCACATTTAGGCGTTGTATGTATTGGTTTTGGTGCCGATTGTATGATTGCATCAATGATAACAAAAAATACAGCGTGACTGCTTGGTTGTTCCACTGCTTTTAAAGGTAAGCAGTTCAAATGAGTGTGCATTTATATCGTTTCACTATCATACTCAAGCGGGAGATTAGGTACTCAGTGTTCCATGGAAATAAGTAGATTTATGTGTGTCATGTTAAGTTTTGCAGATTGTCAATAAATAACTCCTCTTACGGAATGAAATGATTTTCATTTTTTGTTGTTGCAAATTTATGAAGTACATAAATAATGTTCATCACCTCATGGACTCAAATTATAAAATTTCTCTGCAGAGTGCTTTTGCCATATAAGTTTTTGTTTACTGTTACTAGGTTTGTCTCATATAAAAAGATAATTTATTCTATTATCTTTCTATCAGCTTTACAAACTGTACTATCTTTACAGTCTATAAACTGTACTGTCTATAACGCTAAAATAAATCGTTTACAAAATGTATTATAGTAGCTAAATTAATACCATGCAGTTAGTATCATATGTTGTTTTGAAAGGAGACTTCTAGGGCTATAGGTCATCATAATGAGGCATCAACTTTTGATATGTTGTCTACTTTGTCTTTTACTGGATACATATTCAAATGACATACGATGGATAAAATATCATACGCTGGAATGATGAGTAGTTTGCCTAGTTGAAATGGATTGGACAAATGAAGGTAAAATAGTTACCAAAATCAGAAAAGTGGTATTGGTATTGGTGACGAGAAGTGTTATTTTATCAACGTTACTGTAGTTTGGTCATGGAAACTTTTACCTATGGCTTAATTCAGTTTCAGTGAAATAATGTTGCTCATTAAAAATGCAAAATAGAGCTCAACATTGAAAATAGAAGCATTTTAACCATTTCGGGTTTTTTAAATCGCCAAGTTCATCAAGTCATAAATGAAATCAGGAACCCTTATTCTCAACATTATTGTGTTAGAAATGCGTATCCAAATTTTAAATAAAATCGAAATCTCCCAATGACATGAAAAAGCTATTCACACTATCCAGACAGCTGGAATAATGCCCTCATAATACTCCTCAACAAGAAAGGGGACGCCAAATACTTCATAATGGAATTATTACAGGCTTACCACTGAAAGCTCTTCAACAAAGTTCTCACAAATCGGATCATCAATAACCTCGGCTTCAATCAGCCCAGGGAACAGTTAAGGTTTCGAAATGACTCAAGGCCAAAAACACATATTTCCCAAATTCACTTCAGAATGCACAACAAAACACACTGTTTAATTAAGTTAACAATATGTAAGTCTTTCAATCAAAAGTATGATTTCACAATAATTTTGTGAGAGAACACAACTACATACAATTAGGGACCGTTCACAAACACTTGTTTAATAGGAGACGCTTGATGCAAAAAAAATCATCCTTTTCAGTTCTCAAAAATGTCAACCCCCCTTTTTGACATGAAAATTATGGGTCAACCCCATAGAAAAGCAATAAACTCAATTTTCCGGGAAAATTTGTGGTCAATTTTAGAGCCCCCCTTAGGAGGGTCAAAACTTTTAAGCCCCCCCATTTTGCATCAGGCCCCCAAAGTTGTTTGTGAACGGTTCCTTCCAAGGTAGTTTTGAATACATAATCCACTATAATCATCTAGACGTTAAAGTTAAACTTAAAGTAACTTCATTTCGCAAGGTCTCTAATGTACTTATCTAGCAGCCTTCTTGTTGTAGATTGTAAATTCTTGATGTCCCGCTTGATGTATCCTTGATGTATCAATTATTCTTGATATATCCTGATTCACCTATCCTGCGAAGATCACTGCTTAGCGAAGTCCACTGCAAACTTTTATATCCTTTCATAAAATCCTCGCACAGTTGACTATCTCCAAAATGGTGCTATTTTCATCTTTCACACAATTTCTTTTGGAAAACAGAATTGCAATTGTCCCCCTGTTTCGACTTATATTGACAGATGTGTTGTTTCATAACCCATACTTCAGCAAGTCGAAAGAAGAGTATATTCCTTTCGTGGAAGAGGTGCGCACTTTGACGTAAACTAGATCTTCACCGACATTACTGGCAGGTAAAAGGAAATTGAATTCTAAATTAATTTCTTGTTCGCAATTTCCTTTCTTTGAAGGAAATGGACTGTTAGCACATTAACTAGTCCACAACAACACTGGTAACTATGAAGAATTGTGTTTACATTTGTTTATATACCAAAGACTGGAAAATCTCATAATATTAATAGCGAATTACTACCTTCACATTATATATTGATGTAATCGGGAATTTCCCAAGAATAATTATAACATTAACCTTACTCATTACATCACTTTCAGGGGTTTTCCAATATGTTGTCATATCCATTTCACAATCCAATTATACAATACAGTGAATATTCTAGAGAAGAGGATTCCCCAACAAACCAAAATTAAATATGATTCAATTTGGTTTTGATCAACTTGATGCACAATGGGGATTCCCCAAAATGTTCATTATTACACAATAACATAAACAAAGGTAAATAATCAAATTAAATTACTCAGGGCACATCACACAACCAATTATTGAAAAGGCTGATGAATATACACAGTCACTGTGTCTTGAATTCGCTGACTATGAGAAAGCTTTTGATATCTAGGTTGTCATCACAGCTCGCAACAGCAAAGCGTATATGCAGGATACAGGGTGTATCGATTAAAATGTATGAGGTATTTGGTCAAAATAATTTAGTTGATAGCCGAATCAACATCTTACCCTCCCACAACTGTAAAATCCCCTGCGTGTGACCATTAATGAGGATTCAGTGGCTAATTTTGTGAGCCGTGTAAAAATGCGGTTGCGGGAAGTAAATTAAAATAACATGGAAATTACATTTTCACCACTTTCTTTCCAGTAGTTGACAGAATGCCTTGCAGAATTGCTTGGCAATCGTGTAATTGCTTTCGAAAGTGTTCCGATTTCAATGAAAATGGTATCATATTATTCGTCATGTAAGATTAAGTCAAATAAGGAATAGTTTGTACCGTCTAGAATTGTTTGTTATTGCCAAAATCCAACAATAAAGGGCAACCCTCCTTGCAGCCTATAGGGCCTATTAACCATGACCTATGTTGTGATGTTTCCAGGTAACGAAAAATCCTAGATGGTGGGAATTATTACTTATTTGACTTAATTTTACTTGAACAATTTGAGATCATTTTATTTCCACTGACAGTAGGGCTATGTCGTCTGCAAAGTCTAAATCTGTTAGCACTTTAGGTCCGATCCCTCTGCTTCTTCTCTTCTCCAGCTGGAATCCAAGCTGCTCTTCTTTGCCTTCAACTGCCTCCCTCAATGCATAGTCCTAAATAAAATAAAAAAGTCATCAATAAAAAAAACATAGTAATCCTTTTGTGCATGATTATTCTTGAAGCTAGGTGTTGCGTATATTTTAGTTTATGCCTCATTCTGCATTAAGTTTCTGATGAGTGAGGGCCGATTGGCCCTTACGAAACAGCTCTGTAAAACTATGTAGTGTCAACCAAATCCAAATTCTTTATGTTTATGCTCCCCTAACGGGTTGAGCACTTTTCTTTTGGATAGTTTCAACTCACCTGAATTTAATTAGTTTAAAATTAAACCGAAAGCGTGGTTACAACCACCTCCTTGTTCTGTGAAAGAACAAAAATAATGGCTCGTGCCCCAATGGTCAACCAAGGTATGCCCATGTATCCAGTATAATTCTAAAACTTTATCCAAATAGAAGAGACGAACATATGCTACTCACTCATGTACGTGGTTCCCAATTATACACGTATAGGTCGTTGCAGTTCTGATAGAAATGTGATTTCTTGACGTATACAGTTCCCAATATATCACCCCATGCAGCAATACACTATAATTAGGTTAATAGATCTCATTTTCAGTATCTGGCGTTTGTCAGGGACTGCTAATGTAGACCTACTGTTCTTTTATTTCTGCAGTTAATCATGACTAGCAACAGAGATCAATTGGACCGTACTTTGTCAGTATACAGCTATTTACTGAGTGAGAGTGAAACTACAGGCTCAGATCTACCTGAACTACTACAAGAGTCCCGACAAGAGTCTGAGAATACTCACTATGAAAAAAGGAAATTTACATTGGTCAATATCTCCAAACAATCAAAATTATTTTCGTTTTTCTTTCTCATAACGCAGTTTGCCAGAGAAGTTCTCCATCCGTACATTTCAGTATATTTGAGGCAACTTGGCTTCAATGCCAAAGATATTGGTTACATAGGATGCGTCCAACCATTTGTAGCAATATTTTATTCACCTTTTATAGGCTATATTTCGGACAAATTTTCAATAAACAAATATCTTCTTACTGGATCACTCGTGGCTACTGCTTTCACTCATATGGCCATGTACTATGTTCCGACAATCAGACCAAAAGATTGCATAGACATTTTCTCCGACAATATCTCTTCTAGTACAGTTCTTGAATACCAGAATGACAATAATTGTTCATCCTTTGTTACATATCCATCTATTAGTACAAACACACAACATAAAATATACAGGACTAGTGACCTTCATGTTGTTCTTATTTACCTCATCTTTGTGAATATCGTATCCCAGTTACTAAGTGCTCCCTGGTTGCCTCTTGCTAATGCATTCGTCTTAGCAGTTCTTGGGTCTAAGAAGAGGAATCACTACGCATATTTTAAAGGTTTCGGCGGACTCGGTCATTGCATTGGGTATGTTTGTAGCAGTTACTTCTTTCAGAATAATATAGGTTACGGGTCGATAGCTATAAACCTTAATCCTTAGCCATAACCTAACCATAAACTTCTCCCTAAACCATTTTACCAAGTCAAGCTAGATGGACTAGTTCAAACTAGTCCATCGACTAGTTTAGGCTAGTCACTCGACTAGCTTTCCCCTAGTCGGTCTTTCTTGACTAGTTTTCCTTGACTGGCTTTAAGCTAGTCAATCCAGCTCGACTAGTTTAAATACTTTCAAAACATTTATTTTTTGAATACATCGAGTCTGTAACGTTTGACAGGTACGCCATACCATAGTGCACTTATGTACACGGTAAATTCACCGTGACCTTTTCAGCCATAAACCCGCTTAGTGAAGATTAAACTGAGATATGCAGTACTAAACCATTATAGTAATCGACTGTCCAATGCAAATGTATTACCACGTGATAATATTAATCCAATGAGCGATCGAATTGTCCGCTACGGTCGACTAATCCAATCGATAATGACGCTATTGACATGTACGGGCGGAGCTCCACTGACTGAGTTTTGGGGTATTTTTCACTGGTTTGCTATCATTTACTCATCAAGGCGGTCCACCGTTATTATAAGGACTATGCTAATGATTTAAAGATTGGCATGTAGAGAATAAACTATACTTGACAGAAAGTACTAAATGTGTACCCCTCTTGCAAATGTGACCAAGCCAGGGCGGCCCGGTGAAGCAAAATGTGCATTGGAATAACACGGGAGTTTGGATATAGATGGTATATTTCTTTCTCATACAAAAGTATGGTCCCCCGTTATTAAAGCTTGTACCGGGTTGAAAATTCAGATATTTCGAAAAGAATAAGTAAGTGAAACATAGAGAAAGTACTAAATTCATAGATTTTATAATTTTCATATATGACGCTAACTAGTTCATTTCCTATATCTACAACACAGCGCTACCAGTAGGGTTCAATTGCCTATTATGAGTGCCCCTGTGTTGTGTGCATACATGTAGTTAACAATAACTGCATGATGCTACGCTACATGCAACCTACAAGAAAGGAGGTAGATGTCATGCACACGCATGCACGTGCATGCATGATGACTGAATCCATCCCAAATTTCAAGCCACTTGAAATCATTGTTTATAAACAAAGGTGAGAGGCTCGTCTATCGATTTGCTTGAACGAGCGGCAACACTGTTCAATGGCTTTCTTGTGCTATTATGAAATGTGGTGGGCGATTTAAAATGCACGTGCCCTGAGCAAACTACGATGCGTACGCACACTGCAGGGCAAAGAACAATGGAAATTGCCATAATTCGCGCGCATACTGACGGGCAATGACGTCACATGTCAAGTGGTCTATACTAGAAGTACTAGATAGTCGAAGGTATACACGATGATATATTGCCGAAATCCAGGTTCAAATCGTGTTTCAAATAGAGTAAAATGAGACCGCATGACTGACAGATAATGATGGTTGCCGTCTGCTAGTTCTAGATTCCCGGGTTCTGGTGTTTGCTTATTTGTATATTTGAAAAATTTCTCCAATGCAGAAACCAGTCAAGTTTAAACTAGCGGACTGTTTTTTTCTGATAACCGAAACTAGTCAGCCCGCTCGATTGATTTGAATTACGCTTGATTAGACAAAAAGACTAGTCTTAAGCTATAGTTTTTATTTTCAGTATATCCTAACCCAAATAACCCAAAATATAAGCCTGACTCTGACCCCTAATACTAGCCTAACCCTATTCGTAACAATATCCGTGACCCAATACTATTAACCCCCTAACTCTAATTTACCATTACAATATC
This sequence comes from Amphiura filiformis, assembly GCF_039555335.1. Taxonomy (NCBI): domain Eukaryota; kingdom Metazoa; phylum Echinodermata; class Ophiuroidea; order Amphilepidida; family Amphiuridae; genus Amphiura; species Amphiura filiformis. The sequence continues at coordinate 16,124,282 of NC_092632.1, forward strand.
CCTGACCCTAATCTTAACTAAAAATACGCTAAATTCTAACCTTAACCTAGACTACCCCGTAGTCCACTTGCCCATTGTGCATACTCTGGATATTGTGTTTGTATTAAAACTCTGATTTAATTAATTTGTGCACAATTGATAGATTTTCACATCTGATCAGTCACCCTACTCCCTCTGTTTGTTAGCTTCCCAAGTGGACTACTGACATTGCCTTGCGGTTAAGATTTTTAACACGGTACTCTATGGAGAGTTAGGCCAATTTCTGGCCTAACTAAAATTGGCCATGATGTAATGCATCTTTAAATGGATCTGCCTTGTGATTGGTCGCCCATACCTCGCTATGGTTTAAATCGTCTGGGCCCGCGCCATTACCATTAACTACACCGTAAACAACTGTCTGTGGTATTTGCGGCGCTTTTGTGTTGACGCGAAAGTTAATCTCTCATCAAACATCTAGCGCGTACTTGTGGTTAATGGACTGATAAACAAGTATGCTTGACAGTGTGTTTTTAGAGAGCAAAGTCCAGGGGGTAAAGTTCTGCTTACAATTCAAAGTTCATAGTCGAAATTTCGGGGTTCGCTATCAATAAACTGGTATATTCCAAAATCAGAATTGTTCAGTATTAAAGTGAGCCGTTATAATTATGCAAGATAATGTTGCATTCAATTACTTTTATTGTCACTAATCGTGATATTTTTAACTCTTTATGACCATTTTACTATTGAATACTTTAATTTTAATAAACATCAGTATAATTTTGAGTTCAACGAAATGGGTTCATCATGACTAATATTACATATTTTTAATAAAATTCGACTATGGCATAGTCTAACCTTAACCCTCTTTTGACTAATGAGCTGTTCCCATAATATATGGTGATGGTAGTGATCAACACGCTCAACAAATAAAGGATTCTGTTAAAACCCTCTTAAAGAGGGGGAGGTGGATGCTACGCCCTCCTCCTTCTGTCGCCGCAAAACGCACAAAAACGCTAAACGGCTCCATGTAATAATTGTCCGCCCATTCTTTGCGTTCAGATTAGAGACATTCTGACCTACTGCCTTACCCGGAGGTAGGTAGGACGTCCAATTCCGAGGTTTCGTCCATTTTGTAACAAAACATTATGGGCATAACTATATATGTTATAATAGTGTTAAATTTTGCGCGTCCGTTCTGTCTGATCAACTGACATAGAATGCATCCTTAGCGACAAACCTGCCCGCGAAACCATCACGTGACTTTACGACGGAAGACCATTTTCCGTGTCTTTTTATCTATACCATAAAATTTACCTGGATTGAGATCTTTTAAGATGAAAATATGTATAATACAAAATGTGGTTTAATTTTCAGTGTTATGGTAGCTGGGGTGACGCTTCATATGAGCGTTTATTTGGCGTTTATTTGGCTTTTTGGCGTGTTTCTTGATGTTTTCTGTGGCGATGTTCATAGCAGCTCCTATAGCATGGTGGATGTTTAATGAGTCTAGTGATAAAGAGGTATGTCTTATTAATCTATTTAGAAACGGTTCTTGGTAACTACTCCGGAAAGTAAAATATACCTCATTATGCAACAAGTTCCGAACTCAATTTTAGATTCAATTTCCGAGTGTTGTTGTGTGGAACACCCGGGATCTAACAGGAATAAAGTAAGTCACTTACAGCCACTCCAAATTCTATGTTTAAGGCACTACGTGTAAATTTGAGGTACTCTTTTCATTTTGTTTTTATTTTGTAATACAGGAGAAGAAAACAAACAAAACGTACACTTTAGCAACTTTCATTGGTGCTGTCTTGAAATTACGATACATCAGTGTGGTGATTGTTATCACGTGGTTAGCTATTGCTTGCGGTAAAATGAGAACATTTGACTATTGGTACATCAATGTCCTTGGTAAGTCCCGATTGCCAGGGCCGTCGCTAGACCATTTTCTCAGGGGGGGGGGTATCGAGAAATAAAATTTGCCGGCCCCTGGGCACGGCAACATGATTTCCACCCTGGCTCGTCAGATAGGAGACACCCATCCCCCACAACTGTAACCCCTCGTGAACCCAAGTGTTTTTCAAGATGTCCCATTTCCTTTACCAGGAAAAGCACACAAAAATTCGATGATAAAGTGCTCGCGTAGCGCGAGAATATTGGCTATTTCAATGCTCAAATTCAAACGGGGATATATCGGAGTCACCGAGCCAGTAGGTAAAATTTCCAAATCGTTCCACTGATCTGCTACTAAAAGTACATTACTGAGACAAATGCGTGCGAAGCGCGAAAAAATTTCAATGCTATAATGAGCATAGTTATGATTTTTGAGATTCGTGTTCAAGTTCGAAATGAAAAAAAAAAGGAATTTGCGGCAATGTGCCATTTGATACTTAATGGGCCAAAGTGGGGTTAATTTTGGGCCTAAAATAGACCAAAAGGAAAATGTAAATCGTAAATTTTGTCAGAATATTTCTGTCGACTGAGCAGGAGAGGGGGCTTACTTGCCACCTTGCCCCTCCAGGCCAAAATTTGGAGATACCAATCTCACCATGAGGAAAGCATGTGCACTCAAGTAGCCAAGTTTTGATTTACAAATAAGTGGCGGAGACAAGCATATTTTGTTCAGATTTTAACCATGACATTTGCTCGCGAAGCGCGCGAATTTTGTTATAATTTAGACAATATTTTAGGCCTAAATGAAGGTGAATTTTGCTATATGTAAATAGCCAGTACGCGCGAAGCATGCAAAATATTGCAATTTTACTATATTTTATTACTATACGTACATGGTATTTTGGGACTAACAAAAACATGCACAGGGCAATTTTGGGGACCCAGGGCCCATCTGGCCCAATGGTTAATCCAGCCCTGGCTCCATGGCTAATCTCCATTGGTGCTGATGAAGGGCGTGGTGCGGAGGGGTGATGGGATGCGTACATATATCGTCAATATTGCAAATTCATTAGTTCTTTGTCCACATCACCTTAAGGAGCATGGTCAACATCGTTATAGGTCCACAATATACCGGCTCAATAGGGCCTATTTACGATCTGATTGTAGTTTTGATCCCCTTTCTCTCATGTGATCTCATACTAAATTTATAACCCCCTCTCTCCCTCTATCTTCCTTCCCTCTTTCTCCCCCTTCTCTCCTCCTTTCTCTCTTTTCCCTTTTTTAGAGATCGCCAGGGGGTGTCGCACCCCCTACACCCCCTCCCCCATGGCGACGGCCCTGCCGATGGCAGGATACGACAAAAATGAAAGAAAAGATATTGTCTCGGGAGTTTTATACTTTAGTGTCATTCAAGTTAGAGCAATGATGACAAATGTAGATTTGTAGGGTTTTTTTTAAACAAACTGATAAAATAATATACGTATATAATTGAAAGGGCCATTTATAATGTTATCTTCCCTGAAATAAAGTCCAAGTTATATCATTTTCAACATGGTTTTATTAAGGGACGGTCAACCACTACTCAATTTCTTACCGTGTTTCATGAAATTAGTGCTGCTATGGACAATGATGAGCAAGTCGATATGATTTATCTTTTTCAAAAGCTTTTGGCAACGACTCTCACAAACTTCTGACCTTACTGGGCGAGAGCAGAGAGTGGCTGTTGACGGGGTAAACTCTGACTGGCTCCATGTCATGTCAGGTGTCACTCGAGGTTCGATCTGGGCACCGTTGCCAAACATGTAAATATTGCTCTTTTTGCGGATGATTCCAAGTGTTACAAAAATATCACCAATACTTCTGATTGTAAGCCACTGCAAACAGACTTGGATGCCTTGTATAATTGGACAAAATGTAGGGTTATTACCATGCCCAGGCGCATAAATCCAGTTCAATTTGCTTATAAGATGATATAACCCTTGAAAAAATCGATGCCATTAAAGATCGTGATGTTTCAGATAGGCTTGACTGGAATCACACCACTCCACGCCATACATAAATTCTCCCAGTCACATTTCCCCAAGTATGAAATTTCAAAAAAAAAGTAAAATTAAATTTGGCGGAGGCGGGGTTCGAACTCACGGCGCACTGCTTTGGACACACTAAGAACCCAGCGCCTTAGACCACTCGGCCATTTGTCTTGCTGGAATCCATTTGAAACTTATTTGAAGATATAATCGCAACTTCAACATAGGCCTACCACGTGACAAGCAAAGGCAGAAAACGTACCATATTTTGGAATTTTATTTGCCTAAAAACATTAATGTGTATTCTATTACCCCCACGACCCATTATTCAAAATCGCGCACTGTGATTTGTTGAAACGCGTCACGTGAAAGACCATTAATTAAGAAATAAAGGGTAATGCATGATCCTTTACACGAAAATAATGTGTCGAGGCAGTAAAACGTAAATAATGGGTGAGGCGCAGCCGAACCCATTATTTAAACGATTTTACTGCCGAGGACACATTATTTGCGTGTAAAGATAATGCTGCACCTTTATTTCTATTCTATTACCACAAAATAGTGCGATTTAAAGAGAAAATATCACATTTTTTGCCCAAATATTTCAAGTTGTTTACCTCAAGGTGTAGCGTCTACACGTAGCCAAAGCGTATGCACATTCCAATAACACAACCTAACATTCCATTCTCCCCTATAAGCAGGTATGCACATACAATAACACACCCCTACTGGCATTCCATTCTCCCCTACATAAGCAGGTGTGCTGTGCGCTTTGCTGTGCGCTGTGATGATATAAGAACATAAAGTTCGTTGCCCTTGACACTTTATCGCTAATTAATGGTCTGTCACGTGACGCGTTTCAACAAATCACAGTGCGCGATTTAGAATAATGGGTCGTGGGGGACCATTAATTAGCGATAAAGTGTCAAGGGCAACGAACTTTATGTTCTTCTATCATCACAGCGCACAGCAATACGCTTTGGCTACGCGTAGGCGCTCCACCTTGAGGTAAACAACTTCAAATATTTGGGCAAAAAATGTGATATTTTCTCTTTAAATCGCAATATTTTGTGGTAATAGAATAGAAATAAAGGGTGCAGCATTATCCTTTACACGCAAATAATGTGTCCTCGGCAGTAAAACGTTTAAATAATGGGTTCGGCTGCGCCTCACCCATTATTTACGTTTTACTGCCTCGACACAATATTTTCGTGTAAAGGATCATGCATTAAATTTTCAACGTTTTTCTATCCTTATTCTTGCTCAATTAAAAAAATATTTTGGCGTATATAAAATTGAAATAAAATTCTCTGCCTCTTAAACTACATCAAATGTGCCACAATTGGGTATCACGAATCGCTATATATGATGTGCAGTTAATATTCATATTTTCTTTTATACAGAGGATGCTTCAGTTTTGACAGGAAAAATATTTTCTTGAAAACCCTCTCACTCGGTTATTTTAAAAAGGTAACCACGCTTCCCTAGAATGTGCAATAAATTAGCATCAAATGCAGTATGGCGAAATGTGGCGTAGACTGGAATAATCATAAAAAACAAGTGGTTAAAAAGAACAACTGAAAGATGGGGATGATTATGCGTACAGTTGGTTTTAATGCGCCAGTTATAGTGACTAAGACTTTTTATACTGCCCTTGTCAGGAGTGACCTTGAGTATGGCAGCTGTCTTTGGAGCTGGACTTCAAAACAAAATGTGTCCAAAGACGGGCTACCAAATTCATTTTGGACTTTAAAGAGCGATTAACCAGTCTTGACCTTCTTCCCCCGGCTTCTTCCATTATCATTCAGAAGGGAACTCGGTGATCTTGGCTTTTTTCACAGATGCAAGTTGGGACATAGATGAAAGTTGGGGCGATATGATCTTGATGTAAATAAATATGTTGCTTTAATAGTGATAACCAACAGAATCGTCCCACTACCAGGCTCTCTGTTTGATACCTGCACCTGAGTGCACGATTTTCTGCTTGCCGCTGCCCAAATTGTGGGCCCTTTTAAGGATTTGCCCCTGGCATTACACTAATTTTTTTCCACATTTTATTTAGGTCTTTCTTAGGTGGGATGGTTCTAGAAGTGAATTTACACCTATTTATCACAGCCTATTCGCTGGTCTTTTAACATGTTTTTTTAAATATTTTCAAAATATATATTTCAATATTTTATTGTGCAATAATTCTATATGTACCAGTGATGAAGTTGAATAAATAAATACAAATAATAGAAATAAAAAATATCATAATCGGATAAAATGTGAAAGAATATAGATATTCCTTTTCAGTGTCAAGGTCGTGAAATTATGCGTATATCACCGAATCTGATTCAAATCAAGAATCCGGAGTTTACAGTATTTTAAAGATCTCAGATTTTGTCACAAATATAAGCTAATATAGTCATATAAGGCAGTCATCACTCATCAAAGTATCGGCATTTTAAAACAACTTTATTGAGGACCTGATCTTGACCAAATCTTAGCATCACTCTTAGTTGGTATGTTTAGGTTTTAGTTTTAGTACTAACATTCAATTAAATTGTATTTTACATCATTTATAGGTGGATCTTACTTAATGATGGGATGGGCTGGCTTTTTAGTCAAAGTATGTGGGACTGCAACATTTTTTTGCTTGCCCTATCTAAACACAAAATTCGGTCACATTCCGCTATTAGTCGCTGGATGCATTGGTATTGGTGCCGGTTGTATAATTGCATCTGTGATAGAACATGTAACATGGATGGTTGTTCCACTGCTTTTTAGAGGTAGGCAGTTTAAACTAGTATAAAATTAAAACTGTTTCACTCAAGATATAGAGTCCAGGTGTCTCATAGAAATAGACATTTCCTTTTATTTGCACATCTTCTATTTGGTTTCCTTGTTCTTTCTGCAATCCGGGTATGAAGGTCGACTAGCTTTTTAAATAGACCACTTCAACATACCGTACTGAAAACACTTAAAGTGGGATCACTTTTTTGTCAAAATATGGCCTAAAATTTGATGGGTTTACCATATGTGACACGATCTAGTCCATGGAGGCCAAAGGAGGCATTTTTGACAATTGAGTTACTATAATTATTACCTACCTTCATCAGGCTTTATCATATACTGAAAACATCAAAGGTCTAGCATATTTACTTCTAAAGTTACTTCTACCGGGGATATCTATTCTCTTATTTTCTTGTTTTTTGACTGCATATTTTTGCCTTTATCTCAATTTCAAATTTGCCACCTTTGGTCTCCAGATCGTGTCATATACATGGAATATGTGTCTGAAAATGCCCTTCAATTTAACATGTGCCTTTAGTGCTATATCAGACCTTTATGTACTGTGTCCGATTATTCCATGTTCAAGAGTTACGTAAGCACTCGTAAGTCTTCCTTTCGACCGTGCAATGGACGAATACCTTTTTTGCTATGTATGACCATATCTAGCTACGCCTAATCATTATGGCTGATCTTTTTCTTTTTGTTGTTGTTGTTGTTACGGCATGGTCATTTCTTGGTCATGTCATTAGGTCATGCATAGCAAGGCCTTACGTACATGGAATAATCAGACACAAATGCCTGATATGACAAGCTATTTTCAGGCACAAAATGAACGCCAATATAAAACTGTTTCTAATTTATTTGTATGACTAACGGTAAAAATAAAAACTTTTCTATGTAAATAACCATAAGCAAAACTAACATGAATGACTTTCTCCGGATGTCTTGTTTTGTTCAAATTTTCAGAGATCGCCATTGCTATTTACTCCCAGTCGCAAGGTGCGTTTCTTGCTGATGCTGTAGAAGACCAGTACCAAGCCACCTTACAGGGTTTAATGTCAACATTAACATTCGGCGTTGGAAGAGGAGTAGGCAGTTTACTTGGTGGGAATCTAATTGAAGATATATCCCCTGGGATGTCTTACTACATATTTGCTATTATTTCATTTATAATGGCAGTGTTTTTAATACTGGCTCAATTGTTTGTTAATATGTCTGATACAAACGGCTACACAAAACCCGGGGGGAAACACGGGAATTGAATAAAGCAAAATTCCACTTTTAGGCGCTGAATGTATTTGTATTGGTGCCGGTTGTATAATTAATTGCATCTATGATATCAAAAAATACAGCGTGAGTGGTTGGTTGTTCCACTGCTTTTAGAGGTAAGCAGCTCAAATTAGTGCGCATTTATATAGTTTCAATATCATACTCAAGTGAGAGATAAGGTACTCGGTGTCCCATGGTAATTAGTAGATTTGTGTGTGTGTCATGTTAAGTTCTGCAGATTGTCAATAAATGACCCCTATTTTCTTTACTAAGAGTGTTTTTAAGGTTACGGAATAGCATGGTTTTCATTATTTTTTTCTTCACATTTATGAAGTACAGTTGTTCATCACCTCATGGACTCAAATGATAAAATATCTCTACAAAGTGCCTTTTCCATTTACTTTTTTGTTTACTGTTACTAAGAAATATGTTTATCTCATATCAAAAGATAATAATAATAAATTATTCTTTTCAAGTACTGTACTTGGAAAAAAAGGTACATGATGAGTACAATTTAGTTCGCCTAGTTGAAGATAAATAGCTACCAAAATCAGAAAGAGAACCTTACGAAACACTACCTAATCTGGTGGTATTTGGTGACCTTTTTTTCAACGTTACTGTAGTTTGGCCATGGAAACTTTTATTTTGGGCTTGATTAGGTTTCCGTGAAATAATATTGCTAATTAAAAATGCAAAATAGAGCTCAACATTGAAATTAGAAGCATGTTAACTATTTCTTTTTTTTTAAATCACCAAGTTCTCCAAGTCATAAATGAAATCAGGATTATCGTGTGAGAAACGCGTATCCAAATTTTAATCGAAATCGAAATCTCCCGGTGACCGGAAAAACATAGAGTACTTGGAGAAGATGGAGCGCTTGTCAACAATCTCAAGCATGTAAGAAGTATAGTCAAGGCAGAGCTGGCAAAGCTATTCACACTATCCAGTATCAAACCAATTATTGAAAAGGCTGATGCATATACACTGTCACTGTGTCTTGAACTCGCTGACCATATTATGAGCTAAGCATACAGAGAAAGCAAAGCGTCCTGATATTCACCATCTATTCTGAAAGGACAAAAACGGTTGTTGTCATATAGAACTTACTGTCCCGATGGAGGAGAACTTGTCAAACGCATATGCAAGAATAAAATGCAAATACCAAGAACTTGTAGCCAGAAGTGAAAACAGAGGCTGATGCACCTACTACTTCCCAATTATTGGAAGCAGGGGCTTCTACAATGCGTCACTAAGCAAATGCATTGATGCCCTTAGAGTTCCAAGTGGAAAGAGGAAAAACATCATGGACACAAAGACTGCAGTTAAAGGCAGTTAGGCCTCTGCAGAGACCTCGGAGACAAGTTTTGATTTATATTCCGAGACAAAAAGAGCAAATACAAAAATGCAATTTCACCTTCACATAGTGATTAATGGAGTGCTCATCTTAATACGGGTGAAATAAGGCTCCGACCGAAGGTGACTGCGCTGATGTTCTACAAGTGAATAACTGCTCTTCTTCATTTTATATTATACTATGATACTCTTCGTAGCTTCACACTAGTCCAACCTATTGCCTGATTCAACGATGTGGAACTTGTTAGTGTAGCTTACGCCTCGTAATCCATCGGCTTAAGTATAAGCTCCGATTTTGTAAAGTAAGTGAAGCTGAAGAATATCAAATCTTCATTCAGTTTCTGATCGTGTAATGTCTATGAAGTACTGTTGAGGTATCACCTCGAGAATGAAGATTAAGGTTAGCAACTATTTTAAAATTGTTGCGATTTGGTAGTTCACAGCATCTTGGGAATGGTAGAGCTTTGGCAAAAAATGCATTGATCATTTCATAGCGACTGTGTAGAAGAATTCAAATATCACAGATATACTTGTGTAAGTCCTACTTACTTCATTCCAGTCTCTGATTTCAGACCAATAATAATGTGGCGTTACACAGGGATTGATTAAAGGCCCATTATTTTTTATACTGTTCATTATATCTTTATTAATGATATGCAAATACGTTATCTGTTTTACAAAGCAATTCGTAAAAATTAACGTATTGACGAAAATTTACAAAGAAATATACACTTAAACACATTTCGGAAATCGGGATGCTTGGAAGCATAGACAAAGATGTTAACACAGCTGTTGCTTAATAATATCACTACTGTGTACATGAAGATCACACTTGATGTCTGGAGAATGATACACACCGCGTATGGTGTGAAACATATCAGAAACATACAAACAATATAAAACAAGTTTTTCGTGACACCAGCTTGACGTTTCCATAACATATTCTTTTCCTTGACGTAGGTAGCATTACTGCATGCAGATTGGGTTATCGGACCGTTACTATCATTAGTACCAGTGTGGCATCTACCTGAAACGGAAGGTATTTCTGTTGATGCCGTTACTTTCTTAATATGTTTCCGAACATAGTAAAAAATGTAAAAGTAGCAAATAACAATAGTTGAAAGTTGAAAAGGATAAAATGAAACAGTTATGATGATACCATACAGATCAGCGCCATTATTTTGAGAATCCCAAGAACATGTGCTGAAATAAAAGTCATAACCTAATTCTCCTGCTTCTGACACGAGGGGAATGGTGGCAATAATAGCAGGTAGCAACCATATCAGAAACAACATGATTGCAATTTTTCTAGGTGTATACAACCAAGTGTATTTCTGTCGTGCTTTAGTTACTAAGACTAAGCGGTTAATTGATATGCAAGCTAAAGTGTTAATACTACAACCGAGGCACATTATGAGACAAAATCCATCCATGATACAGATGATCATTGGTAAAGTCCAACCATCTTCGCTTAAAATTGCAATAGCTGTCCAAGGTAAAAATAAGCATGTTAATAAATCTGCAAGAGCTAAGTTTACCACAAACACATTGGTGGAATTGCGTAGTTTCCGTGATAATGCGACAGCGAGAATAACTAAACAGTTTCCACAGAACCCAAGTACTGCAATGATGCCTATTAGTGAAGCCAATATTTGCCTTTCAATGTAATTCTTGTAATAAGGATGATATGTTGTAGCTACTGCACTTTGTTCAGTTATATTATCTTCCATGTTCAGTTATATGAAATTAGCAGTCGTATATAATGTTAATCACCGTTTTCAGTTGCTTGCAATTTCAAATTGTACTCATGATATACTTCACGCACAACATAATGTTGCTCGAATACTTACAATTTTTTCCAACTGAAGCTCCCGTAGTGGATCTTTTACGCGACTCAAGAGTAAATCACTAATGTCTCATCGATCATATGGACTGAAAGCACGTGACCTATAAAAGCATGATAAGAATGATAAGAGCGCAGTAAATGCATGCTTTCAAATTAAACCACGTGAAAGCAAAGTCCGCAGCTAGTCCGTCCACACTTGTTACTCTGCATGTAGGCTATAGTCTTAGTTTTAATTAATTGTATAAAGAACGTGCCCTGATTTTCAATTTTGAAGTATTGCGTTTGTATTACATCCGCTTATGTCAACATGGTCAATGCGTGTAATGACACACATCGTTACAAATTGACACATGCAAACATGCTCTGATTGAAAAGTCGCGTTTGACCGACAGAATTATTGCAAAAGACCATGAGAAATGAGAACCGAATTACCTATTGATTTTATGAACTGGGTCATTTCATCTCAACGATATTGGAGTTCTTGGGTTTTTACCTGAGAACGTTACTAAGATGGCAACAATCTTGATCTCTTCAAGGCCATTTTTGGCTTAAATTAATATTGTCCATCTCCTACTTTCAGATTATGTTCTATTGGTTAAAGTAACCCAAAGTGAACATTTCAATTTCCATGTGTTAACATAAAGGTTCAAAAGATATTACCTGTGCCCGAATAATGCCAAGCTATTGGTCACAGGATCCTGGTCCTATGGTCCATTTATTCAACTTCAGGTAGGTCGAGTGGTGGCATATACGGACGATTCACCAATTCCCATTTTCCAAAATGTCTGTTGTTGCGTGCAAGCCATAGAGTGTATGTTGCTCTAGCCACAGTATCCAGTGCCTTTTTGGTTTCTTTGTTTGTGAGGCCAAAGAACTTGAAGCAGGTTCGAAGTGTGTTGTTTATGAGTCCTCTTGTTCCCACCTCTACTGGGAAGTATTTCAGTTCCCATCCTGCTGCTTCTCCTTCCTGGATTAGACATGATGCAGTCATGTCTACAGTAGAATTCACCTCGACCTTTGCAGGACTTAAACCCCATTAAAAGCTATTAAACCAAGATAACACTCATTGAAAACAGCTCAACTGATTAAAACATATCTTCTCTGGTTAAATACACACAACATATGTTTCTGCTTTACACGTACAATGGAGCAATGCGCTGGGATTATAGTTTCAGTTGGGTGCACGATTATAAAGCGAGCGCTAGAGAACAATTCTGGGTGGTCTTTGTATACGAAATGAGGCAATACGTGCTTATTGTTAACCAGCGTTCTTGAAAATGAGAAGCATGGTGGTTTGCAGACTTAACACGGTTTGGAAATAATTTCTTCATATTTTTGGTGTTATCTGCCGTTTACATATCCTTCCTAAAACACCAAAGTACGCATATTTCCAAACATCTAAATTAGCTAAAAATTTAGGACATGTTACAAAACTATATTTTCTAGAATTTTAGAAGAGTACTGTTAATATTGGCCGGTTATTTTTCACACAGCGACGTTAACTAGGCAATGTACTATTACCTATAACATACACTAAAACACCAAAGTACGCATATTTCCAAACATCTGAATTAGCTAAAAATTTAGGACATGTTACAAAACTATATTTCCTAGAACTTTAGAAGAGTACTTTTAATATTGGCCGGTTATTTTTCACACAGCGACGTTAACTAGGCAAATCCCCATACTTTTAACGTAGGCTATTTGTAGAGGTCGCGCGTCAATGGTAAGAGCACTGTGTATTGTGTATAGGAAAACGGACAGTAACTGCAGTATGATCTTCATACTTCATTTTCTTTCTGAGGTTGGCCTGTGCTAAGTTCTCCTCAGCAGGTACTGTGAGTTCAATTATGATGCCTTGCTTGTCTGATGGTGAGTAGATAGTTATGTCTGGCCTTTTCGATGTTGTCACTATCTCTGAAGTCCTCACAGCCAGTCCTCACAGCTTTGTATGGTGTTGTCTTTCTGGGTTCTGTGCCATGCTACATTTCTGTACTTTGTTCCAGTCTCGGTTCTGAATGAAATGCCGGTAACTCTTTGTTGATCTCCGGCCGTCGCCTTCTGTCCCACATATAGCTTTAAAAACAGCAGGAACTAGTTGGTGGACTATCTTTCGGAGTAAAACTTAACTTAACTAACATAGTTTATAATGCGCCTTTTCCTGTGGCTACAAAGCGCAACAAGCATATTAAAAAGAACAGCAAACATGATCAAATACAGAAAACAACATTATGGGAAAAGATATGTCTTGAGCATAGTTTTGAATGATTCAAGAGTAGCAGCATTTCTGATATGAACCGGTAAGGTGTTCCACAAACGTACCATGTCATGTCTCCAGTTGTAACGGCCTGTTCTAAGAGAGTACTGGCAGCAGTTGAATATGTACAGCATTGTGCAGCAGTGGTATCCACAGAGAGTACACTGACCTAGTTCCAGGTCTTCAAGTTGGCAGGTGAGGGTAGTGTGTCTTGGATTGAGTTAAGGTAAAATTTCAGCATCTCAGGTGACCAGGAGTAGAGGAGACTATTCCATCTTGTGTCCATGTGCATGGCTGTTTCCTATCCGAGGAAGCGCCCTTGTTTTGCCATTCCATATAAGGAGACAAGTAGGTGCTATTCAGAGACATCTTTGGTCATGTTGGTAATGGATGATAGCGTGCTCCTATGCTTTTGGTTCGACATCTGCTCTTGGCGTTTCTGACCCTTGATGAAGCCCAGGCCCTGGCGACCATGTTGCCCTCTGCATAGCTCGTTGATAAAAAAAAAGAAGATGTCTTTCTCTTTCGTGCAGCTCTTTCACACCATATTCCACTGTTTCTTTCCTCTTTGTCTCTGCTCTATGTGACCATAGATGAACTGTGTCTCCTCGTCCACAGTGTATTTCATGATGTGGTACTTCACCAACTGCATACATTTGAAATGCGTTGTTAAAGCTTTCAGTTGAAGGCCCTTGTTATCTCTCTATAGAGAATAGAGGTGTTGGCGCATTTCGGCAGGCCTGCCCATCTCTTGAGCTTAGCGTGTAGCCACAGCTTGAAGATTTTGGGCGAATGACGCTGTGAAGCAGTAGATGATGAATTCCCAAGATATCCTGCTCACAATGTGGTTAATAATCAGAGTTATTAATAATCTGGGAAAACCCCACTATTCTGGAACATTCTCTACATTGCATCATTTTTAGGATATCCCCCAGGAAGTGAATGACAGAATGTCTGTTAATAGATTTTGGGTTTTCTGGTGTATACAAAGCTGGAAGCTTGAGTTTGTTCTTTGAAGAATAACATGAGAGATTGTAAACTCTACATGTATGTGTTGGTTGTCATTGTGCTTCAAAGGGATTTACATTTTAACCAGTTTACCAATAATGTGTTATTTTTGATACAGCAACGAAGAAGATGTTTGAGTACACGTGCTCCTCCTCATCAAAGGATTAAAGTTCTTCTGTCGACTTGCTGGAGTCTGGTTTATAAAACAACACATCTGTCAAATACAGTGGAGCAGTGCCGAAAGAAGCCTGTTTCCTGGAGAAAGAGTGATTGGTGAAAGAAGCACCACTTTTGGAGAAAGCAGCGAGAGAACTGGCAACACTGCAAGTTTTCACATATTGAAAAATGTGATATTTTACCCCATATTTACATCGAAAAAAATCTATATGCCGGAGCACTCTGGATATTAATCTTATAGGAGGTGGTGAAGGTGACTTGGCCCCACTCATATCTGATGAGAACAGCTTGGGCACTTGTATAGAATGGAAGCAGTGTTGCCATAAAAAGATGCATTTTGGATTTATAAAAACGAGATTTTTTTATAGAATATGATATAATTTGCTACTCAGAAGCAGGTTTCTTATATCATTATTATATAGGGGTCTTAGGTGCACTAATTCCTGATGAGAAAAGCTTGTTATATTGTATATCAAAAGGCAGTGTTGCCAGAAAATGATGCATTTCTGTAAATTATAAAAAAGAGATTTATACACAATATTATATAAATTGTTACACTGATCACTGATGCATGTTTCTTGTATCTCTCCATATCTTGATCATAAAGGAGTCTTAGGTTTACTCATTTCTATTGAGAAATGTTTGTTATATTGTATATAAAAAAGCAGTGTTGCCAGAAAATGATGCATTTCTGTAAATTATAAAAAAGAGATTTATACAAAATCTTATTATATAAATTGTTACACTGATCACTGATGTAGGTTTATTGTTTCTTTCCATATCTTTATTATAAAAGGAGTCTTAGGTTTACTCATTTCTTATGAGAAAAGTTTGTTATATTGTATATGAAAAAGCAGTGTTGCCAGAAAATGATGCATTTCTGTAAATTATAAAAAAGAGATTAATACAAAAATATTATATAAATTGTTACACTGATCACTGATGCATATGTTTCTGGTATCTCTCCATATCTTTATCATAAAGGTTTACTCATTTCTTATGAGAAAAGTTTGTTATATTGAATATTAAAAATCAGTGTTGCCAGAAAATGATGCATTTCTGTAAATTATAAAAAAGAGATTAATGGGTGCACACCAGTAAATAGCTCCCATTGACTTTGTTTACAAACAGGGTCTGGGAAAACGTCATTTTCGTGACTCCAGAGCGACTCACTTCTTCAAAACTCCCCCTTTCTGCAAGTCGAAGGACAGATGAAGACATCCATTGTAGAAATTATATACGGAGTCCAGCATTTTTTCGCAGAAAAATGCCGACTAGATCACCCTATAGCCCACACAGCTTACGCCACCTAACGAATAGCTTGGTGTTTCTGAAATGTAACACATTTTGAAAGTTTAGCCAAATTGTCATAAAAAGTCAGATCCTGCTCATTTTTCACAGACAATCTATTTCCCAGGCCTAAATGAGGATTAAATATGAATCAGGGCCTAATAGTTGGGTTTTAAGTCTTTTCTAATGTATTTTTTCCTCCCAGGGTGTAGGAGACTTGTATTTAGGGGTGTGCACTCTAATACAAAAATATTATATAAATTGTTACACTGCTGATGCATGTTTCTTGTATCTCTCCATATCTTGATCATAAAGGAGTCTTAGGTTTACTCATTTCTTATTACAACTGTTCGCATAAGAAATGAGTAAACCTAAGACTCCTTTTATAATAAAGATATGGACAGATACAAGAAACCTGCATCAGTGATCAGTGTAACAACTTATATAATATTGTGTATTAATCTCTTTTTTTATAATTTACAGAAAAGCATAATTTCCTGGCAACACTGCTTTTTGATATACAATATAACACAAACTTTTCTCATAAGAAATGAGTAAACCTAAGACTCCTTTATGATAAAGATATGGAGAGATACAAGAAACATGCATCAGTGATCAGTGTAACAAAATAAGTTGTGTATAAATCTCTTTTTATAATTTACAGAAATCATTTTCTGGCAACACTGCCTTTTGATACACAATATATAACAAGCTTTTCTCATCAGGAATTAGTGCACCTATGACCCTAGACTATGCCATAGTCGAATTTTATTTAAAATATGTTATTAGTCATGATGAACCCATTTCGTTGAACTCAAAATTATACTGATGTTTATTAAAATTAAAGTATTCAATAGTAAAATGGTCATAAAGAGTTAAAAATATCAGACGATTAGTGACAATAAAACTAATTGAATGCAACATTATCTTGCATAATTATAACGGCATACTTTAATACTGAACAATTCTGATTTTGGAATCTACCAGTTTATTGATAGCGAACCCCGAAAATCCGACTATGAACTTTGAATTGTAAGCAGAACTTTACCCCCTGGACTTTGCTCTCTAAAAACACACTGTCAAGCATACTTGTTTATCAGTCCATTAACCACAAGTACTAAGCATGGACGCGCTAGATGTTTGATGAGAGATTAACTTTCGCGTCAACACAAAAGCGCCGCAGATATACCACAGACAGTTGTTTACGGTGTAGTTAATGGTAATGGCGCGGGCCCAGATGATTTAAACCATAGCGAGGTATGGGCGACCAATCACAAGGCAGATCCATTTAAAGATGCATTACATCATGGACAATTTTAGTTAGGCCAGAAATTGGCCTAACTCTCCATAGAGTCCCGTGTTAAAAATCTTAACCGCAAGGCAATGTCAGTAGTCCACTTGGGAAGCTAACAAACAGAGGGAGTAGGGTGACTGATCAGATGTGAAAATCTATCAATTGTGCACACATTAATTAAATCAGAGTTTTAAGCTTAAATACAATATCCAGAGTATGCACAATGGGCAAGTGGACTACGGGGTAGTCTACTATGACCCCTATATCATAAGGATATGGAGAGATACATTAAATCTTAAGAAACCTGCTTCTGAGTAGCAAATTATATCATATTCTGTAAAAATCTCATTTTTTAAATCACCAAAATGCATCTTTTTATGGCAACACTACTTCCAATCTATACAAGTGCCCAAGCTGTTCTCATCAGATATGAGTGGGGCCAAGTCACCTTCACCACCTCCTATAAGATTAATATCCAGAGTGCTCCGGCATGTAGATTTTTGGGGGTAAAATATCACATTTTTCAATATGTGAAAACTTGCAGTGTTGCCAGTTCCAAAAAAGACATAAAATGTTTTTTCCTCTTTTTTTAAAAAACTTTTTTCGTAACGTATGGAGATGGATCTATATCATGTAACAGTTGGTTTTGCACAACTGAGCCCTGAAGTCGCCAATCATCATTTTTGAGATATTCAACCAAAATATTCTGCTTGAAATTAGCTTTAAAATGATGTATATCATGTCTATAGTACTTTTAAGTAGTGAAAAATCAATAAAACAGTCAATAAATCCTTTGTTTTCTATTGTTTATTGTTAAGTTCAATTGAGCATATCTCAATAGTGGCACTGGCGACATCCGGGCTCTTCGCTGCTTTAAATTTATTTGGATCTTCTGTAGATATTTATAGCACCAGCAGGCCTAATTCTAATATATCAATCCATCTCGTTCAGGAGACAAAAATGACAACGTAGGCCTGCATTTTATTTCAACTATCTTCAGTAGATAAGAAAGAAAACACATGAATTTAAAATTAAACCAAAGCAAAATGTCGCAACACTTGGAATTTTAATTTGATTCTCAGTAGATATAGCACCAGTAAACCTAATTCGATTCGAAAATATCACTCTATCTCGCGCAGGGGGAAGACAACATAGGCCTGCATTTTATTTCAGCTATATACCTATTCAGTAGATAGAACAAAAAAACACATGAATTTAAAATTATAAACCAAAACAAAATATCGCAACGTTTGAAATTTTAATTTGATCTTCAGGGGGCACATCACCATTACGCTTCCCAACGTGCAAAAAAGCCTCTCGGAAATCTCTAATAATTATTTCCCTGCAATAGATAAGGCAATGAAATTGGACATGGTTATGAGATAATCCTTAAGTTGTAATATATATTCTTTTGCACATTGATCGCCAATGTCAGTTTTTGCTTTTTGTTGATGCAAATTTGACATTTTTACCCCATCCCGTGATTTCTAAGCGGTTGAAAACTCAATTCTTGGGATTTTACATCGATACATGATTTGCGCGATTAGTCCGCCAGGACAGATTTAAAATAATTTTTTCTGCTCATAATTTCATCAAAACCATCCCAGGTTTAATATTGCATCAAAGAAAGGTATCTGAGATTCATATTGGCTGAAAAATTAAACAAATAAGCTCAATTTCTACGTTTTACAGGGACTATTTACGGGTTGCACTTTTTCACAGCGGAATCTTATGGTGGTGTGTCCCCTTCAGAAGATAGCATACCAGTAAAAGGATTCTATAAAATATCGCTTTATCTCGTTCAGCAGACAAAAACGACAACCAACGGGCATTTAAATTTGAGCTATCTGCAGTTGATAGCAAAACCACACGAATGCAACAAACACCAAACGACATGAAATAGATAAAGAAATGTAAAAGCTTTATTTCAAAGTTTGTTTCAGCGTCATACGGTATTCGGTTCTTGAGATATTTCAATTTAAATATTACCCATGTAAATCAATGCAGGAGCTCTATAGACACCGGCACCAGAATCGAGCAAATTAAGGCATGTCTCGCCACATTTTCATTTAGTTTAAAGTTATGGTAAATTCGTGTTTTGTTTATTACAACTATTATAACTGACGATAGCTTAAATTAAATTGATGGTGTAATTTGGGTCTCCAGTAGGCCTAGTGCTATCTACTGAAGATTAAGTTAAAATATTTAAGCAGTTAGGTCTGCAGAGTATTGCACGACATTATTTTTGAAACGGAGTACGAGAACGTCATAAGCGTAACGGATGCGCGCATAACGCGTGCAGTATCAAATTATCGCGTTTTTTACGCAATCCCGCGCGACATTCGATCTGTCAATCATCTTCAGTAGAATAGCAAAACCATGGATGAATAATACGTGCGTTGTCGAAGTGCATGAGAAACAAGTTAATACTGAAAAACCTTTATTCACAAAATGCCTTTGTCCCAGTCATAGTATTACTAATCAAAAGTTGCGTAAGACGGTATTTTGTTTATTTCAATCAAAATATTTCTGCTCATGAAACGTATTTTAAAATGAGTTTTCCCGTTATAATGAATTCATGCGCATTTTCTATCTACCGAAGATAGCTAAATTTAATGCATTTTGTTACTCTTATCTCTTGAACGAAATAGATTGATGTTTTTAGAATTGTTATAGTGGCGCTATCTATTCAAGATTAAAGCAAAATTTCTAAGTGTTGCGATATTTTCTTTTTCTAGGCATAATAATTATGTTGAATTCACGTGTTTTTCATATCTACTGAAGATAACTCAAACTAAATGCATGCTGTCATTTTGTCTCAATAAGATAGCTTATTATTGTAGAACCCTGTTAGTGGTGCTATCTACTGAAGACAAAGAAATTTCCAGTATGGTGGTCAAAAATAAACATTTTAAAAGCAAGCACTAAATAAACATGTTTAAAGCAAGTCTTCACTGCTTTAAATTTTATTTGGATCTTCTGTAGATATTTATAGCACCAGCAGGCCTAATTCTATATCAATCCATCTCGTTCAGGAGACAAAAATGACAACGTAGGCCTGCATTTTATTTCAACTATCTTCAGTAGATAAGAAAGAAAACACATGAATTTAAAATTAAACCAAACCAAAATGTCGCAACACTTGGAATTTTAATTTGATTCTCAGTAGATATATAGCACCAGTAAACCTAATTCGATTCGAAAATATCACTCTATCTCGCGCAGGGGGAAGACAACATAGGCCTGCATTTTATTTCAGCTATATACCTATTCAGTAGATAGAACAAGAAACAACTTTTTAATATTACCCAAAAAAAAGCGTCTCGGAAATCTCTCATAATTATTTCCCTGCAATAGATAGAGCAATGAAATTGGACATGGTTATGGGATAATCCTTAAGTTGTAATATATATTCTTTTGCTCATTGATTGCCAATGTCAGTTTTTGCTTTTTGTTGTTGCAAATTTGACATTTTTACCCCATCCCGTGATTTCTAAGCCGTTGAAAACTCAATTCTTGGGATTTTACATCGATACATGATTTGCGCGATTAGTCCGCAAGGACAGATTTAAAATCATTTTTTCTGCTCATAATTTCATCAAAACCATCCCAGGTTTAATATTGCATCAATGAAAGGTATCTGAGACTCATATTGGCTGAAAAATTAAACAAATAAGCTCAATTTCTACGTTTTACAGGGACTATTTACGGGTTGCACTTTTTCACCGCGGAATCTTATGGTGGTGTGTCCCCTTCAGAAGATAGCATACCAGTAAAATGATTCTTTAAAATATCGCTTTATCTCGTTCAGCAGACAAAAACGACAACCAACGGGCATTTAAATTTGAGCTATCTGCAGTTGATAGCAAAACCACACGAATGCAACCAACACCAAATGACATAAAATAGATAAAGAAATGTAAAAGCTTTATTTCAAAGTTTGTTTCAGCGTCATACGGTATTCGGTTCTTGAGATATTTCAATTTTAATATTACCCATGTAAATCAATGCAGGAGCTCTATAGACACCGGCACCAGAATCGAGCAAATTACGGCATGTCTCGCCACACTTTCATTTAGTTTAAAGTTATGGTAAATTCGTGTTTTGTTTATTACAACTATTACAACTGACGATAGCTTAAATTACATTGATGGTGTAATTTTGGTCTCCAAGAGGCCTAGTGCTATCTACTGAAGATTAAGTTAAAATATTTAAGCAGTTAAGTCTGCAGAGTGTTGTGACATTATTTTTGAAACGGAGTACGAGAACGTCATAAGCGTAACGGATGCGCGCATAACGCGTGCAGTATCAAATTATCGCGTTTTTTACGCAATCCCGCGCGACATTCGATCTGTCAATCATCTTCAGTAGAATAGCAAAACCAGGGATGAATAATACGTGCGTTGTCGAAGTGCATGAGAAACAAGTTAATACTGAAAACCTTTATTCACAAACTGACTTTTTCCCAGTCATAGTATTACTAATCAAAAGTTGCGTAAGACGGTATTTTGTTTATTTCAATCAAAATATTTCTGCTCATGAAACGTGTTTTAAAATGAGTTTCCCGTTATAATGAATTCATGCGCATTTGCTATCTACCGAAGATAGCTAAATTTAAAGCATTTTGTTACTCTTATCTCTTGAACGAAATAGATTGATGTTTTTAGAATTGTGACAGTGGCGCTATCTATTCAAGATCAAAGCAAAATTTCTAAGTGTTGCGATATTTTCTTTTTCTAGGCATAATAATTATGTTGAATTCACGTGTTTTTCCTATCTACTGAAGATAACTCATACTAAATGCATGTTGTCATTTTGTCTCAAAGAGATAGCTTATTATTGTAGAACCCTGTTAGTGGTGCTATCTAAAAGCTTTATTTCAAAGTTTGTTTCAGCGTCATACGGTATTCGGTTCTTGAGATATTTCCATTTTAATATTACCCATGTAAATCAATGCAGGAGCTCTATAGGCACCGGCACCAGAATCGAGCAAATTACGGCATGTCTCGCCACATTTTCATTTAGTTTAAAATTATGGTAAATTCGTGTTTTGTTTATTACAACTATTACAACTGACGATAGCTTAAATTAAATTGATGGTGTAATTTGGGTCTCCAGTAGGCCAAGTGCTATCTACTGAAGATTAAGTTAAAATATTTAAGCAGTTAAGTTAGGTCTGCAGAGTCATTGTGATATTATTTTTGAAACGGAGTACGAGAACGTCATAAGCGTAACGGATGCGCGCATAACGCGTGCAGTATCAAATTATCGCGTTTTTTACGCAATGCCGCGCGACATTCGATCTGTCAATCATCTTCAGTAGAATAGCAAAACCATTGATGAATAATACGTGCGTTGTCGAAGTGCATGAGAAACAAGTTAATACTGAAAAACCTTTATTCACAAACTGACTTTTTTCCCAGTCATAGTATTACTAATCAAAAGTTGCGTAAGACGGTAGGCCTATTTTGTTTATTTCAATCAAAATATTTCTGCTCATGAAACGTGTTTTAAAATGAGTTTTCCCGTTATAATGAATTCATGCGCATTTGCTATCTACCGAAGATAGCTAAATTTAAAGCATTTTGTTACTCTTATCTCTTGAACGAAATAGATTGATGTTTTTAGAATTGTGACAGTGGCGCTATCTATTCAAGATCAAAGCAAAATTTCTAAGTGTTGCGATATTTTCTTTTTCTAGGCATAATAATTATGTTGAATTCACGTGTTTTTCCTATCTACTGAAGATAACTCATACTAAATGCATGTTGTCATTTTGTCTCAAAGAGATAGCTTATTATTGTAGAACCCTGTTAGTGGTGCTATCTACTGAAGACAAAGAAATTTCCAGTATGGTTATCAAAAATAAACATTTTAAAAGCAAGCTCTAAATAAACATGTTTAAAGCAAGTCTTCACTGCTTTAAATTTTATTTAGATCTTTTGTAGATATTTATAGCACCAGCAGGCCTAATTCTAATATATCAATCCATCTCGTTCAGGAGACAAAATGACAACGTAGGCCTGCATTTTATTTCAACTATCTTCAGTAGATAAGAAAGAAAACACATGAATTTAAAATTAAACCAAAACAAAATGTCGCAACACTTGGAATTTTAATTTGATTCTCAGTAGATAGGCCCATAGCACCAGCAAACCTAATTCGATTCGAAAATATCACTCTATCTCGCGCAGGGGGAAGACAACATAGGCCTGCATTTTATTTCAGCTATATACCTATTCAGTAGGTAGAACAAAAAACACATGAATTTAAAATTATAAACCAAAACAAAATATCGCAGCGTTTGAAATTTTAATTTGATCTTCAGGGGGCACATCACCATTACGCTTCCCAACGTGCAAAAAAACCTCTCGGAAATTTCTAATAATTATTTCCCTGCAATAGATAGAGCAATGAAATTGGACATGGTTGTGGGATCATCCTTGAGTTGTAATATATATTCTTTTGCACATTGATCGCCAATGTCAGTTTTTGCTTTTTGTTGTTGCAAATTTGACATTTTTACCCCATCCCGTGATTTCTAAGCGGTTGAAAACTCAATTCTAGGGATTTTACATCGATACATGATTTGCGCGATTAGTCCGCCAGGACAGATTTAAAATCATTTTTTCTGCTCATATTTTCATCAAAACCATCCCAGGTTTAATATTGCATCAAAGAAAGGTATCTGAGACTTATATTGGCTGAAAAATTAAACAAATAAGCTCAATGTCTACGTTTTACAGGGACTATTTACGGGTTGCACTTTTTCACCGCGGAATCTTATGGTGGTGTGTCCCCTTCAGAAGATAGCATACCAGTAAAATGATTCTATAAAATATCGCTTTATCTCGTTCAGCAGACAAAAACGACAACCAACGGGCATTTAAATTTGAGCTATCTGCAGTTGATAGCAAAACCACACGAATGCAACAAACACCAAATGACATGAAATAGATAAAGAAATGTAAAAGCTTTATTTCAAAGTTTGTTTCAGCGTCATACGGTATTCGGTTCTTGAGATATTTCCATTTTAATATTACCCATGTAAATAGATTGATGTTTTTAGAATTGTGATAGTGGCGCTATCTATTCAAGATCAAAGCAAAATTTCTAAGTGTTGCGATATTTTCTTTTTCTAGGCATAATAATTATGTTGAATTCACGTGTTTTTCCTATCTACTGAAGATAACTCATACTAAATGCATGTTGTCATTTTGTCTCAAAGAGATAGCTTATTATTGTAGAACCCTGTTAGTGGTGCTATCTACTGAAGACAAAGAAATTTCCAGTATGGTGATCAAAAATAAACATTTTAAAAGCAAGCACTAAATAAACATGTTTAAAGCAAGTCTTCACTGCTTTAAATTTTATTTAGATCTTTTGTAGATATTTATAGCACCAGCAGGCCTAATTCTAATATATCAATCCATCTCGTTCAGGAGACAAAAATGACAACGTAGGCCTGCATTTTATTTCAACTATCTTCAGTAGATAAGAAAGAAAACACATGAATTTAAAATTAAACCAAAACAAAATGTCGCAACACTTGGAATTTTAATTTGATTCTCAGTAGATAGGCCTATAGCACCAGCAAACCTAATTCGATTCGAAAATATCACTCTATCTCGCGCAGGGGGAAGACAACATAGGCCTGCATTTTATTTCAGCTATATACCTATTCAGTAGGTAGAACAAAAAAACACATGAATTTAAAATTATAAACCAAAACAAAATATCGCAACGTTTGAAATTTTAATTTGATCTTCAGGGGCACATCACCATTACGCTTCCCAACGTGCAAAAAGCCTCTCGGAAATTTCTAATAATTATTTCCTGCAATAGATAGAGCAATGAAATTGGACATGGTTATGGGATCATCCTTGAGTTGTAATATATATTCTTTTGCACATTGATCGCCAATGTCCGTTTTTGCTTTTTGTTGTTGCAAATTTGACATTTTTACCCCATCCCGTGATTTCTAAGCGGTTGAAAACTCAATTCTTGGGATTTTACATCGATACATGATTTGCGCGATTAGTCCGCCAGGACAGATTTAAAATCATTTTTTCTGCTCATATTTTCATCAAAACCATCCCAGGTTTAATATTGCATCAAAGAAAGGTATCTGAGACTTATATTGGCTGAAAAATTAAACAAATAAGCTCAATGTCTACGTTTTACAGGGACTATTTACGGGTTGCACTTTTTCACCGCGGAATCTTATGGTGGTGTGTCCCCTTCAGAAGATAGCATACCAGTAAAATGATTCTATAAAATATCGCGTTATCTCGTTCAGCAGACAAAAACGACAACCAACGGGCATTTAAATTTGAGCTATCTGCAGTTGATAGCAAAACCACACGAATGCAACAAACACCAAATGACATGAAATAGATAAAGAAATGTAAAAGCTTTATTTCAAAGTTTGTTTCAGCGTCATACGGTATTCGGTTCTTGAGATATTTCCATTTTAATATTACCCATGTAAATCAATGCAGGAGCTCTATAGACACCGGCACCAGAATCGAGCAAATTACGGCATGTCTCGCCACATTTTCACATGAAACGGAGTACAAGAACGTCATAAGCGTAACGGATGCGCGCATAACGCGTGCAGTATCAAATTATCGCGTTTTTTACGCAATCCCGCGCGACATTCGATCTGTCAATCATCTTCAGTAGACTAGCAAAACCATTGATGAATAATACGTGCGTTGTCGAAGTGCATGAGAAACAAGTTAATACTGAAAAACCTTTATTCACAAACTGACTTTTTCCCAGTCATAGTATTACTAATCAAAAGTTGCGTAAGACGGTAGGCCTATTTTGTTTATTTCAATCAAAATATTTCTGCTCATGAAACGTGTTTTAAAATGAGTTTTCCCGTTATAATGAATTCATGCGCATTTGCTATCTACCGAAGATAGCTAAATTTAAAGCATTTTGTTACTCTTATCTCTTGAACGAAATAGATTGATGTTTTTAGAACTCATTCTATAAAATATCGCTTTATCTCGTTCAGCAGACAAAAACGACAACCAACGGGCATTTAAATTTGAGCTATCTGCAGTTGATAGCAAAACCACACGAATGCAACAAACACCAAATGACATGAAATAGATAAAGAAATGTAAAAGCTTTATTTCAAAGTTTGTTTCAGCGTCATACGGTATTCGGTTCTTGAGATATTTCCATTTTAATATTACCCATGTAAATCAATGCAGGAGCTCTATAGACACCGGCACCAGAATCGAGCAAATTACGGCATGTCTCGCCACATTTTCATTTAGTTTAAAGTTATGGTAAATTCGTGTTTTGTTTATTACAACTATTACAACTGACGATAGCTTAAATTAAATTGATGGTGTAATTTGGGTCTCCAGTAGGCCTAGTGCTATCTACTGAAGATTAAGTTAAAATATTTAAGCAGTTAGGTCTGCAGAGTCATTGTGATATTATTTTTGAAACGGAGTACAAGAACGTCATAAGCGTAACGGATGCGCGCATAACGCGTGCAGTATCAAATTATCGCGTTTTTACGCAATCCCGCGCGACATTCGATCTGTCAATCATCTTCAGTAGACTAGCAAAACCATTGATGAATAATACGTGCGTTGTCGAAGTGCATGAGAAACAAGTTAATACTGAAAAACCTTTATTCACAAACTGACTTTTTCCCAGTCATAGTATTACTAATCAAAAGTTGCGTAAGACGGTAGGCCTATTTTGTTTATTTCAATCTAAATATTTCTGCTCATGAAACGTGTTTTAAAATGAGTTTTCCCGTTATAATGAATTCATGCGCATTTGCTATCTACCGAAGATAGCTAAATTTAAAGCATTTTGTTACTCTTATCTCTTGAACGAAATAGATTGATGTTTTTAGAACTCATTCTATAAAATATCGCTTTATCTCGTTCAGCAGACAAAAACGACAACCAACGGGCATTTAAATTTGAGCTATCTGCAGTTGATAGCAAAACCACACGAATGCAACAAACACCAAATGACATGAAATAGATAAAGAAATGTAAAAGCTTTATTTCAAAGTTTGTTTCAGCGTCATACGGTATTCGGTTCTTGAGATATTTCCATTTTAATATTACCCATGTAAATCAATACAGGATCTCTATAGACACCGGCACCAGAATCGAGCACATTACGGCATGTCTCGCCACATTTTCATTTAGTTTAAAGTTATGGTAAATTCGTGTTTTGTTTATTACAACTATTACAACTGACGATAGCTTAAATTAAATTGATGGTGTAATTTGGGTCTCCAGTAGGCCTAGTGCTATCTACTGAAGATTAAGTTAAAATATTTAAGCAGTTAGGTCTGCAGAGTCATTGTGATATTATTTTTGAAACGGAGTACAAGAACGTCATAAGCGTAACGGATGCGCGCATAACGCGTGCAGTATCAAATTATCGCGTTTTTTACGCAATCCCGCGCGACATTCGATCTGTCAATCATCTTCAGTAGACTAGCAAAACCATTGATGAATAATACGTGCGTTGTCGAAGTGCATGAGAAACAAGTTAATACTGAAAAACCTTTATTCACAAACTGACTTTTTCCCAGTCATAGTATTACTAATCAAAAGTTGCGTAAGACGGTAGGCTTATTTTGTTTATTTCAATCAAAATATTTCTGCTCATGAAACGTGTTTTAAAATGAGTTTTCCCGTTATAATGAATTCATGCGCATTTGCTATCTACCGAAGATAGCTAAATTTAAAGCATTTTGTTACTCTTATCTCTTGAACGAAATAGATTGATGTTTTTAGAATTGTGATAGTGGCGCTATCTATTCAAGATCAAAGCAAAATTTCTAAGTGTTGCGATATTTTCTTTTTCTAGGCATAATAATTATGTTGAATTCACGTGTTTTTCCTATCTACTGAAGATAACTCATACTAAATGCATGTTGTCATTTTGTCTCAAAGAGATAGCTTATTATTGTAGAACCCTGTTAGTGGTGCTATCTACTGAAGACAAAGAAATTTCCAGTATGGTGATCAAAATAAACATTTTAAAAGCAAGCACTAAATAAACATGTTTAAAGCAAGTCTTCACTGCTTTAAATTTTATTTAGATCTTTTGTAGATATTTATAGCACCAGCAGGCCTAATTCTAATATATCAATCCATCTCGTTCAGGAGACAAAATGACAACGTAGGCCTGCATTTTATTTCAACTATCTTCAGTAGATAAGAAAGAAAACACATGAATTTAAAATTAAACCAAAACAAAATGTCGCAACACTTGGAATTTTAATTTGATTCTCAGTAGATAGGCCTATAGCACCAGCAAACCTAATTCGATTCGAAAATATCACTCTATCTCGCGCAGGGGAAGACAACATAGGCCTGCATTTTATTTCAGCTATATACCTATTCAGTAGGTAGAACAAAAAACACATGAATTTAAAATTATAAACCAAAACAAAATATCGCAACGTTTGAAATTTTAATTTGATCTTCAGGGCACATCACCATTACGCTTCCCAACGTGCAAAAAAGCCTCTCGGAAATTTCTAATAATTATTTCCCTGCAATAGATAGAGCAATGAAATTGGACATGGTTATGGGATCATCCTTGAGTTGTAATATATATTATCCCCAGACACTGAAATGACGAAAACACATACGCCAAAATTTGGGCCTCTGGTCAGCCATTCAGAAAGAACGCATAATTTATTCAAGCAATGTTTCAGAAAATTCCCTGGAATCAGCCAAATAATAATGATTTCTGGACAACTTTTTCGAACGGAGTAAATACCGACCGAGCCTCCCAACAATTACTGGGAAGCTTGTTGCGCCTATAACCCAAGAGTTCCCCTTAACACACTGGGAACTATTTTGCTAGGCACTCATCTAGCGATCAACTCCTTATCGAGGAGGAAAAGCTCCATATACCAATGGACAAATATTTCGCTAGGCAATCCTCTACACGATATCTCCTCGGAGGAGGAAATAAAAAGCTCCATAATACCAATGGAGAGAATATAAAATGCCGCGGACTTACATGAATTCGCTAGGCAGTCATCTAGCGCGTCAAAAGAAATTAAATGGCTGATACCTTTCTCATTTTCCTATTATATTCATATTCAGATTACATAGTGGACATCGGTAAATATACCCATGCCAAATACCCAGTAGGTAGATACCTCCGGATATTGGAACTACTAAATCGAATTTATTAATGTAGTACATGTATAATTCTGTACATTAAATCGATCATTTTAGAAAAATGATCCAAAACTACCCAAGTTCCTTGTCATCACATGCAAGGAAATTGCCAAACCACCCCCCCCCCCCTCGAGATTTTTATGCTTTACAAATAAGGCGAGCTCTTGGCTGTCGTTCCTTCCTTGTTTATGATCTCCATTATAGTGTTCTTAAAATAGTTTGTCCCAACTTATAAACCTGCCATTGTTGGTGGTGACGAATGTTGGTGCTAAAGTTTAGGATTTAACTTGACTGATTGGATCAACAGTCCTACCTAGTGAGCATTCTTATGCAGTACTAGTGGAAAAGAATGCCTGCCAATGCTTTGTTTTGGCCATCTGGTACATTCACGTACGAGAAAACCCCGAAAAGAAAACAACAAAACCCACTGACTATTATAACTTCAAAAGGATTGTTTTGAATTATTTGAATTTCCTTCCTTCTGAACATGTGAGATGAGATAATTATGCTACTGTCGAGTGAGTGTCTACTTCTCATATTTTGACCACTGTCAATTATCATGAATGAGTGTTTTAGTAGCTTAATAGGCCTACTATTACTTATTAACGAGTTACCATTGTAAAAATTGTGAATTTCCTTCTGCTTCAGGAGTAACAACTAGGTGATAACCTATTTAAAACACTGACATACCGAAAAACATTACTATACATGTAATCTATGAATTTCCGTCTGTTTCGGACTACACATAGCCTATTTGTACATACCAACTAGGACAAATGTTTTAGTGACCAATTTACCGATAAATGAAACTATATAAGGTCAATTTGCCATACATGGTGAACGAATCTGTCCTACAGTACGTTTAAATTCATAACTTTGATTTACCAAACTTAATACTAATGACGAATTGTTCTTTGTTTGATAGGTACAAAAAAAATAATTTGTTTTACCAAACTTGATAACACTCTTATAGCAATGTACATTAATTATGTTATATGAAATTCTTTTTTCTTCTTTAAATGACTCCCCCTGGTCTATCAGTGAATATCTACTGGGACAAAATGTGCTTAATTTAACTGCAATTTTAAAGGTTAATTTGCCGTAATTAGAACGAAGACATAATAATAATAATAATAATACATGGGATTTATAAAGCGCCCCACGATGTAAAAACATCCTCAAGGCGCGCGCTGCACAGAATCTTAAATTTACACCCACTAAAAATAAAAAAAAAAATTAAAATAGGGCCTACATGCTGAACAAAATAGTATGCATAAAAAATACGCATGATAGAACTCATATACACACCTTAATATACTAAAACCATGAAAACATAATAATAATGTACAAGAGTTCTGGACTTCGTTTGATAGATACGAATAAGAAATCATTTACCATGAATTTGTTTTGATAATTTCATAATAATCACTCTACTCAATGTAGCCATTAACTATATGTAATATGTTATATGCATATCCTTATGCCTCTGTTAGTAACTACCTACAGTCTATAAGCGAAACTTACGAGGCGGTGAAATTATAAGTATGCCATAATAGATGATACTGTATTTCAATTAATGACAAATTATTCTCTTTGTTTGATAGATACAATTATTACAACATTTAATCACACACACATGTTTAACTTGATGATAATGAAGATCCAGTCTTTGTTTGATAGATACAGAAAAAAATATTTGCCTTATACAATCCTTCTGCCTATATTAACAGACTACCCCCAACCTGTGTCGGAGAATAGTTAGGTGACAAAACGTATAGTGTAAAAGGTAATTTGATTGAAAACATTGCCAATTTGCAATAATTTAATTGATGAATATTTTTTCCCCAGTAAATAAATTTTATTCGGACTCTGGACCTGCGCACCCCTATCTGCAAATACACAAATTTCCCTTGATTTATTAATAATGAACATCTATAAAAGTTTGATATGATGACCGATATTTCACTTCACTTTGAATTCTACCCCATAGAATTTGGGGTTATTTCTCCAACTAGCAAAAGTTTGCCGTTATTTCTCCAACTAGCAAAAGTCAAGTTGTCGGATGTGCTATGACACCTAAAAGATAATTCATGCAGCAACGAGTTTGGTTAATTAGCTACTCCGAGATAAATCCACTCACTTCAATTGCCTTCAGATCGCTTCAGCATTTAATGTATGACATTTTATCACTAAAATGATCCATTGATGACACCAAGATAATTCTGCAGTTTCCTGCAACCGCTTCCTTCATCTGTTTCTTGTATTATTTGACATGGACATATTGCCCAAGAATAATATAAGCCCAATCAGTGGTACAAAATAAATTTTGACATTTCCATCAAGCTATGGAATGATCTTCCTCTTTATTGCAGCTCCATTCGTAGAAGCATTTTGACATTTTATCACTAAAATGATCCATTGATGACACCAAGATAATTCTGCAGTTTCCTGCAACCGCTTCCTTCATCTGTTTCTTGTATTATTTGACATGGACATATTGCCCAAGAATAATATAAGCCCAATCAGTGGTACAAAATAAATTTGACATTTCCATCAAGCTATGGAATGATCTTCCTCTTTATTGCAGCTCCATTCGTAGAAGCATTTTTGACATGGACTTGTTAGCATACAGCTTCCATAATTGCTTATGCTGTTTTTACTCGCATGAAGAACTGTATAATATATAATATTCCGTTCACCACTAGCATTTTGTTTCGCCTCCTCGCCATATTAAGGTGCAACAATACTCCATTTGAAGGATACACTGTATCTAATGTAAGTGAAGATTCTTCGTTATCTGTACAATGCTCTCAATATAGTTAGCTGTTATACACAATAAAAATTTTCACCATTAGAGAAGTTACCGTTTCCATCATGCTTGTGCTCTAACAACGATAGTTCCTCCCCATAGAGCCAGGTTACGATTCAAAATATACTCCATCCACTGTCATAGGCATGGTAATTACGAGCTTTCTGTTGCAGATCCCGCAAGATGTCCTCCTTCTACCACCTGTCTCGAAGTAACCACATGACCTGCAGTGAATTAAAAGACAGAAAAAAGAGAAGCAAATTCTGCCAGAAAGCCCTTTTACTTTGTGTATAATTCATGCCTGTCTATAAATGACATCCAATATATTCGACAATTCAACTCCTTTATTAATCTATTTGAACTCCGACAACCTTGGATTGAACTTGTAAAAAAAAAAAAAAAACACATAATTAAACCCATTTTTTATTCATTTTTAAAATTTATTTATTTATCTATTTATTTTTAAAGGCCGTTTTGTTGTTCATAAATGACATAGACGACAGCGTTGTTACTCTTTTTTGTTGTGATTCGTTTTATCTAAATAGAGTTGACAATTAAATTCACTCACATGGCTTTTATATACCAAGAGAGAGAATCACGCGTCTACGGCCATGATGATGATTGCGATAAATTGACCATGAAATTCACTCATATTATGACTATTATTATAATTTTACCCAGAGAGAGCATCACGTGTCTACGCCCATCATGATTGCGCTAAACGTATTGAAATTAAAATCACTCATATGGTTATTATGTACAAAGACAGATTTTCCAATTCAGAACAAATGTTTGAACCATGTTGCCAAAAGATTGAAATTGACAATTAAATTCACTAATATGGCTTTTATATACCAAGAGTGAGCATCACGTGTCCAATGCCATGATGATTGCGATACAAATTTTGAAAATGACGATTAAATTCACTCAGATGACAAGACCTATTATAATTTTACCAAGACAAAGCATCACGTGTCCACCCCATGATGATAACATGTGCTAAATTCACTCATATGGCTATTAAATACCAAGAGAGTTTTTCAAAAACAAAAAAAAAAATTTTGAACCGTTTTGTTATACAACTTTCAATTTCAAACCAGAACAGAAACATAATGTGTTCCTTCAGACTGCCCAATATAATTATGATGAACATAGAAATGGTTCAAAACTTTGCTTTCCCTTAATTTCAAGCGTTTTCCATTCTCCTACCTGCATGATTTATAAATATTTATGAGGTGACCCCCCCCGGGTTATATACTACCGTGATTCAGTGGTCTATGTTACCATTAATAATGTACATACAGTATGTATACATGTACACGACCACGTTTGACAATTTTGAAAGCAAATTTCTCACCGTGTTATTCACTGTTGACGCAAAATACAAATACTCTATTTGGCCATCGGCTGTCATTGCTGTTGTCACCGCTTACAAGCATAGGATAAATCATGGAAGAAAGAGATGAGAAGGAACCACAACGACTTCGATCGGCCAAGTTTCAATCCGCTTATCTATTGACGCATGAAAAGAAAAGCTATCAATGGTACTTACTTTCATGTATGATCCATTTACCGCGATCGATGCTTGGCAAAATCATTACTGGAAAAATTTTATAACAAACCCATCCAAGAACAAACAAACGCTACCCAGAAGTAAGATTATGGAATTTCACTGATGCTCTGAACATGTATAGTAGCTTTGTTTTGGGATCTACAGTCAAACTGTTTTCTTGATCGTGTTGTGTAGAAAATGTCCTATAAAACATCGAAAAGGTAATCAAAATCGGCCGTTTTTTGCTGAGTTTCATCTTTAGCAAATAAGGTAAGATTTTGGTGACTTTTTCGATGAAAAATAGATGTAAAATGTTCTTAAATAATGCACAATGTTCCGGTTGAGTCCGGTATATAAAACCTGTTTAATTTAATAGTTTATATGTGTATAATCGTAACTAGCTAACTCGTTTCAGTGCCAAAGACTGCCAACTCTGAGAAAA
The DNA here is from genome assembly GCF_039555335.1 of Amphiura filiformis. NCBI lineage: Eukaryota > Metazoa > Echinodermata > Ophiuroidea > Amphilepidida > Amphiuridae > Amphiura > Amphiura filiformis. The sequence continues at coordinate 16,158,450 of NC_092632.1, forward strand.
AAGTCATCAAAGTTCGGAAAAATTGGGCAAAATGGAAGAAAAAGATGTAGGCCATCAATGACCGATGATCACGTCACCAAAGAAAATCCTATAGGGTGCTTGCACGGAAGGTCATTAGTTCAAATCATCCTTCACACACGCTCCAGAAGACATGCAAATACATGGAATACAATACCAATCACCTATTTAACGCGGGGTATTGATCAAAGTAAATCCTCATGAATAACAATGTCAACTAAATGTCGGTAAAGGGAGTGGACAAAGTGAATGCGTTCGTTGTGGTTCCTTCTTATCTCTTTCTTCCATGGATAAATGTAGTCTCTCTTACAATATTTCAACACATTAGAATTATTCCATACCACCAGTCCGGCAATCCCAATCAATAGTACTCGTACATGCATGACTTCCTCAAATCACTGTTTAGACAATCGACCACGAAAGTTTTATCGAGTTATACAAACAACTCCGGACTGTTCATTGTACCGTCACAATTCATTTCATGTGATGTGATGTGCTGTAAACTGTAAGCTTACTTGCTTGCTTTTTTTCTTTCCAGTTGTTCATATTCGAGGTATCCTTGATGTGTTTTGTATCCACATCCGTTGGATTCACCACTACCCATTTTTTGTAAGCTGTGACGGCCTATTCATTGTCTTATAGTTGAATAAAAAATTTCTGCATCCGTTCTTGCTGAAAAACTGACAGAGAATGGCCTTAGCTAACAAAATGGCCACCGACGGCTCCAAGCAAGGCTGCCTGTGATTGGCCCGCCTGATACCAAACAAGGCACCCAATTGGCTTCCCATGGAAACATCGCGTGACATCACGAGGGCGATTCCATTTCAGCAGCAGGGATAATTTTTTGTTTCATTTGATATGTACAAATTAAACTGCATTCTTTTGCACATTGATCGCCAATGTCCGTTTTTGCTTTTTGTTGTTGCAAATTTGACATTTTTACCCCATCCCGTGATTTCTAAGCGGTTGAAAACTCAATTCTTGGGATTTTACATCGATACATGATTTGCGCGATTAGTCCGCCAGGACATATTTAAAATCATTTTTCTGCTCATATTTTCATCAAAACCATCCCAGGTTTAATATTGCATCAAAGAAAGGTATCTGAGACTTATATTGGCTGAAAAATTAAACAAATAAGCTCAATGTCTACGTTTTACAGGGACTATTTACGGGTTGCACTTTTTCACCGCGGAATCTTATGGTGGTGTGTCCCCTTCAGAAGATAGCATACCAGTAAAATGATTCTATAAAATATCGCTTTATCTCGTTCAGCAGACAAAAACGACAACCAACGGGCATTTAAATTTGAGCTATCTGCAGTTGATAGCAAAACCACACGAATGCAACAAACACCAAATGACATGAAATAGATAAAGAAATGTAAAAGCTTTATTTCAAAGTTTGTTTCAGCGTCATACGGTATTCGGTTCTTGAGATATTTCCATTTTAATATTACCCATGTAAATCAATGCAGGAGCTCTATAGACACCGGCACCAGAATCGAGCAAATTACGGCATGTCTCGCCACATTTTCATTTAGTTTAAAGTTATGGTAAATTCGTGTTTTGTTTATTACAACTATTACAACTGACGATAGCTTAAATTAAATTGATGGTGTAATTTGGGTCTCCAGTAGGCCTAGTGCTATCTACTGAAGATTAAGTTAAAATATTTAAGCAGTTAGGTCTGCAGAGTCATTGTGATATTATTTTTGAAACGGAGTACAAGAACGTCATAAGCGTAACGGATGCGCGCATAACGCGTGCAGTATCAAATTATCGCGTTTCTTACGCAATCCCGCGCGACATTCGATCTGTCAATCATCTTCAGTAGACTAGCAAAACCATTGATGAATAATACGTGCGTTGTCGAAGTGCATGAGAAACAAGTTAATACTGAAAAACCTTTATTCACAAACTGACTTTTTCCCAGTCATAGTATTACTAATCAAAAGTTGCGTAAGACGGTAGGCCTATTTTGTTTATTTCAATCAAAATATTTCTGCTCATGAAACGTGTTTTAAAATGAGTTTTCCCGTTATAATGAATTCATGCGCATTTGCTATCTACCGAAGATAGCTAAATTTAAAGCATTTTGTTACTCTTATCTCTTGAACGAAATAGATTGATGTTTTTAGAATTGTGATAGTGGCGCTATCTATTCAAGATCAAAGCAAAATTTCTAAGTGTTGCGATATTTTCTTTTCTAGGCATAATAATTATGTTGAATTCACGTGTTTTTCCTATCTACTGAAGATAACTCATACTAAATGCATGTTGTCATTTTGTCTCAAAGAGATAGCTTATTATTGTAGAACCCTGTTAGTGGTGCTATCTACTGAAGACAAAGAAATTTCCAGTATGGTGATCAAAAATAAACATTTTAAAAGCAAGCACTAAATAAACATGTTTAAAGCAAGTCTTCACTGCTTTAAATTTTATTTAGATCTTTTGTAGATATTTATAGCACCAGCAGGCCTAATTCTAATATATCAATCCATCTCGTTCAGGAGACAAAAATCACAACGTAGGCCTGCATTTTATTTCAACTATCTTCAGTAGATAAGAAAGAAAACACATGAATTTAAAATTAAACCAAAACAAAATGTCGCAACACTTGGAATTTTAATTTGATTCTCAGTAGATAGGCCTATAGCACCAGCAAACCTAATTCGATTCGAAAATATCACTCTATCTCGCGCAGGGAGAAGACAACATAGGCCTGCATTTTATTTCAGCTATATACCTATTCAGTAGGTAGAACAAAAAAACACATGAATTTAAAATTATAAACCAAAACAAAATATCGCAACGTTTGAAATTTTAATTTGATCTTCAGGGGCACATCACCATTACGCTTCCCAACGTGCAAAAAGCCTCTCGGAAATTTCTAATAATTATTTCCCTGCAATAGATAGATCAATGAAATTGGACATGGTTATGGGATCATCCTTGGGTTGTAATATAGCCTATATTCTTTTGCACATTGATCGCCAATGTCAGTTTTTGCTTTTTGTTGTTGCAAATTTGACATTTTTACCCCATCCCGTGATTTCTAAGCGGTTGAAAACTCAATTCTTGGGATTTTACATCGATACATGATTTGCGCGATTAGTCCGCCAGGACAGATTTAAAATCATTTTTTCTGCTCATATTTTCATCAAAACCATCCCAGGTTTAATATTGCATCAAAGAAAGGTATCTGAGACTTATATTGGCTGAAAAATTAAACAAATAAGCTCAATGTCTACGTTTTACAGGGACTATTTACGGGTTGCACTTTTTCACCGCGGAATCTTATGGTGGTGTGTCCCCTTCAGAAGATAGCATACCAGTAAAATGATTCTATAAAATATCGCTTTATCTCGTTCAGCAGACAAAAACGACAACCAACGGGCATTTAAATTTGAGCTATCTGCAGTTGATAGCAAAACCACACGAATGCAACAAACACCAAATGACATGAAATAGATAAAGAAATGTAAAAGCTTTATTTCAAAGTTTGTTTCAGCGTCATACGGTATTCGGTTCTTGAGATATTTCCATTTTAATATTACCCATGTAAATCAATGCAGGAGCTCTATAGACACCGGCACCAGAATCGAGCAAATTACGGCATGTCTCGCCACATTTTCATTTAGTTTAAAGTTATGGTAAATTCGTGTTTTGTTTATTACAACTATTACAACTGACGATAGCTTAAATTAAATTGATGGTGTAATTTGGGTCTCCAGTAGGCCTAGTGCTATCTACTGAAGATTAAGTTAAAATATTTAAGCAGTTAGGTCTGCAGAGTCATTGTGATATTATTTTTGAAACGGAGTACAAGAACGTCATAAGCGTAACGGATGCGCGCATAACGCGTGCAGTATCAAATTATCGCGTTTTTACGCAATCCCGCGCGACATTCGATCTGTCAATCATCTTCAGTAGACTAGCAAAACCATTGATGAATAATACGTGCGTTGTCGAAGTGCATGAGAAACAAGTTAATACTGAAAAACCTTTATTCACAAACTGACTTTTTCCCAGTCATAGTATTACTAATCAAAAGTTGCGTAAGACGGTAGGCCTATTTTGTTTATTTCAATCAAAATATTTCTGCTCATGAAACGTGTTTTAAAATGAGTTTTCCCGTTATAATGAATTCATGCGCATTTGCTATCTACCGAAGATAGCTAAATTTAAAGCATTTTGTTACTCTTATCTCTTGAACGAAATAGATTGATGTTTATAGAACTCATTCTATAAAATATCGCTTTATCTCGTTCAGCAGACAAAAACGACAACCAACGGGCATTTAAATTTGAGCTATCTGCAGTTGATAGCAAAACCACACGAATGCAACAAACACCAAATGACATGAAATAGATAAAGAAATGTAAAAGCTTTATTTCAAAGTTTGTTTCAGCGTCATACGGTATTCGGTTCTTGAGATATTTCCATTTTAATATTACCCATGTAAATCAATGCAGGAGCTCTATAGACACCGGCACCAGAATCGAGCAAATTACGGCATGTCTCGCCACATTTTCATTTAGTTTAAAGTTATGGTAAATTCGTGTTTTGTTTATTACAACTATTACAACTGACGATAGCTTAAATTAAATTGATGGTGTAATTTGGGTCTCCAGTAGGCCTAGTGCTATCTACTGAAGATTAAGTTAAAATATTTAAGCAGTTAGGTCTGCAGAGTCATTGTGATATTATTTTGAAACGGAGTACAAGAACGTCATAAGCGTAACGGATGCGCGCATAACGCGTGCAGTATCAAATTATCGCGTTTTTACGCAATCCCGCGCGACATTCGATCTGTCAATCATCTTCAGTAGACTAGCAAAACCATTGATGAATAATACGTGCGTTGTCGAAGTGCATGAGAAACAAGTTAATACTGAAAAACCTTTATTCACAAACTGACTTTTTCCCAGTCATAGTATTACTAATCAAAAGTTGCGTAAGACGGTAGGCCTATTTTGTTTATTTCAATCAAAATATTTCTGCTCATGAAACGTGTTTTAAAATGAGTTTTCCCGTTATAATGAATTCATGCGCATTTGCTATCTACCGAAGATAGCTAAATTTAAAGCATTTTGTTACTCTTATCTCTTGAACGAAATAGATTGATGTTTTTAGAATTGTGATAGTGGCGCTATCTATTCAAGATCAAAGCAAAATTTCTAAGTGTTGCGATATTTTCTTTTCTAGGCATAATAATTATGTTGAATTCACGTGTTTTTCCTATCTACTGAAGATAACTCATACTAAATGCATGTTGTCATTTTGTCTCAAAGAGATAGCTTATTATTGTAGAACCCTGTTAGTGGTGCTATCTACTGAAGACAAAGAAATTTCCAGTATGGTGATCAAAAATAAACATTTTAAAAGCAAGCACTAAATAAACATGTTTAAAGCAAGTCTTCACTGCTTTAAATTTTATTTAGATCTTTTGTAGATATTTATAGCACCAGCAGGCCTAATTCTAATATATCAATCCATCTCGTTCAGGAGACAAAAATGACAACGTAGGCCTGCATTTTATTTCAACTATCTTCAGTAGATAAGAAAGAAAACACATGAATTTAAAATTAAACCAAAACAAAATGTCGCAACACTTGGAATTTTAATTTGATTCTCAGTAGATAGGCCTATAGCACCAGCAAACCTAATTCGATTCGAAAATATCACTCTATCTCGCGCAGGGGGAAGACAACATAGGCCTGCATTTTATTTCAGCTATATACCTATTCAGTAGGTAGAACAAAAAAACACATGAATTTAAAATTATAAACCAAAACAAAATATCGCAACGTTTGAAATTTTAATTTGATCTTCAGGGGGCACATCACCATTACGCTTCCCAACGTGCAAAAAAGCCTCTCGGAAATTTCTAATAATTATTTCCCTGCAATAGATAGAGCAATGAAATTGGACATGGTTATGGGATCATCCTTGAGTTGTAATATATATTCTTTTGCACATTGATCGCCAATGTCCGTTTTTGCTTTTTGTTGTTGCAAATTTGACATTTTACCCCATCCCGTGATTTCTAAGCGGTTGAAAACTCAATTCTTGGGATTTTACATCGATACATGATTTGCGCGATTAGTCCGCCAGGACAGATTTAAAATCATTTTTTCTGCTCATATTTTCATCAAAACCATCCCAGGTTTAATATTGCATCAAAGAAAGGTATCTGAGACTTATATTGGCTGAAAAATTAAACAAATAAGCTCAATGTCTACGTTTTACAGGGACTATTTACGGGTTGCACTTTTTCACCGCGGAATCTTATGGTGGTGTGTCCCTTCAGAAGATAGCATACCAGTAAAATGATTCTATAAAATATCGCTTTATCTCGTTCAGCAGACAAAAACGACAACCAACGGGCATTTAAATTTGAGCTATCTGCAGTTGATAGCAAAACCACACGAATGCAACAAACACCAAATGACATGAAATAGATAAAGAAATGTAAAAGCTTTATTTCAAAGTTTGTTTCAGCGTCATACGGTATTCGGTTCTTGAGATATTTCCATTTTAATATTACCCATGTAAATCAATGCAGGAGCTCTATAGACACCGGCACCAGAATCGAGCAAATTACGGCATGTCTCGCCACATTTTCATTTAGTTTAAAGTTATGGTAAATTCGTGTTTTGTTTATTACAACTATTACAACTGACGATAGCTTAAATTAAATTGATGGTGTAATTTGGGTCTCCAGTAGGCCTAGTGCTATCTACTGAAGATTAAGTTAAAATATTTAAGCAGTTAGGTCTGCAGAGTCATTGTGATATTATTTTTGAAACGGAGTACAAGAACGTCATAAGCGTAACGGATGCGCGCATAACGCGTGCAGTATCAAATTATCGCGTTTTTTACGCAATCCCGCGCGACATTCGATCTGTCAATCATCTTCAGTAGACTAGCAAAACCATTGATGAATAATACGTGCGTTGTCGAAGTGCATGAGAAACAAGTTAATACTGAAAAACCTTTATTCACACAAACTGACTTTTTCCCAGTCATAGTATTACTAATCAAAAGTTGCGTAAGACGGTAGGCCTATTTTGTTTATTTCAATCAAAATATTTCTGCTCATGAAACGTGTTTTAAAATGAGTTTTCCCGTTATAATGAATTCATGCGCATTTGCTATCTACCGAAGATAGCTAAATTTAAAGCATTTTGTTACTCTTATCTCTTGAACGAAATAGATTGATGTTTTTAGAATTGTGATAGTGGCGCTATCTATTCAAGATCAAAGCAAAATTTCTAAGTGTTGCGATATTTTCTTTTTCTAGGCATAATAATTATGTTGAATTCACGTGTTTTTCCTATCTACTGAAGATAACTCATACTAAATGCATGTTGTCATTTTGTCTCAAAGAGATAGCTTATTATTGTAGAACCCTGTTAGTGGTGCTATCTACTGAAGACAAAGAAATTTCCAGTATGGTGATCAAAATAAACATTTTAAAAGCAAGCACTAAATAAACATGTTTAAAGCAAGTCTTCACTGCTTTAAATTTTATTTAGATCTTTTGTAGATATTTATAGCACCAGCAGGCCTAATTCTAATATATCAATCCATCTCGTTCAGGAGACAAAAATGACAACGTAGGCCTGCATTTTATTTCAACTATCTTCAGTAGATAAGAAAGAAAACACATGAATTTAAAATTAAACCAAAACAAAATGTCGCAACACTTGGAATTTTAATTTGATTCTCAGTAGATAGGCCTATAGCACCAGCAAACCTAATTCGATTCGAAAATATCACTCTATCTCGCGCAGGGGGAAGACAACATAGGCCTGCATTTTATTTCAGCTATATACCTATTCAGTAGGTAGAACAAAAAAAACACATGAATTTAAAATTATAAACCAAAACAAAATATCGCAACGTTTGAAATTTTAATTTGATCTTCAGGGGGCACATCACCATTACGCTTCCCAACGTGCAAAAAAGCCTCTCGGAAATTTCTAATAATTATTTCCCTGCAATAGATAGATCAATGAAATTGGACATGGTTATGGGATCATCCTTGGGTTGTAATATAGCCTATATTCTTTTGCACATTGATCGCCAATGTCAGTTTTTGCTTTTTGTTGTTGCAAATTTGACATTTTACCCCATCCCGTGATTTCTAAGCGGTTGAAAACTCAATTCTTGGGATTTTACATCGATACATGATTTGCGCGATTAGTCCGCCAGGACAGATTTAAAATCATTTTTCTGCTCATATTTTCATCAAAACCATCCCAGGTTTAATATTGCATCAAAGAAAGGTATCTGAGACTTATATTGGCTGAAAAATTAAACAAATAAGCTCAATGTCTACGTTTTACAGGGACTATTTACGGGTTGCACTTTTTCACCGCGGAATCTTATGGTGGTGTGTCCCTTCAGAAGATAGCATACCAGTAAAATGATTCTATAAAATATCGCTTTATCTCGTTCAGCAGACAAAAACGACAACCAACGGGCATTTAAATTTGAGCTATCTGCAGTTGATAGCAAAACCACACGAATGCAACAAACACCAAATGACATGAAATAGATAAAGAAATGTAAAAGCTTTATTTCAAAGTTTGTTTCAGCGTCATACGGTATTCGGTTCTTGAGATATTTCCATTTTAATATTACCCATGTAAATCAATGCAGGAGCTCTATAGACACCGGCACCAGAATCGAGCAAATTACGGCATGTCTCGCCACATTTTCATTTAGTTTAAAGTTATGGTAAATTCGTGTTTTGTTTATTACAACTATTACAACTGACGATAGCTTAAATTAAATTGATGGTGTAATTTGGGTCTCCAGTAGGCCTAGTGCTATCTACTGAAGATTAAGTTAAAATATTTAAGCAGTTAGGTCTGCAGAGTCATTGTGATATTATTTTTGAAACGGAGTACAAGAACGTCATAAGCGTAACGGATGCGCGCATAACGCGTGCAGTATCAAATTATCGCGTTTTTTACGCAATCCCGCGCGACATTCGATCTGTCAATCATCTTCAGTAGACTAGCAAAACCATTGATGAATAATACGTGCGTTGTCGAAGTGCATGAGAAACAAGTTAATACTGAAAAACCGTTATTCACAAACTGACTTGTCCCCAGCCATAGTATTACTAATCAAAAGTTGCGTAAGACGGTAGGCCTATTTTGTTTATTTCAATCAAAATATTTCTGCTCATGAAACGTGTTTTAAAATGAGTTTTCCGTTATAATGAATTCATGCGCATTTGCTATCTACCGAAGATAGCTAAATTTAAAGCATTTTGTTACTCTTATCTCTTGAACGAAATAGATTGATGTTTTTAGAATTGTGATAGTGGCGCTATCTATTCAAGATCAAAGCAAAATTTCTAAGTGTTGCGATATTTTCTTTTTCTAGGCATAATAATTATGTTGAATTCACGTGTTTTTCCTATCTACTGAAGATAACTCATACTAAATGCATGTTGTCATTTTGTCTCAAAGAGATAGCTTATTATTGTAGAACCCTGTTAGTGGTGCTATCTACTGAAGACAAAGAAATTTCCAGTATGGTGATCAAAAATAAACATTTTAAAAGCAAGCACTAAATAAACATGTTTAAAGCAAGTCTTCACTGCTTTAAATTTTATTTAGATCTTTTGTAGATATTTATAGCACCAGCAGGCCTAATTCTAATATATCAATCCATCTCGTTCAGGAGACAAAAATGACAACGTAGGCCTGCATTTTATTTCAACTATCTTCAGTAGATAAGAAAGAAAACACATGAATTTAAAATTAAACCAAAACAAAATGTCGCAACACTTGGAATTTTAATTTGATTCTCAGTAGATAGGCCTATAGCGCCAGCAAACCTAATTCGATTCGAAAATATCACTCTATCTCGCGCAGGGGGAAGACAACATAGGCCTGCATTTTATTTCAGCTATATACCTATTCAGTAGGTAGAACAAAAAAACACATGAATTTAAAATTATAAACCAAAACAAAATATCGCAACGTTTGAAATTTTAATTTGATCTTCAGGGGCACATCACCATTACGCTTCCCAACGTGCAAAAAAGCCTCTCGGAAATTTCTAATAATTATTTCCCTGCAATAGATAGAGCAATGAAATTGGACATGGTTATGGGATCATCCTTGAGTTGTAATATATATTCTTTTGCACATTGATCGCCAATGTCCGTTTTTGCTTTTTGTTGTTGCAAATTTGACATTTTTACCCCATCCCGTGATTTCTAAGCGGTTGAAAACTCAATTCTTGGGATTTTACATCGATACATGATTTGCGCGATTAGTCCGCCAGGACATATTTAAAATCATTTTTTCTGCTCATATTTTCATCAAAACCATCCCAGGTTTAATATTGCATCAAAGAAAGGTATCTGAGACTTATATTGGCTGAAAAATTAAACAAATAAGCTCAATGTCTACGTTTTACAGGGACTATTTACGGGTTGCACTTTTTCACCGCGGAATCTTATGGTGGTGTGTCCCTTCAGAAGATAGCATACCAGTAAAATGATTCTATAAAATATCGCTTTATCTCGTTCAGCAGACAAAAACGACAACCAACGGGCATTTAAATTTGAGCTATCTGCAGTTGATAGCAAAACCACACGAATGCAACAAACACCAAATGACATGAAATAGATAAAGAAATGTAAAAGCTTTATTTCAAAGTTTGTTTCAGCGTCATACGGTATTCGGTTCTTGAGATATTTCCATTTTAATATTACCCATGTAAATCAATGCAGGAGCTCTATAGACACCGGCACCAGAATCGAGCAAATTACGGCATGTCTCGCCACATTTTCATTTAGTTTAAAGTTATGGTAAATTCGTGTTTTGTTTATTACAACTATTACAACTGACGATAGCTTAAATTAAATTGATGGTGTAATTTGGGTCTCCAGTAGGCCTAGTGCTATCTACTGAAGATTAAGTTAAAATATTTAAGCAGTTAGGTCTGCAGAGTCATTGTGATATTATTTTTGAGACGGAGTACAAGAACGTCATAAGCGTAACGGATGCGCGCATAACGCGTGCAGTATCAAATTATCGCGTT